>NC_052624.1:186869187-188069187 GCF_016161935.1 Mauremys reevesii | reverse complement strand
AGAGATCCCCAGCTCAGGGCAAGCAGCAGCCAGGGGCAGGAACTCAACCACATCCCTCCACCCACTTCAGGACAAGGAGCAATCAGGGGCAAACTATCTCAAGGAGCATCCAGGGACTCCAACCCAGGGAGATGCCAAAACCAGCCAGAAGCACAGCGATTCCCGGGTTCGTAAAGCTTGTCCCATGCTGCAGTCTTGCCAGGCTTTCTTAAGGTCTCCATCCTCAAACTTCAGCTCTGACCTCAACATACCAATGGAATCTTAAGTACTACACTGTTAGCTGTTAAGCTGACACCCCATCATTGACTCACATATAGAGGGGCAGACTACTGTGCCAGCAGCTGTAGCTCTGCTTTCACAAAGGTTTGTGGTATCAGGAGGGAACAATGCTGACAAGATTCTACCAAATACGTAGAATCCTCCCCCATATTAAAAAAAAAAGTAGAAAAGGTTAGTCTCCTGCTCAGCAGAATTCACGAAGGTATCAATACGTATTTAGCCACTACAGCTGTACTAAAGTGCACAGCTAAAGTGCACAAGCTGAGCCTGGTATTATTACACTCATTGCCCGTTTGATGATAGCAGGCAAAATGCTTGGCTGAAGTTGAGTAAGCCCGGGGAAACGTTCCAAAGTATCTGTCTAAAAATCGCTCAGACACCATAGTACCTGGAGGATTTCCCTTTGTTGTCCATCAGTTGGGCCTTGCTGAAAGGACAAAGAGCTCATGAAACAAGAAGATACCAAATCAAATACAAGAAGAACTCAGCTCTTCCCTCATAGAAGGCCTTATTTAGAACTGGAGGGGGAGGGGGTATCTCTGACACTTTATATGGTAATGTACTTTAGGCTGCTCACTATCGTCCCCTTTTGCTTTTTGCCTGCCAGACACCCAAGTCCATGGGAATAGAATATGGAGGGTTCTTCACTGCTTCAGTCCCAGATTCTGGAGGTCAACCCTCTCTCCTGAAGCACAGTGCAGATAGGCCCTGGGCAACAGGAAGGATCAAACAATACTTCCTTTAATGATCCTTACAAATCATAAAAACTAACCCCACAGTGGTAAGAATTAAGGGTCTTTCCCCATTCTGTAAACATGGGTTTACTTCTCCTGTATATGTGTCCCATGTTGTTTTCATAGGTTCTCTGACATTCTCACTTTACACATCAATTTGTTTTTCAGAACACCACAGTGGAATTCTATGGAATACCTTAGTGGCAGGAACCAAGCTATCTACTTGTTATCCAAAGCCACTTCCACATAAACTAGAGGAATCTGCTTCCTAGGGTTGCTGCTGAACTGTGGATTTAGAAAGAGCTGGCACACATTCTTTTGCCTCTTGTGTCCTAACTGAAAATGGGCCACTTACAAGACTAATAAAGCCTTTTCCTCTGCCTAGATAATCTTCCTTCCCTTGAGGATCTTCTATAGCACAGTGCTTGGGCTGACGATGAGCTATATGCACTAATCTCATTTCACAGCAAAGGAAGATGGGTATCATTTTCTGACCTCTTCAAGAGTAACTCAACTTTGAAGGAAATACTGATGACACAGGTAATAGAGCCTCTCTCCAGGAGCACAAACATAAAGCCATCCATGCCACTCTGCTGCTCACCATAATGTTAGTATGTGGTTGTAAGAATTTCAAAGGTATAATCACGAAGGTGGGAAGCCATTTTAATAGTACAATTATTTTCTTAAAGGTGTGAGGCATCCCCAGCTCTTTCATGCAATACCCTATGATGTGAACTACAAATACAGTATCCTGGAGAGTGCTATCTACATATATCCTCCAGCAGCCTCAAAGGATTGTTGCAATGCAACACCTGCTTAAAAAATATTATGTCCTCTAAAGTGTTCTCTGCTTTGGGGCTAGTCAGAGTCTGCCTATTTCTGTAAAAGATGCATTTTTTTGGAACTCTCTGGGGACTGGAGAAGTCTTTCAGTTCAGTCTTAGCTACTATAACAACATCAGCTTTTCCCTGGCCACACATAGTCATATCTTTTGATGGTCTGCCAATCAAGGAAATGAGGGTCCCAAAGGTGTTTCTCATTTTTTGTCACAAAATAATTCAGGTTCAGGCAATGAGCACCTGTCTCGCAGGATAAGATGACACATCAGCTTTAAACTGTTGGAAGATTCCTGTTGCTTCCAGTTTGTCTATTTTATTTCATAATTAGATGGGGGCCCTAATAAAGTAGGTTGGGGCAGACAAACCTTCTCCTAACTAAGTTTCATGATCTCTACTTCATCCCCATCCTTTTAGACATCACTACTGCTTTTTCACATTGTTGACTACACTTTTCATGACACCTTCACCACTCTGAGTTCCCATGCTAACCTCTATTGATTCAGTTTCAACTCTATCTTTCCACCATTTTTATCTTATCCCCATATAGTCCTGTATCTTGGATAACTCTTCCTGGATATCTCACCATCAATTTCAACTTAATGTGGCCAAAACTAAACTCCTTATCTCTTCTAAACCCTCTCCACTAACCCCTTCCTCTGATAAGGTCAACATTCTCCTTCTTACTCAAGCCCACAGTCTGGGGGTCATCTTTGACTCATCCTTCTCCTTGCCTCAAACATCCAAGTTGTTGCCAAGTCCTGCTGCTGCTTCTTACTCAACACCTTGAAGAACTGAGCTATTCTATCTATCCCCACAACAAAACCTCTCATTCACACTGACAACAAGTCTATAAGAAGCAATTTGGAAATACTTATCTTATTTAATACCTATGTATTTCCATTAACATAACTGCATATATGTTTTGCTGCTACTCCCTACCCCCTATCTTTTTGTCTATCTTTAGGTTGTGAGATCATTAGGGAAAGGGATTGTACCTTTTTCTTTGTTTGGAAAATGCCTAACACATGACAGGTGCTATTGGAAATAAATCAAGATTACATTTTACCTTGAGAAGGTTAAAGAGGTCAATTTCGTTAGTTTGGGGTCCCCGCAGTGACAGATGATAAAAAATCTTCCCAGATCAATCCAATTGCAATATAGTAATTAATGTAACAGAGCTGACATCCCAGCCTGCAGCCTGCTAATTGTCTTCAGGGAATGTCAACATACACACCCTTATGTGGTAAGCCAGCTCTGCTCTCTTGTGTGGAGATGATATAGGGTTGCAGTTACAGTTCTTCCTGTCCCCTCTGCAGTGCGTAGTGCCCCAGAAGGCAGTAGCAAGAAGCAGTCTTGCTCTCAGCAGAGTGCAGGCACTCAGTAAATGTTTGGTCCATGAACAGAGGGGAGGTATCTCGAGTCATTCCGCTTCCCTCTGAACCTGTGCTGGCCCAATGCACAGTGTCTTCCAATATATGATGTTCTTAATAAAAGAGGTAAGCGTGCGTTATAAAAATTTCTGTTTTATCTTAGTGTCCCTCTAACATTTTCTGAAACATACTGGGTCCTAACAAGCACACGTTAGTCAAAGCTCCCACTGAAATCAGTAGGAATTTTACCTAAGAGGACAAAATTTGACCAGTATGGAACTGTACGATGAAAGCAAAAAACACAATAAGTGACTTGGAGGACAATGGATTGCTTTGTATGAAACCGATGAATTACAAAAACTGGGCTGATGTTTTTTTACATGAGGAACAATCTTCTTGACTTGCAATCCAACAAATTTAAAAACAGCAGAGAATCAACTGTGAAATGGTATCCTGCTTCAGACTCTTCACTCCAGTCCTTCTCTCCCCGTAGGCTAGTTAAATCACACATTTTGGGAATTGCAAAAGAGAAATTCCTAATGTGTCAATGCATTCTCATCATTTCATAGGGCTGCACAAATATTTCTATAGTTAAATACATGAGTACAGAGAAAAATGTACAGGCCAGGTTGTGAATGCCTTACTCCCAAAAATGAGCATCTGAGAGCACATGCATACCAATGTAAGTAAAAGGTTCACAAACTAGTCCAAAATGTATAATATACTCTGAAATATTGACTGAGACAAATGTATATGTGCATTCCAAAATATAAAAGTGTTGTATGCCGCATGAGGCACTGTTAGAAGGTATCACACTTACACAGATTACCATGAAACGTACACACTGTCAAAGCCTGGAGATCACTCAAGAGACAGATTTTACCTGACTGACAAATACAAGCTGATACTTTCTAAAGGGTAATTTCCTTTAATTAGCTGTTTTCATGTAAGCAGTGTCTTTCTTGGGGTGGGGATGGCAATTTGTGCTGAGCTTTTCACTAAGTGGTTTTGAAACACAAAACTAAAACCTGTTTTGGCTTTATGATTTGCTCCCTCCCACCCCCCTTTTTTTTAAAACCATGCAAGAATTTAGTCATACATTTTTGACAGTAAGAATTCCAGGATGCAAACAGAAACACAACAATACACTAGTTGATTATCTTCAAGAAGAGGTTACTTTGAGTCTGACAAAATTTTGGTCAATCTAAAACATTTACTGTAGAAAAAATCTCTCTGTCACCTGCTTTTTTAAGTATGACGAAAAATAAAGGCAAAAAGAGAGAGAAAAAAAGAGGGCTGGCAGATACACTGAGAATCTGCAGTATAGATAATCATACCCTTTATTGGCTAAGTTACATTAGACTGCAACACTGTAAAACCCTGTTAAGGGGAGGAAACAGTAGATTGGTAGAGGTAGTAGAAAGTCTGTAACAGTCAGAAGATGGCTTACAGGAGTGTGTCATGCTAAAAAATCATCATGCTGTTTAAAAAAGCTGATCAAAACCAATTAACTAAATAAATAAAGAACACAAATCATTTTAAATACTATGGTCTAACTGAATTAAAAAATCAATACAATACAATGATAAAGAAGGAACAAGAAAGCCTAGGATTCACATCTGAAAGTGGCTGGTCTTCAAGGTTGGCTCTCTCTCACCAACTCCTCCCATTTCCTGTTTAATTATGTGAAAATCTCATTTCTGTGCTATACAAAGCATATAATTATTTAAACTGATTTCCCTTACTGTTGTTCTTCATGTAGCTAAATTATGATTGTAACTTTGCTGATTAGTACCCCGGTAATGGCAGTGACAGCACTATCCTCGCCTCTGTCAGGTATTCTGGAAAAAAGGTTCCAGAAAGCAACATCTGCTCTAAATATTAATTATGATTTTCCACATCAGCTTGCAAAACAGGAAAAAATAAAAAAAATTACAAATGTACACTACACTTTTATGCCATTTTGGGTACAGAAGAGATTTTAATAACTAAAACACAAACAAATAAGATAAGCAACTAGCTTTCGTGCATTCCTGAACTGTCATCATTACTTTCATCAAAGAAAAATATGACTCAGAAAGCAACCAAAAAAGCTAGTGCAAACCCCAAAATGATGATCATTAATCCACACAGCAATTTTGCGTGTATGTGTCTGTGTGTGTACACACAGTGGAATGTGTCTGGCGACTTCCCTCAAAATAACTTTACAAAACAGTCAATGACAGTCACTTATAAGTATTTGCACAGACATTCCTAACTACACCAGGACTACAGAGAATTCTGGTATACATCTGGTGTAAAAGTATGAGAAAAAAATTAGTAAAAAAAATTACATATGAAAGTTATATTTGCATTTTTGCAAGTGTTGCAAAGTAACAAGAACTGTCAAGTAATTCACAACAAGTAACAAGTAGTAGCCAGAACCAATTATTGACTAGGTTTAAAAACAAACAAAGCAAAACAAATAAAAAAAACCCTAAAAAAAACCCAAGCAAACAAAAAAAATGGTTAGAACAGAAAAATCACGCTTTATGTTTTTTGTTTTGTTTTTTTAAACAAATCTCTGTGTCAGAAGCCCATTTACTACAAAAACAGCACTATTCCATTATTGTATTAAGTAAACTGTTGCTCTTGCCGGTATTAAAGGTTAGCATCATTTCTGTACATGTAAAATTATTGCTTTTTTTTGAAAAATATAATTAGCATGCTAGTTTTTTTTAATCCATTTCCTGCCTTTACAAAATGTTACAATTAAAAAAAAACACCTAGTAAAGCTTTTGCAAAAAATTTCACAGAACATTTTCTTTCAAGGCAGCAGTAACTTTTGATAATGCATAAAATTATATGTGCAAAATCTGAAACTCTCAGAAATATTACCATCACACACAGTGTCACAGCAATGAGAAAAGAAAATATTTATATCTGTGGAATACATTTTTTTAAATTGCTTACACTGCATGGTTTACCAACCTATGTGCCACAACCTCCACCTTGAAAACTTGCATTTAAAAGAGTTACTGTAGAAGAGGTATATAAAGCTCTTTTTTCCCTCCTAACACCACCAGTGATAACCAAGTACAAGACATGACACATTATATGAACATTAACCTGCCACCACAAAAGAAGTTACTCATCTTTTCAAAATGTCACCAAGCCCAGAAAGGAAGGGTAACTGGCTTGCTGAACAAAAATACAGGAGCGTCCAGTACCCTAAGGGCCTAGGTCAGCCTGAACTTGTTCAGCGACTCCTTTTCTATTAAAAACGTACAGATCAGTGGCTTTAAACAGCTGAATAATTTTTTAAAACGTGCAGACTTCCTTTGTGATCAGGTCAAAGAAAGTAGCCCTGTTACAAAAAAGGTCCTGAGAGTAAAACACCAAAGCCTATTTTTCTTAGTGTTCAACCAGCTTTTTCTTTTCCAACGCAGAATATAAGCATTTCTGTGGAAGTGTTTCAATTTCCATATTCACATACTATTAATGGTGCGCAGTCAAGAACAAGAGATTTAGAAATGCAAGTGGTCCCCAAACTGTAATGAAACAAACCATTGTAGAATGATGGTCTCCTCTTTAGTCCTTCATCAAGCACTGCTCTCCAAAGCACCAAATGCCACCTCTTTCCCCCTCCCCGTCCTCCTTTTTAAAAGTTTATTTTTCCTCATGACAAGCAGTGGCAGTTTCATTAATTAATACTTGTTCGGCCCCCAAATCCACTGCTGTTTTTCAAATGTATCAAATAGTCATTCTGAGCATCAGGGAGGTTTTTGTTACAGTACTTAAATTCTTCACGCTGTCCAAATCACATATAGTTTAATTATTCCAGTGTCTCAAACTTATCTTGATTAATATAGATGCCTTGCACTGCCACAGTGCTTGCCAACTCCACTGTTTATTATAAAGGAAATAAGGAACCATGGGACTGATTAGTATGTCAATTTATATATATCTTGTGTAGCATCTTCATTTATTTTAAAATGATTAACAGTGCAGAGGCATCTCCATTCTAGCAGAGCACTGTTTTCACTCTAGCACAGTGACTCCAGAGATTTGATGGCTTGTAGGGAAGTTTTCCAGCTGTTCTTCTATAGGGTTGTTGGGATCATCACTTTGTGGTTGTTGGAATCGTCGATCAGGGTACTGGCTGTTGTCAAAGGGTACCCGGTGCACACACTGTACATGTGTTTTTAGGTTCCCTTTCTGAGAGGCACTGTATGGACAATATCTGCATTGGAATGGTCTCTCCCCTACAAGAAAAAAGACAGAGAAAAATTCATTCCTTCCTCTTGTTTTCTAAGTATAATCTTCCTATTAACACTACATCTCTGCTCCTATTCAGAACCATCATGCATATTTGAGCTACATTTTTTAGCATTATGCACATTAATTTTGACCTAATACATCACAAAGAGTTATTTTTTAATAATCTCCAGTGAGAGCAAAGCATGTCAGGCTCCTATAAACTGTTTGACATACTAGAATAGCAAATAATAGTGACTGAAGGAGCACTTAAGAAAAGGTTAAGAATGGCTGGGAGAGGAAGGACTCCAAAAAGCAGAATTCTGCAGTAACAAAAAGGGATTTATAACTGAACAATAGGTTTGTTTTTTTTAAAAAAGGGGAATATGAGGGCCACGGAAGGAGAGAGAAAAGACAGGCAAAACTTTAACATAGCTCTGTCCAAACCTGTGAGGGATTTTTACCAATTTTCATAAATAATTACAATGTTGGAAAAGCAGAAAGGGATATTCTAAAAAATCAAGTGACCTGCAAGATAAAATTGGGAATAAATGGGAGTCCCAGGGTAAGCTTTAAAATGGCATTCAGAAATCACTGTATGAACAATGCAGTTTACAATCCTGATGACTAAAACAACATGGCAAGATTAATCTTACATAAATACATTAACCTGAAGCTAAAGTCCTGATGAAGTGAAACAGACCATTTTATATTAGCACGACATAAAATACGACACCCATGGAAAATCCCAGCAAGTTTCAAGCTGTGCCTATGGCAGCCTTGGAAATAGCTAAAGAAAGCCCAGCTCTGGTTGACATAATGTATTAAGTGTATCTCTTTTGTTAATAGATTTAGAAAATTCCTAATTAAAGCTGGCCCGAGATTCATGACATTTACCAGTCAAAGTTTGGGGTAAGTCAGAAAGATTTGCAACAAAATTAAAGAAAAAAAAAGCTGCTGTACAGGCTGCAGTATATTTGAAATGTAGGAAATAGTAACTGAACGAGAGATGTGATAAAACTTCCTTAGTTGGATGCTGAATTTCCTGCAGTAAACTAAGAAAGATGTTTTACATTTTTGCACGGCTACATCATGCCTGAGAGACAGAGCCACAATTCCAAGAGAAAGCACTATCATTAAAACATCTCGCACTGAACCAGCCAGAGATACACTGGGGAACATGGGAGAGGATTCTTTGTGCTGGGAGGGAGGGACACATCTTGCCCCAGTTTCTCTGGGTAAGAATTGTAAAAAAGACCCTGGCCTGAGGATGCAATTAGGGGTAATTCTGTAGCACAGCTAAACCAATCAGTACTTGGGGAGGAAGGTTTGCCCTAAAGGTCCAGCTGCAATCCACCCACAGATAGAGTGCCACCAGTAGCACAGTAACATGAAAGGGGTTATCATCTTCCCACAAGATATAAAACTACAGAGGGGACCAAGAGCTGTGGTGGTGGGTGGGAGAGGCTGACAATTCCCTTCCAACAGGCCAAGTTAGCAGAATTCTCCTAATTACAGGTTTAAAGAAGACGACCACTCCTAAGGGTCAAATTTTCCTACATGGAGAGGAAATTTCAGCCTTCAGCAAATGTGAATGTAAAAATGGGAGTGTACAATTTCCATCTTAAGAGAAATAGCAAAAAAGTACATGAGCAGAGATCACACAAAATGTTATTTCTTCACGGTGGGGAAGGAAACTTCAAACTCTTGTAGGAAAACGCAGTCACTCTAGATTGGGGAGAGGGAGGCACTGTCACACCCTGTAAGCACTACAGTGTTTAGGGCACCTCAGTGCTTTTCAGTCAGCTTCATTTGACGTTATGCCCGCAAAAATATTCAAACACAAGTGCCTGCTCACCTGCATTTGCACATGCAAATTCAGTAGATGGCGGTCCACTAATGGATTTATCTGCTAAAAATTGAGAACTATACAATTATGCAAATATGTTTTTGCAAGCAGAATATTAAAAGCTGCTGCTAAAAATGTGGCCCTTAAAGTGGGCACTGCCCCAGCTGGTGTGTGGCACATTTGGCATTTTTTAACATATGGAGATGGAACTATTTCTTCCAAAGGAGGAACTTTGCCATTTAAAATGGTGGGTTCGCCTCTCACTAGTGGAAAAAAATAACTCCTTTTCAGGCTACGTCTACACTACCCGCCGTATCGGCGGTAGCGCGATTTTTTTCGGATCGGATATATCCGTCTCTCATCTATCGATATCGATATATCCGCTCATCTCTCTCGAACTCCACCGCTCCCGAGCGGCGGCGGCGGCGGCGGCATCGAGATCGAGCCGGATCGGATCGATCGGTGAGGGGGAGAGGGAGGGTAAGTTATCGATATAATATACTTCGACTTCAAGCTGTCGTGGCTGAGATGATTTATCGTCATTTTTCGATTTTTTTTCCAGCCAGCCTAAGAAAAGGAGAAGGATGTCTTAGATAGACAAAACATAAAGCTACCAAATCAAAACTGGTTTGCACACCAAATCTCCCTTGTGAGGACTTTCACGTGTTCTGCTACAAGATGATGGCACCTTGCAGGTTTTTGAACCTATATTTGGATAAATCAGTGTTAAATTACTGAAAAATATTGCAACACAGTGACAACTTTCAGTTTGGAAAGATTGCCTCCTTCAGTTTGCAGATAAGTGGGAAAAAGTTGGGACAAGAGCTGCATTCACAGAAGTCATCTGTGATGTTTGTGAACTAAAAGACATACAGTATATGCATAATACTCATATTCAAGAGCAGCAACCTACATGATTCCTGGATTATTTGCATTATAATCCACATCCATGAATGAGACAAATTAGGCTGCCATTTATTTGTTCATTATCTATTATTTTGATTAATGGAATTCTTGTTCCCAATATAACTATTTAAAAATAACATTTGCAATAATGTGAAATGAACTATTAATCATGATCTTAAAAAAAAACTCAGTAAGAAACTGGGACATGACATTTCATGTGTGAGCAAAATGTTATAAACAGGACTTTTAGTTGCCATTATTAAAATCTGAAATGTATAAAATAAAGAAGTCAAAAATATTAATAATATTTTTGTCCTGAGTGCTCTAGGATAGGTAAGGTAGTATAGCAAGAAAGATAAAAACACACTAAAGAAAGCAGCAATCCCTCCCCAACCCCCCACCCCCCAAACTCTAACAACATAATGCTGCATTTCCCCCTTGGTCCTAACAATCCAGTCATCCCTCAAAAGTTTGATTATTTGCATTTATGGAGGATAGATACCGAACATTACAGAAAACTTGTTATATAGCTATGCTGAAGATAATGAGGGTCCATGGCTACATCTTCATACTGAGGTTGCATGGCCTTCCATTGTAAAACCAATTTTAGTAACGTATTTTAAATTAAAAGGATTTCAAGAGCTGTGCTAGCTATATACACTGCTGTCATTTGCAAAGTATGATAGCCAGTGGGTTCTAGCACCATAGGAGTAGCTGGACAGAGAGATTTCCAATGACAAATATTTTTCTGGTCAGCAGCTTTTTAAAACTGTTTGTTTCAGTTGTACAAATCAGTATACTTGAGCAGAGGACTTAATGCCTATGCTTAAAGTACTGTAAAGATGCTTTAAATTACACGTATCATCCCAATTAGATGAGGAGTCATGATCTTGTCATCCAGCTTGCAAATCACACCTCCTGAGAGCAACTACTCGTCCTTTACAATTTTCTAGAGTATTTTGTATAAACAAAATATTTGAGCATAGAACTAAAGATGGGCTGTGAAACCTACAGGGTAGATAATCATGTGTTGTTTTTAAAAATGAAACAGGAAGGGTTAAATGAACAGTATCTGTGTCAGAAATTGCTATCAATACTGATGCCATTTTTAAGGCAGACTATGGATGTTCCTGTGCCATAGAATTCATTGAGACTTTGGCCTTTGAGTACAATGCCACAGGATCCAGTTTTACCCGTGAAATCCATCGCTTGACACTTTATGAAACACATTGCCTTTAAAGTCATGGTGGTACACAAATCTGTCTATTCAGACAGTCACAGTGATTGTTGCAAAAGGGAACTGGCTTCATTTTGCACCCATCATGTGATTGGAGTATGCTTCCAGAATTCATGCTTATTGAATCATGTCTTTGGAATGCTATTTAGAGTATTCCAAATGCGATACATATTCATTGTGGAATATGCAATCTTAATTATGGATATATTCAGATATTTAGCATCTATAAGAATATTCAACGTTTAATATGGCAGCATTTCAAGCAAATCTGCATGACTTTGCACCGCCTGTATTAACACAGGTTACATAGTGTGTATTTTTTGTCCTTCGTAAAAGATTAGGAACTATACTAGGGTACTTAGGAAATGTATTTGGTGAAAATGTCAATTTGTTTTTAGACGGTGGTCATGCAAAAGCAGATAGAAGCAAGAAAGAATATTATGACTCAGGCACCCACCTAATTATTTCCTATATTTCATTTGGTTATATTTCTTCATTGATGGTGACACAAGAAACCCTTATAAAGTTATAGGCTAGGGCCAAAATTGTCAAACTTGGGTGCCTATAGCCTTTATAAAGGAACCTAAGTAAGCAGCCTAATTTTCAGAAGGTGGTCACCAGCTGCAGCTCCCAATAAACTGGTTGCTCACCACCTTAAATTAGGTGCCTAAATATGTATTCTGGTACCTAATTTTAGACAACCAATTTTAGATGCGTGATAGTGCTGGCTTTAAATTATTCTACAAAGACCTCCCCAAATAATAGTAACACTATTGTAAACTGCTACATTTGGGATGGCAGAACCTGCTCTCGCTCTCTCTTATAAGGGGAAGTTTTTCAAAAGTTTCATTGTTTGAATTCAGAAGGGTCGGGGAACAGTGGTATACAGTCTTACACCAAAATTAATTTTTTCCACTTTAAATAATGCTCAAGGGAAGATTTCTTACCTGTAAGGAGGCAACATTATATGAAATGTGAAAATGTGAAAAACCTTTATTGTAAAGCTATTGCAAGTGATGGTTACTAGTTTTTGCTGGGAGCAAGTGTATGGCACCGCTGAAAGTTGAATTGACTCTACACTGTAAACTCTCTAAGAATAGCTCCATCTCCAATTTAAAAAAAAAAAACAGTGGAGTGACAATATTTTAATTGGGAAATAATTGTGTTGTCTGAGTGCTGGAGGCATTGTTCTCAATACAGTCTAAGCTTTTAAAAGCTCCCAGAGTTACAGGTTGAAATTAAATTATACTCTCTAAAACCTCGGGGATTTACAGGTGAAATTTGGGGGGGGGGAGGGTATAAAATCATTGTTTATTCTGAGGACACAGACAATAGACGACAGAACATTTTCATTTTAATTGACAAAGCCTGACAAACTGAAACAAAGGCTGAAATTAAAGAATAATTGTGACAAAGAAGAGGAAGAGAACTATCTGTGGCTGATGGTGAACATACTGGAACCTCTGTGGAAGAGAGACTGAATGGCAATAGACTGAGAAATTGGTGAAGCTCACCTCTGCCCGATGCTGTGGAAGTTGTTGCATAGAGAAATATTGTAGCTCAATCTGCTACAACCAAGATAGACCAACACTGACTGAGACTACAATAGCGAACTAAATGTGCCATGGAAGAAATTAATCAATAAATTGCAGGACAGCATGAGTTTGCAAAGACAAGTAAGCTGTTACTCCTAGAAATGACCTTTTTACAATTTGTCTGTGTTTTAAAATAGACTTCCAGTTGCAATCTTATTTTTTCTTTCAAAAAGCATTGCCTTCAAAATCTTTGATCTATGCCTGGGACAAGTCAGAAAAGGTAAAGAGACGAAAGAGATCCAAGAGCACACACATTTTAAAGATGCTTAGGTTTGCTAAATTTATGTGAATAAATTTATGAGAGCTCACCAAAGACCCCCATTGAGCCACACAGTGTTTCACCGTCTCTCAAATACTTTTATCAAGGAGTCATGCCTTTCTACCAATTTAATGGATCATCGATGTAAGCAGAACACTTTTGGACTGAATTCATCTGCAATCTCAATATGTAATTCTCTAATTATGGCATACCCTTGCAGTTACTATGTTCCCTTTCCCCTGCCCCTCTCACAAAAAATAAGCATCTTCTTTGTGGAACAGGAGTTGCATTTCAGTTTTAAAAGGTCAGTGATTCCTGATTCAATTCAAAGCCCTACAATGTATGAATCTTATTACAATCACTGAGATTTTTTTTAATCACTAAGGCATACGTTCATTAAATTACTAAAATAGAATTTGTGAGAGGAAGATACTTTACAGTCATGAGGATAAAAATAAATTCAAGGACATACATGGATTCGTGTTTATGTTTCTAGTGATGGGTCTTGTTGTAGTTGACAAAACCCTTTCATAGAGACATTAAACAAAGTTGCTTGTTATTTTTCTGAAGTTCCTCATATGAATTTATTTTTGATAAAAGGTGGCATGTTGACAGCCCTGGAGAGGGAAGTCCTGAGTTTATCCACAGAACAGGACCAGCATGGGTAGCAGCAATTCAGCCCACCTCACAATAACCTGGAGAGACCTCTTCTAAAGGGGACAGGGCTCAGTCTCCATGACCCATTCGATCCTTGGTGCCTCTGCTGAGATTACCAACAAAGATACCAGTTAGGATCAACTATGGTGATTGTTGAAGTGATATGAAAACTGAAAAATGGGCTGAGAGCACCAAACCCATTTCACACAGGGCAATGAGTGGTCATCAGATAATAGCAGCTTTGAGTCGCTACTGACCTGGGGTTGGTTTAGCACTAAAAGAAAGTTTTTTTATAGAGATGGCCTTGGCTATCCCAGTGGACTGATGGTGGCACACCACACTGCTGTGACGGTGAGTGGGCTTCCAGACTACCTCCAGCCTTTTTACCTCATAGGCCAACACAATGGAGGAGACTATTAAGAGTCCTCATGAAGTCCATATGAACTGCATGAAACTGTGGTTTCCGATATGACTTCTTGTGGGGATGGTTTTGGATCATTGACTCTAATGACACTTTGGATTAGGTCCTTAAATGTAATAAAGGTCTACATTCAGAGCTGGTATGGAATTGTACCCATTTACCCCAAAGCTAAATTTGGCCCACACTGTTTTCAGGGGCTTAGTGGGAAGGGAAGGACTAGAATATTGTGGCAATAAAAAAAACTGAAAATAGGGAGAAAAAAGGTAAAAAGCCATCATTCAAGATAGAAATTTGAGTGAGAACTGCTTATAAGAAGATGAAGCCCACAGCCCATTTGCCAAGGCTGAAGAAGGGCGTGGGTAGATGAAGTGGCTTGTTTTATTTTAATACATAAAAAGCCCAATTCAGAGAACTGAAAAGTATTTGTCAAGACAGGAAACACTGTACATTAGAAACAGGAAAGCACACCACCACACAGAGTCCACAGAAACTGAAAGGTAAGAGCCTTTCAAAGGTATCAGCTACAGGATATCACGATAGGAATACTCTTCAGAAAAACACAGACCAAATGTTATTTGTATTCTTGCAGTGGGTAACTTTTTAGGTGTAAAAGCAAATCTCTCTCTCTCTCTAGCGAGTCTTAAAATATGATCTTACACTTATATACCATTTTGTGCATTATACAATTACCCTTCCCACCCACACCCAATACACTGTTAACATCTTTACCTACACATTAACTATCTGACCCACAATTAACTGTCTTCTATATGTAACAGTCTTTGGTAAAATGCTAAAAAAGTTTAGGATCTAAAAATCAAAGCAACGCTGTTATTATTTACATATTTGTTATAAAACAGTCAGTGCTTTACTGATGAGTATCACTGTGCAACTTTTTCCCAGCTACCACATTAAAACCCAAACACCCAATTAATTGTAAAACATACTTGTTTTGGGGCATCTGCGGAGGTGGTGTGAACTTCAGTACCTCGGAGTCCATTAGACTCAAATACCACTGTGGGAACAAGGGGGCTTGTTAACAGATGAACATTCAAGCTTCGTTAGTGTGTGTACATTATTTGAGACCATTACAGATTAACCACATTCAAAAAAAGACACCAGCTACTAGCCTGTGGCCGGAAAATACCAATTTACCGTAACACTTACTGTAAGAGAGTGTGCTAATGGCAGCCTAGGGGCACTGCCCTTTTTAATTCAGACTTCGGTGCTGAAGAAAGCAATCACTGACAACATTAATTATCAGTGTATGTGTAGAGGGACCCTCTTCTTGCATTACTTACCATTTGGCCTCTGTCATTTTGCATCAGACTGGCTTATGTATGCATCATTCACACTTCTCAAAGAGAACCCGCTAGTCTCACTGTCTCATGTAATGCTTATGAGGTATCTTGACACTGGTAGCTTTAGCGGGCTACGTTCTCAACAGTAGATCATTCTAGGGTAAAAATGGCTGACAGGGATTTTAGAGTTTATAACTGGCCAGTCTGAGGAGGATCTGTTTTCATACAAAACTGTTCCAGTTAATAGCAATGATGAAAGAAAACAAAGCCTTATGTTCTGCTGAAAGGGGCTACTCTGATTTCAATTTGTGCTGGTGGCAACAGAATTCATTAGCATATTCATTTCTGAGTATCCTACTCTCTAATTAAAATAAAGCATTTGCAAACAGGCTTATTTCAAATGCACTGCAATTTAATGGAGTGGGGGGGGGAGGAATGTCAGGTATGGAACATGTAGAGAACAAGAGCAATATCAATCAAAATCAAAACCTAGGGTACTGCATATTGGAAAATATTTAAATTATTTAGGTTAGTATGGGAGGTAAAACTAAATTCAACATTCTGTCAGTTGGGTTAAAAAAAAACCAAAAAAATGAAAAACTGGTGAGAAAAGATACCTGTGTGGGACCTCATATGAGTCCGGAAGTGACTGTGCTGGTTAAAGCATTTTCCGCATTCTATGCAGACATAGTCTCCTTGGCGTGTTTGTGTCCTAAGCATCCCTGTGGTAGATAGGAGGGAGAAGAAAGGGAGGGGGAGCGGAAAGTTGAGAAGAAAACATTATGCCAGAAGAAAACATCATTAGTATGTCTAATGTGTCATTATGTGAGGCTACCTTCAGGCCCTGGATGACAACTGTCAGCCTTCATCTAGGCACTGGCTGACAGGCCAGGCACACACAGGACTGCAAGAATGCATAAATTACATTGAATTAAAAAATGCTCCCCATGATGTGCCCGCACCAGGACTGGCATGTCAGGTGTGCGCTTTTCAGAGCAGCTGGATCCACTTTTCAGCCATCACCCAGCTTTGTCAAGCAGTACATCAGGCAAATCAAAGTGACTCCAGCGTGGCGGAGACAAGTCACATGGATAATAGGAAGTGAGCAGAACCAGAGCCCGAATGTCCCCCCCGGGCTGCAATACCTTGGAGACAAATACAGAGTGAGTGGAGCCATCACAGACTGATCAAACCTTTAGCCCCTGCTTACCTGCCTGCCGGTGCTGCTTTGACCTCAGACCTCTGAGGCACAGACGAAAGACATCTGTGAATGAAAGTGTCATTCCGGACATTTTGAGCTAGTAGCGACACAGCAGCCTTCTACCAGCCCTTGGTAAACATGTTTTCTAGGCCATTAGCATTTGTGGAAAACTACTCAAACCTCTCCTTTTTTTCCAAAGGTCAGTTTACAGTATCTGACTTAAAGGGCTGGTCTTTGTCTTTTTGCTGCTGATCAAAAAAGACACATTTGACTTTTATTGGGCATTTCTTTAAAATGTTTGAACATCTTTTCTATTTTGGTAAGAAGCCCTCCTCAAAAGGGAAGAATTGATGTTTAATTTACCATTGGAATGCCTGGGCTTTTAAAGCAAATTCTCAAGGGTTTGTCAGTGAAGGTTCAGCTCTTTTTTTTTTTTTTTTAATTGACCAATGCACAGGAAAAAAAACTAAAAATTCTAATAAAAAAGTGACAATTGTTTAAAAAAGCACAATTACACTTTTAAATCAATTATAGCAAGAAACGGTGATATGTCCAAAATGTATACGGTTGGTGTAATGCCCACAAAAAAAAAGGGCAAAGAAGATTAGGGACCAGGCTGTCATTCACTCTTTGTACAGCCTGGTTGAGGCCTCCAGTTTTACCATGTAAATGATAACTAATAATAATTGGCTCATTATAAAATTAGTTCAAAAGACCTGCTGCACCAGTACTTCCTCTCTCTTCATTACAGCACCCCCAAATATGTTCCTTTCCAACACATCGCTTCTAGGGAGAGAATACAGAACCACACTGGTTTAGCAAAGCCTAATCCTGCTCACCATTACTCACATGAAACTCCCAGAGAATCAGTAGTGGAAGTTCTGTATGAGTAAAGATGAGCAGCATTAAGTTTTATGATTAGGATTAGGCAAAACTCCCACTGATTCCCTGGGAGTTTCATTTCAGTAAAGTGAACAGGACTTTCCCCGTGATCTATGAAAGATTAAAGCAGATTTTCTAGCAGCGGTCTAGCATATTTTCTAGCTTCTAGCTAACAGACTATAAAAACCCTATTAGCATCTGTCCCCAACAATACAGAAGTAACTATGGCTGCAATCCGGAGACCAAAGCTAAAAGCAGTGCTTTAAGGTTTCCCATGAAATCAGTGCTGTTATCTCCAAACCATCCATTTTGGGACTAAGTCAAAATACATCTCATATAGAGGAAGGACAATCTCATGGTTAAGGCACTGGACTGGGACTCAGAAGACTTGGTTCAATTCCCAGTTTGGCCACTGATTTCTTATGCGGCTTTGAGGGAGATGTTAAATTTCTGTGTCCCAATCCTCCACTAGTAAAAAGGAGATAACTATACATCTTTTCTCTCAGCCTTTGCGTGTTTCCTCTAGTCAGACTGTAAGCTCTCTGGGACAGGAATGGGCTCTTCTGATGCCTAGGACAATAGGCCCCTGATCTTGGTTGGGGTCTCTCTAAGTGTTATTGTAGAATAACCAACAACAACTACAGTCACAGCAAGGAAGAACAATTTAGGTTTATTTTCTCATCAATCCACACATGCCACTCATGTTAAAGGTCAATGGGAGTCACTCATTAGGGTATGATACAGATGATCCTAATGGTCCTGTCCAGCCTTAGTCTATTATCCTGGCCACTTCAGAAACTAAGGCCTAATCCAAAGCCTTCTGAAAACAATGGAAAGACTCACGCTGATGTCAATGGGTTTTAATGCAGGACCTGAAGTTCTTTTGGCTAACCATTCTGGGCCCAATCTTAGGAATCTTGATTGAGTAAAAAGTCCTGTTTCAATCAATCTATTGAGGAAATCAGGAATTTTGCCGGAGTAAGGACTTCAGGGTCAGATCTTCTATATTGTGCACTCACATAGCTAGTGACAACATTTATTTTGGGTTCAATATTTCTAGCCACATCTTTGCTCCATATCTCTGCCTTAAAGCTTTAGCCAACCTCAGCACCAGAACAGGTAGGTTTTTTTTGTTTTGTTTTTTATGTCTAGCTGCATACAAATAACATTTAGCTAACCAGCTGTGGAAACCAGCCCAGAAATGTTTACATTTTAGTAAGGGGAGAAAACATATCAGTTCACCTCATAATGAAGATCATGTGTGAAAACATTTTAAATGATGGCTAACTGCTATGTGCTAAGATTCGAGAGCTTAAACTGCTTTAAGCACAAATAGTGATTTGCCTATTGAACATGACACTTCTAGAAGAGAGGGTCCATTGTAGTATTTTTTTTCTTACACAGTGTGAACTCTGCCAGCTAGCTTACTGTACATGAATACGTAGCCTAAAAATTCATTTAGCATCTCTCTCTACCCCTTCCGGTTTGCTTTCTGGCTATTATTTAAAAAAAGATGGAAGAACCAGATTACTTCCACATATTTTTGTCATTGTTTGATTTCTTTAAGAGAGAGATCATAAGCTTTCGGTATTTTAAAGCTTTGTCTTGATGGACACCACTGTCACAACATACTGCCTCTGTGATATCATCTCTCAGGATAAACTATACTTGAATAAGAGGGGGGTAGATGACCACAGGTGTTTGGAAATTAAGTGATGCAAATGAAAGTGGCTATTTTCATGGGAGCTCCTGTGAAACCAGCACTCGGAGCTGGTCTCAGGGGAATCCCAAGGGAAAGGGTGCACCTGCTGCTGTAATATGTCCTCCCTAGTACCATGATAGTTGTAAATAACCCTATGAATAAAAAAGAAAAATAACCTCTACCAAACTTAATTAAAAACAACCACCCCTCTTCTCCTTAAGCAGTAATCAAACTATCTAGGCCTTGATGCAAAAGCCCTAATGTCTAATACTAGTACCACAGGAGTACTTTCAACTCTTATCTCCAAAGAATCGAAGGAACACCAGACTACTAGCAGAAAACAGAACTGAGCACGAGTCTCATGTAAGCAGATACAGCCAATTTAAAATATAAAAGCAAAGGCTACAAACATGATCCAGCTACAAACATGCTCCAACACACACCAAAATGCCTGAAATGGAATATTCTATTGTGATCAAGGCTGATCTATTGCATGAGGTACTGTACTAAATATCCAGAATTAAGAGGCTTAGGAACAACCTATGTAATTGGCAGAACATCCCTAAATTCTTCATAATGGTAACACAATCTCTCTTGGCGAATTGAAGCCTTGTTTGTGTAATGCATAATAAAGACTCACTGAGATAATTCTGTCCTCGGTTGGGACTGACTGCATGTAACTGAGGGAACAGTTGAGTTGGGCTTTGCTATGTTATTCTAACAGGTGAAATTCTGTCCCTTTCATGTGCAGCAGTTTTACCTTTAGTCCTCTGAAAAATATACAGTGCCATGCCAATTCATTCATTCATTCATTGACCTGCAAATTCTATATAGAATGAGCTTAAGAAAGCTGTTCAAAGGCCACATACAAGAAAACCAGGCCACAAAATTCTAAAACTTGGCCATTACAAACATTTCTAGGTTAAGGAAGAGATTTCAAAGGCACAAATGGGAGCTAGGCAACCAACTCTCATTGAAAGACAAACTACACCTAACTTCCATATGTGCCTTTGAAAATCTCCCCCAAAGCAGTATTTACACAGTAAAATCCTACTTTAAAAAAAAGTAGCTCGGCAAGTAAATCCTTCCTATAGAACTCCTCCTCTGCCTGGCTCTGCCCCAATATTTTTTGTGCCTCATCTGGTTTCTGCAGTCATTAATGTCAAGTTCATGGTACTCCTCATGTTCCTCTCCATCTTGGCTAGCATAGTTGGGAGGGAGCTTATTGTGTCATTCCTGGCAGTCTTACATGACTTGATGTTAAATAATGTCACCAGGAGGTAAGGTACCCAAAGTTGCTAACATTAGCAGAGCTGAACTGGCATTAGTAGCAGTGGAAATTTTTTAGAAAATGTCCCTATGAGCAGAGAGGGCCAAATAAAAAATAGCCTGTAGTTAATCAACAAATTGAGCATAGATGACACACAAACAAGCTACTGTGACAATGTGTTCCTAGAAACAGGGAATGTCCCTGTTCCCCTCCTGCTTTACAAGAGCAGGTGCTTAATGCCAGCTTTTGTAAACCTTTTTACACTCTGGGGCCAACTGAAGGAAACATCAGCCAGTCAAGAAGAACACCACCAAGCTCTTAATCTAGCACTTTTCATACATAGATCTCAGAGTGTTTTATGAAGAGAGCTAGTACTATTAATTACCAATTGATTAAGCAAAACAGACAACAGGCTGGTCAAGATGTGCATGTCTAGGACCATGTCTTGAGCAGACTCATGTTGCCATCCTGCCTCCCAAAAAACCTCCCAGCAAGCCTGTAACCCAGCAGTATGGGTCTTCTTTCCCCAGCCACACCATGACTGCTAAAATCATCATGTACACCCTTCCAGGCATTCCACCAAAACTGTCTCTATGCGGTCCTCTTCCGTAGCTACAACTGTCCTGGTTTTACATTTTTTAAATCTAGCAACTCTAACTTGACAAAACAGAAAGCATTACACTACTTCCTCCCCTAACAGATGATGTGCCCAGCTCCTTTCAGCTCCGTGAGTGAAAATCTTGAGCTCCTATAGTAAAGATCTGACAAAGGGGGTTCTGTTTCAGTTAAATTCATTTTAGAAAGATTCATGTTGCACAGATCCTACTGAAAGAAAAGTGAAAAAAAAATCTTAAAATTTATAAAAAAAACGTTTGCTCCCAGGGTTTTTTCCTCCCTAAAAGTAAATCTTCAGTTTCCACAGACACAAGCAAAATCTGGCAGGAAGTCAGAGAGAGACGGTGGTGATTAGTTTCAAAACAAAATAGGTGGTTTTTTTGGAGGGGTGGGGAAGGGTAGAAACAGATGGAAGGAAATTCACGGTACTTTTTTTAATGCTGCTTGTAAAACTACATTAAAACAAATTAGCCTCTGAACTTTAAATTGGCTATTTACACATATGCTCTTCCTGTCAAAGTAAATTGACAGATACATTTTTGTAAAATTAGACACATACAAACAGCCCAAGATAGTAATATTTTCCAAGTGACTGTCTTCTTTTGAAAGATATGGACAATGAAGATCTTAGGATTCTTTGTTTAGAAAGATGTGTAAGTATGTCTATCTGTTCCTGGAAAAACTGTGTGGAGAGGAAACTGAACAAGATAGCCAAAATAGCATCAGGAATTAAGCCCTAGAGGATGTTTATTTTGCCCAAAGTGAAAAAGTTATGATCTGTGCCAGGACCAGTGGATCACTAGGATCTTAGTGTGACAGAACATCTGTGTAACTCTAGCCTACGTGAAGCAGCGGGACAAAGGACTGGTAACACTCAATGAAACAAATACATTTCACCTGTGATAGAAATGTCACACAGTGTGTGGAAGGGGAATCTACCATCCTACTGTACACGAGGAAATCTACTCAAACCCACTCAACATTGCTAATATTCTGAGTAACAGAGTTATCAATTATGTCTACATGTACACTACGAGCGAGGAGTGATTCCCAACTTGTGTACACATTCTTGTGATAGCTCTCATTGAGCTAGCACAACTATAAACAGTAGTGCAGCTGCAGTGCAGTGGCAGCACCACGCTAGCTACTCCAGTACAAACCTGCCTGAACCACCAGGGCATGTAATCAGGCCCGCTAGCATGTGCCACCACTGCCACTGCCTGTTCTACAGCAGCTACACTACTATTTTTAGATGAGAGCTAGCATCACAACCCTAAGCTCATAGCGTAGACATAGCCTGAAGGACAAAATGGGAAAACAATATAATTAACCAAAACAAAAAGCATGTAGAAGCCTTACCTGCATGATCCAGCACAGGGCTATTGGCACCCCAGGTTTGGTACAACGAAGCAAGGTCCTTTGGAATGTAGGTCTTAAAAAAAATGTCCAAACGTTTCTCGTGCCCCTCTGATGCTGGTTCTTGTTTGATGGAGTGTAAAGCTGGAGAAGCTCCTGCTGTGCTAGGCTGAGGCTGCATTAGTGGACTCGCTCTTGCTCCTGTTGTGCAGTTTGCCAACGTCCTCATCTCATTTCCTGCCTTGGTGTGAGATTCCCGTTGAGGCACTGATGGATCTTCATGTTTACTGTACTGCTCAGTTTTACACAGAGGGTGATACTGAGGCAGTGGGTTGAATTTGGCTTTTATGGGGTCAGATGCACAATGCTTACTTGAAGAGTGAAAACCAGCACTTCCTTGGGGAATCATATACTTCTCCACCTGTTTACTGTTGGCAGGCTGTGAGGTGGGCCTTGAGACGACTGTCTGGGTGGGTGTTAGGCTTCTACTAAAGCTTCCCGCTTGCATCAGTTTGGAGTTTACTTCATATTTAGCTTTAAGTTGAGGCTGTTGTGCTGCTATGCTGTGCTGCTCCTGGGTATGGTTTGATTTGGGCTGCCTGTACCCATCAAGACCTGATGACCGTGGACCGCAGTGGCCAAACGAATGGCTGTCCTTAGACTGATGCATACTACCAGGCTTTGTAGTCATCCCAACAGGGGAAGAATTGCTTTTGGATCCTGGCAACGCACTTGGTACTTGAGTGCGTGTAAATCTGGCAACAGGCAAAGGTGGGCATTCTTTACCACCAAGGGATGGAGGAGGACCAGTGCGTCCACTTCTTGCCAGAAAAACCAAGTTGTTTTTTATACTCTTGAATCCATTTTGTTGAATCCATGGTGGAGCCATCGAGTTACAGCTGACTTTGTGCCAAATTTTTTTGTGCATCCACAGGACTTCAGGGTAATAGGTCTTATGGTTGCAGTAAGGACATGGGTGGACAATCAAATCAGCCTGCAAAGATGAGGTAAAACCCTTATTGCATGAATCAGCCCTCGTTGATTTTTCACTTAAATCTAGTGGAACCATATCTTGTGCCTCTCTCCCTTTTTCGAGAACAGGGTACTCCCTGCACAAGTCTGAGAAATTTTCTTTAGGCTGACTAGCCTGCTTTTCCAATGAGGTTTTCAAGTCCACTGCCGCATCTAAAGATGTCTGGCCCACTCCTGAAGCAAAGTCAGCAGTACTACTGGAGCAGGGAAGCTCTTGTCTAGGTTGAAACACTGGCATCTTTAAGTCTGAAGAATTTCTCTGAGCTTCATACTTTGGAAAGGGCCGTTTGATATTGTTTTCCAGGGTAGATACCAAAGTTGATAGTTCTGGTTTAGATTCATTGGCATCTTTTTCTCTGGCATTGTCACTTCCAAATTTAGGAAGCTCTTCTACCTGAGATGTTACCATTGGTGCCCCCTCTTCAGAAAAACTGCAGTGGTATGGCTTTTTACCTGAACAGGACAATCAAAAAACAAAATTACCAACTTATGTCAAAATCAAGAAATCAAATTCAAGATTAAAATAAGATACACAGACACAGAGAGACAGAGAGAGGTGGGGGCGGGGAGAGCAAACTTTAGGAAGTTATTCTGTTATTAGTGTCCTATAAACTAAATGTATTATAAAACCAAGAAAATCATTGTAATAAGACACAATAGCTCAATTTACTTTGAAAGCACCACTCTGAAGTTTGGATAAACTATCTAATGATGCATGTTCATGACATTTTAAAAGGAAGAACAATTTGATAATCCAAACTTGTTAAAATTCAGAGAGTGAGAGAAAGATAAACAAATATGCAGCCATTTAATGCTTTAACAAAAATAAAGATAATGGAGCCAGATAAGCCTGAACTAGTTAAAGGTCTGTCACTGTTTCCATTATAAGCCTCTATTTTCAAAGGGTTTATAACTCAGCCATAAAAAACGTCTCCACACTGAAACCTAGCATATAAAGGTCTTATATAAGCACTGCAGCCCATATGGCATATACCATAAATCCTTCTCTTAACAGAGACCTTTGCAATACCCAGGTATAATAGAATGAGGTAAAGACAGCCTAAATTCTGAATTTCCTGGCTTTTGTTAGTTTAAAAGCAAATGCAACTTTATTTTAACATAGTTTTATGTTTGTGTTGAATTTTAGGTATGCTTGTGATTGCTGAATTTTCTGATTGGTATGGATGCCTAGAATACCTAACTAAAACAGAATTTCCAATTTTCTCTTTCCTTTTTTCCATCCTTCCTCCCATCCTCAGACATGCAACGAAAGTAATATTTTATCTAAGATATGGTTCAGAAATGGAACATAGTTGGTAGATTTTATAGAAGTTCAGGGGAAAAACAGTACGATTTAGATTACTTAGAATGTTCCTAAACTCCAATAGTTCTCAAAATGCTTATCTTTAAGAGCTACTGATAAAGTCTTTGAATCCCTCCAGATCAGTTCACAATCAATTCCACAGAGGTTTTCATCACAGCAGTAATGCTTACTTCACTGAATCCATTTAACATGTAACAGAATTGAGTCATCTGACAAACTTTCAGTTTCAATTAACATGGAGTTAATGAGCCACTGTTAGGCAAGTGTAAGGGGACCATGTTCCATCTAAAATGTCAACAATCCAAAGTGATCACCATAACTGGGGGAGTAGTGACGATGGGGAATGAGTGAGCAGTTCTATAGTTGCACATCCTCTCACATCAACTCATAAAAGCCAATGTTTTAGAAAATCAAGCACTGTTGTTTAATATAACATTGGCGCCATAGGCATTATTCTAAACTTGCACAATGTAAAAAGTATGTTTTAGGCTGAAGTTTCACTGCAAATAAAGTCTATTTAGCCCCAGCTTTAATTCAGGCAAAAAGTCTTAAGCTTTTGTTAATTCAGTATAATTAGGTTAAAAATAACCCATAGATTTGCAGTCTTATAAAGGTTGAATGCTCACTCTATTAAGATAATTTTTCTTTCAAATTCTCAAAGGAATAAAGTCTGAAAAAGAAAACTTGTTTTTCCTGTGTTACAGGGAGGAAGGCCTTCTGAAAGCACATGAACAACACAACCAGCTAAATGTATACTTTGAAACAAAGACACTGCTGCAGGAATGTAAATTTGACACTGCACATCTGTGTTATTTTCAAAGCACATCTGTCAAATATTTGTGAACTAGATCTTAGGCTTCCAATAGTGAGGTCCTTTGACCAACATGCTAAATAATAAATTAAAGTAAATAATAAAACATTCAATTGTAGCGATAATCAATAGAGACTGCACCAGCCTAATGGAGAAGTTGAGCGCAACATACAGTAAGAAAGACAAACTGTGGAACTATTGCTCAATGGGACTGTGGAGTTGGGAAACACTGGCTGCCACTGAATCTGAAATGAATTAGGATGCTAAATGGACACATGGGATAGAAGCCCATTACTACTGCAAAGCTCTGTGCTCGTCTGAGACTTCTTGGATTTGATCTCACTTTGGCACAACTGGTTATGCCAGCAAAGGTTATGGAGTTGAACTAGCATTGGAGTAGTGATATACTCAATGTAGGACTGGACTTGGGAAACCATAAGGAGCCTGGGAACAAGAGGAAAAGATAGCTCTTCCAAACCACCTAATAACAAATGTTACAGACACAAGGATGGGAGCTCTGGAGTAGGCTGTTGATCTTTCTATCCACACTAGTGCAGCTTAGCTACCAGGGAAAGAGGATTGCCTGGGTGAGAAATGCAGCGCAGAATGAAGAAATACATTAAATCATTTACACACTAACTAATGCACAGTTGTTAGGTCAGCACCTCGGGTGGGAAGTGTTCTTTGGCATATGGTATGGTACACCAGGAGGTAAAGAGAAGACTCCGAGGGGTAGATCCTCAGCTGCTGTAAAGGGTCATAGCTCCACAACACCGCTGAAGAGCTTCTCCTAAACATTCCAATTATTCATGTTTTCGCTAAAAGAATCCCACTAACTCACAAGATGTCTCTAAAATCCTGCAAACTAGGTCAGCTCAGCTGGACCCACAGTTCAGTGTTCACCAGCCTTTGAATACATCCCATTCAGAAGGCGGCACTTTGCTTGACATGAAAATTTCAGTACTCCAGGAAGCCACTCTTGCCATCAATCACTGGCAATCAGAGCAGGCCTGCTTATTCGGCATTGTCATGGGAGAGGTGATCAGGAAAGTGCACAGGCGAGAAGCAAAAAGACCACAAAAGGAGATACAGAAAAAGAAAAGGTGTGTGTGTGTGTGTGTTTATAAGAGAGAGAACCAGAAAGGAGGAGTCTGATTATTTTTTAAGCCTGAAAATAAAGTATAACTATGAAAAATCCAGGACAAAGCTTATTTTTAGGACCCTAGTAACTGGCATATCACATCATAGTCGTGGCTCGTCTGATCCAGAATCCTCTCTCTGGCATTGACTGGTAAAAGCAGTTTAAGAAGAAGATGCAAAAAAAACCCATAATGGACGATTACAGAATACTCTACCCATTGGTCAAATTGCTTCCTGATCCCAGACAGTTAGAGGTTGGTCTGTGCCTGGAAGCAGGAGGATTCATATCGCTCATCCATTTTAACCCTAACTAATAAAACTGTGAATGTTGCTATTCATATAACTGTCTACATTTTTTTTAAAATGCTGCTAAGCTCTTGGCCTCGATAATATGTTGTGGCAATGAGTTCCAGGGGTTTATTATGCAGAGGTAAAACAAGGCATGCCAGCCCACACTGCTTTATGATGTATGATCCTTTTCAGGATGAGTACAAAGCATTGCATTTAACTGGTCTTTGTAGCTTCTTTTTGGATACAATTTAACAGATTCCACACCGCATAAGGGATGTCCTCAATATGCAGGATGGATGGATACTTTAGGCAAAATATCAGCAGCAATTTTAACAGGTTGGCTCAGGAGCATTTCCATAAGCCATAAGCCAAAATCTATGCCATATATAGACAATGTTTTGCCATTATTCACATGTAGGTCCAAATGATACTTCAGGTCAGTGTGAAGCAAAACACAGCTGTGACATTGTTCTAATCCCCAGACTACTTCTCACTGGCTCTTCGGCTACTAATATTCAGATTAAACTGCAACCCTGCAAACACACGTAACCAATCAGAAGTGAGTCATGGCCTATTCTTCCTCTGTACATGGGTATATAGAAGACAGTATTTGATCTAGTAACAGCTGTAAAACAAAAATTTAATATTTTTGCCTGATCCCCAGTCCTCCACCCCAACTGAAACAGGATACTAACTATCTCCTTAAATCACTGGTATAAAATATGACTTTAGTCAGTGCAACACAGGCATAACTGTCACAAGAAATGTTTGAGATTTTATTATGGCCTGGTCAAAGCAAAAAGCCATGAATGGGATGCCTTTGGGATGATCCTGAGGGACTATATTTCACATTTGCCATAGAAACATTTCTTGGCATAGCAGTCCTTCGTTTTCTTTTCTCCCTCCATCAACCTCTCTCTCATTTTTTTATCTTAAGTCATTCTTTCTTAGTCAAACTTAAACTATCTCATCTGCATAGGACTTTCTGCACTACAAAGCATCACACCAGTGCTACGTTTTGTCTGTCATTGTTGGCTGGCCAGCAACCGGAGAGGAAGGATTCTGTATGGAGCAGCTGGTAGGTGGCTGCGGATATTATCTCACGCCCTCAGCTTAGGCATAATTTTAAATATTGATGACATCACAGACCACTGGAGAGTAAAGCAGGAATGCATGAAACACTTATCTTTATGGGAATTCAGGGTCTAGCAATATAAGAACACTCTGGGATTAGAATGGTTCTCCAGGAATATATCATTTATAATTGCCATTGCCTGTGCTCCATTATGCATCTTACACAAGTAGATGGAAATCACACACACACACCCCTTATTCCCTCCCTAACTCTGCCCCCCACCAAACCAAAATTCAGAATGGGTTGTACATCTGTTTTAACTCATAGGGTTTCTTGTAAAATGAGGAAAAGCCTCCGAAACCAGACTAAAACTCTGAAGATAATGAACCCACGATCAATATGAAGCACGTGTTTCTAAAGAACTGAACTAGTTAGATAAATTTGACTGCTTTTTCGGATAGCATTTCAAAATTTGGGGATGAAGGAAAAGAGGTAAATGTAATGTATTTAGATTTTAGTAAAGCATCTGATAGTATTCATGTCCAAGTGAGACTCTATCATATAATTTGAAATTTGGCTGCTGACAAATGATAATGATAAAAGGCCAAGTATCCAGAAGTGGAACTAAACAACATGTTAACTTAAAATTTCAGGTTACATCCATTTTTTTTCATAGATTCTTAATTTACAAAGCCAGAAGGGACCACTGTGATCATCTAGTCTAACCTGTTGTATAACACAGGCCGTAGAACTTCACCATATTAATTCCGATAGTAGATCTTTTAGGAAAACATCCAATATTGGGTTTAAAAACTGGAAGTGATGAAGAATCCACCACAACCCTCAGTAAATTGTTTTAAAATTTGGAGGAGTTGTAAAAACCAATGCAAACAGGGAAATAAAGCAATGGACTGAGAGAGAATAAAAACATTGGCTGAAATTAATAAAATGAGATTCATCTCAGAAAAAAATGCAAGCTAAGACATGCAAGGGAAAATTACCCAAAAAACAGATGGCCAGTGGAAGGGACAAATCTGGAAAGCACTGATGCTGAAAAAGTGGACCCCAAATTAGATATGAGTTTGTAATATACATTTCTTCAGCCTAGCCTTCACAAATAACAGCATCTGATAACAAGCACAAAAAATATTTTTCCCATGGGCAGAAGGTGCTGCATGAGACACGTTAGTAATGTTGCTTAACGCATTACCCCAACATTTAGATATCATGGTGATGGGCACATTATAATCCCCTACGTAGAATATAATAGAATGGGATATGGCAGCAAAAAAGTGAAGGCAATTTTGGGCTGCAAACACAGATGCATCACATCTTGGGACAGGATGGCACAACTATCCTTGTCTACATCACTCTAGTTACTGTACATGGAATATTGTACACAGTACCGGACAACAGTCTACTAGGAAAATATTGACAATCTGGAGGGAGTTCAGAGAACTGCAACAAAATAATTAGAGGGCTGGAGGAAAGGACTTAAGAAGTAAGATTAAAAGAGTTAAGTACATATAGTTTGGCTAACTGATGGCTAAAAGGGGACATGCTAACAGTTTAGGCAGGCAGATAGACTGGATGGCCTGCTAGGCGTTTCCCATCTCTCTGCAAAACAAGTCAAAAACCTTAAAAGGCTAATATCCACAGACCGGAACTGCATTGGAGACAGATGCTAAAACAGGTATAGACTAATTCTGATCTTTTCATGCATATTTACCCAATACATCATCAGACTTGCTTTCTTATAGAGCCATTTGAGTCCCATGATCCTGCTTAGCAGTAGGTTTGTCCTGCAGGTTTGACTAGGCTGTCATCAGGGATGTGATTTCTTACGTAAATGTGTTCCCTGTTGCAGAGGGTGCTGTTCCACCTGCAGAGGATCTGCCTTCTCTTCCTGTTTGTACCATCTCTAACCTCTCCTTTGCTATCCTCTCTTTCAGAGCTTAAATGCAACCATTATTAGTGAGCTTGCGCAAGCAGAAGAGGCAGCTCCTCAGTACCTCACTTGTCTTTCTAGCAATATCAGACCACAGCCCTCTCTAGCATACTGGTAGGGGGGTGGGAGACAGTATCGCACTGTGTGGAATGCAAAATGTGGCTTTTCTTTCCTATCTTCTTCTTTCTCTAGGGCCAGGGAAGGCAGAGGAAAAAGAGAACGAGACATCATGGTACTGAGGGGAAAAAAGCTACAGTGATGTTAAAGATACGTCTGTTGAGGCCTACTCAATATCTACTTGAGCTTAAATACAATGGCCTCTCATTTCCAAAACAAAATGTAGGACAGTTTGCAAGGGAAAGTTGTAACTTCAAACAGTGACATAAGTTTTCTCCTCAGAATTATTACATTTTTTTTTAAACTCTAAGAGGCAACATATTTCAAGAACACCATATGTGCGCATGTGTTTAATTTGCATAAATATAACCTCTATTCCTTGTTGTTGAGATGCTGCTAAAACTTCAAAATTATTTATAAACTCTTTTAAATGTGCTTCCAGAACTGCTCTTCACTTTTTCGGATTCTCTTTAATAATCAACTGCTAGGCCAACTTTTGAACTTGGACTACACCATTGCTTCCAACAGTAAAAGGTGTAGGTTACTGGAGTTGTGCAATTTCAAAGTAAGTTTTTTGGACCCAAATATCTTATCTAGTTGTGGCCAAAGTGTAGTCAGACAGACATCTATTACCAGTAGAGCCCTGCGCGGATACCAAATTTATATCCACGGATATCAAGCGGATATCCAAGGAGCCGCAGGGCTCTACCGGGAACGGCAGCAGTAAAAGCAGCCACACATCTGGCCACCAGTTGCAAGAGCCAGCATCCCCTGTGGGCAGCTCCTTCAGCATAGCTATACCGCCCCCAGCCCTGCCCACCGGGGCAAGCACCAGCCTTAGTGTTTTGCATGCTCCCGGACTACTGCGACCAGGGACAGCTGCTGCTGAGCCTGGTGCCCATCCCAGTGGGCAGGACTTAGGCTGCGGAAAACAGAAGCCTGCAGGAGGCTCTGAGAATTCTGGGACTAAAAGACTCCAGCCAGGTAAGGCCGGGAGCGGCCTGCCAAAAGCAGGGTAGAACCAGAGTGAGGCTGGAAGGCTTGGATCCTCTCCTGAAAAAAGGGGAGAAGCCCCAGGTTTGACTGAGATGCCAGGGGGAAAAGACTCCAGGTGGGAAGGCTGGGGAGAGGCCCAGGAGAGAAAAGGACTCTTTTCTAGGTGAAGGGGAGAAGCCCCATGACTAAACGTTATTATGAATAATATATAAATGATTACATAAATAAATTAGACCATAAGGGAAATGTTTTAAGGACTCTGGACTGGTGGAGTTTATTTACAGAGCCCCGAAGAGAGGAAACCGAAGTAGGGCACCACAGTGCTATTCCTAGCCACGTGGAAGGCAACTGACCCTTTACAGGGGCAAAGTTTGGACTTGTCCTTATATAGGGATGCAGACTTACAAGGACTAAACTGGAGTCCTCACACACTGCTGGAATGACTGTACTAGCAGTTAATAGGGTAGTACTGAGCTGCACAAGGGACAGGATTAACCAACCCCTCACCCACCCCCACTTCCTTCTTGTACTAATTTTGGAAGTGACACTTAATGGCTAACTTTTTTGGCTATTAAGTCTTTATACTGCATATATTGACCATAGTTCTTGAGATTCAGGCCTTTACTGATACACAGTTTGGTCAGTCTGCTTCAGCACACTTGACTCACTAAGGCACTCCTTTTCATGGAGTGACGGCAATGTAAACTGAAATAACACTCTGAGGATTCAAAGCTCAGGAATCTAAGAACAAGTTCCAACTGTTCCACTCAGCTACATATTCCCTGATTATCTAGTTGTGAAGAAGGACTTTCTATTTTACATCATACTGGCTTTTCCTTATTACATTTCATTGATATATCTCTAGCTAGGGCTACCAGTTGGGGATGTTGCCTCAGTGTTTTACTACAGTAGTTGAGAACTTGAAGAATGTCTTTTAGTTTTTGTTACAGCCAAAGATTAGTTAAAATACAAGTGTTTTTATTTGTAGCAAATGTGGAGACATGGGTAATGGGTACATTTCTTTTATATTTCTTAGCATAAACACATTAGGATAATATTTTTTAGCATATTCCTGCAAACTTGCTGTCTTTTAATTCTTGTTTTACTGATTGTTTATGGTCTCCAGTGGTACCTTGGACTGTTTACTCGTTAGATTTCCTGAACTGACTTCTTATTTACTTTTTAATCTCATGACTGAAAACTTCAGTTCAAGAAGACATGAAAATTACTGGCCACTTTAACCTGAATACTTCTTGTAAAGGGCCTGGACAAAGAAAACCAATGCTTCTACAGGTACAGAGAAAAAAGAAATACATGTTTTGTATCAACATTTCTTGGGCGGGGCGGGGGGAGAGAGAATAGTTATCTGCACAATTCAATTTGAAGTCTTTTTGGAATCTTTCTATGACACAGTTTAGCTTCCTTATTTTTACTCTTCCCATCTCAAAGTAGGTTGTACTATCACACTTGCCATGAGGATTAAATGAATGCTGCTTGGAGCTCTGAATTCCACATTTATTAGGACCACATTATTTCCAGTTGTGTTTCTTGAACATTTTTTTTCATAAATTTCCCCCCAGTCTCTGAAGGATAACACAAAATTTATTCTAAAGGGCCATTTGTTTTATTTTATTATTTTATACTCTGCAACTTCAAGCTTCACCCACAAACTGCACTTTTTATTCTTGCTGTCAAACACTTTAAATATTGCATTACCCAGGTTCTGTGATAACCATAGCCCCAGTACATGAATGGCTAAACGACCCATTATATTGTTCACTTCACTTTCTCAACAGAACTGTGAAACATTCCACAAGATGAATGAGAAAATGCCAACAGAATTCACAACTCATAACGTTCTTGATTCTGAATCTGACTAATCTCTTCAGCATTGTCTGGGAGGACACCTGCTGCTTGTGAAAACAAAACCTACTGAGCTCTTACAATCTGGGCAGCAGAAAACATGAACAGGCAACCAGCAGACTAATTCAATAAAGTTTGTTCAATTCTAGGCTGCACATGGAGATATTTTTTTTCAGAGATGCTAGGTGTATGAGGCTCGCATCTTGGTAAAAATCTGAAAGGCCTCAGAACTGATTGGAAAACATTGATAAATTTTTAATTAAAACTTGCCATTCTATGGTAAAATGAGATCAGTTATATTACACCTTATAAAAGAACCCCCTCCACAAGGTATTCCCTAGCTCAGTAAGACCACAGATTACTTTGCATAGACATAACACTTTAGTTATGTCACACTTAACGGGTCACCTTTGTAAAAGGATCCTGAAACTGGCATCCAATTTTGTGGCACAATTAAATGTCGACATAAATGGTACCAGGCTGATCTGCTTTTCAGGCATAATAAGATTGTTTGTAAAGAATTTTACACCCACTTTTCAATTAAACGTGGGTGTAAAATTTAGCAGGCTGAAGAGAGAGGATGATGCCAAGGTACCAGGAGGAGTAAAGAAATGGATATGGTGTTGACTGTGCGTGTTGATGGATATTTGTATATACATTTCCTTATGGAATATTTTACTTAGCTATCTAGGGGACTGACCCTTCAGGCTTCCAAGGACAAAACTCCAGAGGCTTTCAGGAGAAACCCTACATACAGTAAGCTCTATTCTCCCCCTACATAATAGCTTCCTTATTACCGTCACCTTCAAACCAAAGGGCCTCATCCAGTCTGGCAACCTTTGTGCTGAGGCCCCAGAGCAGTGGTTCTCAACCTATAGCCCAATCAGCACACAGCTGTGGCCCATGTAACACCCTCAGGGCCATAAAGGTTGTATTGGATGGGGCCCAAAATGGTAAATAGGTTGAGAAACACTGTCCCAGAGCCTCCCATTTTCAAAGTAGTGTGTTCTGGGGTTCTGTGTCCTAGAAATCGCTGGCACAGTGTCCAGCAGAGAGGCTGGGTAGAGTTTTATGTTCATTAGTTATAGCTGAGTGTGTTACTCAGGTTGAATGGTGAGGTGGCCACAGCTGGCTACACTGCCCCCACAGAGTGCAGGGATCGCTATGTTTTTATTTTTATGGAGTATCCGTGTCATGCCTTCAATTATGTTTTTAAACCATGATGCTTAGAAAATCCATGTAGTTGGGGAAATGGACGGCTCAGACAACTGGTAATGAGATACCAGCCCTTTCAACTCTGCCACTAGTCTAGGGTAAGTGATGAATTAGAATCATCACGTGGCAGCAGCTGAGTGACCTGTGTATTTATTTATAGACATATGGCTTACTATTATAGTATGGGAGCACCTCACCAACAGTGCCCTCTTAATTGCACTAGGTGACACATGGGGAAAAGTGAGGCACAGAGAGATTAAGTGACTTGTCCACCAAGATTCCTGACTTTTAGTCCTGGGCCTTAACTTCAGACCAGCCTTCCTTGATCCCTAGAGTAAACTCAGGGCAGAAACCACCAGTACAGCTGATACAAATTGGCACTTTGTTGACATCTCAGGAAAGAGTCCAAGGACTCAATGAGTATGGAATCTTAACTACATCTCACCCCTAGATGTGTCCCTCCAGGTCAGAGCTGAGGCACATTGTCAATATAAACTGTAAGTTCCCCACGGCATGAACCATTTCTCCTTCTATCTCTTGCACAGGGCTGAGCCCAGTGAAGGTGCTTAACAAGTAAACAATAAATATAACAACCGTGGGCAAAACAGAGATACAATAGGAATACATATATACATCATGAATACAAATATACTCAGATATTTTGCTAGACAAAATAAAACTGTATAATCTGACATTGCCTTAAATTTTCCTGATCACAGACACTGTAAGAACATGTACAGGATATCAAATATACCACATGGTCAGGCAAATAAGTTAATGCCCTTTAAAAATAAAAGTGATTAGGCAAGACCAGAGCAATCTGACCCTAATACAGTTTAGAGGCAATTCCACAGCTACCAGAAATACAATATAAAATTAAGAAGCTGGTCCCAAACCTAAGCACAATACTTCTCCATTGTGCAGCAGCTAGGTATGCCTTTGTGTTTGGCCCTGCTCATTAGCTTTGGTGCAAATAAGGAGGAGAATGAAAGGGCATAGGATCAATAACACAGCAGGATGCACAACTAAATTAGCGGCGGGATTTGGTTTGGTTTTATAATTCAGGCATGGAAAGAAAAATCCAGTTTGTATAGATGCATAAAAAATGTTTGCAGTGGAGATGGAAAATGATGACTCAATTTTTGTTTTAACAAGTGGCAGCCTGCCTGTGTAGGCACTCCAAATAGACAACCAAACACTGGTTAATCTTCTTGGTGCCAACACTCAGACATGCCAGAATCTTGGCTACTTCACCACCACTTGTTCTTTCTTACAACATACACCTCTACCTGATATAACGCGACCCGATATAACATGAATTCGGATATAACGCGGTAAAGCAGTGCTCCGGGGGCGGGGGGGGGGGGCCTGCGCACTCCAGTGGATCAAAGCAAGTTTGATATAACGCAGTTTCACCTATAACACGGTAAGATTTTTTGGCTCCCGAGGACAGCGTTATATCGGGGTAGAGGTGTATTATTAAATTAATGAGGCTTTCCAAGCCAGGAGTGTGGAAAGACTCATAAAATGCTTAATTCTTGCTACCAAAAGCCAAGGGCATTACAGAATTGACAAAACCAAACCACTTCAGAGGGAAGTAGGAGGCATGCTGCCAAAAGGTCTCGACACCATTATTTCTGCTTCTTTTCTGGCTGGAAATAAGGGGCTTTGACAGGAAAGGAATCAAGACAGTCAGAACCATGACAGGGCAGCTGGTGGATAGCAAGGATGGCAGACTTTTGGAGACAAATATAACAAGCAAGAGCAATATCGGTTGTAGGCTCCACTGGGTACAAGACATGACAGCCATTTTAGGACAGAGGATCATATCCATAGTCAATGCAGCACCATGATGGAGTGTAATGACTGAAGAGGATCAAAGCAATAAGATGAAATGACAATTCATGTTAAAAAGCATCTCTAAAAATTTAAGTCCTTCAGGTAGCTCTAAGTGAGTCTCCAAAGAGCGAAAGCATGGCAGCAACTGGAAGAATGAGTCAAGAAATACTAAAGAATAGGAATGGGGAGGTCAGTAACCACACCAAAAAGCAGCCAAATCCCTGGCCAAAGAGGAGAAAAAAGGAAACCTTGAAGCCCAGAAACAGAAGATGAGGAAGTAGGGGAGAATTCAAACTACAATTTTCTACATTCTTGCTTTTAGGACCCTATGGGCTGAGCTATCCCTACTGAAGATAGTGTCAAGCTTCCTGGGTCATGGTCCCAGGAAGCTTGACAATACAGCCCAAACTTATACAAAATAGGATGTAAGAGAGCTTGGTGTTGGTGAAAGATGCCAGGTTAAAAAACCTGGAAAAACAAGTCCTTTATCCACAGGACAACACAGACATTCCACACGGCCCCACCAAATGTATGTCAACTTTGAGCAAGAAGAACCAATAGGTGTCAAAGTTGTATTTCAGGCTGCATGCTGACAAATTACTATTTGTTAAGAATTGTTTGTGTCTTGTGTCTTGTACAGCACTAAGCAAACTAATACAGATCCTGCCCCTGAGGCACTCACTGGGTATGCCTATAGGGCAATCATAGCTAGATCTAGCTAGCTGAACAACAATAGCAGTGAAGCTGCGGCAGCACAGGCCCAGGACCCTGGGTATGTACTTGAGCACCTAACCCATGCTGCCACACTAAGAGCTAGCTAATCAAAGATAGTTCAGGTATGTCTACACATGCTGCAATCTCACCTCTGACTGCAGTGTGGACATACCCTATGGCAGTGATGCTCAAATTTTTGTACTGGTGACCCCTTTCACTTAGCAAGCCTCTGTGTGTGACTCCCCCTTATAAATTAAAAACACATTTTAATATATTTAACACCATTATAAATGCTGGCTGCAAAGTGGGGTCTGGGGTAGGGGCTGACAGCTCATGAGCCCCCCCTGTAGTAACCTCATGACCCCGAGGAGTCCTGACCCCCAGTTTGAGAACCCCTGCCCTATAGTCTAAGGAAGGCATAGTAACACCAGAGCAAAGTGTTAACATGGAATGTTACGTTTTCTAAAAGTCTTATTGCTGACAGCTGTTCCCCAGTTTTGTAACGCTGAGATGGAGAAGGCAGTTGCTTGGTGCGGCTCAATGTTTGCAGGCCTCACAGAAGAAGCTAGTCTTTAGAAGAATTTGAATGAGAAGGCAGGCAGTGACAAGCGCACTGGGATTCCATGGAGCACAAAATGAATGAGCAAAGACACATCAGAAGAAACAATGGGATGGTTAGGATGTCATCACTGGAGAAACACAGGGATCAGAGGGCCAAGATAAGAAACAAGATCCAAGGTGCAGCCTGGGCAGAGCTGAGCTGAACTCTGAAGGTAAGGTTGGGAAGTTTAAACCAGATACAGCAGGCAACAGGGAGCCAGAGGAAGGATTCACAGGCAGTCTGACAGATGAGGTGGTGGATGGATGAAAAATTTATTTTAGCAGCTGTCTTTTGGATGGACTGAAGGGGAACAATGTGGGAAATGGGGAGATCTGAGAGGAAGTGGCTACAAACACAAGACTTTGGCCTCTCTGCTAAGGCTGCCAAATAGGGTGCCATTAAGTATCCATTGTGGTAATGGCAACAGCCATCCACTAGGAACTGAATTCAAACCAAACTAATTGCACATAGGCCATAGAAAACCTTCACTGGGTAACTTTAAGCCACCACTGACTTAGGCCTTTGAACCAGTTGCCTAGAGGTAAAAGGCTCTGTCTCCAGCCACAGTATTCATCCTGATGAGCTTGTATGCCAGTAAATTCCATTGGCTGATTAAATACTAGGTAAAACTGAATTTCCTTTTCCTTTCTTTCCTGCGTCCTCCCTTGCTCCTTTGTATAAGAACAGAGGAAACTACAACAATAACTATGTGTGGCGTTTCTAAAAAAGTCAATGGGCCTTTCAGCCCAAGCATGAAACAACTCTGTGACAGCCTGACTGAGATCACCAAAGACATTAGCCATTTACTGGCAACTTCAGTAATCCCCTTTAAGAGCTAATGAACAAAGAATCCTAGAATCTACAAGAATCCTCCATGAACAAGAAAGCAGAGGAGGGGATTATTTTGGGGTGAACTGCACTTTTAAAGTTTTATTTTGAGGTAATTTTTCTTTCAAATTGAGGGGTGAATTTTAATGCTGGTGAGAAACTGAATTTATTGACTTACTCAAAGCTCCCAAGTTCTTAGCAATTTGGAAAGGTTGGTAGCAATATATCATGTTTAAAATAAGTTTTATATACAATGAAATATTAATTCTACAGCTCAGCAGTGAGTCATAATTAGTTCTACGACTCACCACTGTAGGAAGAGATAAAGGATTGTTGTGAATACTGTAAAACTTTCAGTATTTGAACTACTGCACAGTGAATTCAGGAATTTTCCCAAGTATTCCAATTAGTAACAAGGCTTAAGCTTTAAGTGCGAGAGAAGCAAAGGAAATGCTGAAAAACACTGCCACAGGCTGGTTTAGTTTGGAAGTTCTCCTTTTTTAAAAAATAGACAAAAACATATCCAGAGGAGCTGGAAAGTGGCTTGGATTTCTGACCCTTTTTGTTTTTGAGAAGGGGCACAGGAGGAGGAGAATTGTGGCAAACATTATCTATATTTTGACCTCTCACCCCAAGAGGTGTAACACTTGCAGATACTGCTTTCAGTTGTTTTAAACATGCAAAACTCTAAGGAAAAGGGGAGTGAGCACAATTAATGCTACCAAAAAAGAAAATGATGTACTACAGAAAGCTGACCCCTTTTGATTGCTTGCATCAGTCTTAAGGCATAGACTCCAGTTATCAACATACACCTCTACCCCGATATAACGTGACCTGATATAACACGAATTCGGATATAACACGGTAAAGCAGTGCTCCGGGGGGGGAGGGGGGAGAGCTGGTCTGCGCACTCCGGTGGATCAAAGCAAGTCCCATATAACGCAGTTTCCCCTATAACACGGTAAGATTTTTTGGCTCCCGAAGACAGCGTTATATCGAGGTAGAGGTGTACTTCAACATACAACGTACCAAAAAAAAAAAAATCACATTTGAGGCGTCAGACTGCTCCCACTGGCAAAACCCCACTGATATCAAGACGACCAGGGAAAGGCCTAAAAAAGAGCAAGCCTAAGAAATAGGCCCATATAATCCAGATTTTTAAATATTATCATCATCAGTGAGGAAGACAGTTGCTATACATGGAATAGATCTTCCAAAACTGAAAAGGTAAGTAGTTACCCCGCTTTTCTCCCATCAATCAGGGTATAATAGGAGGAAGAAGAGTAGGAAAAGGTACTATTGCAGTGATGGAGGTGAGGCAATGTCAGTATCAATAAAATGTTTTTTAAATCCTTTCATACATTGGCGCACACAGATTCACATTAAGTATATTCCTTCAGACCTGTTTAATCTGTGTTTGGTTTATCTGCATGTCTGGCTACGTAAGGTTTAGGTGGTAACTAATCTTTATAACATGAACTGTATACAAAACTGACTTGGTAATCGGATTTTTTTCTTTAATCAACATAAAAATGTGGCTTCTAAAGTGACTCAGCGTAAGCAGGCCTGACTATATGTAGGTTAATGAGGTTACATATCTTCACAAATTAAATTATGTATCTCACAGCAATGTAATCAAATCTAGTATACTTCTTCCACATGAAGTCAGGGTCTAACATGTAATTAAATGACTTCAAGTTTTACAGTCCAAATCTCTCAGTCCATCTGCAACACAAGTGGACTCTGTCCCGTCACAAACACAGTTTAAAAACCACAGAGTTTCCCAAATAGCACAGTTATAATATAATTTGTCATGTATCTATATCACGAGACTGCAGTGCATACAAATAAAATCTCTTATTTCCACGGCCATTATACATGTTTGTATAGTTTTTTAAAATCATAATAGCAACCTAGAATGTGTTAGTGTGTGCTCTTTGATGGGAAAGAAATAGAGGCTTAAGATACCGAAGTTGACAGCCATGATGATTTAGTACTAGATTCCTCAACTAGATCACCTGAGTTTTGTAAATCCATCCTTCCCTACAACTTCTGCAGACATGCTCATAACAAATACATGTATTTTCCTCCCACAGGCAACGGCCCAGCACTGAAGAAGCATTAAAGTAGCTTCTGTTATATAAAAACAAAACGAAGCATAAAAAACAAAAGACATGATTAACAACACTGTAAAGGAAACTTGTGGATCTGATTTGCCAACATTTTAATTACACCTCACCGAGTCACCTGATCCCAGGAGGGGTTCATTCTGAAGGAGGACAGACAGGTGGTAGTTTCCATTCATGGTGGTAGGGAGAAACAGCTTTAGGTTCCACAGAAGCTCTGTAGCTAGAGGCCACTGCGGGGTGTGTGTTCAATCACTTGGGGAGTGCAATGAATCAACCAACCAGCTGCCTTGACCATGTCCCTTCCCCACCCAGAACTACACAGTTTTTGAACAAAGCTAACTCCTATACTCTTGTGAGAACCGTCCACCTTTCAGGCTTTCCTCCTTGGAGGCCTTGCACATGGGTTTTTATTGGCTTTTTGTGCTGATCCTAGCCCTTTAAACTACTTTTAAAATAAATCAAAAAAAGAGTTAGAGCAAGTTGGAAACTTTAGTCCATGGGCCAGCTCCTGTTATCCTTACTCAGGCAAAACGACCACTGACATCACTTCCTGAAAGTCAGTGAGAGTCTTCTTCAAGTAAGGAGTGACGGATTGGGTATCATGTGCCAGTATTTTTCCCATTTGAGTTTCCACTACTATGGGTGCCTCTCAGTATGAATATAGAATCTCTGTTGTTTCCAAACATTGCATTGGCTGTAGTTAATCAACACAGGGTCAATGCATTAGGTTAACAATGTACAAACTCCATTACAATACCATGTGTCATCCTTTAAACTGGATGCTTGTGATATAAGGATAGGTTTGACAGTTCTACATACAGCTGTGGGGAATAATGAAATCTTTGAAAGACAGTAGTGATAAGTGACCTTTTAAGAGCTTTTTGCCAACCTAATAAATTATAACTCTGTATTGAAACAGTATGATTTTGTTTAAAAACTTCCACATACAATGTTAACAACTGGCCCCAGTTTTTAAAGGCAAAGCCATTTCTTCAACTGTTTTGAAACTTTTTAGAACTGCTAAATGTTTATAATGTTCCGGACAAGGAACACTTGATAATATAAATGGTCTTTGTTTAGAATGTAATACAATAAGATGCTGGCATTCATTCGGAGAACAGCTGTCTCCAGCATGCCCACTATACATTGCATTTACTCAAAATATCACTAGATGGCACCTGTTCACAATTTATAAACCAAATCACAGTCTTTCAATTTGCATTGTGTGTGGTCCCAGTTTCTTTGGAAACTGTAACTGACAGAATATCAAGCTTTGGCCAACAAGTGGAAATTAGAAGGAATATACAATATCTTCCAGATTCATCTTAACATATTCCACCCTAAGATACACGAATGCAAGTCAATGGAAGTTGCACACACATCTCCAAGGGTAGAATTCAACCCAAGATGTATCTGCATTTCTTAAAAACTGATTTTTTCATGTAATATTTCTTCAGATCCAATGTTTTATTTTCACTTTATCTCAATTTCAGAACAGTTAGCCAATATCTTCTCACAATTTAAGCCCTTAAAAAGTAGACAGGAAAGGGATTTTCAATTAATCTTTCCCCACCCCCCCTCTTATTTAAGCCTTTGGTTTTTTTTAAAAAACCCTCTGAGCAATCAAGGGCCATATTCTTCCTTAGAGAAACACAGTAGAAATGTACCAAAACCTTGCCTTTTCTGCATTGGTATTCTGAATTGCATTCTTATTAGCATTCTAATCAGATGGCCACAGTTACTTTTTTAAATTCCAAAACAGCACTGAATGAGGGGAGAGGAGGTTGGTAGGAATTAATAATTTACTTCAGATAAGTAAACAAAACAGTTGGGCAAACTTACTTTCATAGTTAGATAAGAAGATAGGACCAACCTTCCCCTTTCCTAGGGAAAGCACACAGTGAGGGTCAGAGGAAGAAGGCGGCTCATAAAGGAAACTTCTCTGATTTTCCCTGATTCTCCCAATGAAGGCACTGAATGGGAAGTGGCAATTTTGTCTCCTGGGTGTAAAGCTGGTAGAGAAAATTCTAGTTTTTGATACGTTTTCATTAACATTTTCATCAATTTTTTTTAATGTTTATTTATTTTGCAAAAACCGGTTGCTCCTTTTTAACCATATGGTAGAATATTTTTGAAAATGGGACAAAAAATGCTGTGCACGTTTTTAAAATAATGTTTTTTCTGCATTTTTCAACCAGATGACCAAGGCACAGGCAGGGATGTTCAGCTCCAACAAACAGCCTGAGATCCACATGGATTTCAGATCTACTGAAAAGCAGCAGCACTTATGCAGAGACTTCATGGACTTTTACTCTCCACTCTGGTTTCTTAGCAAGGGGGATCCAATGGAACCAAAACTTTTTTGCACAAAACATGTAGTAATTGAATTTTAAAGCTTGACACATCTGTCTATTTATGTGTTGCTAAAACTCCAGTCTACACAGTATCTAGGTGCTATGGGTAGATAATGTGTATGAATAAACATAATTGAGAACCACGTGGCCTACATCCTGGAGCTGGAAGAGGCAGGACAATCAGCATCCCTTGTCCCCAATTGGCCAATGGGTGCCAGACTGTTCAAGGGGGAGGGGTGGAGGAGCTATCTGGTGTTCCTTAGCAAGTGTCATGCTAGGGTTACCCCCCTTCACCACTGGCCCCATTAAGTTCCCTTCCCCCCGCCGCCCCCCATGCTACTGATGGGTGGCACTTTTCAAAGGTATTCCTAGGTGCTTTTGAAAATTCCATTAGGCACCTATCTGAAACTTTAGGCACCTACGTAGCTTTGAAAATCTGGCCCTAGGTACTTTTGTTACATATGCGAAGGAAATAAGTGTCTACAAAGAAGGATGTTATAAGTTATTTTTAACAGATCAACAGGCAACTTAACTTTTACTACTTTTTTCCTTTCTTTATTAATCTTTTTTTTATTGTTTCAGATTACATGGATGGAAAGCATCGTGAGAAGTTACAAAGGTAAAGATGTCTCAGGCTCAGAAATGCATTAGTGATTACACTAGATATATACAGGTGATGCAAATCTAATTAACTGTCGCAGTAAGGGAGGAACGTTGCAGAGAGTTATGGTCCACGCTGATTATGTTATTTTGCATAATTTATAAAGGGTAATCATCTAGCTAAACCTGAGGGATAGGCCCTAAGTGATTTTTTCTAGAACAAAGAATTTTTCATGTTTTTGCAAGCCACTCATCTAAAGTTAGGGAATTTCAAACCCTCTGCTCTACTCTGCTAATAATATAGGAAGCAAGACGAAGCACTAACGATCTTGATGTGGCTCCAACTCAGGTGACTGTCAATTCCGAGTACAGCAAACCCAAAAGGTAGCTGTATCCTTTTGGGGTGAAATTCTTCCCCATGCAGAGAGCTCTCTCAAGGCCTTATGCACCACCTAAACTGGGAGTGGAATCACTGTGCAAGTGACCTTGGATAAGCCCTCTGCACTGGGGAGGGTTTCATCCTTATTGAATATATTAACACAATATAAGGAAACTTGTTTTAGAGGAGTTCAATGGCCATATAACATCACCAAATATGATTAAGGTTTCTAACAACTTTGCATCCTCTCCAGGATAAATTCATAAGGGAATTGTCCATGTTTCATAGCCTTTTTGGACTAAAATGAGTTCTTGGCTAGAATTTGAAATCAATGATAGCAATATTGTGACATATTTGTGAATATTATTCCATTATACTTCACCATTAGATAGATTACAGTACTTTTGCCATGCTGAAATGTGTGACTTACCAGCGGGACAGAGAAAGGGAACAAAAGTATCTCACAGTACTTCATGTTACACCTTTGCTTATTGTAGATATTGCTAAATAATTCTTGAACTCAGACAAGGGGCTGAGAAAATTCTCTATGCTCTGAATAATTAAATGCTGATTTATAATAATTAATAATCCTGAATTATTGGGACGGAAGTCATTTCTCAATATTATATTGGGTATTCTGATCAGAGGGGGAGCACTTCATTCTTGTAAATATGACAAAATAGTCTCTCTCTGTGTTACAGCTCAGACTACTTTAATATGGTCTATTTAACAAAAAGAACCAAATTCACCCCAGGTGCAAACGTAACTCTTGAAGTTAAGGGAAAATCAAGCCCTACTTATAATTGAGGCTGTATTTGGTCTGGGGAACAGAGATGATTCCTGGATGTAATTAGACATGCAGACAAGAACTAGAGAATTTTAGATATTCTCTTCTACATAATAGGCAATATTGTATCACTGATTTTTAATTGAAATCAATGGCCTAATAAGAGGATAATGGGTAAAAGCATTATCTACTTTATAGGAAGGAGCATCTTCACCGGGAATGAAAGGTGTCTAATTTTAAGGAAAATTGAGATGCTAAGGAGATTTCAATTTCAGCTCATGGCTGCACTGGTTAAGAACAATATAAATAAAATGGGGATTTAATTCATGCAGCTAGTAGGAGAATGAGGTAATGCCAATCTCTATCTTTCCTCCAACAGAGCCATTCCTTGCTGATGTAAGGTAATCAACTCTCACACACTTAAGTGCAAGAAAATACAATTTAAACTCTAGTAGTTTAGATACTAGAGCTAAATACCAGAAAAATACAATAAAGGGAAAAGGAGATGAGCGCGGAGGGAGGAAATATAGGGTGCTCACAAATTAAAAAATTAGTAATGCCTCCACAGCTCAAACTGAGAGAGAATTATTAAGGAGTAATTGGGTAAATACAGTTTAGAGGACAAACCTTTAGTTATAAGTAACTAAAATAGAAAGGCAAACAAATGAATAAAAGATAGCAGATGTAATAAGAGAACAGAGAACTATGAGCAGAAATTACCTGATTTTTGCATCCAGATCATGTTTAGGCTGGGGACTGGGGATGCCAAATCAGAGCAAGTGTTCCAAGGCACCAAACTATTGTGAAAGGAGATGTTGGCCTCAAATGACAGAAGTCTTGCAAAATCCACTGATCTCACAAGATTTTGGCTACATCCAAATTGGAATCAGGAAAAAAAAAGTGATTTTGTGTTTTTGATTAAATCTGAAACCAAACTTGTAGACTTTTGGATTTCAATCTAGCACCACTCCTCATTCTGCAGCAAAAATTCAAAGGGGTAGTGAGAGGAGTTTTCTATTCCAGAGTCTACATCAGTGGTGGGCAACTTGTGGCACGTGAGCCCGCAAGTGCTCTGTCAGGGTAATCCGCTGGCGGGCCATGAGACAGTATTTACATTGATCATCCACAGGCACAGCCGCCCACAGTTCCCAGTGGCCACAGTTCGCCGTTCCCAGCCAATGGGAGCTGCAGGAAGTGGCGCGGGCTGGCCACCGCTTCCCACAGCACCCATGGACCGGGAACAGCAAACCACAGCCACTGGGAGCTGCGGGCAGCTGTGCCTGTGGACGGTCAACGTAAATACTGTCTCGCAGCCCACCAGCAGATTACCCTGACAGACCACATGTGGCCCACACAGCCTACATTTTCAAAAGTGACTAGTGATTTGTTGTGCCTCCATTTTTAGGTGCCCAACCTGAGACGTATTAAAAAAGTCCTTATTTTCAGAAGGCAGGCATACAGTACTTTCTGAAAAAAAAACAGGTATCCTTAAAGATGCTTCCAGTAAAAGTAAAAGCAGCAAAGAGCCTTGTGGCATCTTATGGACTAACAGATGTTTTGAAGCATGAGCTTTCGTGGGTGAATACCCACTTCGTCGGATGCATCCGACGAAGTGGGTATTCACCCACGAAAGCTCATGCTCCAAAACGTCTGTTAGTTTATAAGGTGCCACAAGGCTCTTTGCTGCTTTTACAGATCCAGACTAACATGGCTACCCCTCTGATACTTCATAATCAAGTAAGAAATTCATAACATTGCTGTCAACAGATGCCTAATGAATTGTAAACAAACAAAAATAGCAAACACTGAATACACCATTTAAGGATGTTTTATCATCTCTGACAGCAGAAGAATGTGTTGGCATTATGGTAAATGAGAGGATACCTCACTTTGTTGGACAGTGTTCTCTAAAGTTTCCTGGAGACTTAGCACAGGCGATAGATCTTTAGATTTAATAAACTCAGCAGCTTTATTATTCCAAAACATATGCAATTTGCCAGGAAAAATTACAGCATAGTGGAGCCAAAGCTTTCTAGGGACTTCCTACAGCAATGTCTTATTTTTGTTACTCTGTTACTGAAATCCTGGAACTCCCAAACTCATCATCTATAATTTCTTTTTCATCTCCAAGTAGCCTTTCGAAATCTCTCTCTCTCTCTCCTTTTTTCCCCTAAAATTAAGGACTTTCACAAGAATAAGAGCAAGAGTTTTCATCTTGCCTTTGTTTGCCAGTGAAGCCTTATAAACACACATTCAATCCCAGGAGAAAGTTCTAATATCTAAGGAACAACATGCTTTTGCCGGTGGATATTCTATTGTCTTTTGAGATTCATTTTCAAATGCAGCTACTAACCACACCCTCCAAAGAACCAGTTCAGAATTCAGCAGCTGAAGTTCTTGTGGTACATTAGGTTACTAAGAGGTATGGCTGTGTGAATAACTGATTTTTTGGTTTGCTGGCAGTTCTGGAAAAAAATAGTTTTAGGTCAACTCAAAATAAACATTTTTCAAAATTTTGGGCATACCTAAAAAAAAATTATTTGGGGGGTCAAATGAAATATTTTGTTTAGCTTTTTAGCTTCTTTAACATTTAATTTTTAAAATAAGCTTGAAGGAAATTTCTAACCAAAAAGTCACTTCAAATTAAAAAGTCAAAATGTTTCAGTCTGAAAATGTCAAAACAAAACCTTTTGGGTTTTTTGGAAGTTTTTTCAAGCAAAGTTACTTGGCAAAATTGACACAATTTTTCAAAAAGTTTTAGTGTCCCAAATGTGCATTTTTTTGCTGAAAAGGGTTTCTGTAAAAAAGTTTTGTCCAGCTTCAGCAAGAGGTGTTAGCAGAGCATGATTTGTTGAATCAGTCTTTTAGGTCTTTTCTGATTTCCTAAGAGTCTTGCATTGATGCTTTCCTCCTCCACCTCTTCTGCTTGAATCTTTGTTTTCTGTGTTCCTTCCTGAGGTACCTGCTGCACTGCTCAAATTTAGTATAACTGAGCCTCAAATTGGTTTTCAAATCTGTAGCACTGCAACATAAATAACAATTTACATTCTCCCTTTTCAGTTGCTCATAATATTCTTTTAAAAGATCTCTTGAAATTCTGTGATGTTTTCCATGTTTTGTATGTGTGTGCGTTCATGAAAAGTGAGAGAACTTGCTTGAGGCAACAGTTCTTCATTTACTCCTCTCTACTAAAGTATAAAGAAGTTCAGACTTCAGTTAAACTCCATCAGTAATTCATAGGTGAAAATTTTACTGTCACTTGTGCTAAAAAGCTAACAAGCCACTCAGTATTAGACCAGAGTATGAAATAAAATTTTACACTGAATAACTTCGCATTAGACAATAGCTAAATATTTAATGACTGTGGTGTACTTTTAACATTGCAGTAAAATACAAATCACTATGTTTTCAAACATGTTATAAAGTCTACAGCACAAGTATTGCTTTGGCTCTTCTACAAAACACACTACTTTCTGTCTATCCAAAAATATCTTTATTAGGTTACTGGGATACTGTTCTATATTTACAATCTCCAGCTTCCTTAAAATGTAGTCAGATTTCTTTTATATGCAGTACAAGTCTGAAACTGATCCATTGTTAATGGTGGCAAACTTCTAGATATAATGTTAAGAGTCATAAACTGCATTTTTAAAAGAGAGATTGTTTTTATATAACCTAATTAGGTTATTATCTGACTCACCTTGTTACTAGGCTGAAAAAAACACCAGAAACAAAGCAATACTTTGTGTACACCATTACTGAATCACAAAAAATTTGAATGATTTTCAGTGAAATAATGGTGATATACAAAAGAAAACATCGCTCTGCCCGAAAAGATTTTTTTTTAAATATATTTATCTCTTGGAATAATTCTTAATTTTCAGAAGAACTCTGAACTTCTTTTAAATTTAGAAAGAGACATTTCAGATATTACTGAAAGCACAAAAATGGAATCTTCGCTGTTTCCAAATGCTAGTCTGACAGGTTTTAGAATTCAAATTAAAAGGAACTGACATGGCCTGTGAAGACATACACAAGGGTGCTTCTCTGTCTCTCCTATCCCTCTTAAGCTAGAATTTCCCAGTGATTTATGATTGGACACCTTTAATTTGGAGCTATTAAAAAGATGGGAATCCCATAGGACTGGGTGAACCCTGCAAGATGTGTGGGTGCGCTAAATGAACTCGAACCTGTGAAGTCTGTTTGGAGGAGCTGGAATTGCCCTCAAAACTGAAAACACCCATAAAATCCTTCACCTCCCCTTTGAGTGGCCTCTCAAGCTGTCTTCCATCCCCCAAAGCCCAGGACCCTAGCTCCCACCTGGGTTTCTGTGGCAATCTCTACCCCTCAAAAGAAATCCCCATATTCAGTATGGTCCATCTACAAACTTCCAAGACATGAACTAGTGGAAAGCCGTGGATGAGGCAAACTATGTAGTGAGATAGCCTATTCTAAAGATAGGCCAAGACAGGCTAAAATAAAGAAGCAGCTGTGTTTCGGGGAGTTGTGGAGCTGGCTGAGGGGTAGAACAAATGAACTGCTGTCCTGTACTCTAATACTCCCTATCCTTGGTCCAGACCTTTCATTGTGGGCCTCAGAACCCACAGGAGTTATTTACAGCCTTAGTACTGGATTAATCTCACCACACAGTTTATCGCCTCTGTATGGTCAACAACTAATGTTATAATTTACCAGCGGACTGTGGGTTGGAGATGGAAGAGGAGGAAGCACCTTCTGGCCCCTTAATCACAGAGCTAACAGAAGGAGGACACTCTTAAAACCATTGGTCTGTTAGAAGCAAGCTCCTTCTCCCTGTAAATCTCCTGATCTTCATTTTTCAGGGGCAGCAGGAGTAATCTTTGGAATACTTAGCTCTTTTCAGTTCCCATGAGAGTTCCAAAATGGAACCGTCATCGAGGAAGAGCCTTCTTCAGGCTTTCATCCATTTAAAATTCTTAACAGATGTTTCTACCAACAAAGAGCCCTGCCCCTGTATCAGGGCACACGGGGCACATTCAAAATCCTTTGACAGAATGCATGGAGTGCTACGTACTTCATGAGGACTTTCTTCAAGTGGAATTAGTATGTGGAAATTCCACGTATCTGCAGGATTTTAATTTTTTGTTGGCATAGGCAAAAAAGGCACCAAAAGTCTACAGTATTTCCAGGATCCACCGTTTTTAATAAAACCTTAATGATGTGGACATTTAGGGCCAAATTTCAGAAAAGTGACTCCTAACCGCCGGTCAATGCAGTGACACTGTACTGGCAAAGGAATCAACAAGGTCTTGTTCAATCCTTAGCACAAAATGAATACTTTTATGAACCAGGGTTTGAAACAGAAACAAAAAGGATTGAACTTCCCCTTGGACTGAGTTGTAAGGGAATACATTAAGGTATACCTCTACCCCGATATAACGCAACCCTATATAACACGAATTTGGATATAACGTGGTAAAGCAGAGCTCCGGGGGGAGGGGGCGGGACTGCGCGCTCCGGCGGATTAAAGCAAGTTCAATATAACGCAGTTTCACCTATAATGTGGTAAGATTTTTTGGCTCCCAAGGACAGCGTTATATCGGGGTAGAGGTGTATATACTTTCTGACAAACAGCTAACCATTACTCCTTGCTGGCTTTATTTCGGAAGCATGGCCACCTGTTTACAATTACCCTTGAAACAGCAGCAGCAGCAGTTTCCTCAGGTATCAGCTGGGACCTGATATGAGAGTCAGGGTTTTAACTCCCCAACATGTAAGACCCTGTAGGTGGCCTATCCATTTCATTATTATTTATTCTTTATATCACGGTAGTGCCTAGGAGCCCCACTCATGAACCAGGACCCCAGTGTAGTAGGTGCTGTACAAACACAGACACAAAGATGGTCTCTGCCTCAAAGAGCTTATCTAATTATCATACATCTGCACAACTGCACACATTTTCACACATTCTCATTTTTAGGTGTGAAATTTCTGGCATCAAGCATTTATTCTTGCAGGAAGACATATGAATTATAAAGGACCAGGTAATATAAATGTATGTACAAATGAGTTAGACAAATATTTGAAAGGAAAAATGTTGGTACTACTAATTCATAGGAGCTGGATCTTGATGGGTTTCTTGGCCTGTTTCCATCTTAAAATAGCTGATATTTTGGACCGGATATGAAATAACTGAAATTGTTATAGTGCTTCCCCACTGACCATAACTAGTCAGGAATGGAAATGTATGAGACACTGCCCCAAGGGATCCGAAGATACTTTGAGGTGCATCAAACTATGCTAAGCAGTGAAACATCCCTGTAGCACTGTAACTTGGATTAAAAGTTATAGTATAGAAATCTCCCAGTGACCCCACTATCACCCTAGCATGGAGAAAACAGACCTGCTCTTGGTATATGATGTTAATGACTATTCAGGGAGCTTTAATCAGATGAAATTTAACCAAACAAATAACAGTGGATCCAGTCAAAGGCTTTGGAATAATTTCTAAAAATTAAAAAAACAAACAGCAAACTGTACAAGCATTAGAACAGTAAACAGAATTAAAGCACTAAAAACCTTTAGTTAATGCCCACAGCAGAAGGTGCAATTCTTAAATCTCAGTGTCTGTGACTTCAAATTTTAAGAAACACTAAGACGCACCAGTCCACTCATACGGCAAATTTGGAACCTGACTCTGCTCTCCCACCAGTTTTACACCACTCTGACAACAAAGACTTCACTCCAGTTTACTCCCAATCTATATCAGTGTGAAAGGAGAAACAGGCCTGTAATTTCATATGTTTGCCTCCTATAAAATTGGTTAAAATACATTTTGCTTTTATACATAAAATAGGGGCTTATATAATGAAAATGTTAACAGATGCTTAATTATAGAAGCACTATTATGGTAAACCCACACGCAGGAAGACTGTAACTACCTACCTAAAGGCTTAAGTGTTTGCCATACTGCTATTACACTAGAACTTTGCTAATCCACAGTTTGCTGATTTAGACAACTAATAAGTCTCCCTCTCTCTCACACACACAAACACACACATACACACATGTGCAAAACTGCTGACTGAACTGCACTTGTCAACAAACATCTAAGAGTAGGAGACTGTAGTGAGGTTTCATGTTACTAAGGGTATGTCTACACTACGAAATTAGGTCAACTTTATAGAAGTCGATTTTTAGAAATCAATTTTATACAGTATGTCCACACTAAGCGCATTAAGTCGGCGGAGTGCGTCCTCACTACCGTGGCTAACATCGACTTACAGAGCGGTGCACTGTGGGTAGCTATCCCACAGTTCCTGCAGTCTCCGCCACCTATTGGAATTCTGGGTTAAGCTCCCAATGCCTGATGGGGCAAAAACATTGTCGCCGGTGGTTTTGGGTACATGTCGTCAGTTGCTCCTCCTTCCGTGAAAGCAACGGCAGACAATTGTTTCGTGCCAGACACCCGGGCGATTAGAAGAGCACAGCAAGGTGCACTGCGCATCAGAGAGGCTTTGAAAACCAGTTTCATGACTGGCCAGGCTTCAGTGTGACGGTTGTGTGTGTTTCTCCTTGATGCAAACCCGCCCCCTTTGTTGACTTTAATTCCCTGTAAGCCAACCACCCTCTCCCCTTCGAAATAAAGTAACTATTGTTTCGAAACCATGTGTTCTTTCTTTATTAATTTTAAAAAATGAGGTAACAGACAAGGTAGCCCGGGTGGGGTGTGGGAGGAGGGAAGGACAAGGCCACATTGCTTATTGTAGCCACACTAAAAATCAAAACTGTTTGACTGACAGCCTTATGTTGCTTGGGCCATCCTCTGCAGTGGAGTGGCTGGGTGCCCGGAGCCTCCCCTCTGCCCCCCGTTCTTGGGCATCTGGGTGAGGAGGCTATGGAACATGGGGAGGAGGGTAGGCAGTTATACAGTGGATGCAGTGGGAGTCTGTGCTCTTGTTGGCTTTCCTGCAGCTCCAACAGATGCTTGATCATGTCTGTTTGCTCCTCCATTAGGCTCAGCGTCGTGTCCTGCCCCCGCTCTTCGCGCTCATTTAATTCTTTCCTGGCCTCTGCCACTGAATGCCTCCGTGAATTAAGCTATGCCCTATCTGTGCAGGAGGACTGCATGAGCTCGGAAATCATGTCATCGTAAGTGCACCTTCTAATCTGCGATAACCTCAGGGATGGAGATGATACGGGGAGTGTAGAAACATTCTATGCTCTACGATTCTGGGGGGGACTGCATGGTCACCTGTGCTGCTAAGTTCGCCAGGCTAACCAAACAGGAAATGAAATTCAAAACTTCCTGGGGCTTTTCCTGTGTACCTGGCTAGTGCATTGGAGTTCAAAGTGCTGTCCAGAGCGGTCACAATGGAGCACTCTGCGATAGCTCCTGGAGGCCAATACCATCGATTTGCATCCGCACTACCCCAAATTCAACCCAGCAAAGTCAATTTTAGCGCTACTCCCCTCTCCGGGGAGGAGTACAGAAGTCGATTTTAAGAGCCCTTTAGGTTGACAGAACAGGGTTGGTTGTGTGGACGCATTCATTTTTAAATCAACCTAACCTGGCTAAATTCGACCTAACCCTGTAGTATAGACCAGGCCTAAGACTCCATTATAAAGTACACTAAACACCAGTTACTAATATACTATGAAATAACAGGAAAAGAACTGCAATACTCAAAATCAATTAATAAAGAACTTTTTATGATGTAACATCTTCATTGTGCTTATTCATTAATTCATAAAGTACAGTGCTTTGCAGTAGATCTTTTAGTCATTTATGTAAATGAGCAGCGTTCTGCTATATGTCGGAGGCAAGACAGACTGGATTCTAAATCCCTATTTCTGTTGGTTCTTATAAGGTTCTTACCAACTTCTTATACTTGATTTCAACACTGAGGAAGACATTTTGGAAAGTGAGAAAATCCATTTAGGGGTTATTTAAGCACAAAAACAAAAACAAAATTCCAGAGAAACAGGGAATATTTTCAGGTGCTCTAGGCCAGTTTTGTGCCTTGGACTTCAACTGTAGCAAGATATGACCCTTTATTTTCTCAGATAACTCAACAGCAACTTGGTTTTAAAGTCTTTAACTAAGAACATATTCTAAAATGATAAATATCTACTTTGCCATAGTTTTAAATTGTGTTCTGAGCATGCACAAACATGAACTGCCTTTCTTACTGATTTAAGCATGCATCAAAGCACAATGTTTTGACTACCCATGGGTCGCTGACATCATTCTCATAGCTATGAATGATTCTACTTGTCTTTATAATCAGGAGAAGTGCAAGTCTCCATCTGGTTTGTACATATTCTTCATAGAGCTGGGATCTTTTACCTACAGTTACAGTGGGTAGGAGATGGATAGTGTGTCCCATTCATGTCAGGAAGCAACAAACAGAAACCAAAGATTTTCCTTCCCTCTAGCCAATATACTTCCTCATCCTTCTCTTCAGAGGCAGATGAAAGCTTCCAGAGCTGCTATTTAACTCAGAGTAAACATTAATTTTAACATACTAACACACCACTTCTTTGCGGAAAACAATTGAAGGGTAGGTGTCTGCACTGATACAGCCAGGCCACAGGAAAGATATTCCAAAATAGAATTTTTTGATCTTGCTCATCACAACTGTAGGCTGATCGGATTTGGGTAGCAACTGGCAACAACAAGAAAGCTGAAGACAGCAAATAGTTGTAACCAAAGTGAACCATTGTCCCATGCTACATCCTATAGATGCTGGAACTAGCAGTGCTCGGGGTGCTGCTGCACCCCTGGCTTGAAGTGGTTTCCATTATATACAGGGTTTGCAGTTTGATTCAATGGCTCTCAGCACACCCCCACATACAAATTTTTCCAGCATTCCTGCCACATCCCAAACAAACTGGAAAGGCCCTCACCAGAACTAGATAAAAATAAAAACCAACAAGAATTTTGGAGGTATGTGTTGGGAGATAAGGGTATGGGGAAAAAAAGACCACTTCTTTGATGATAGTTTTATCAAAAAGCATGGCAAAGAAGCAGGAATATGGAGGCTATTGTTATAGTGCTTACTTCACATACAGAGGGAACCCCAGGCAGCTGTCTTCTATTGCTGGCCCAAGAGACCGCCACATTTCTAGTAAACTGAGCCTTGATCTTTTGTGGGCATGCTGGCAAGATGTCTGGCACGTCTTAGAAATGCAGGACGATACAGAACATGCAGGACCATATCGTCAACTGGAGTCATGGTTGTTTTCTCTAGGGCCTTGAACTGTCATTAAGGTGTCTTGTTGGAAGGATAGATGTCTTGTTGTAGTTATCCTGATGTTCTACCAATATTAGGAATGATCTATGCTCTATGTACTTCCGAGATGTGTCACTGATTTCCCCCATCTTTTTCCCTGGATTGAGACAGAAACTGAGTAAACAAATTTCCTGATTAGTGTGTGACTGAAATGACTGTGAATATATCTGGGACAGGGTCCATATTCTTATTCTTTGTACAGTGCCTAGCACCAGAGTCTTGGTCCATTACAGGGATTCTAGGTGCCATGGAAACTTATTAATAATATACATGGAGAAACACTGGCATACAGTGGGACTTGGTGTAAACAAGTCTCCACACTGGGAACTACAAGCTAAGATTCCTAGGTCTTATTTGAGAGCATATATTGCTTGCTCACATGTTTTGCTGATATCACATTAACATCTGGGTTACTTTTACAGGAATCAATTCTCTTTCAGCTACAGGAGTGGATAGGGGATGATTTCTCATTTCTGAATCCTACCAGAAAAAGAGGCGGTCCAGCACGTTCTTTATTTTCTAAATCTGACTGAATTTTGTTCTCTAGTTTGATTGTAGTTTATGAACATGCACCACATGTGAATCTATCTGTACATTCTGATCTCGATCTCCGTAGATCTGCATTCACTGCACTTACAAAAACATTAACAAAAAACAGTATGATTAATAAGCAACACGAGTGCAAAATAATTTTCGTTATTAAAAGCTTTCTTTAATTTTAGTAATGCTACTCTAGTAAGACTGTGTGTGGACTGGTTAAATTGTGTACAACTGGTTCATGTTTGAATTTTTAACCTTTTGTATTACCTTAGATGCACATCTGAAGCATTTCATAGCAGAGCCTATGTGATGTGTTAGTTATGATTTTGTGATTAATAGCTCAACTTTAACATTGTATTAGCCTAGTATCTGCATTTATAGACTATGCAAATATGAACAAGGCTTAATGCAAGGGGGAGGAACAAGAGAGCTTCTCTTCCTTTCCCTGGCTTAAATGATGCATGCTGCCTCAGAGCGCCCCCCTTCTCCGGTCAGATGACAACAAACCCTCCCTCCTGTCACAATCTACATTAGCTACTGAGCATTATACAATATGCACAGTTTGTGTTCCTATTTAAGTCACTGGCAAAACTCCTATTGACTTCAAGGGAAAGAGGATTGACCAAAAGAGTATAAATAGATCATATGAAAAGAACTCAGGGCATTCTACCAGCTATGGAAAGCAGAGGTTCCTGAAGACCCTGTGGTTCCATGGCATAAAGAATGAACAGCTTCTAAACTCAGATAGAGGAATTAATAAAATGACCATAAGGTCATCTATAGCCTCTCAATCACTGTACCTCTTATTTGTCATACTATGGTAGAAGGATACAAACATTACTATTGATAGATATTGGCTACTCTGAGATCCATCATGAATAAATGATAGAGGTTATCCATTTGAGTTACAGCCTATTATTCAAATCTTTCAACCTGCTTTTAGTCAACAATGAAGTAGTAACCGTGAAGAGCACTCCTAGATGAAGAAGGGAAATATTTCCCTCTAGGACTCCTTCAGTGCTGTACGAGGTGAGATGAGGATGAGCATTATCTTGAAATAAAAGCTGAACTTTTACTGAAAACCCCAAGGACCATCCCAGTGAAGCAGCAAAACTGTCTAAAGGGCATTTCATCTCACCAACTCTGCTTATTTTGCACAATTTACCTGCAAGAATAAAATACACCAGCTAAATCTAAACCTGATGTTTCATTCTTAAGTCTCTTAAAAGCGTGGTTGTTCATGAGTTGCAGGGCTGAAAAGTGCATTTGTCTCTTTTGTTCCCGCTACATATTTTGCATTCAGCATCTAGTATGTCACTTCTTTGATAAAATGTCTTTAGCCTGCAAATGAGAAATGAAGAGCCTTGCTAAAAATAGTCCAAGGTTAGAATATTACACTTTACTTAAGAATAATTTTTTTAAAAGAGGTAATAGATGCAGAGCCATATTTATAAACTATATGGGACTCTTGAGGAATTGAAATTTGCAAAATGACCTACATTACATTCATTCTTTATGCAACAACTACCTGGCTATCTTACTTGACTGATGGTCTTTTAATTCCAATGATAGCAACTGGCAGCACAGCTTTGAAACTGGCATCAAGGGTAATGCACCAAACAGCAATTTTCTAACCACTAACAATCCTCCAAACTATTGCCTTATAATATAGGGCAATATATTTACAGTTCACAGTCACTGAACTGAAGGAGACAGCATCTTGAGCTCTAAGTACAAGCACATACTGCAGAGGTATTACAAAGGGGTGTAATTTCATCTTGGATTTACTAAGGCCAAAGCCCCCCTCTCCCGGAGCTTTCCTTGTGTGGTTTATGATGTCAGAATAATCCCTTGGTGAAATAACAGTCTGAAGAGTGTACTCAGTAGAATGGGATGTCTGAAAACAGAAAATCTATTGCCTATTTCTTCTAACAACAACTAATCTTCACCTGTGGTGTTTAGGCAAGCCATTCCGTATTTATACTCTCGTAAGGCCAAATCCTGAGAAGCCTGCCGTGGCCTCATAAGGCCCAAACACTGCAGAAATACAGCATTTCTGTTGTGCAACATGGAGGGCAGGCAGTAGAAAGCATGAGTCTTCGCAAATCCCTGCTTGACATGGGTCAGAGCCTTATATTAACTTCCTTCACTGGAATGCAACGTTATAGAAATCCTGTCCAGGGGCTGGCTTTAAGGCTGTTTCCCTAAGTACAAGAAATACTGGAAGCGTAAGGCCTGTGAGAGAAGTCTGGTTGGACTCATTTGTAGCACATTAGGTGACTCTTTCTGTAGGATGTGCTGTTCTGAAGCATCTGCTTGAGAGAAGCAGTGCGGGGGGGGGGGGGGGACGACGGACCTCTCTGATTACATTAATGAAGAAACCAGACTGAAGCAAGCTTTTGAACTATTAGTTTAAACCTCTCTCCCTCCCGCTCCCCCCTTTGGAAGTTTACCTTTGTTTTGACTCTGAAGCCTGCTTATACCAGTCATTTGGATTTCAAGACCATTAGGTATTGGCCCTATCCTTGTCACAAGCACTCACTCACCAACCCACTACCTAGGTAGTACCACTTACTTTACCAGAAACTAATTAACATTCTCTTGTGACAAAACAGCAACACCTCACCACTTATACAAAAGCTCATACCCCATCTCTACTTCCCAAAATACATTCCTCACAGTAAGTATTAGATATTTTACAACCATCTGTACATAGTGGTCAGCCTCCCTTTCAGTAGTTATAAACATGTTAAGCTCCACATGGCCTGTAGTTACACTTTGTGGGCCCAATTCTCACATACCCTATTCCTGAGCCTGTGGCATGGATAGAGGCATCAAGACAAACTGAAGAGAACAAGTTTGGGATTTCAACTATTTTGGGGGCAGGATAGTTGAAGAAAGATTGGAAAACTGTTACATGAGAAACTACAGGTGAATTGGCAAAGTTGGGGTAGGGCGAAAATGCAGAGAGAGAGAGAGAGAGAGAGAGATGGACTCTGTTTTATGACAAGAAGCCTCACAAACCTCACCCTGGAGAGACTACAGTGTCTCCACAATTCCATTGCTAGATACAGAGAGATCAACAGAGTATTTAGTGTGGGTCAGCAAAGAAATATGGCAACACATTGGTATATTAATTATACAAATTAGTGTTGCCTTATGTTTGAGCAAGATGCCAGATGTAAAAGTAATCTGCTTGCCATAAAACAGAAGAAACAAATGCTAACTGCACTTAAAAGGAAGCTTAGACTTGAATGTAAAGTTACTGCACAGTAAGAAGGCAGCTATTTATTAGTATATAATGATCACATATTTCAGCTCCTTTCAGTTATGCTTATATCTTAAATCTGAGCCTTATATGGAAAGAAGCTTTGAAGACAGTCATTTATTTGTGAAAGCTTTCCCAGCCATTTATTATTTCTCTCACTTGTTTTGAATGTTTAAAACATTTTAAGAATCTCACATCTAGTCATTAATGTAAGGATGTTGTCTTTTCCATCTTTCCTATTTTTACTCGGCTTTAAGCTGAAAATACATCTGCTAACAAATAAGCAAACCCCAAAATAATGTATATACAAATAGGCAGCCACTCTCATAATCTGGCAAGCATAAGTAACATATTTCCATAAATAACAAAGAATACAAGGTCATAATTCAGAACATTTGGAAATATACAGATTTTCACAATGCTTCTCAGTTTGCAGTAACCATTTGCTGGGTTGTTTTATTTATGGTTTGAAATGGAGCTTGGCAAACGGTTTCATTAAGATACCACTGAACTTTAAATGTGGGCTCACAATTGAATGGTTCATCCAGTCCCTTTTTTTCAGCAGTAATTCATGGTATCTGGTGCATGCTGAGAACAGTAACAGTACTGGTTATATTTGGTTCAATTTTCAAAGATTTTTGTGCATTTGCACACACACAGTTTTAATGCATTTACATGTACAAATATTCTATGCACACATATCTGGTTATTTATACATGTGCTTGCCAGCTGCCTGGCAAACTGACTCTGCATATGCACAAAACAACCACTGTGCTCATCCACATCAGCTTTGTATAAATACACAGAACTATATGTCCACAAATAGGCAGACACATGTTTGAAAATCTTGCCCACTGTTTTTTATTCAGAAGTATTACTGATAGTTCTACTCCATACTGTTTTCTATTCTTTACTCCGTAGTTCCATTGTTTCATGCAATGTTTAAAGAGCAGCTGACATTTCATGGGAAACTTTGACAAACATTCCATTTAGAAATAATTCTGTGAATATGTCACTTGGCTTTTTCTTTCCTCTTTAAAAAAAAAAAGATTTGATATTTTTGTGAAAAATGCAAACTGTTTCTTAAAGGAGGCCTGTGAAAAACAGCATGTAATTAGCTCAGCTGATTGGAGAGGGAGTTTATTTTGTAGTAGTTATTTTTGGTTTTAACAACTGTGTGAATTAATGCAATAGGAATTTGATGTTTTTTCAGACTGAAAATCTTGGGGCAGGGGGAAGGGGTTTGTTGTTTTGTTTTGCTTTCCAGATTTTATGTGAAGCTGATAATTTCTCCAAGGAGGAACTAAGAAATGTTTTTCTGCAGGTTTATGAACACAGCAGTTCCTCAGATCCACACAGTTTACATGCATCACAACCATAAGGGTTAGAGACCATTTTTTAAAAAAAGCTTAAGTTCTGCAGAAATTGATGGCACTCACTCAGAGAAATCTCATTAGAGTGGAATGAATATTTCCAGCACTGTTTATAATCATCACAAAATTTCCCAGGAACAACAATAAAAATAAAAAATATTTCTAATAGTTTGCCTTTTTTTAAAAAAAAAACATCTAGGGCCCTATTCTTGACTCCCAAAGAAAACACAAGTCAAGCGGATCTCACCTAAGAGGACTTACATCAGGGCTGAAGGAACAGAATCCTTCGTCGAACCTGAAACTGCCAGCAGTTCATAAATTCCCATAGTGCAATCAAATAGCCAAAGTCTTCAGAACTAGTAAAAGTTAATGGGACTATGGCTCTCAGTTTAGTGTGACAGATGATTTTTGCCATTAAACCTCAAGCTATTTCAAACTAAATGACTATGTAAATTCAATATCATTTTGTTTGTAAAAAATGTGAAACTATTCATAAGTTACTTCACTTCTAAAGAACCACATGAATGGTTTGGGTATGTGTTTCTTTTATAAAATCACCGGCTAGTGGCTACAAAAAACTTGCCAAGTGAATTTTCAGAGTAAGAGAAGATAAAAGTCATCAAAAGAGTTAATGATAGAAATAAGAAAAATAAGGTACAGCTTCTCAACTTTTAAGAACCATCCAAAGTCAAGGGGCCAGACTCTGAGATCCGTTATACCATTGTATATCCAAATAAATTCACTGACTCTAGCCCTTTGAGTCTGGATATGCTCAATAACTGACTTAAGTTAAAGTATAAATGAGATCAGAAACTAACCCTGTGACTTCAGGTCAAGGAATTTTAGTACAGCCTTATCTCCATCATGCTTTCTTGACCTCCTACTTGAATTGAACCCCCTGACTTCTGCTGTAGGGATTTCCTACACTGGATTTGCCCATACTTTCTCAGTTCCTACCAACTGATTATTATTGCACCTGTGACAAATTTAATTAGCCACAGGTTGACTGGCAGAGGTCTAATGGCAACCAGTTGTCAGGAAACAGTAGATAGATTTGGTCTCTCTTTCTGAATTAAGCTGTATAGATGCAATAACTGCTACTTTTCCCCTGACAGGTAAGAACATCTAACTTAAAAGGGAAGAAAGTTTAAATTACACTAAAGTTTCTTCCTTTTATTGTGAAATTCCCATTTTTCCATTCAACTTTTGCTGAGTTACAGTTACACTGTAGTACTCAATTAACCCCTCAAACAGAGAAATACTGGGGAAAGAGTTTCCCTTCAACTATCCTGGGGAGTAACTAGAAAAAGAGATGAGAACCACAATGCAGAGTAAAGGAGAATTAAGAGCTTTCATACAACATCTGTCTGACAGTGAACACAGAGACTTCAAAACTAATGGGGAATACCCCAGTGTTTTCAAAAGAAGAGGAATTCTTCATCCTTCCTAGCTCAGCTCCAAGGACTCCTTAAACAAGACAAGGAGAAGGAAAGAAATCTCCTAGTCTGTTGCTGCTTCCCCCTTTTGTGTGGGGGGGTGTGTGGGTGTGGGTGTCTGTCTCTCACTCTCTCTCTAGGTATCATTAGAAGTTTCTTAAACAAATAAACCACAGTGTCACATGTATGCAAGCTTTCTGCAGGAATAGATGAAGGTTCTGCTTTCATATAAGTGCCCCTTAAATGAAATGTAATTGGGTAAGAAGAGAAATATAGAAAATGTATCTTTCTATGTGAGTAGAACCACCTCTGAATATGACACTCAACATTAGATCTCACTATGTTGTTAAGCTAGTTAAACCAAAACAAAGAACAGAAAATGTGAAGAATAACAATTTAAAATATACATAACAAGAAAATATTACTGCCAGTGGGCATGAATTAGAAGAGTTGGTTTCATTAGTGATGGTGAGAATAACTACTATTGTATTTTCCTCATTTTTAAATACATGCAAAGGGAAAAAGTGTCAAGAATCAATGTATTAACTTCTGAATTACCCATTGCAAGAATAATTTGTAAGTTCATTCAATATAACATACATAAATGCTCCATTAAATCTATTTGCCAGCAAGTTACATGTCTTTAGTGATGCATTTAAAATGATGTGCAAAGAATACACAGGTCCAGCCATACCAATTGTTAAATTGTCATGTTTTAAAAGTCCATCCTAAGCGACAAATAGGCAGGGTGTGATTAGTTTATAATTCCACACATCTTAACTTTTGTACATTTGTGCATTGTATCCAGTAAGGGATATGCATGACCAATAAAACATGTTTGATCTATTTGTGTTGCATCTTGGAAAACATGTAGGTTGAAGCTCTCTAGTCCGGTACCCTTGGGACCTGACCAGTGTTGAACCAAAGAATTTGCCGAACCACGGGAGGTCAATATTATACCAAGCGGGTCTCTATTTTTATCTCACCAAGGCAAATAAACAGAACAACACTTGCAACGCCGCCTAGCCAAGGCTTACCGGTTTTCTTCATGACAAAGTTTAGTTTTGCTACACAATTTTACTGTATTGGCACAAGTAGCTAAAGCATAAAAAACATAAAATAATAAGAAAAAGAAATAGGTAATAATACAGGTAAATCTATAATTTACCTACCTAAGATGATGCTTGAATTTTGCTTCCAAAGTGATGTGACAAGAACTGCTAACTCATATTATATGCGAGTTATATCTGGTCTCTGCACTGTAGGTATATCCGAGGTAGATGAAGTGGAGGCAACAGGATTTTTTACTGTAAAGTGCTACTCACTGCTCCTCTTTGCTACCTTTAACCAATCTTCCAGCTCAGCTTGTCTCATGTATTTTGGTTTTTCTTTAATGAGTTTTTCTTGTATCATGTAGAGAGACATGATCTCTTGTTTAGAATTTAAATGTCTTTGCTCCAGTCCTTCTGTTACATTTGTTGTCAACTGAATGCATTTATCTATAGAATTTTTTTGTGCTACATCCTCATCATCATCTTCATCACCATCACTGGCTTCTTTGTTATCTTTGGTTTTTCCCTGCTGTACCATTTGCACAATTTCTTCATCCGTCACTTGACTAGCAATTGGTGTATCTTTGTCAACTTCCATCCAGTCTAATAAATTTTCCTCTCCCAAATCCTTGGCCAGCTCAAGCACTACAGGGTAGGACATACCTCTGGCATACTCATTAACTCACTAACAATTTTTTGGTTTTCAGACACTTGAAATCCAGTGAACTCGGACTCGTCATTGATGTCAAGACTGTCCTGAAACATTAGGGCTGGCCACAATTTGTGCCATCCGTTCGTTAGAGTAGATGGAGTTACTCTGTCCCAGGCTCTAGCTAGTGCCCAAATCATATCCTCGAGGTTAAATTCTTTCCTAGATGTTGTCAAACTCTTCCTATCATTAAGTGATACTAGCAACTGGTGCATAAACTCGGACCTCAGGGATTGTAAGATACCCTGATCACAAGGCTGAATCAGTGAGGTACAGTTTGGGGGTAAATACAGTCCCACCACATTATCTCTGAGAAGCAGATCTGCTTTACGATGGGCAGAGCAATTGTTGGGAATCAGCACAATTTAGCACTTCGGATCCAGACTGAGGTGCAATGGGCTCTTGCCTCCGGTACAAAATATTTCTCAAACCACTCAAGACATAGACTAGTCGTTATCCATCCCTTTTGTTGCCACGATATATCACTGGGAATATTTTCACCCGTTTGAATTCCCTTGGGTTCACACTTTTCCCAATAACCATGAGCTTGTATTTGTGTGTGCCTGCTGCATTGCTACAACCAAGGACAGTTACCTTTTCCTTTGACTCCTTCATATCAGATGGTGGCCCCTCTGCATCAGTAGCCAACTTTTCTTAGGTATACAATGCCAATAGAGAGCAGTTTCGTCAGCATTGTATACTTGCTCTGGGGATAACTTCTCATTTGCAACTAACTGCGCAAATTTGTAAATGCACTTAGAGGCAGCTTCCGTATCTGCACTTCTTTTTTCACCGCACACATGATGTAGACTAATGTCATGCCTGGTTTTAAATTTCTGATGCCATCTTTGCGAATAGTCTCACACATGCTGCAGGTTAAGTTCTTTGTGGAATATTTTTGCTTGTGCCACCATCATCTTGCCTGAAATTGCGGCTTTTTCCCTCCTTCAATGTCTTATGAACACTCATACTCTTTTTACTGTCACTTTCAGCAAAAAAAATTAAGGATTTGATTCTTTTACTTCTTCAAATCATACACCATAGATGACCCTACATTGTAAAACTCACACAAGGCACGTACCAATGTGCTTTTTTCCAATTTCTGAAGCGATTCTACCTTTTGCTGTATGGATATTGACACATGCTTATGCTTAGCAGCATTACCACTACCTGCTGGTCTCTTAGAAGACATATTTAGGGGTAAATTAGAGCTAAATAACAGCACAGAACATTGAGAACCAGGACTGGCAGGACTTTGCTGGACCACGGGAAACTTGGCCCCTTCCACGATAAGCAGACATCTGGCTAACTAAAATCATGCCGGACCACGGATGTTGCTGGACTAGAGAGGTTGAACCTGCATCATTTTCTGTCTTTTTATTCCATAACATTTTTGGTGGAAAATAAACAGTCCAACACACCAAGAAAAATGAAACACACTCCTAAAATTACAAATGTCCTTTTAGAAATTATTTTTCAAACTTAAATCAAATACCTCAAGACGCTTGCAACGGATGTTATTCAATGATGAATAACAAAGTAATATTTTGCCTTTAGTAGAAAAAGCACTATACAGTCAAACAGAGGAAGACAACCAACATGGTGATTTTATAAAGATTTACGTACTTTAATTTGCTGTTATCACCTCTTGTTAACTTCCCTCCCTTGTCCCCTTTCATTTTACCTACCTCACTACATCTGTAAGAAACGTATGACCTTTTCATGTCTCACTTCCTCTGCCACCTAGAATTCACTGAGTCCTGGCTCTTCCTCTTGGACACACCCTTGGCAGTTGCACTTATGGGCTCTCCTCCCACAAACTTTGCCCGAGACCTTTGAGAAACATGGTGGGGGGGCTTTTGGACTCCTGTTTTGTTCCTAATATTTCCACCGCCTCCCTCTCCTTCATGTTCTTTATCTGAACAACAGACTCTTCTCTCCCCTCTCCCACATGGTGGCTGTCACCTACAGACCCCTAACTTCTCCCCTACTGCCTACCTCTCTGACATGCACTGTCTGCCCCGACAGTGTGCTTTTGCCATTTCTGCAACAAGCACCTTCATGTTTTCCATGATGCCCCTTATGTGCGGAACACCTTTCTCACACAACTCCATAAAACCACTATTCTGTCCTCATTTAGATCCGGTTTTGCTGTGATGCCATCAGCAATTTGCTGACCATTAGTAGCCAGCAGGAATTACTGATATCATTGTATCTCCTGGAGGGTGGGATTTAGGATATAAATACTCATCACCTGCAAACTTGTGCTCCAAGCTATTCTACTTAGCCACAGCATGTTCCTATCACTGTTACCCCAGTGAGACTGGGTCCCATTATGTTATCTGTTCTACAAAGAGATGGTAAGCTCCCCAGTACAGGGATATTCTTCTTATCTAAATTAAGACCTGATACAATTGGGTGTAACAAACAAATGAAGGGCATGTCGATGACAAAGGTGACAAGGCCTTACTGTAATATCAATAAAATAAAAAGTAATATTGACAGTAATTAAAAAAATATTTTAGGACCCTCTTCTTCATAGCCTACCAACAGAGCCAGCTCCAGGCACCAGCTTATCAAGCAGGTGCTTGGGGCGGCAATTCCGGAGCGGGGCGGCACTTTCAGGTATTCGGAGGCAATTCAGCAGAGGGTCCCTCACTCCCGCTCGGAGCGAAGGACCTCCCGCTGAACTGCCGCAGATCGAACTTTTCTTTTCTTTTTTTTAATTTATTGGTTTTTTGGCTGCTTGGGGTGGCAAAACCCCTGGAGCCGGCCCTGCCTACCAAAGACTATCAAAGTTTTCAAGACCTTAGGTTAGGATTTCACTTGTGGACTGTACCTCTGTACAAAGAAATGTACTGGAGCTTCTTTTCGTATGTGAGCATCAAAACATACTTAGTAGAGTCACTGGTTAACTCTCCATGTCTAACTGACTTCAACAGACCCAGAATTTGACCCGTCTCATATAAATGCAGACCACATTTTGCCTCAAAAAGACCCCAATCTTGCAGTCCTTCCACATACTTAACTCCCAATAATTTCAATGGGAATCCCATGTCTGCATGTAAAAGTGAGAGAATCAGGTCTGAAATTAGATTTATTTTTCCATTGTTCATGAGTTAAAATAAATCTTACATAAAGGAAGTTTTACTTTCCTGCGTATACGTTGAATGCCAGTTTTGATACATAAATCAGAATGTACTAGTATTATGTTTAGGAAACCAATTCCTAGTTAGGATAATTATTGTTATTGTAATGAAGGAATTTTTTTAGCTTGTACTTCTGAATACTTTCTGTTACCCAATATGAACCCTTGGAGGTATGTCCACATGTGAGGTCTATCTGGAAGTATTAATGAGCTTGAAAGATTTACACTGTTTGTTTATTCTTCAGTGTGTAACATTTGGATGAAGCCCTAAACCTTAAAACATCAGCTCTTTCTCTCTACATATACACACTGTTTTTTTCTAAATGCACACAATATTCTTCTTAGCTTTCTTAAAGTTTGGTGAGTCTCATGGATTTTTAATGTGCAGATTATTTTTGGCCTATTCTGACCTGCAGTGTTGCATATCCATATTAGTACCCTATTTCTTCCCTCTTTGGAAACTTTCAAAAGTAATGTGTGAAACTGGACACTGACGAAATACATACTTTATAATGCATAATATTTTGTGCATTGCATCAGTCTCACAGAATAAATACTTGAGAGTGATTCCAATAAATTAAATATTCCAATTTACTCAACACATCTTAATAATAATTGGAGATATATCTATCTCCTAGAACTGGAAGGGACCTTGAAAGGTCATTGAGTCCAGCCCCCTGCCTTCACTAGCAGGACTAAGTACTGATTTGTGCTCCAGATCCCTAGGTGACCCTGTCAAGAATTGAACTCACAACCCTGGGTTTAGCAGGCCAATGCGCAAACCACTGAGCATTGGCCTCCACTATCTTAAAGGAGATTTTTTTAAAATAAGGTACACACTGTGACAAAGCTCACAAAGAAAAGGTCAGACAGTGTAGTTTTTGGCTAGTACATAAACAATTTATTAAACATTTTATTAGGCTCTTGTGCCCTGATAATGCAGGAGATGAAAACTAGTAACTCATTTGGAAAATAAAATTGTAGGGCGGAATTGCTACCAATATTTTTATAAATAAAGTAGCAAAAATGGGAACCTCCACCTAGACCCTGTGTTTCCTATACAACTAGTGAGATTTGGGGTATCCCTTCCAAACATGCTTGTCATCTGAGGAAAGGCAAATGCCCCTCAAATACATATATCTCAATCCTCCCAGTTTACCTGCAAGTCTAAATCCGTTTTTTCCCCCAAATCAAAATATCCCAGATAACTGTTTTCTGGCAGGTAAAATTTAAATCTTTCCTATTAAAGTTTCAATTGGTTTTCAGCTGTCTGACCAGTTTTTCAAGGCTTCTCAATGTGAGTGTGAAATAAACTTAGAAAAAGAGACTGCTGCAAAGTATTATGACTGAAAGTTTTCAGAATTAATGTGTTCCATGCATGTGCATTGTGCTGTGTAAGCTGTACTTCCTGAATTCTCTATTACAGAAGAGAAGGATCCATTATTTGTTTAATTAACAGCTTAAAAAGGCTTTACCACCTACTGAATAAAGGCTGAATCACAGAAACCAGTACGCAACTGACTTATTCAGGTTGTGTGCTCAGGGCAACATGTGAAAATGGTAAGGGAATGAAGGAAATATAGTCGACCCCCAAATGCAGGGCCTGCTGTCCTACCTTGGGGTAGGTTGGGGGACAGATGGAGCCTTGTATACTTGTACTATTATGACCCTGATTCAGCAGTGTACTTTTATTCCTAACATTAAGCAGTCTATTGAACACTTGAACCAGCCCCCTTAGGTTTGGGTTCTTGAAAGCACTCACTATTGGCCTAACTCTGTTCCCTCTGAGGCCTGGTCTACACTGAGGGGGGGGGGTCAAACTAAGGTACGCAAGTTCAGCTACGCTATTCCTCGAAGTACCTTAGTTCGAAGTACTTACCCGTCCTCACGGCGCGGGATCGAAGTCCGCGGCTCCCCCGTCGACTCCGCCACCGCCGTTCGCGGTGGTGGAGTTCCGGAGTCGATGGGAGCGCGTTCGGAGTTCGATATATCACGTCTAGATGAGACGCGATATATCGAACTCCGAGAAGTCGATCGCTATCCACCGACCCGGGCGGGTAGTATGGACGTACCCTGACACTTCTGAAACTCCCATTGACTTCAGTGGGAGCAGAGTTAGGGTAACGGTGAGTGCTTTTGAGTGCCCTGCCCTTAATCCATTCAGAAGTTATTTTTAGTTTATACTGTGTTTTGTGTTTTACTTCAAGCCCCGCCTCCTGGAGTCAAGAGACTTCATGAGAATCTCAGATTTCATTTAAAAAAAAAAAAGTTTCTGGTCCTCATTAATGTAGAGAACAGTTTGCAAGCATAGCCCAAGTACAGACAACAGGTTCAAAATGCACAAGACAAATGAAAAACGTCAAATTTATTCTTTTAAATCTTGTGATTGAATTCAGTCACATACTTTGGGGGCGGAGGGACCTTGATTCATGATTTTTAAATACTTGGGGTTGGCAATACTGAATCTGCTAAATAAACTTCCTTGCTACTAACACTATCCAACCAGGTAGACCGTTTTCATTTCTGTTCTCTGAACAAAAACATTTTTGGAGAAGAAAAGGGATGTTATTCATAGATGAATTAATAATGGTTTGTACAACCCCTTCGATTTTAAAAAGTATCCAGTAGCTGAAAAACAGAACTGATCAATTTTAGTATGATGGTATCATGTATGCACATATACATAAAATACTTTAACTGCACAAAGAATTACAGAGGTCTGACACACACAAAAAAGAATTTAAAGCTTCTGAAGGATTAACATTTTTGGCTGTCTCTATGTGAACTCATGTTTTATCAGAGTTTTGAAATGGTGAGCCTGGAATACCCAGTACTAGCCTGGAACGCCCAGAGTACACTCTATACTCATCTTTCAGCCTGATGGCATTTGCGCTTGGCCCTTATTGTTAAAATACACGCAAACTGTTTCACACAGAAGGGGGAAAAGTAGTATTGTTTAAACTTTACATTTACATTTCTGGAAAAAAAAGAAACTCATAAATTTCCACAATGTAGGGCAAATAATCATCCAGACTTTCTTCAGGTTTTTTTCCTATTATTATTTATTTAATTTTTGCTGACAGCAACTTGATTCAAATGCTATTTAAGCAATAAGACATGACAAGACATATGCTATTTTGAGATAACACACACCTCTGAAGTGCTGTCAGGTAGAGCTAGTGCCTTCAACAGTCTGAGGAATCTGTTATCTCGAAGTAGCACAAGGTTTAGGAGCGTCTTTTATTACAATTATAAACTAACTCTAAATTCAGTTTTAAATCAATGTTTCTGTATCCATGCAGAGGGGGAAAAATTGTCTTGTTTGGAATTTCACTATACTTCTAGAACTACTATGACTTTATATATTAGTGGTTACACAATAGTTTAATAATACCATCATGAACTGGCATCAAACTCAGTTCAGTTGATATCTGTTCTCAGACCTGGGACTTAACTACTACTTTGCCTTTTTTTTTTTTTTTTTGTTATTTAAAGTAACAAGAAATTTTAAAATTAAAACATAATAATTTGGGGGTTGTGAAAGCCAATAGCTTGAACTGGGGAGGGATAGCTCAGTGGTTTGAGCATTGGCCTGCTAAACCCAGGGTTATGAGCTCAATCCTTGAGGGGACCACTTAGGGATCTGGGGCAAAAATTGATCCTACTAGTGAAGGCAGCGGGACTCAATGACCTCTCAAGGTCCTTTCCAGTTCTAGGAGATAGTAATAATTGGAGATATACCAATTACTAAATCAAAGTCTTCTGTTTATCTACAAACTAGTGTAAGCTTCCCCAAAATGAACTATTTACATGTTTCAGCCATGATCTGGACAGATCACCTCTAAAGGGAAAAAAGTGGTTAACTCTCCATGTCTAACTGAACTTGTGTTCTGTGGAGTTTCCAATATGCATCAAATTGTGATGGCAATTTTTTATTTTTATTTATTTATTTATTTTGCTATATGGATACTTACCCATTAGAAATTGGAAGTTTTGCATTGTAAATATATATGTAAAATGTTCCTTTTCCTTGTTGTTAACAGCAATATGTTGTAGTCGTATTTGTTGGCTTAGCAAGTGTTAATATGACAATTCTCCAGGGAACTTAGTCCTCCAGTTTGGCATGTTCTTTACAGAAAACTTGCACTAAATAGATTTCAGGAACTGTAAGTGGCACTGTATAACTTATATTAATGTTTGGGTGCAACTACTACGATTTTAAACTAGTCAAGGTAGCTTATTGTCTTACCTTTGAAGTAACTTCCAACAGCTATAACTAAAAAATAGAGGTGCAAATATTGAGGCATGCTTTGGTTCCTTGAACTCCATTTCCCCAAAATGAAAAAGAAAGTTGACCAACACCGTGTTAATAATTATGGTCAAATTAGGCCACAGATTACATACATGCAATCAAAGACTGATTTGACCCTAAGGGACTACAAACTCAAAGTCCTAAGGTGCTGAGCACTCCAAGAAAGCACTTAACACTGACATAAATGGGACTATTCATATGCTTAACATTAAGTAAGTACTTAAATGTTTTGCTGGATTGGGGCCAGAGTGTTCAGCAACTAGTAGCATCAAGCCCACTCTTTATACAGACATGAAAAACAAAGCCACCATCAAAACAATTGTCTACATTTCTACCAGTTCATCACTGTCATTTAGAGTAATTCATAGATATGTATCAAAAAGAAATGGCACAACAGCAATAGTCACAAACTCTACAGTAAGAAATCTAAGCCAGAGTCCTAAGCAGGCTTTAACAAGCCATCTTGGTGCATGATAATGAACCTGGACTCAAGGTTGCATTATGAAGAGTGTGTATGAAGTATTATCGTAGCATAAAAAAACCCCAAACCTGAAATTTTATGAGCCAAAAGAGTGAGCCTTCATGTCAGTGTTTAAGCCATGGGAGATTCTATTCTGTAAATCTGATCCAAAGAGTAAAGCAGATCCAAGGCATATGTAGCGGGGCAGTTACCCCACTCCTGAGAGAAAAGGCTAGGCTGATTGGGGAAACAGCCACAGCTGGGGCCACCCCCAAATCAGGCCACAGCTGGCCCTATAAAAGGGGCTGTGAGCCTGGCATTAAGTCAGTCTCTCTCTAGCAGTGGAGAGAGAAGGGCCTAGCTGCCTGGGAGCAAGGTACCAGAGGTAGAGCAGTGCTGGGGAAAGGCAAGACGTGCTGGGGAGCTCCAGCCTGGCAACTCCCCAGGCTGCAGGCCTTGAACAAGGCCTAAAGAGAGATACCTGCCTGCAGGGAAAGGCTTTAGGTCCAAAACCCTCCTTGCCAGTGATGAGTGGTTTACAGACTGTAGTCTGCCCTAGTGAGTGGGGGCTAGATGATGACTGGCAGTAGCCACTGAGGCAAGGTGGGGATAGAGGGTTTGGGGTTTCCCTGGGAGGGGAGACCCAGAGTGTGGGGGTTCTGCCAGGGGGTAGTACCCCAAGGTAAAGGATGTGGGAAGGACATGGGGGCCAGTTGCAGGTGAGACACTGGCCAGGAGGAGGCACTCTATATGCTGGAGAGCTAATTCCCGAGACGACCAGCAGGAGGCGCTGCACCGGTCAGTCTTCACCTCGCTACAGCATAATACTCAAACAACCCAGACATCAAAAGATGTAACAAATATTAGAGGTGTCACCTCCAAAACCACTACGTTCAAACACAGATTAGTTCTCAACTTTGCATCTTCCAAGGGTCCCCAAGGCAGGTCCTGCAATGTCTTGTAGGCAATTAAGAGACAACTGAAAACAACGGGCTTCACAGTGCTCTCACTCCAGTTTTACACCAGTGTATTCCATTCACTGCAGTGGAAGTACTCTTGACTTATACTGGTATAACTCAGAAAGGACAATATGTTGTCTGAGCAGAGTAAGTGGATATCCATCTACGCTAAAATAATCTTCTGTTGCACCACTGACCGCTCTGGACAGCATTCTCAGCTCGGATGCATGCCAGGTAGAGACAGAAAAGCCCCTTGACTTTTTTTCATTTGTGGAGAGCTCATCATCACAGGTGACCACGCACAGCTCATCAGCACAGTTAACAATGCTGCTCTGAGAGAAAAAAAAGAGCCCCAGCATGGACCTCTCGGGAATGGATGGATCTGATATATATGGGAGGATTCAGAGAACAAAAAGAAATGAAAAAGTATTTGAAAGAATTTCTAAGGCTATGGCTAAAGGCTACAGCAGCAGGACTCCGTGGCAGAGTGAAAAGTAAGGAGCTCAGACAAGCCTACCAGAAAAAAAAAAAAGAAGCAGCAAGCCTGACCGTGGATTCCGAGGTGGGGTTGTAATCTCTGCCATGTCTGAGGATTATGCAGGGAGGAAGAAGAAGAAGAAGAAAAGGAAGACTCCCAGCCCTCACAAGCAACTATTCCAGAGAATGGCGCCCTGAAAGAGCTCTGAGTGTGTGTACCTTTGCAAAATAAACAGTTTTTTTTTTTAGCAAGCCTTTTTTTTGATTTTGCCCCAGAGACTTGGGAGCTGTTCTCGGATATTATGGAAGTTACACGCAATGAAAGAGCTCATCTGAATGAGGAGAAGACGTGGTTTTTATTTTAGAGGAGGGAGGCCAGTGAAGAGGAGGAGAGGAGAGGGAGGAGGACAGGAGGGACAACCGAGATGAGAGAGAGGTGCAGGAAGGAGGCAGGAAAAATCAGCGGTGGCAGGGCGAGCGGCAGCGGTGGCGGTGGCGGGGCGGGGGGCTGGGGCTGCTGTGTGATGCTCCGCCTTGCTGAGCTCTTGGCAGAGCAGAGAGCAGGAGCAGCAGGAGGAGTGCATGCAGCCCCCTATATAGCCACCCCCCCTCCTCCCCTCTCCCCCCCTCCTCCAAATAAAGAATTCATGCTTTTTAAATGAGAGTGACTTTATTTGCATAAGTAGCTGTACTCGAAGGAGAGGGGTTGCTTTACAGGAGTCAATCAAGGGGGTTGGTGTTCATCAACACAACAACAGCACACACACTGTACTGGCTGATCCTGGGTGTCTGGCTGCGCGTAATCAGCGGCCAGGTGATTTGCCTCAAGATAGGGATATGGGTTCCATCTATCGCCCCACAGTTAGAATCCCATTGCAGCAAAGCATCATCCATGCCTGCCCACACGCAAGTCAACCCTGTGAGGGCTGCTCTCATCTTGGTATTATGGCGTTTCAGGGCAGGGCAAGCAAGTCGTCAGTTTTTCATGAAAAGTGCGCAAACGCAGTTTGTTTCGCAGCCACTGGGAATCGTCCACACACCACAAACACAATGCCCACCAGTCAGTGCTTGTTTCCCGGGCCCAAAATGGGCGTTATGATGATATCCATCCCATTACAGGATCTGGGTAGGTGACTGGTGCTATGAAAAAGGTGCAGAGAGAGAGAAATAAAGGCAAGAATGAGTACCCAGTGAATACCATAATTGTAAAAGGCAACTTTTGATTAAAAGTTGACCATTGGGTGACACTGGGCTGAATTCTGCACTAACTTTACATCATTTGCAACCATTCAGAATTTAGTCCATTGCATCCACTGAGAGGCACACTGCACCCACTCTTGAATCTAAAGCACTAACAAAGAAGACCTGAGTCTGGATTTAAGGTGGATGAGAAGCAAATTGTGAACCAGGATATTAAGAGCAGCAAAAAATCTAACATCAAAGGCATCTGTACAAATCCTTTGTCAGCAATTATTTACAGATCACTAGAAACCCTTTAAAAGAAGCTGCAGTGCTACAGACATATTTGGAAATCAGATTCAAAACATTACTGTTATCAATTCCATTATCTGAAACAGGTTTCACCAGCTGGGGAGTTTTTTGTCTCTCAAAAAACACTGCAAGACAGGGGAACCTCTTAATCAGATCTACCTCCACATTTCAGGACATGATTTAATAAATATAAATGTCACATTGAGTGACATAGCATGCTGTAATAGAAACATTCAAAAGCCCAGTAATAAGCAAATCCAGAGTTGCTACACAGACTTTCACAATCCAACAGGACTAAGGATCAAGAGGCGAGGTTCTTGAGGAAGTCAAGTAAGTTATTCTCCAACTGGATACAGAAATTGAAGATGCATGTATGCAGATGTCATTAACATTTGCTGAAGAAGAGCAAAAAGTCACATACACCAGCGATCAAAATACATACAATAGATTTAACCTAAAGGGGGAGATTTTTGAAGGAACAAATGAGTTAGGTGGCTAACTGCCATCTGTGCTTTTCTGAATCTCACTCTACAATGTTTTGTTTTGTTTTTAAATGTTAGAGTATTCAGTAAACAAAGAATGGATGCTGGCCATACAAAATAATGTAGACATGACTAATCTTTAAATGCAGGTAACTCCAGTCTATGTGCCTTTCCCAGACCTGAAGAAGAGCTGTGTGTAGCTCGAAAGCTTGTCTCTTTCACCAACAGATGTTGGTCCAATAAGAGACCTTGTCTCTATGTTTTCCAGAAGTTACATCCAGAAGCTACTGGCGTTATATTCAGATCTAGTGGTGCTTAGCACATCTTCAATAGAGTTGGTATGATCTTACATGTCTAGGTAGTAAAATTTTCTTACACTGTCTTCCAAATCTTTTCACAATACCCTCACTTTCCTAGTTCTCTTTTCAAACACATATGACTGCAAGGATTAGGAAATCCCTTAATGTGTTGGTACAACTTTTTTCTAAAGGATGGAATTGCTAATATCTACAGCCTCATTTGATATATGCTCCCATGTGCTCCAGCTAAACATGCTGCTCCATCACAGCACTTCATCTGCAGTATAGCACAGGTCTACAGAAATTATCTAGCCTAACTGTGGCCCTTTGTGTGCAAAAAGAAATGCATAAAAAGAAACCCTCTGTCTGGCCCCTTTAAGAGAAAGCAGTGCACCTGTGACTGACTACCTGCTGCCCAACTAGGCTTAAGGGAAGGCACCTGGGCCTTATAAAGAGGGAAACAGGAAAAGGAAGCTGGAGAGAGGAGAGCTGCTGTGTTGGCAAATAGCCTGAGCATTCAGCAAACACTGCCCCAAGAATGGGGGGTCTATGCAACCCCCAATCTCACAGGAAGAGACTGGATCATCAGAGCCTGGGATGAGTTGATAACTGTGCCTAGTGGAGAGATGGAGCCAGAGTAACCTCTGGGAGGAGGGGCTGCTCCCAGTGGGAGACGAGGATGGAAGAGAGACTTTACTTTGGGTTTGACTTTACTCTGGGTTCATTTTATGTTAATAAACCAGGCCCCAAGAAGGGAGTTTGTTGCTGGACATAAAGTTTCTGTGGATAACTGGGAACCTATGGAAGGGAAACTGAAGCAGAGGCCTGCAGTCCCACCCTTGGCTACGAGGGTGTGCTTGGGAGTTGGCTGCTCTTTCACAACTTACCAATTATAACTAAATGCTTCAAGTGAAATCATCTACCGCAGTTTGGTAAAGTGCAAGAAATGGGAGAACAGTCACAGCAGCAAACCTATTATTAATGTATCTATAACCTCCAAATGCTGCTAATGAAGTTTTCTAGGAGCAGCAAGAAAGATTTAATTTCTGGGAAAGAAAGTCATTTAACTACTGAGGTGTCCACAGCTAGTCCAGCATGCCAAAAAGCACCAACTTGACTGGACCAGATATTATCTGTACCACATTATCTGCTCCACTGTGAGAGGAATTTAAGCTACTTGTATTGTATGCAAATACTTTGAGCTCATCTACTCACAGTGCCTCGGATTCTGTAAAACGGAACCTAGAAAAAAGGAACTTGGCCAATCAGAAACACAGTGGAAATAACCCAAAATGCCTACAGGGTAAAGATTAGTTTGTATGATGTCAGTATAATACATAAAATTACACAGAGCACAGCTAGCAGGCCAATACTCAACGTGTATTTGTTCAGCTCTAATCAATCACTTCTTCCATTATCTGCTACAAGCTCCTATCTTGATCTTAAAATAAGGGAAGGCCAAGCAATTTGGCATGTAGACCTTAAAGCCAGTATAATTGGAGGATTAGCCATTCCTATATACTTTCCCTGGCTCCTCTTCTCTCTCACCAACACCCTTTAGTGCTTCTATCTACCAAACCTTTCCTTGTCATCCATTCCCTTTTGGTGCAAAACACTCATTTCTGTTTTGTTCGGTCCTCTCAGCTCCTCTCTCTATTCACATTAACCATTGGTAATCCAAGGATAATTAGAAGCAAATTGTGACCACTGGCCGTAACACTAGAAAGATACTCATTTATGACCATTTCCACTGTGGTCTGGAGCAACATACCACACTCCTAAAAGGGGTGCTCTAAGATTCTGCTATGAAGGGGTACTCTGGCCCAATGCTGCTCACAAATAGCACTCTGCCATCTATGATTTGCAAACACATTCCAGGCCATGCAGTAATACCACTGTCTTCCTGAGTGTGTTGGAATAGTGCTCTCAAAGTGTTAACAAGAATTGTGCCAAAGAGAAACCGGTGGCACCAGTAGTTCTTGAAATGTTTAGAATCAACCATGTTTCAAGCTATATACCGATCTAATCTTGGTTTCATTCGTTTGCCAAGAGTGACTGCAAAGAACTTGGGCCCTGGCCTCTGTTTAACCCCTCTAATCTACATGTGTGTCATCAACCTGCAGTGATATTTTAAAGTAGTGGCATTAATCACCCTTTTGTGTGTGGTTCTGAATCAGTTTTGCTAATAAAGTGTGCATGGGGGGGAAGTGTTCTATACTGACAGTCAACTCGGACATTGTCAGATTTTGCTGATGTACTGTGCAATTGTAGCATTATGCTTTCTTTTTTCTTCTTCATTTGTATACAACTAATCTAAATTACTGGAATTGTCCTTATTTGTAATTGTTGCACTTTGTGGAAGTCTAAGATGTTTTCGTGCACAAATGGTTTAGTGTCCAGTCATTCCCCTATCCTTTCCTTTTCAGGTTCTCTTAAGGGTTTGCCTTTCCATGGCAAATCCTTAAGCTTCATCAATTCTAGTCTTGCCATTTATTAGGAATCTCTTAGAAAACAGAAAGCAGTATTGCTAACTCTTGTGATTTTTATCACAAGTCCAGTCAACTGATTACATAAGAATCTCAACTTTCACTGGAAAAAGAAAAAAGTTTCTAACCCTCATGCTTGAGGGGAAGCGCTGAAAATGTGACCCAAGAAAGCAAAAGACCCAACTTTATTTTTGCTTCAAATGTCATGATTTTTAATCCATTACCATGACATTTAGGGAATGACTTTTATATGCTTAGGGTTGGCAATACAGCTAAAGTATTGTTATGCTAATTTTAGTATCACAGGCCTTTTCTATTCAGTGCGTTCATCCACATTACAGTGGTGTAAATTTTAGTGTGCACTGGCATGTTGAGCACTAACTGGCCCATGTGGATCCTGTATGGTGCGCACTAAAAGTCCCCATTTCGAAGAGTACTACATTAACGTGCATTAGTGAACTTATAGTGCGCGCCAGCAGGATCCACACAGGCCAATTAGTGCATAATAAGATAGCATACTCTAGAATTTACACCCCTCTAGTGCAAACTAAACAGGGGCGGCTCTAGACCCCAGCGCGCCAAGCAGGCGCTTGGGGCGGCCGTTTCCCAGGGGGGGCGGCATTTGGCTCCGGTTGAGCTCCCGCCGGCATGCCTGCGGCAGGTCCACCGGAGCCCGGAACGAGCGGACCTGCCGCAGGCATGACTGCGGCGGGTCCCGTCTTCCCGCGGCTCCGGTTGAGCTCCCGCAGGCATGACTGCGGCAGGTCCGCTGGTCCCGGGCTCCGGTGGACCTGCCGCAGGCATGCCTGCAGGAGCTCAACCGGAGCCGCGGGAAGAGGGGACCCGCCGCGGGACCGGGGAAGGGCGGCGCAGCGCTCCGCGCTGCTTGGGGCAGCCTACTTTCTAGAGCCGCCCCTGAAACTAAACACACCTTTTGGGCTTTGCCAGATCCCATCGATGCATTCTACGGAACTTTAAAAACCCTGACACAAAAGTATCCCACATTGAAATACCCTGTTCCTTACAGGGAGGTAGGAAGCCCTGGGCCAGAATTAGGGGCATACAGAGCCACATGTGCATCTGCTTACACCTCAGCCGCAGCAAGACAGAAAGAGCACTTGTATGTGCAGATATGTTGTAGATTATCTCCCCATATGCCCTCACCAATAACTCATTTCTTCTTCCCTAACTTTAATCAATCATACAAATTGATTAAACTTTTTTAAATAACTAAAAAAATAAGGCTTTTATCACTTGGAGGGGGGGGCTCTCATATTTAAAGATGAGCACATTTTTTCTGATATTATCTACATTTTCCTTTGCTCAGTATCAACCCATTATCTTTAGTTACACTTCCTTGGACCATCCTAAACAATTGTTAGCCAGCTCTATTAGCCATTATTACCCCATGCCTCTTTGAGGATAACTGCTTTCCAAATATTTCTCTCCCACTGCATATATCGTTAGATTACTAGGGTGAAATCCTGAGAAATTCACACTGTCTTCAATGGGGCCAAGAAGTCACCACTTGTCCCAAAATGTATTAATTTACAATTTTCACAGCTGAATCTCATTTTATTTCAGGCTCATGTTTCTAACCTCCCAAAAGACTAGTGGTCATTAGTCTCTTTTCTTTTTTTTTTCCCAAAATAATTAGCATTTTCCCATTCGGTTCCTGCAAAAATCTCTCCTACTCTAAAGAATTTCAACAGACTTCAGAGATTTCCCTATAGTTCTTCCCAAGTACCCCAATTTATAGATATCATATGCTATCAGTTGTGTCTCTTTTTATTACAGCTGTGTGCTCAGTGTTGTTTGCCACATCTCCTAATGTACATGAATTAATATGTTGTTTTTCCCGTTTCAGTTCATTAACCAAGACATTACATAAAACAGTGTCTAACCATTGATTCTCCAAGAAATCCCACTGGACAAGTTAAAAACTAAAACAAACAGGCACTTCTCCAGTGCCTAGAACTTCAACCATAATCGAGAGAGGTTAAGAGCTCCAACTTCTTCTTCTTGATATCAAGAATGTTCAGGTTAGTCTATAACTATCAACTACACCTCTACCCTAATATAACGCGGTCCTTGGGAGACAAAAAAAATCTCACCACGGTATAGGTGAGAACACGTTATATCAAACTTGCTTTGCTCCCCCCACCCCGTTCCTTGTTCCCTGACCACCCCCTCCAGAGACCCCCATCCCTAATCACCCCCAGGGCCCCACCCCCTACCCAACCCCCCATCCCCTGACTGCTCCGACCCCTATCCACCAACCCCCCCCTGTACTCACCTGCGGCAGGAAGCGGAGTGACGCGGCCCCAGCCCGCTCCACTTCCCGCCGCCGGTGAGTGCGGGAAGGTTGGGGAAAGGATGTCTCCCCCTCCCCCCGTACTCACCTGCAGTGGAAAGCGGAGCACTGTGGTTGGGAGCTGGGAGAGTGGAGCAGGCTGGGGCCAGGCCACTCCACTTCTGCCACTGCTGGTGAGTGCAGGGGGATCCTTTCCCCCAAGCCTCCTCCCCTGAGCAACACGGCTGGGGCTGGAGCGAGGGAAGCGGAGCGGGCTGCTCCCGGCCCCCCACTAATTCCCCGGGCCACTCTGGGACTGCAGGCCCCCCAAAAGTGCCATCCCACAGATCCTGCCCCCCAGACCCTGAGGGGGGGAGCCCCTGACCGCCTCCAAGACCCTCTGCCCCTTATCGAACCCCTCGGCCCCGGCCTGGCCCAGCACCCTTAACACACTGCTTAGAGCAGCGTGTCAGAGCTTTACCACCTTGTATGCGAACCCGCGTTATATCGGGTTGCGTTATATCGGGGTAGAGGTGTATAACTATATGACCAGGAGAGGATGTGCTTCTGCTGCCGGACATGCTTCCATTGCCATCCTAAAGATTTTGTTTTTGTAAACTCTTTCTGAATTCTCTCATCTCTATTGAACATGAAACAGTAGTGATGTGATGTCCTACCCTTATATGTTTTTTTCTTAACTGCAGTAGCAAAACACCCTGCTAGTCTGGGAGTAGGTCTGAAGGGCCCGCCCCTCACTGATCCTCTTCAGCATTCTCTTTCCCTCACAACCTCCACTGTGCTGCTCAGTGCAGCGCCTGGCCCCAGAACTTTACAGTGGAGACCTCTACGAGAGCACTAGGACTCATGTGCCCTTGGGGAAAGAGCATGTATGGGGGAGTCAGAGACTGAAGCCAGCAAAGAAGCTGCTGAAGTAGTCTAAGCAGGGACTTCCCAACACAAATGATGTTATCAGAGTATTTTCTACAGTTTTGACTAAACATTCTGTCGCCTGTGCAGACTGGCTGTTTGCTCCAACCTTCCCCATCCTTTGTCTGTCTTACCTATTTAGATGGTAAGTTCTCCGAGGCAGGAACTGCTGCCTACTACTCTTTTTATACAGTGCCTAGCACACTGAGGCTCCATTCTCAGTGAGCCCCCAGCCACTACTGTAACAAACATAATAAATAATAACAAACAACAGGATGCATCAGCTACAATGAGAAGCATCAGTAAAAAGGAGTCACTTTTTAAAATGTAGGAAGAAGCTGGAGGAAGCTGGGAGAAAAAGACAAGATACATAAAAGGTAGAGGCAGAGAAAGGGGGAAAAACATTAAATGTAGGAGAAACTCTCCCACTTGAATCAGGGTTCCCACTCAAACACTATGATCTCTCTCCTCTTCCTCCCTTTCTTGGAAAAAGATGAATTAGAATAATAAAACTTCCCCCTCCTCTAATAGTTAAAAATCCTAGTTTTCTACAGTTATTTTATAACTTTTTTCATTCAGAGAGAGAATGTGTACATGGGGGAAGTAATTTATTTCCTTCACTAAATCCCTTGAGCACTACAGTGGAGGATACAAAATATTGTTCGGCGGCTTGCTTGTTGCTCTGTAAACTGTTAAATTAAAACTACTTGAACTTGCTTCCCCATTTTCCCACCTGCAACCAAGTGGCAGTCGTGTTGTCACAGTTGAGGCTTCTTTCTAGATTTCAAAACTGAAATAGCCCATAATACCTTAATGAACAAACTGATGTCGTAACACTTTCTAAGCTTCAAACAAACATGACACTAGTTTTGGGTTTTTTTATTTGTTTGTTGTTGTTGTTGGGGGGTGGAGGGCAGGGGCATAGCAAGGTCTTTGCAGAGATCAAGCTCAAAAGGACACACAAAAAAGCAAATAAAACCCCAAACCACCACCACCAAGTTACCTGCAGACAGAGATCTAGCTGGATCACAAGTTAATGGGGAAGGAATGGTGTGGCAGGTGTCTTCCCATACTGTTTTGTTTTAATGATCACTTTGATATGGAGAGCAATAATTCTGCCTGTTTTGTGCTTTAGGGCTGCCCGGGGGGGGGAATCAAACTAGGGTGACCACTTTCTGCCTAAAAATAAAGACACTATCTTGCATGTCCTGACTTTTTTTTTTTTTTTTCCTTTTGGCTCACCAAATTATATACTTTGGGGGAGAAGCAGATGGGCTAAAAATAGAGATTGTTTCTCCCTGTACTTTTATGGAAATGATGCATGACCCCTAACCTACCACTTTTAGTTAAGATCTGAAACTAATAAAAAAAAAAAAAAAGCTGAAGTCAATGCAAGTGCTGAGCAACAGCTGCTTGCACCTGGCTCGGGCAGCTTCAAATGCACCATAACGGAAATGCTGACATAACCTTATTTGTTGGTGCCATTCATGCCACTGACAAACGGTGCACAGAGATTGTATTTTTTCATAGTGCAGTTCCTTCTTAACGGACAGTATAGCTAATGGGCCACCTCTTCTCCCTTTGACCATCACACTGACCACTCCCCTCTCCTTTGCATAACATTCCTATGGCAACTGCAGTGACCGTTTACATGGAAAAACGATATTAGGAATGCAATTTCTGGTCATCTTTTAAAATGATTAACAGCTGAATAAAAGGAGGAGAGCCAACACCATGTGACCTGCCAGTTTTTCACAGACCATCATCAGTTTGCTGGTTTGAACTACAGTAAATGTTGGATTCTCTGTAACTTGAAAAATTTAAACCAAGATTTGAGGATCTGAGTAACTCAGACAGAGGTAAGGGCCTATTGAAGGAGTTCTGTGGCCTGCAGTGCTGCAATAGGTCAGTCTACATGATGGTCCCTTCAGGCCTTCAAGTCTATGCAGCTATAAATACTCCATACACCAGTTTGGGAGCCTCTGATGGATGGTAATCTGGGTTTGCAAACACAAAGCACACGGCTGAGAAAGAATGATGTGACTCTAGTCACTTAGCAGAGGATAAGTGAAAGGTAGGAACGCTCTGTATTTGAGAGACTCAGAGCTATTTTGCATTTGGTGCATGCTTTTTGCCCCTCTAATATGACTCAATTCTGTGAGGTGCCATGCATTCTGGCCCCAACCCAGAAAGCACATGCTCAGCTAAATTGTACTGTTCATATGTTTAAAGTTAATTATGTGCTTAAATGCTATGTTGGACCAGGGACAGAATGTTCAGCCCTCTTGCAGAATCAAGGCCCTGTTGCCTTTCAGGCTTGCAATCCCACAGTAACATATGCAAGTTATGGGAAAAGGAAGTTAAGATGTGAAAACAAAAGTAAATAATGTAATTTTAAATAGTCTCATGAGCACCACGAGGTTTGCCCAGCCACATTCTGAGTAAAAATAACACTGTAAAGTGAATGTGGGAAAAAGTAACTGTAAAAATTGAGAACATCGTTCACTTACAGCTATTGAAGATGGCTGCTAGAGCTTTGCTACTGACTAAAAAGGCCACCTGACCTTGTGAGATTAACTAGAAGAGCCTCAGCAGAGGGTAGCAAACCATAACACTTCTAGGACAAAAGACAATTTAAAGAGCATAACAAAGCATTTGATTTTAATGGGGCTGTCTGGTTGTAAATGAAGGCAGAATTTGGCCTATACTCTATAGACTTCAAGTTTTAGTTCATAAAGGAGGCGGGAAAGCCTCATGAATTGAATAAGCAACCTCAAGAGGGCTAAAATTCCTTTATCTGAACAAAGTATACATACAGCCTGATGGACAGAATGACCCAATCCTCTATCTCTAAACTGGTGACAGTATAAAACAGTTGAATGGCATATCCATTAAACTGCCTTACCAAAGAGGTATAAATAGAGGGAAATTAAGATACTAATCTTGGCCTAAAAATGATTGTGTTCTACTTATTTTATTTTCAACTGGAAATCTTTATCAGCTGTGAAAAATGTTTATTTCATTGATATCACTAGTAAATATTAAATAAACTGCATTAACAATGAAGTAGCAACAAGAAACTTCCTTAACTATACGGTAGACCTTTGGCTAACTAGCTTTTCAAATGTGATGTGTTGGAATATAAAATGAAGCACACAAACAGTGCAAATGCATCTGTTTACTGAGATTCATCTTTATTTAGCTTGATCAGTTTGCGACTTTCTCACTGTTCAATAGGGAAGGTGAGAACCAATTTGCCAACTAAAGAAAATGAGTTTCCTATTGGCACTGGGTTATTAGGGGAGAAATTGCTGCGTAACTTTAAAATGCTTTCACTTCTGAGATCAGCATTCAGAAGTTGAACTGAGATAGGAAAGAGATATGGTTAAAATCAAATGATTAAGAAGAACAGTACAGAAGAAGAATTTACTCTGAGTATTGTATGAAAGGAATTTTGCTGATTTGAGCCTGTCTCTGGGGAGATGATTTTCCATCACAACTGTTTCCACAAAGGTATTGTGCATTGCACTGGTAGAATTTCACAGCCTCATTTCACCCTGAATGAAGCTGCATTTCAGTAATTACATACTGAATCAATTGTACAGGAGCATTTCAGACAGTGCCCAATGGACTTTAACATGAATGCAATGAGTATACTTTCAGAAACTTTTTTAAAATTGCATAAATACAACATTAAATGGACAGACCAAATTTTGGGCCTACTATTGAGCATGACATAAATACTTAGATTGATCGGTCACTAGTACTTACCAGAGCTGTGGTTTTTAAAATGGGCAGGGAAGCACATAAATTAATGAAATACCGAAGTCAAATTCTTAACCTTCTAATCTAATGTGTCCCTGATTTGCCCATCTGGGACTTAAGTCTCAGTGAAGCTAATAAAGTTGACAACTTACAGTGAAATCAACCCAAGACAAGTTTTGTTCCCAAAAAGGACATTTTAGATCAAAAAAAGGGTTTGATTTTTATAATGATTTCAACCCGGGGGGTGGGGAGGAGAGGGAAGGAGGATCTAAGCATTACATTTAGAAAGGGATATGCCTTGTAGTTTCAGCTCAAACTTTGACCTCTCTTAAAATGATCATAATCTGATGGGAAATGTCCAGTGGAAAAATATATCCAACACCACATCATCACTGCTGTCAATAAGGATCAAATATATAACTTAATACATGATCCTGGAACCTGTTGCTCCTCTTCTGTGACATTCATTAGCCAAATGAGGAAGTACACATTAACTAATATCTTTTAAAAAAATTCCTAAAACTGTGCTGGTGACTTCCTCACTGATGCTCCTGAAAACAAGTTAAACATTACAAAACCGGGATTAGTTACTTCTTCATGAAAGAAAAAGAAAATGGGGGGAAATGTCATTGTTTGCCAAATGGAAAAAGCAGAGGGCTAGTAAGGAAAGAAATGTTTCTCTCTCATTTCTAACAGGGTATTATAAACAAAGGAGAGTAAACAACAAAAATTTAAAATGAAACGAAAGTGCTTAGTGTTTCTTTAAATATTTACTTTGCTGCTATTTGGGGAATAATTTGTTCCATTTAGCTAGAGTTGGACTCAGAGGACTGCTTTAATCCAGCGAGATTAATTATAGCCTTAGAGTTATAACACAAGTTTGGGGAAGCAGAGCACAGAAAAAGAAAAGAGGAAGGAATGCCTTTCTCGTTAGCAATTAACAAGTTTATGTGCTTCAAGGTTACAGCAGGCAAACTGTGCTCTAACTACCCCTATATACTGATAGCAGAAAGGGTGTAAATCAGGGCAAAACTGGGCCCAGAGATGTCCAGGAAAGATACAGCTATACTGAAGCTAACAGCAGAGATACTGAAGCAAACAGCAGAGGTAACTGCGTTGCTAGGGGTAACTAAGCTACCTCTCAGTTGTCCTTCATTTGAAATCCAAATTTACCTGTATCTTGCAAAGACCTCCTGTGAGCTCACTTTTATTATTTACATCAGAAATGTTGAATCATCAAGCTGAGACTATAAACAATGTTAATTAGGTTACAGAATTGATCCACATTAATTTTAAGCTTCTTATGGTATTTTACTCATCTATCATTTTGATCCTTTGCTCCTTGCTATGTCTCACATTCAGGCCCCAGGAGGCTAAGAGGCATGGGATCTAAAAGAGCTAGAGACAAAGAAAAGGTAACATAGGAAAAAGGGGGGGGGAGAAATGTTGTGTATGAGCTTACCTAGTGATGGTTCAGATACTCCTTCCTCAGAGCTGTCCTCAGCACCCTCCTCACCCATTCCAGAGGTCACAGAATCTTCTGGGGCAGACGCTGAGCCTGGAGTGCTTGGCCCACTAACAGAACCAGAATCCCCTTCTTCACTGCTGGATCCATACCGGTCTGGCTGAGCAATGGTCCCACTCTCACTGCAGCTCCTGCGTTCTTTCCTGTGCACCCGCGAATGGAGCACCATTTGGTGGTAGGTGCGGAAAATCTTTCCACACTCAAAGCACTCGGTAGACTTGTTTTGGGATGCCCTTCTGCTCTGCCTTGAGGAGGGTCTGTAGTCCAGGTCGCTCTGGGCAAGGATACAGTTTTCTCCTTGTTGCACATTGCTGTTCTTCTCCAAGCGCCCACTGACACAGCTTTTCTTCTTGGGGTTGCTGGAGGAGCTGGGTGAATCCTGATCTCGCTTGCGCTTCTCCTGGCTGACAAGAATATATTCTCTTTTATCCTTGTCATAAGTCACATCTGCATCAGCAAGGACTTCATCCCATCCCACATATTTTACATACTCAGAAGGCTCCGCTACTTTTCCTTTGGTGGCCAGCTGCCAGGCCTGGTAGCTACTGACTGGATCCAGCTCAGCTACCCTTTTTCCAGGCTGTCCACTTGTAACTCTATCTATCCCTACAGCTGGCCTCAGATTCAGGCACTGTAAGAAAAATTGCTTATTTACAGATGGATCTAGGCTTCCATCAATTAACCCCTCAGCCTTGTTCTCAGTACTGCTTCTTTGAGCTCTCAAGTGAACAGCATTGTGTGCTTTTAGGCTTTCCATATTTGTAAACAGATTCCCACACTTGGTGCAAACTTCATACAGAGATAAGCCAGTCACAATTGTTTCCTCCTGAATCACATTATTAATAGTGGCTATGGGCTCTAAATCATTTTTTGGTTTGTTTTTGCTCCCCGTCTTTGGACCGTGTGATTTCATGTGGTTTTTGAGAAACCAGGGTTCTTTAAATCTTCTGCCACAAATGTGGCATCCATGATCAAATGATCCTCTATGCTTTTTCATGTGAGCTTTGAGAAACCAGGTTTGACTGAAGGCCTGACCACAGACTTCACAAGGAAATTCCCCTGCATTCAGCTCACTCTTGCAATTCTCGGTGTAAGCTTCCCCGTTTGGAATTTGAGCTGTAATATGGTCTTTCTCTATATGGTTTAACAGTGTCTCTTCTCTTAATGTCATGTAGCTACAAAGCCTGCATTTGTACGGCTTATGGACTTGATGTAGGTGCTGTTCCAGGTCTTTCTTTCTCTCAAACTTGTTTTTGCAGAAGGTGCACTGATAAGTGGGTAGCTTGCAATCTTCTGCAGGTGGTGCCTCTGTGACAACCTCCTTCTTGCTGCTTCTCAACAAAATCTTGCTGTTGTCTGCCTGAGTTGCCCCGTTCAGAATCTTGTTGCAGGCAGATGTACTTTTGGTGGGGCTGGTACATCCGTCAAGGCCTTCTGAGACTCCCATCTCTCCAAGCTGTGCTTCTCCCATCTCCACCTCATGCCCCTGACTTAAAGTGCCTGTTCTGTGACTCCGAATGTGTATCTTCAGATTGCCCTTTTGGGAAGCTCTATGGTCGCAGTAAGGACATTTATAGGGCTTCTCTCCTGTGTGCTTCCTCATGTGCTGAGACAGGGAGCTCTGAAAAGGAAAACTCTTGCCACAGATGCAGCAGCTGTGGCACATGGACTTGTCTCCATCAATGTCGCTCTTGTTTACCTTGCTAGGACTAGAGGATCTTCGTAATTCCATCTCTGCCTCCTTGCTGCGATCCATCTGAACTACTGCAACATCGGTTGTACAGGGCAAAAGGACAAAGCCTTGTCCAACAGCAGAGGGCTGGGTTGTGGTTTCAATCATACGGTTCTGCTGAGTGTTTATCTCTTCATTCTCAGGTTAAAGTTTCCTCTATCAATTGCTCAAAGGAGTCTGGGGTGTCACTTTATTCATGTATGTTCTGTAAGCGGATGGCAATGAGCACCTGAAACAAACAAAAACAAAAATACAGAAACTGTGTAAGTAGATTCTTCAATATGTTTAAAACTATTTATACTTTTCCTTGGGCAATTTTTGTCACCAGACACAATTTCAAAAACATATTATACTTTTATTTATTTTAATAATAAGCATTAGCTTATATTCATATTCCATAACATGCACAATTTTAGTTTAAATGGTTAGCATTCAAAGCAACATTAGTTAAAATATCATTTGGGGGTAAAAAGAATGACTTATACACAGGGACAAAGGACATCATGGTTTAAAAGAGGTGTGTGCACCATGGGGTTCCCCCCCTAAAAAAAATAGTATGAATAAAGTCTCAACAACAGGAAAATCTATTTTTAAACATTCCTATATTTCTTATTTCAAAACTGAGAGAGAGAGAAAGAATCTATATGTCTCTGTGTATATATATATTTTACATTAGGAAACCATTTCTTGAAGTGGTTGTTACACTTTAAATCTGTGGCTTTAGAGTCATATATAATTTCATTTAAAAATATTTGCTTGCCCAGAGATAAAAGACTTTTCTGGAGACTTTCTTTATATAATATTGTACCCCTGTTGAAAATTACATTAAATTGTATTGCGGGCAGTTCTGCTGTGCTTGATGTGGGGTGTATTTCATGTAACAGGAAAGCAGACTGCAGTGCACTCCACATTTTGATTAAAAGGGAAACCAGAGATTGACAAAGTATTCTGTATATTTAAAGATGATGATTTCCTGTTGGGCATCTAGTATGAAAAAAAAAACTGATCCAAGACTTACGCCCCAATTCAACAAAGTAAATAATCATGTGCTTAAATGCTCACTGATGTTAATGGTTGTTAAAGTTATGTCAATGGAACTTAAAGGTAAGCATATGCTTAAATGCTTTGCTGAAGCAGGGCCTTAGTTATTAAAATCACATTGGTCAGTGATGAACAAATGGAATTTTAAAAGCTGTTGCACGACAGTATGTATAGTAATAACTGTGTTTAAAACTGGATCTCTTATTTATCTCAGCTACACAAGATGTATTTCCCCATCAACTCTCCACCTTGAGCACACAAAAAAAGAGAAACAACATTATTAACATTATAAGATAAGCTTTTTCAGTCCCCTTATAAATACAAATCAAAAGTTTCTTAGTTATTTCTAGCCCCCTTAATCAGTTTGAACAGCAAGTTCTATCTGAAAGAAAGAATACTGTATGCACTAATGGATGGAGTCAATCCATTTCTTCAGTAGTAAGAAAACAAAGCAATTTCTTAAGATGTGGCCAGATCTAAACACCACCACTACAACCACACATACAAAGTTTTCACTGGAGACTTCTGATGCAAAAATCAAAGAAACAGATTTACAGTTGCAAAGTCTAAGGTTTGTCACTTTGTTCACCTCAGATTATTCTGAACTGGAAAGTGAAAAAAATGTAGTCTGATCATGAATAATATAAATCTAACACAATCTAAAATAATTACATTATTCATCTCAGGCACTCAGTTACATTCCCTGGTAATAACACTAATTATTTTTAAGCTAATTTAACTTTTCATTTTCTGAAAAACAATTCAGTTTAGATCTTCAGGGTAATTAATTTTGGTTACTAACTGTTTATAGTTTTAAGAGATAAGCAACATATTATCTACCTTTTCCTCGAGGACCAATACAACTACAAATATCTGCAAGAAACACGTCTGAAATTCAATTCCATTTCTTTCAAATAAAACACATTTTTATATTATGACTATGTCCAGAACTGATGTACTACTTTATCAGAGGAAAAATCACATCCGATCAAGAGCTCAAATGTCTAGCTGAGCAATAAGTTTGCAAAGAGAGCATCTGAACTGCTGATCCCTGAAATTAGCAGTTTAGGACTGAGTTGAGGGACAGCCCCACAAGACACATGCTTGGCTAAATAAATAATGGCTGTCATTCGGGCAACCAGAAAGATGTACCAAAAGTACAAACAAGCCAGAAAAACCCCACATAGGGTAGTAATGACAGTTCAAATAAATTAACAACCCAACTTGAACCATAACCAAACTTGTCCTGAGCTTCAAACTCATCGCCCTATTATTTTTAATTTTTCCAAGCCTGGAAGCAATGGCAAAATGATATGTTGGACAGGGACCAAGTAAAGGGAAAACCTGTTCTCAGGAAATTTCCAGACCAGTTTGTTGAATCAAGAGTTTCAGATAAGCATCTATGCAAGCTATGTGCCTAACTCTTATTGATTTCAATGGGAGTTGGGTGCCTAACCTGCTTAGGCACTTTTGAAAAATCTCAGTAGGCCCCTATCTGCATCTTTAGGTACCTACACACCTTTGAAAATCTGGCCCTTGGTTACTGGGATACTTCTCTGGGATACGTAGGGCTGTGAGGAACCTCGCTACTACCTGCCCTTAGTGTGAGGAAGCCATGTTTGTGCCTACCATGGGTCAGCTCCCTGACTACACCTGCCACAAGCAACCCAAGCATGTCCCTTCAGGCCTTACAAGCCCTGCAGTACTCTACAGGTTAGCGATTGGGATACCCCAACCCTTGAGCCCTTTGATCACTTCCCTGGAATGTCCAGCCCCTGATCCACAGGAGACCTCCAGTATTCACAGATTCACTGCTTCCAAAGAAACAACACATCTTAGCTTATCAATTCCACCTCAGCTCATTGCTCCATTTAACTCAGAGCACTCAAATATGTTTGTGATGTTGCACTCTATATGATTTTATTAAAATATGCTAATGAGTGTGACTATAATGTAACTGGAATATGCTTCATGCAAAAGGTCTGTTGTAAGGTATCATTACAAAGTTTATAATCTACTGAGTATGGTCATCCTCTTTGTACAAATATATCACTCTTGTATCTGAAACTAGAAATATAAAATATAACTCTGAGGTCCTATCATAGTTATGCAAAGTGTGGGCCATTAATGGTGGTTTGGAATCTTGATGGCTCCCATTAACCAGGACAATTGACTAATGATGGCTCTGTTTACTTGTAAGTCTTCCTATATGCCTGTGGGCTGACAAGTGGGCAATGAAGTCTTAGGCTATGGCTACACTTGCACTTCAAAGCGCTGTGTAGTCAAAGCCCCAGCGCTGGGAGAGAGCTCTCCCAGCGCTGTCCATACTCCACCTCCCTGTGGGGAATAACGTACAGCGCTGGGGCTTTGACCACACTGGCGCTTTGCAGCGCCGCAATTTGCAGCGCTGGAGAGGGTGTGTTTTCAAACCCTGCTGCAGCACTGCAAATTTGCAAGTGTAGCCATGGCCTTACAGTGACATGTGATCATGTCACCTAAACTGGAATCCATCTTTAACCTGGTGCTTTTCCACTTAGGAGGAGGGGTGGGAACCCAGAGAGGAACAAAGGATTCTTGCCTTGTGCAAAAGAGGGTAGAACAGAACAAAGGGGGCTGCAATCATGAGAAATCCCCTAGCTACCACCTGAGCTGTAACAAGGGCTGTACCAGGGGAAAGGATTGTTCCCAGACTAGGAAGGCGTCCAGTCTGTGAAAGAAGCTTATTGGAACATCTCCGAGGGTGAGATTTTATCTATATTCACCCTTCTTACTGTATTAGGTTTAGACTTGTGTGTTTTATTTTATTTTGCTTGGTAATTCACTTTGTTCTGTCTGTTATTACTTGGAACCACTTAAATTCTACTTTTTGTATTTAATAAAATCACTTTTCACTTATTAATTAACCAAGAGTTTGTATTAATACCTGGGAGGGCAAGCAGCTGTGCATATATCTCTATCAGTGTTATAGAGTGCAAACAATTTATGAGTGTATCCTGTATAAGCTTTATACAAGGTAAAATGGATTTATTTGGGGGTTGGATCCCATTGGGAGCTGGGCATCTGAGTGCTGGAGACAGGGACACTTCTTAAGCTGTTTTCAGTTAAACCTGCAGCTTTTGGGGGACGTTGTTCAGACCTGGGTCTGGGTTTGTAGCAGGCTAGCGTGCCTGGCTCAAACAGGCAGGGTTCTGGAGTCCCAAGCTGGCAGGGAAAACGAGTTAGAAGTAGTCTCAGCACATCAGTCCCAAGGGGGTTTCTGTGATCCAACCTGTCACAATGTTTATACTGAAAACAAGTGTAAGTGTATTAAACACAGCATAGCGATTCAAACAGTAGCAAGTAAAAGTATTGGAAACAAAATGGTTACTTATAAAATAAAATCATAACATGCACTCTAGAGCCTAGACTTAATTACCAAGATACTCTCATGTCTTGTAAAGTAATTCTCACCCAAAATCCTTGCCGCGCTTTACTGCAAGGCTTGGCATTGACCCTCCATTTATGAGACAAGCACGTGGTTCGTTTGCCTCCTATGTGACAGACCTCATATGTTCCTTTTCACTCCTAGATAAACCAGAACAATTCCTTGTCTTTATTAATAAGCAGGCCACTCCCCTGTATACTTCTTCTCTTGTAGGTTTTTCAATCTCTTATTTAGCCCCTGGCTTAGTATTTCAATAGGCATACATGTGAGGCACTGAATATTCCAGTGGTCGGACAGGGAGATATGTCTGTAATCTGCTGCCTGAAAGGACCTTTCTGAAGTATGTCACCTCACCTCCTGGGGACCTGCCTTAACTCCAAGACCTTAAGAATGTAATTTTCTGTATAGATATATAATCCTTAAATATTCACAATGATTATGATGCCCAGTGGGCTTCTGGTTCTCAATAGAGATCTCACATGCCACCCTTCAGCATACATATGCCTCAAAAGATTCCTGTACAATACTATCATCCCCTGTTCCCTCTGCCAGTTGGCACCAAGGGGTCACAGTTACATATTTGACCCCCAAACTATCAACCTTTTGAGATGGACCCCCTCAGAGGAAAGTAATGCAAGCTTTTCTAGTGCTTCTGCTGCCCGTCTGAAAGTCCAAAGACACATGCTTAAGAGACAAACTTAGGGCTTGTCTGCACTGCACTGTAGCATGGACTACAGGGGTGTGAATTGCAAAGTGCACCAAAGAGCTGTGCTGTAACCGCCCCATACAGATGCTGCTGGCACAATCTAAAAGGTACCTAGTTCATGTTAACATACTTCTTTTTCAAACAAGACTACAATAAGATGAACTAGGTACCTTCTCCTTCACACTAGCAGCTTCCAGACCCAGCAGTTAGAGTGCATCTCTTTGGTGCACTCTGAAAGTCACATCCCTGTAGTCTGTGCTATGGTGTATAGACATAGCCTTAGTCATGTGAGAAAAGTCCAAGGAAAAGGCCCAAAAGAAAAATGTTACAGCTACAAAAGAAGAAAGGAACCCTCGCTCCTCTCTCTGCATGTAGGGTCTCGGGCACTCACACAATTGCTATTGCAGAGAGAGGAGTCCCTCTTTTTCATATGCCCATGATTTCCCTCTGTCCCCACACACAGCTGTGGCATATTCCACATTTAATTTTTATAGCATTTTCTTTAGTGAAGAAAAAAAGTTACTTATGTAAAATCAATCACCCATCCTTTCAGTTACAGCTTGTCAAAAATTTTCCAACTGAAAATGCTGATTCAACAGAATCAAAATGTTTCATTGGAATATATCAATTTCATCAGTCTGATGGGAAATTATTAGGGCTGTCTATTAATCGCAGTTAACTCATGCAATTAACTCAAAAAAATTAATTGATTAAACAATAGAATACCAATTAACATTTATTAAATATTTATTAAATAACCTGCATCACAAGATATTTACATGCCAAATGTCCTAAAGATTCATTTGTCCCTTCATGCGTCAACCACAACCCAAAGCAGTGCAAACCGATGCAGGTTAACTTTCATCATCTGAGTCAGATGCCACCAGCAGAAGGTTGATTTTCTTTTTTGGTGGTTTGGGTTCTGTAATTTCCTCATCTGAATGTTGCTCTTTTAAGACTTCTGAAAGCATGATCCACACCTCGTCCCTCTCAGATTTTGGATGGCACTTCAGATTCTTAAACCTTGGGTCGAGTGTTGTAATTATCTTTAGAACTCTCACGTTGGTACCTTTTTTGCATTTTGTCAAATCTGCCGTGAAAGTGTTCATAACATGAATATGTGCTGGGTCATCATCCGAGACTGAAATATATGGCAGAATGCAGGTAAAACAGAACAGTTCTCCCCCAAGTTGTTCAGTCACAAATTGAATTAACACATTTTTTTAACAAGCATCATCAACATGGAAGTATGTCTTCTGGAATGGTGGCCGAAGCATGAAGGGGCATACAAATGTTTAGCATATCTGGCACATAAATAACTTGCAACACTGGGTACAAAAGTGCCATGCGAATGCCTGTTATCGCTTTCAGCTGATATTGTAAATAAGAAGCAGGCAACATGATTTCCCATAAATGTAAACAAACTTGTTTGTCTTAGCCATTGGCTGAACAAGAAGTAGGACTGAGTGGATTTGTAGGCTCTAAAGTTTTACATTGTTTTGTTTTTGAGTGAAGTTATGTAACAAAAAAATTCTACATTTGTAAGTTACACTTTCACGATAGAGATTGCACTACAGTACTTGTATGAGGTGAATTGAAAACTACTATTTCTTTTCTTTTTTATAGTGCAAATATTTGTAATAAAAAATAAATATAAAGTGAGCACTGTACACTTTGTATTCTGTGTTGTAATTGCTTGACAGCCCTAGAAATGATCAATTTCAACCTTATCGTTTCAACTTGTGCTATAATTTGTAATACAACGTAAGTTGAAACAAAATATTTCAGCTTTACCAGAAATGTTTCAAATTATTGTGTGAAAAATTTGAGATTTTCACTTTGTCCCAATTTGAAATGAGACAATATCTCAGTATCTCCTGCAGGATGGAAATTGTTTTTCAACCAGTTCTAATTTCAGTCTTCTTCCTTTATTGTATAGAGGCTGGCTCATTGTGTCACATGGAGGCTTTGGAAGGCTGAATGCCCAGTACATACACATACTGTAGATGAACAATCTCAGAATCTCTCATCTAACTGTTTGAGTGCTATGCTGATTGTCACATTGCTAGAAGGACTCTTTGCAGAACAACAATGCTGTTCTCCACCAAGAAGGAAGGAAATGGTGAGTTCAAAATGAAAATATCAACTTTGAAAAGAATGCTTCAATGCCTCAAGACTGAATCAAAAAAAGAAAAAGAAAAAACTACGCTTAGACGCTTCAGTTAACATTCCGATTATTAGTGACTAACTGTTTCGCTCAACACTTAGCCTGGTGCAATAGGTGGAAGCCACCAGCTTTTAACTCACTATGGTTGATTACTGTTTTAAGAGAGAATTAAAGGCCCTGATCCTTGGGTCCAGCTGAGCTGTGTTTGGTATGGAATCTAGGGTAAGGCTGACATTACACCACCACTGAGCTCCCCTACTGTCCCCAATGCTACTTTCAGCTTGCTCCAAAGTTGCTCTAGACCCCCTTCCCTACCAACACATATGCATGTGCTTAACTAAGCAGCTGAGTTGTGCCATCGCCATAAGTCATGTGTTTAAAGTTAAGCATTTGGGTAAATATTTGCAGGATCAGGATGTCACGGAGTGTGGGGGAGTCAGGGCCCTGCACCCTCACTTCCTGCGATTCACTGTGACTCTCAGCCAGCAAAACTGAAGGTTTATTAGACAACTGGAACACAGTCCCAAACAGAGCTTGTAGGTACAACCAGGACCCCTCAGTCAGGTCCCTCAGGAGGGGGAGGAGGGATCTTAGACCACAGCCTTGAGGTTCCCACCATTTCCCCAGACCGCTCCAAACTGAAACCCCCTCCAGCAGTCTCACCCAGCCCCTCCTCCAGCCTTTGTCCAGTTTCCCAGGCAGAAGTGTCACCTGGCCCCAACCCCCCTCCTGGCTCAGGTTTATAGGCTCAAGTGAAGTCACCCTTTGCTAGCCCATCCCCAATGCAGACAGTCCCAGTAAAACTCCTCTGCGACATCCCCAGGTCAATCCTTCCCACTCCCTGCTCCGTCACACAGGGCCTCCGTGATGCCAGCAGCAACTCCCCAGACACATGCAAACTTCTGCTCACCATGCCACCTACACATGCTGGGAGCAGAGGATGAAGGTATTTGGCTCCATGGTGGAGATTTAATTAGCTGGCCAATTAGACAACCATTACAGCCCTTTTGTGCCAGCCAGGAAAGAATTAATGAAAAATAAAATATTTCTGAAAAATAAGTTTAGAAACTGATGAGGGGTGGGGAAAAAAGTAAAACAATGGAGTAGATACTATATATATATATGAAACCTAAGCCCAAATTCATGGCTGATGGCTATAAAATACTTACATACAGACAAATGCTTCACAAAGCTTAGATAGATAGGTTATTTACTTCTTTTACAACATCCTGAAACTGTGAACCAGTCTATTAAAAACTGTATTATGTGGACTGTGGTGACCATACATTACATGAAGGGACAGGTCTCCACTGGCAAGAAAAACTGCAGAAAAGAATCAGATATGGGAAGTTACAGTGAATGTTTTCAAGCAAGAAGACATTTTCATTTCAGATATGTGAATTCCAAGCCCTGGATGAAAGGAGCACAGAATCCATTGTGGAAATGTTGCTCATCATGTCTCCTAGAGCAGGGGTTCTCAAACTGGGGTCGGGACCCCTAAGGGGGGGGTCGCGAGCTATCAAGCTCCACCCCAAACCCCGCTTGCCTCTAGCGTTTATAATGGTGTTAAATATATTAAAAAGTGTGTTTAATTTATAAGGGGAGTCACACTCAGAGGCTGGCTGTGTAAAAGGGGTCTCCAGTAAAAAAGTTTGAGACCCACTGTCCTAGAGGATTCTGGATATAATGCAGATCATCACTCCAGTACACTTCTCCAACAACAAAAAATGCTGGCACATGATTGTGTGAAGAAGGGATCCTCCTGGTGACAGAGCAATATTACACAGCAAATATAAATATGTTCAGGTGAAGAAGCAGAAGGTATCAAAAGAGTGATAACTCAGCAACCACGCCTTCCAGTTTTCAGGAAGCTCAAATTAGACAACTGAAAGACTTTTATATTCAAGGGCATTCACTATAAGAGAAAAAGACAACTAAAGTATCTAAAAACAGAGGAGAAGAGATAGAGAAATTTCCACCATTTTAATTTCCACCATTGCAGCCTCAATGATACTAGACTACTGAAATACTCCCACATTATAGGCCTCACACCTATGCATCCCCATTGATTTCACAGCAGAATTTAGAGCAGGGGTTGGCAACCTTTGGCACGCGACTCACCAGGGTAAGCACTCTGGCGGGCCGGGACGGTTTGTTTATCTGCCGCATCTGCAGGTTCGGCCAATCGTGGCTCCCGCGTCGGGAAGCGGCAGCCAGCACATCCCTTGGCCCGCGCCGCTTCTCGCTGCCCCCACTGGCCCGGGACGGCAAACGCAGCCAGTGGGAGCCACAATCAGCCGAACCTGCGGACGCGGCAGGTAAACAAACCAGCCCAGCCCACCAGGATGATTACCCTGGTGAGCCACGTGCCAAAGGTTGCCGACCCCTGATTTAGAGTCTTCTGCAAGAACATTACAATGGTTAGTTTTATATTGTTTTGATCAATGTCATGATCCTGCTGTTCTTACTTGGGCAAAAGTCCTACTGAAAATGCCTTCTTTAGTCCTTTTATGGACAGCTTCATTTGTCTATATCCCTTTTACTCTCTTTTCAGCAGATAACATTCTTTCAACCAAGATGGAGGGTGGAAGAAAGTGTGTGTCTTTAAATAGTAAACCTACCCTTGAATTCACAGGAAATCCTGGCATTCTGTGGCTTACAAAGTAAACCAGCACTAGGTAAAGGCAACATGACTTTGCATTGATCTTCTGAGAGCCATCTAAGTTAATTCTGCCAAAAAGCTATCCAAAACATTGAATCAGTTATAAAGGAAGGCTTTCTAATTTTTAAAAGTATTTAATTATTTAAAGCAGAAATCTCTTGAGGTTGTTTAACCCTTCCAAAATTGCCACAGAGGACTGGAAATGAGAGAGTTAAAAAGGCTGCTAGAAAAATAAACCAGGCATTTCTATTACTTGAGTTTACTTCAAGTCGCTTATATCTTTGTGTTTAAATCCTAGAGTAGCATTTTACTGTATTTGTTAATAGCTCTGTTCTTTTTTCCCCCTGAAGCTGAAGAGTCTATTCCTTTTGTGTTGAAAAGTTTGCAGTTCTAACACTGACACATTATTTTGAGCTTCTTTGACTATGTCATAAGTTTCCATGTCTCTCTCCTGCTCTGATCTAATGACATTCCACAGCAGGCCTCCAATGGACAGCCAGGCCTCTGAAAGAAGAGTCAGGCCATTCTGAATCAGCACCACACCCTTAGCAGATGAAAGTGTGTATATCTTACACACACACACACACACACACACACACACACACACACACACACACACACACACACACACACACACACACACACACACACACACACACACACTCCTTTTATAAGAATCACTTCTGTCCTGGATTATTTGATTCTTATAAGCCGATTATAGTAGAGGAATGATTTTGTCCCAGTAGGTTTGATCACTATATGCAGTTGATTCTCATATCAGTGATTCTTATAAATGGAGTGCAGTGTATATATATATAAAAAGATAATAAAGACACCTAATGCTGAAAAGGCTTAGGTATCTGCAAAGAGGTGATGTGTCTCAAACCAAAAGCCATCAGAACAATAAAAAGTCCATAACCCAGTTTTTAGTGCTTTCTAAAGAAGCAGTTCTATGAAAAGGTTATTCTTGTGCACTGCTACAGGGTATGTTGAGAAATACAGGGCTGTCACCCACTCAGTACATATTTTGTGTTTCAGTGTACTGTGCATGTTTGTCCTCTTGGAGACAAAGAAATGTTCTTTATTAGTTACACTGTAGTATTATAAGCAATGAATTAAAATACATCATTAACATCCTGCACAAGCTTATTTTACCACCAAAACAAAGGGACTATTCTTTGAACAAATGGGGGAGGGGGGACCACAACAACAATAAAGAGTTCCTCTCCCTAAAAACTGTTCTGAACAAGATTAACAATTACAGGCTTATATTCCACAGACACGGGTCCCAAATAGCTGCATGAAGTGATGCATTCACTACTGGGAGAGTAAGTACCATTGATGACAAGGCCTTGGGGCTTCTGCTGTTCTCAGACCAATCAATAATCCATTATGAACAAACTACATTTCCACTCTAATATGAAGAAACGAATAAAAGGGAACTAGTATCAGTAATAATTCCATGGAAAAAACATACATACATACATACACACACACATAAAAATCACAAAACGCCACCATCACAAGACTTAATTGACTACAATACCCCCTTATTTTAAGACAGGTACTAAAGCCCACTACATTACAGTCTAAAATTTAAAAAAAGTTTATTTTAAAGGCAAGCCACTTTCAAGAGTACTTTTTTCTGGCTACAGGACAAAATAGAAAAGGCATAAATCTTCCAGGAGAAGAAAATAAACTTAATATATAAATCTAATGGCTTCCTTTAATTTATTTTCTAATCCAAACTAAATAAGAAATTTGAATTTGAGGTGACTGCCCAAATGCGACTAGTAGACCATAACATGGCTTTACTGCAGCAGCTGCGTTATCATCCAGCAAGAACCATTGCACCTATTTACCTCTTGTTGCCACTTTCTCATCCCGCAGTACACAAGAGCGATGATCAGTTTAAATCTCCTTGTGTACATTAAAACTAGAGCAAACTTTTTTGCATTCATGACCAACATACTTTCCTAGAGTTTTCCAAAGATTCCGTACACAGCAGAGGAGTGGAAGACAGCATCTTACATTTCAGATAAAATATTTAAATAGAAATACACCTTTTAACAGTTACTCATTTGGTGAGGGTATAACAATTTAGACCCAGAAGGAAACACTGAAACCAATATTATTATGCATAAGGCAGTCTCTGTCCTTCTTCTGAAATATAAAGACTAATAGTTAAATTTGACCTCACAGGAGAAAAAAAATAGACAGCTGAATACACAATGTGATTATTGATTAGATCTAGAAAGGCCAAGAACTGAACTAGTGCAGATGTGGGTTTTTTCCCTAGGGTCATTAATGATCTATATTAGGAAGTCAAAAGCAGATATTTTGGTGTGTTATAGAAATTATTTCTAATTTTGAATATAAACATTTTAAATTTTAATAAATGTCTTGGAAAAGAGTCCACTTTACTTTACTTTTTGGACATTAATGTACCCGTTTCCTATTTTGCTAAACCCCACCAAAGGAAGCCACTTTATTATGTTCTGTACTGAAACTAAAAAATGGAAAAAAAACCTCCCCAAATCTGATATCAAAGCAAAAATAAAACAATTTATTCCCAAATAGGAGCAAATCCACCTAAATACTGTACAGTATTTTCTTATTCTAATCAATGGCATTGATGCTGTCTATTCATGCATGTGTGTGAATAAAACATGCACAGAATTTTTACCGCACCCAATACTGCTTTGTATTTAATGTTATCTCATCAGGACTTCCATTATAAACCCAATTTACAAGGGTTTATAACTTGGCCTTTTCAAATTGCAGAGATCCAAAATTTGTCAGCCTGGATGCTGACACAAAGTTGCTCAGGAGGAGTATTTTCATGATTTACTTTGGATGTTTTTTTAAATGCACAAAAGTACTATAGATAGGCTGATATTTGCAGCACCATGGTCGAAAATAAAATTATTTTTGCACTTACTGAAGAAAAATAGGGGCCAGATCCTTAGTTTGTGTAAATTGCTGTAGTTCCATTGATACACCATATATATATATATATATATATATATATATATATATATACACACATACACACACACACACACACTCTTACTATTTCCTCTCAGATTTGCCCAATATAAAATGTTGTGAACACATGTACACATTAAGGGCCAGATCCTCAGCTGGTGTAAGTCAGAATAGCTCCACTGGCATCAGTGGAGCTACAATGATTTGCATCAACTGAGAATCTGGACCTATGACTGAAAATCAAAAAACATTGTGCCATCAAGAGTCAAGATTTTAGTGGCATAGAAATGTGTACCAGTTACAACTAAAATGAAACAACAGCATGTCACAATGGGCCAGATCTCTCCCTAATGCCACTAGCAGTTACACCAATAGGGAACTGGATCCAATGATTTATAATTAGAGTGACCAGATGTCCTGATTTTGGGGGCTTTTTCTTATATAGGCACCTCTTACCCCTCACCCCATTCCCAATTTTTCACACTTGCTATCTGGTCACACTATTTATAATATATGTTGATGCCCTTGCTACAGCAAGGTCAGATGTACTATATACGTACATAACAATAATGACTTACCTAATAAAAGCATGCTGCATCCCTGAATGCAGAGAACCATATATTACAACACAGTGAAAATTTAATAATAATAATAACTGCAATTATGTTTACAGCAGGTTAACAGAAATTATAGGGCTATTTCTAAGATAAGTTACCATGAGATAAGCTATGCAGAGAGAATTAAGAAATTCAAGGTAAGTAATCAGTAACCCTCACACCTAATATGTCCAATTGCTCAAATAAACACAAAATAATGATTCTACCATATCAAGTTATTGCCAGCCAGTAACTTGTTAACAGATTTAAGATTACAATGTTGTTGTCTGATTAGCTATTAAATCTTGGGTGTAATAAAAAAAAGATTTTTAAAGTCACAAAGCAGCAGTGGCAAGCTGTTAGTTTACTTTTTCCACCTATTATTAGACCAGAAACTGCAAAAGACAAACAAATTCCTTGACTGCAATTATCTCTTTTCAAAGTTCCATTTTGTGAAAGAGCTTTAAAAAAAAAATCCCATCATCAAAAAGAAAGAACTGTGGCCTAGAATATAAAGAGAGATAATTATGTGTAGTAAACCATAAAAACATTCTGTTAAACATTACCTTCTGAGGTAGCACTATTTAGCACAGAAAGTCAACATAAAAATCTAATCTCAGAATACACAGCACCAAAAACACATTATCAGTTTTCTTGAAAGTTTTTTTACAATAAGCTTTTCAAAAGTACAAAATTGGTCTATTTTTCTGAGATTTTTTAATCTGATCTTGTAGTTAATATTTTTTATTATCATTTGTACTACATCAATCGACATCTTATGAATGCCAAATGTTCATTGTATGCCCCCCTTCCAAACACAAACATTTCTTATATGCTCTATGGATCAAGATCCCCAGCTACTGTAAATCATTGTTGCTCCATTGAAGACAACCAAGTTCCACAAATTTACACAAGCAGGGAATCTGGCCCTATATGTACAGGATGCTCCACTGCATTATTTCTATTTTATACCAATTTTGGTTTCTGAATTACCTGGAGTAACAGTGATAAATCAGGCCCTGAGCATGCGAATTTGGAGACGCCCAGCACTTTCAAAAGACTGTAACTTGACCTAGTTATCGCTAATGTATATAGTACCTCTGATGATTACTTGCATCTACAGCTAAAATGAGTGATATATCAGTGTATATTTACAAAGAGCAATTACTGACAAGTACAATGTAATTATTTTATGAGCATTAGTTGGTAAGATATCTGTGATTACTAGTGATTTAATGAGTCATTGCGAGTTCCTGGGTTCAACGGTAGTTTTCAAAACCCAAGAATCACCTATTGTTGTTTTGTTATCTAATCAATCTATTTTAGGGTTATCTATAGCTCCCATCATCACAGCATAGGAGCGCTTTCAACATAATGCATGTTTAAAATCGAATTATGAAATATACTGAACCTTGCACTGTTCTATCATCGTTAGTCTAGAAAAGCAAACATTTCATCTCTAGCTTGTGTAACCAAAACAAAGTTACTGCATTGTATGAATTGCTTATACAACAGGGACATTATTTATTTATCATCATAAAGGGAGAAAATGTGTAAAGTGAGAGTCCTGTATACCAAATACATTTGAAACACAAGTTGACAATTTTTTAATTGCAAAGCTCCTGGTGACAATAAACCCTGGAGAGGAGAAACTGAACCTGAAATCAAACTTTTCAGCTATCAGTCTACTATGTTTTATTTTGGTATAAAGTGCTAAACAATTTACGCAGAACATCACTGAAAAGGATCAAGGAATGAGAGAAACAGGAATCCTATCAGTTGCTTATAAATATGTTCTTATGGAACATTTTATCCAAATTGCTCTTTCCTGAACCTTTGCACTCCACCTCCAACACACACACACACTCACACACACACACTGCACTCGACCTCCAACACACACACAGCCTCTCTCTCTCTCCCTTTCTCATTTGCCCAGTCCAAATATCATGAATGTGAACAGAAGTGCAATATATTGCTAGAAAACAGATGAAGATTCTGAAAGACTGTACACAACACAGGTGGTGCAGCAGAAGATTGTTTATTCAAAGACCATTAAATCTATGGACCAGGTCCTCATGTGCAATGAGGTGGCTTTGCGCTGCACTGCCAGAACTTGACCAAGGAAGATTACCCAAGTGCAGGAATGATCCTGAAATAGTCAAGGGCTCTTAAACCATGCACCCTCTCTGCTGCCAGCAGAAGGAAAGGGGACATAGTTAGGACAGCCATACACCAGGCCAATCTTGGGCTGCATTTTTGGCCTCCTGTGGCTACTAATGGCCGCAATAAGTTGGAGCAGTGGGAAGAGCTGTACACTGAACAGCACCAGGATGAGGGGTAGGCAAAGGAGAGATTTAAGCCCCTATGCTTACCACCCCCTGACCTGTGCTTTGTTCATTTTGACTCTACCAGCTTATCTGACACAAAACATTCTGATATTGCCACTCACAAAGGAAAGCATATAAGCCACAAAAAAAGTCCACTGTGCAAGTTCTTACGTAAAGTAAAACCACACCTTCTTGGATATATCTGATTGTTTTCCTTGGCGATAAAGAGGTATTACATACATGATGACACACTAAAAACATTAATGAGTAAAAAGTGCAAGCACCATGAAACATGTTACAGTAACACTGTAGTTAGATTTTTAACTATCCACTTGTAGAAATTTGATCACACCACAAGTTTCTAAAATGCTCTTATCACCAGAGCTGAGAACTTAACAGAATGACTAATACAGTACTGTTCTTCACCAATAGAAAGTGTTTTTCTATAGAAGCATCTATGTAGGGGAACCTCTCATTTTAGTATGTATCCTCCTTTGTCTCACGCATGCAAAACACTCTTAGCTTATTTCCCTCAATTTTCAAAGCAGGCCCCTATAGCCCTTACCCTAAGAAATATTCCTGTGACCCACAATCCTATCCAGCTGCCACCTCGCCCCCTTTGATCCCACGCTTACTGACTGTGCCATATGTACTTGCTGCTTCCCCTTCCTGTCCACTAAACCCCTCTTGGATTGTCTGCCTTCAACAACCACTTTCTCTACACTTCTGAAATTGTAGCTCACATCCTCGTCCTGCCCACGTCTAAGGACCCCTTCACTAGAATTATTCCTTTTCAGGACATTGTTGATCACTCCATTTTCCTCGGTTTTTGTGATTCTGCTTTCTCAGTTCTTCCAACTCTTCTGAGTGCCTCATTAGGAAGCTCCTCCTCCTCTCCTCTCCTCTCCCATAATCTGTTCATATCCTCAGGAGTAGTCCCTCCTCTTCTTCTTCTATGCTCTCCCTAAGGAATCTTATCCACTCATACTTTTTCAACTACTTCCTCGTGGTCCCAAGTCAGAAAAGCATCCCTATTCAGGAAAAAAACACTTAAATGCATGCTTACATGCCTTCCTGAAACAAGGCACCTTCCTTCTAAATCTCTCTCTCCCCCCCCCCCATAACAAATCCCTCCTTTCTGCCAATTTAGCATGTCCATGAATGCCTCTTGGTCAACACCATCTAGATTTCCAACCATAGACGTCAACATTTACTTTTCCCCGGGAGTTCTCCACCCCTGCTCCAACCTGAGGCCCCGCTCCCACTCTGCCCCTTCCCCAGGGCCTCACCTTTGCTCCACTTCTTCCCACCCCTGCTCCGCCACCAAGGCCCTGCCCTTGCATTGCCCCCTCCCCAAGGCCTCCATCCACTGCTCGCTTGTCTCCACTCTCCCTCAAGCCCCTCCCAGAACTGCCAAATAGCTGATGGGTGGTGCCGCCAATGACTGGTGGGTGCTGAACACCCACAATTTTTTTCCCATGGGTGCTCCAGCCTATGTATCCAACTGCCCATCTCGAATTTAATATCTAAAACTACGCTTCTCAACTTGCTTCCTCCTTCATCACTGATGAAAACAGTACTATATCTTCAACTTCCCCGAGGCCAACAACAATTTCTCTCTTCAGCTTCTCTGGGCATCCTGTTCTAATCTTGTTCTTGGATCTATTCAAAATGCTGCTGCTAAAATCATTCAACTCTCGTATCAATCCGATCATGCCACTGCCCCATTCAAACATCTTTCATATAAAAAGTTCAAGCTTCCTTTCTTCTGCTTATAGTCCCTGCAAAACTCCATCCTACCTAAATCTCTCATCTTGTCTTATTCCCTTTTGTGCTGTTCTCCCATTCATATCCTCACATATTTTTACACTGCATTTACATTGACCTTTCCCTGTGGCATCAAATAACCTCTTTTCCATCATTCTACTACTTCCTTAAAACACATTTCTTCCATGAAGTCTTCCTCCAAAACAAGATCCATCACATCAGCTTTGATGCTTCTTCCAGCATGTAATATGTGGGTAGTCTGTATTGCCACAGTCTGGGTAGAATGTAAATTCCTCTGAGCAGGGACTCTGATTTGTTTTATACAGTGCCAAATGTACAATCTGACTTCCAATAATATTTCAATGCAAATTATAATTATGGACTCAAGCTTCATTTTTTCAGTCAAAGTTTCTCCATTCATCAGTGGGCACTGCTAATGGATGGAAAACATCCATTCATCTCATCCAGCCCCCAGAGTAAAACTAAACTCCTCCGCTGCCTAGCCAGAACTTATCTCTTACTGAACCAATAAAATAAACAAACAGACAGGTAGCCATGGCATGAAAGAAGCAATAATCAAGTGCCATTAAACTCAGTTTCCTTGAAGAATAAAGCTTTGTCACTTCAGATAAAGACAGCTTTGCTACTCTCTGGCTCCTCTGAGAAACCTTAGCTAAAGTGAAATAATTGATGCTTACTTTAAACCACACTGCAAACCAGATTTCTTGGGAAGCTTAAGCAGCTCAAGCAGAACCTTCCACTGCCTTTCTGAACCCTGGGGTTACAGACAGTCTTACCTGTTTAGCTACATTGTTGTATAGCAGAATCTGGGCTACTGGTTAAGAGTGTTAAGCAAGAAGAATAACAGCACATCTGAAGTCAGGCACAACAAGATGCAAGCAAAAAATTTCTCTACATCTTTTTAATACATAAATAACTGAGAAAGAGCTGGCCATGCAGAGCATCAAATTACAGTATAGGATTTCTAGTGGCAAATCTCAGAACTGATGTGTTCTTTTTAAAGGGATTAGCCACCATCTAGTCTACCTAGTCCTAGCTCTTACAGCTACAGCTTTGATTTAAAAGCCTATCAAAAACTTTGTACAAATAAAGTCATGTGCATATATATCACACACATTACTTTTTCTATAAATACAAATGCTCCAGTGCTCTTTAGGCTGATGTTTAAACTGGTAGATTTGCCACCAGGGAGGCACAATCTAACGGTGACTTTAACTCTAAGAGTACAATTTGAACCATACTACTAAATCCTTAAACCTGTTACACAACAAATAAGCATAGATTACTGCATGACTGATTCATTATGGGATGTTTTGTGATTCTATTCCTAACACACAAATGCAGTTTGTCTTTGCTACATATTTAAACGCCATCATCATATTTATTTATGTTACGTGACTTTTATTAGCTTTCACTTTTCTGTGCCACCCGTTTATGGCCTGCCCATTACTTTTAATAAACTTGTACATCTGAGAGAGTAGTAAATAATTAATAGTTAGTTGCACTGTATAATTCTTGATCTCTATATAAATTACTAGCTGTACTATCATTACATAGTACTTCAAACTATCAAAATACACCATATATTTTATATAATACCTTTAACATCCCATATCTACTTTACTTTCAGTACTAACTGTAGAGTATGTGTATAAAAAGGATCAAAATACTCCCAACTTTATTCAGTATACTTTTTTTAAAAAGTTGATTATAATAACGAACATAAAACAAATTGAAAATATTTGCATAAAAAGACACTTCCAAATGTATCTTGGCAAGTTTTCAACAGGCAGCCATAGTATTTGCTAATACTTAAAAAGGTTTTCACCTTCTTAGACTAAAACCACCTCCACGCTTAGATAAGCACACCTATATTTACTTTCTTAGGTAATGGTAGTTTTGTCAAAGTCACTGCTTAAAATCTACTTTACTTGTGACGATAATGTAAAGATATTATGTAAAAATTACACAATCTTTCAAAATCAGAAAAAAGGGGGGGAAAGCATTATTTACAAAAATAATATAAGAGACATTACCACTATTGTGTGCAGGGTCTCCAAGTGAGAGTTCTTTATCATTTATTTTTTAAATATAAGGAGGTTCTTTTCATAAAAACATGTTGTTCCAGCTTGTAATCTAGTAGGATTCCTTTCAATGTCACACTCTTAAAATACAACTTTACTAGGAAATTAAAAATATCATTTTACTTCACTACTGATACGCTTTACACTGCCCTTCCAGAACTCTGTGTGTTTTTAATGTTATTTATTAACAAGATGGAGATTTTATTTGATAAACAGCACCTACCTTCAGATATGTTTTAAAATCAGCATCTCATGCACATTACAAATAATAAATACAATGTTATCAACTCTGAGCATTCAAAAATCAGGAGTCAGGCTTCCCAAAATTATGACTGGCTTAAAACTCATGAGATGTTTAAAAAAAATACATTTTCTTTTATTATTCTTTTTATTTGCTAGCTGGCTTTTGAGCTTTGAAGGTACACTCAGTGCATGTTTTCAAGCTTTTCTTCACAACCATGAGGTCTAGGACTCACTTTTTGTTTCAAATTAAAACTGAGATTCTCTTGTAATCATTTGATTCCAGAAGCTGAGGCTTTCAGAAAATCACCATCTATTCCGAAATCATAGAGAGTTGGCAACACTGTTAAAATGTACTCCTCCACCCCTTCTTCTATTTCATCTGTATAACAGTTTTCTCAGAAGGTAACGGCACATTGTCCAAAATTTTCAAATGTAGGTGGCCTGCCGTTAATCACCTAAATCTATATTTTGGCATGTACATAAATGTGACCTGAATTTCACAATTGCTGAGCACCTGCAGCTCCCGCTGACTTCATAGGCGCTCTGAATGCTCAGAATCTCTGAAAATCAAGCTACTTTAGTTTTCCAAATACGGATGTAGATCAGGTGTCTAAAATTAGCCATCCAAGTGTGAAGTTTACCCGCAGGTAAAACTAGATAGTAAAACAGATGAAATTTAAAAACTATCTTCACCTGGACAAGCTTGTGTAATGCTGACTACTTGAATTTCAGTAAAGGTGCCTTGATCATTTTGTTTTACCACAATTTTCCTTGAAAACTATAATCTCACTATTATAAATAGGATTGAATAGGATATTATCATTAATTCCGTATTGCCATACAAAGGAAAATAATGAAAAAGTCACTTCTTCCACTCTCATAAGCTACACAGCTGTGGAGCTGTGCTGGGATGGACAAACCCCATCGCGGTCCAGGGCAAGAAGACATTAATAGCCTTCCCTGGATACAGGAGCTGAAGCCAATACCTGCCAACAATATTGAGCATGGAGGGCACAACAAGGGAAGAAGCAGGCTTCAGACTTGTTACCCTGATACAGGGAACTTGGTAATCAGGCACAGACAGTGCACTGTGAACCCAAGGAGTAGCCAAGCCTGGAGAAAAGGCTTGGATTGGACTTCATCTTGTCCTCTAGTTTGTAACTAACTTCAATTCCAGGAAGGGGATGACCATACACTGGCCACCTGGAATATGGGCCAAAATGGGAATGGAGAGAGATCGGAAGGTGATTTTATGTCACCTTTGCACCTTCCCTGTGACAGGATTGCCATGAAAGAGGTTAGGTCAGATCACAGGCTGCTCTAACTTATGTCTATCTGCCAGGAATAGCCAAAGAATGGCCATGCCCTGGCCACAACCTTCTTCTCCCAGAAATGCCCCTGGAAAAACCCTTTCACCCAGGACTTCTCCAGGTGGTGTCACTGGACCCGGGTAGAGACTCCCCTACGATGGCAGGGAACTTATGGGGAACTTATGACAGCCTAGCTCCCTTATGCCATCAGAGTCATGGGGCACCCATTTAGTCTTAGAGCCAGTGGCAAAGTCCTTTGCTCACAGGAGCTCCTACCCTCCCACCACCTACACACACAGTTTTAGTTTTTATAATCTCAGTCACTTGGGTGTAAATCCAGAGTAACTACATTGACTTCCGTGAAGTCACTACACCAGCATTAGAAAAAACATTTCAGCCTTTCCTCTCTAACGAACCATTTTTCTAGCCATTTTCATCTTCCTTTATATTAAGAATATTTTAAATTTAAAATAACTGTATTCCCTTTTATACTCTAAAACTATAAGGGTCCTTTTCTAACTTTAGACTAACTTCTATGACAGTTCCATATGCACAGCAGCCAGAGAATCAGGCCCCAATATAGTAAGAAGAATTCTCTCTCTTCTCTAACCTTTAATGCTATTTTGTTTATCTAAACAGGGTGCCTTAACTCCAAACCTTAAAGCACCCTCTTCCTACAAGAACAAGATTGCATGCAGATCTGGTTTTGGTCCAGGCCTTTGTATATTCTAATTCTTTCAGCACCGTAGCTCTAGCTGTTGGTATTGTTCATGGGTGGCCCACAGAGTAATACAATGTGATTCAAGGCTCTCTTATGTTTAACAGGGAGCTGCAAGATAAAAAGCATTACTGCATCCAGCGTGCAATAGTCCATCTTTATCCAATGCACTGGGAGTACCCCTATTTAAGACCAGGGTAGATGGAATTCGCTCTTTTTAAGCAAATCTGTGGAAGCCCTCAATCTCTAAGCAAACTGCCAACACAAACCCTTCAGTTGGACACATTTTGAACACCCTTGGTATACCCAGAACAGATTGAAGAACATGTACATGTCTTCCACCGCAACTGTCACCTGTTTTGTTTCTGTATTTTAATTGTAAAAAGAACCAGAATACTTGTGGCACCTTAGAGAAGAAGTGGGCTGTAGCCCACGAAAGCTTACGCTCAAATAAATTTGTTAGTCTCTAAGGTGCCACAAGTATTCCTGTTCTTTTTGCGGATACAGACTAACACGGCTCCTACTCTGAAACCTATTTTAATTGTGTTTCACGAAGACTTTGAACAGGCATCATTGTTTCATTATTGTGATTGTCCCTATTGAAAAGCCAGATAAGATTACAGCCACATAAGAAAGCCTTAAATCACAGCAGTTGTGTTTCAATCAAATGCACTGTAGTTACAAAGTATTTTTACACCTGAGCACTAGTATATTGTTGATATGAATGGTATGTTAGTGTAGCATACACTACTTTTAAAAAATTTTAAACTATTTAAAAAGAGGGGGTAATTAGCATTCATATCTAAATGTTTTTCTCTTCTGGGTTTTTACTGTAACTGACCAATAGTTTCTCTATTTGAAACACTGTGACTCATGTATAGGTCTGAATATTTGGAGTCTAACACCATCATTTGATTTCACTTTCCCTTAAAGGCACACACATTATTTTACAAATACCATCAAGTAAGTGATATTTTAGTTATAACTATTAGACCAATCCTGTTAAGCAAGGCAGTGACCAATTATGTAACAGTGTGAAAAAATCTTATTCATTGCAATAAGTTAATTATTTGATCTTTTCCTATTAATTTCCCTTTTGTAATCAGTCTATTTATTTGTTTATAATTCTCCTAACAGAACATCTATACAAGAATTTCCAAATACTGTAGTTTACACATGGTAAAATACATGTGTACATTTATGAGCAATACAAACTAATAGTTATAGTAGATGTGCTTTTGATTAAAAGCTCAAATTATTTTCACTATATACAATTAACCTGTCTTTACTGCTCTTTCCACTTTTGCATGATAATTTTTCTTAGAACTTAAAGTAAACAAATTGCACAGATAATTTCATATGCTTATAGATTTATACTTATGATTTTTTAATTTCCCGTAAGAAATCATGTTTGCCGTCCATACTAACATTGTAAAAGTGACCAACATTTATGAGTATAAGATCCATTTGTGATACTGTATACTACAGAACACTTTACTGCCTCACCTATAGAGTTAGAAGCTAATTAAGGCAATGAGCCATCTTGATGTCGAACTGTTGCTAGGCTGCGTGATATTACACTAAAGTTACTTACACTGCAAGAACATATATTTATATTCAATCTTAGCTTCAACTGCACTGTGCGTGACTGCTGCATGCAGATTCAAATTTTTAATTCATTTTCTGATTCATACTTTTTCAGAAACTGAAACTGTGCTGTGCTCTGTACACATTCACTTATTCCAGGGAGCAACGGAAAGAACAGTTTGTATCACCTTACACTTCCTTATAAGGTATGTGCAAACCAAAAATATAAGCCACTAAGATATCCTTTTGTGATATGAACAGACTAAACTTGAAGGCATAAAACCACAACATAGATCTTTAGCACAGTGCAGAAATACTTACATTGAAAGTTCATTTAATTTAAAATGTTTTTTTATCAGAAGAATGCTTATTGTTTTACAGTATCAGAGGGGTAGCCATGTTAGTCTGGATCTGTAAAAGCAGCACCTTATAGACTAACAGACGTATTGGAGCATGAGCTTTCGTGGGTGAATGCCCACTTCGTCGGATGCATTGTTTTACAGATTCATATTTCCATTTCTCCAGTCTATGGTTCAAATAAGTGAAATAATATCCATGCATTTTATAACTAGGTTATCTCCATATTATTATTGTTCTCTACTGGTGAAAACGCAAAAGGAAAACATGCAGCTGTCATGCACTGGTGGTACTCCTCAATCAAAGTAACATATAGAACAACAGAGAACAAAGGCTAAAGCCAAAAGTTGTTCTTATTGACTCAGCACTATAAAAGCTTTCCAGGGAGATTCTCCATGATGATCAAACAAAAACAAGTAAAAAAATCACAGACCCTTACACATTTATTCCAGCATCTCCAGAAAGAATTCCTGGGAGTGTTATAATTCTTTTTATAGAGGCATTGATCTAATGAAAGGTAAACAGCCACTGATAAGCTACACATCCATGTAAAAGTTTTTAATTATTCTGTTTGTGTCTTAATATGAAGTTTGTTCTAACATTTTTTTCAGCTGTGCCAAGAAAAACAAACACATGTCAAGGTCAGAGAGAAATAGCTGGATTTTGCTTTATCTGAATTCCAGTTGTGGGCAACAAAAACCCAACAATTTAAACAGGAAACTATTCTGATAGTACAGAACTTAACTTTCCTGTGAATGTAGAAGCAAGCTACATCAAATCTGCCCCCTTTCTATTTGTTGCATCTTGATGATTGAAAATAATTTAGCTCTGGCCTCTCTGGAAAAGACTGTGTAACACTTCGAGGCCTAGTGCTGCTATTCCTCAATAAAACGTAGGAGGCATATATTTCAGTGCAAGATGTTGTTACTTCCCAAGTACACAAAAGTGCATGTTTCTAGTACACTATAAAAGTCTCAAATACAGACACGAAACACTATCAAATTAGAAATTAATCTAGGACATGAGGAGCCAGACCCTCAGCTGGCGCTGATCTTTGTAGTTCTACTGACATCAGCAGAGCTACCCTGATTTTCACCAGCTGAGGATCCTTGGACCTTTATTGGCAGCACTAATATGTAAAAGTAAAACCAAAAACAATGGAAGTTATCAAGTGCTGTCCTCATGTCACAATTGGTACTGAGATAAAGTTTGCAACTGCATGCGATGACCTCTTTTTTAAAAGATTTTTGAGTAACACAAACAGTAATACATAGAAAAAGTCTACACTTTTCCTAAAAAGAGAATATTACTTAGGAACATAAAAACAGTGACATAATATGAGACCTCTGGACTCTCTAATTATGAATCCTTTCAACTTACAGTGGCTAATACCTACATTCAGAGGAAGGCATAAAGCAATAAAAAAAATTGTACAATAACATGCTTATGAGGGAAATATCTTCCTAACTCCAGGCAGTTAGTGGTTGACATAGGTCCTGAAGTATGAATCTCGATCCTAATTTCTATCCTAGACAGTGTAACTGCAGTTGTTTGTCTCAACCATATATTATGGTAATGAGTTCCACAGATTAAAACTTTTCTTTTATTTGTATTCTTATTTCTTCTATTATGAGAAAAGGAAAACAGGCAAACCCTGTTGACTTTCTCTAGGCCAGTCATTCTTGCATATACCTATGCGAAGACACTTCAGATTTGTCTCCTCTAGAAATGTCAGGTGTGGCTGACAAATTTTACTGTCAAACCTTCTTAGTCACCACAGAGACAAATATCTGAGTGGAATTACAGTCTGGTCCAAAGCCTGATGAAGCCAATGGGAGTCTTCCCATTTTTAAAAATGGTAAAAGTATATATTTTTCATGCTGAATACTCCCCTAAAAGAACTCCCTTCAAATTTCAGTCAAATTTCAAAGTCAAAAACCTCGTCTATGAGCTAAGGCAAAAGCATGTAAAATTGCAGCCCCAAGGAGCTGCTTGTAAAAATTAGGACCAATTGAACCAGAGAGATTAGAATAAGAGATGGAACTGAACCTTAACTATAGTAGCAGCTGCTTCCTCAACTGCTATAATTAATATGGCAAAGCTTAATCAGATAGTCATATGCTATAATATGTGTGTGTACACACACAAACACAGATGTAGGCTGGGATTGTCAACATAGGCTAAGGGAGTTAGGTGCCCAACTCTCTAGGGCTCCTCTAGGAAATCGCAGCTGTGATTTACAATACTCTCTCATTTACTTGTTTGTATAAAGTGTAATCAGATTCCATGGTGATAAACACCACTGAAACGCATATACAAAAATACAAATAAATATGATTTAGAGAAAAGGCTCTGACCTGCTATAGTTGAATTACTGACCAAGTTTTTAGAGCAAACCCGTTTTGCTCTCTCTCTTCTGCAGAATAAGCCAAAAAGTATCTAAAGCTATTAAACCATTCTGGTTAATACCTGGAAGTCATTTTAAAATTACATGAGTGAATTCTGTTAGAAGTTAATAACAACAGGGAAATGTATGTGTTCTGCAGCTCATATTTTGCACACATTGTATCGTGGTATTTCAGGATGTATTTAAAACTGCTATTTTATGAACAGGTTTTTTTTAAAGACGAAGTCATAACATTTCCACATGTTTTGCTGTACGTTGCCTACATATAAATAACTGATGCACTCAAATTATAGTGTATCAAAGTGCCCTGCATTAGGAAAAAGCTTGATCCGTCTCATGGCTCTATGTAAAACCATTAAGTAGCTCAGTATGGTGAAGTCAGCACTTCAGAATTATAACTTAAAATTATTATTATTAAGGATTCTATTTTTCACACTGCTACTGAAAAAACTACATCCATTATATTTTCTATATTTAGAGAATACCATGAAGGTACATTTTAGTAAAGGTCTATGAATGTATTTATTGTACTAAGTGGTGAAATATGTAAAAATCCAAACCCCATCCTATTTCCAGATATTTTTTCCTCCTACTGAAACAATGGAAGAGCTAACATGATTTTCATTTTGAAACTGAATGTTTAGATTGGTGCCAGGCTGCACTGATACGCTTTCCATATATTTGAAAAAGAAGTTTGTTTCTTTTTGTTCAAATTAATCAAAGAAAAATGAAGCTGTATAGCTGTCTATCAGTCATTAACTGACACTTTACCAAGACCTAATCCCGCAAGCATGTATGCATTTGAGTATCTTCACCCACATGAATAATCTCATTAAGTCCAATACGACTACTCGTGTTTAAAATTATTCACATGTATTAAGTGTTGACAGGATTGTGTCCTACATTTTGTTTAACTGAAGTTGAAATCAATAACTTCCATATGTAACTGCACATTTTTCCCAAAAGACAGTGCTTTAAAATACTGGGAGTAATCAAATGTTACTAATTTTCTGTAAACAAGAACTGCACTGTTTAAAGTTCTTTGAAACTAAGGCTGAAATTTTCAAATCTAGGTGCTAACATTTTTATAATAGTTTATTGCATCAAGAAACACAACACAGGTTACCAGTAGGTAAACATTTTCCAAATCCAGGTGTTCAAATTTAGGCTCCTAAATCCACCTAAATAAAAGTGTTCAATTTTCAGAGGTGCTGAGCACCTGCAGCTCCTATGGACTTAGATGGGATTTGTAGTCACTTCCCACTTCTGAGGATCAGGCTACTTACACTTAAGTGCACAATGGTGGATTTAGGAGTCTAATGTTAGGCACCCAGGCCCGAAAGTTTTTGCCTAAATCAGTAATCTGTGTAGCCTTCCTAGCTGTAATAAAGTACACCTCTACCCCGATATAACCTGGTCATCGGGAGCCAAAAATCCCTACCGCGTTATAGGTGAAACGCCATTATATCGGGGTAGCGGTGGCAGAGCTGCAGTGGTGATTTACCCGGGGCTCCAGCCGCTGCGGGGAGCCCAGGCCCTTTAAATCGCCTGCCGAGCCCCACTGCCACAACCCCAGGGTAGCGACAACAGGGCTCCGGTGGTGATTTAAAGGGCCTGGGGCTCCCCGCATCAGCTGGAGCCCTGGACCCTTTAAAGCACTACCCGAGCCCCACTGCTACCGCGCTGTATGCGAACCCGTGTTATATCGGGTCTCATTATAGAGGGTAGAGCTGTATCACAAAACCTTACAAAATGCATGCTGCTTTCCAAAAATAAAGTGAAAATGTGTCAATGGAAGACTAGGGCATCAAATTTCCTTTTTTCAGTCAACCGACCATGAGGCTGATGGTGGTGGTGGAAAAACCTGTAAACCTTCTCACTGAGCTTTAAATAGGGTACTGACACCTGTATATCAGAAGTTAGCATGACTGCACCTGAGAAGTTCTTTAATTTTTTTTATCATCTTTGTCATTTAAGCAAATGCCAAAACCACCCCATCGTACTTTCCCTGTATTTTTAGATGACATCTTCAACAAATTGGACACAGGATTTGGCAGTTCTCTTTTCAGATGTAGAATCGATACTATTAAGTGGGAGTGCTTGTTTCCCCCCTTGTATGAATACTTGTAGCTATTACTGAATCATTTCTCGTGTTCTCTTGCATAAAGTCAGTGTTTATTTCTACAGTTCTTCCTTTAATTTTTCCTCTGATTTTTCACTGGCAGAATGTAGTAGTAGGCATGTGAGGAGTTTATCCAGGGTGATGTGCTTCAATCATTTCTTTAAACTGCCCATTTTTGCTATGTTGTGGGTAATGCTATTAGCATAAAAGAAGGCTGCAACTTTTATTGTATAATCACTAACAGGTATTTTCCATTTTGGGGTGTTGAAAATGAACAGCCACACTGATCCTAAATGAAACTGGTGTCAAAGAACTGCTCAAAAGCTATTTACATCTTGCTACTTAATATGTACATTTTACTTGAAAATAAATTTTTTGTTTACTTCATTCAACACGTATTTCCTAGCACTTCTTTCAACTACAGGTACGTTGAGTCAGATAAATTCATTCAATGATGTTTGGCAATCACACAATATAAATCACCTGTTTGACATATTAATCAGCAGCTCTTACATTTACAACCATCAGAGTAAGAAACAATCATTCAGTGACTTCAACACCGTGTAGACTCAAAGAGGAGCTAGCCATCTTTATTTAAAAACATGTTACCTGTCCATCAGAAATGTCTACATTCTAGCAAACAAAGCCCTCCATAACAGATGACCATTCTAATGATTCCCCTCTCTTCAACATCCAAACAGTTGATTTCACCCTCTCATAATGCCCCTATCTCCAATCACCAATGACTTCCGTTTTCCCTCCTTCTTCTCTAGGCTTCTAACTTTCTTGCAATTTCTTTATCAGCACACCAAGAATCTTAGTGTTTCATCACTTCCCTTTTAACTTTTAAGAATAACTGAAGTTTTCTTTTATCAACTGAAATTATAGCTTTATGTTTCTAGTATCAACATATTCTCAAATACATGTTTTGTTCTTCAGAGCCACATGGGGAAAAAAAAGAACCTGATAAAAATCGGATAAAACCCACTGAGCTGGTGATTTTTATAACCCTAAGGCAGACAGGCATAATTGCCTAAAAGTCTAACTGCAAATTACAATTCTTCTGCATAACCACTAAGAGGCCTACTTCCACCTGCTGAAGTCAGGAAACTACTGTGTTAATCAAGGCAGCATGCCCTTGGTCTAAAGAGCAGAAGAAGAAAACCTGATTTTCTCTTATCTACATTAGCTGTAAGAGACAAAGGTAAAAAGTAAAGCCACTTGTATGCACTGATATAGGACAAGTTTGGAGAAATTAGGTATATGTGCACTAAAGATCAACAAGATGGAGTCTGATGAACAGAGATATTAAGTATACCTTCTCTCAACCTTACTGACATATTGCAACTGAAATTACAATTGTGACTTTAAATGGTAAAAGAACAAGCCCTACTAAGGTAGGCATAGCATGCTATAAACTCAATATTATGAAATCTTTATTTCATTAATTTTAATAACAATTACACTAATACAGACTTTCTCCCTCCCTCCCCAGCCCCCAACTCCCTAATATTTTCTTGCCACTTTAAGTTAATCAGCTGTATTTTATGAGTTTTCGTTCATGCAGAGTAAGATTTCTCAGATATCTTTTCTTAAATAAAAAAGTATACTAGGGCAACTCGAAAATGTTCCATCAAAGCTGTTTTTCAATGGAGAACTGGGATTTCAACTAAACAAAATTTTTGGTGAAAAATGTCTCTCTGTGGCAAATGTTTATTTGTTATAGAAAACCAAAACTTTCCATTGGGAAGTATCAAAACATTCCTGAATCAAAATTAAACATTTCAACATAGTCAAACGGAAATTTTTAGTTTTGATTCAGTTCAACATGAAACCATGTTTTGTTGAATCAGTGCAATGCCTCATATGAAAGCTGTAGGTCAGGTGCCTCCTCGTCCCACCCATAGTGCATCACAAGAGATTTAGTCAGCATGGGAGCCTGACCCATAGGGTGGAGAGAGGCATGAGGAGCCTGAATTACAGTCCTCATCCGGCTTCATGTCGGGGAAGACAGTTTAATGTTGAACTGAGTCAAAATGCAACATTTTGATTTGGTATGACAAACCGAAGTACCTCAATTCAGATAAACCCAACCTGAAACAAAACACTTCATTCTGATTTTGTGCCATTACAGTCATGAGATCTTATATGTACGGAAAAGTAATTTGATTACTTACTAGAAGTCACCTGATGCACTAAAACAATGACATTTTACATAAAATGAACTTGTCCAGAGAAGTCAATAATTCTTCTTAAAATTTAAGTAAGAAAAGGAAAGCCCTCAAGGATGGCTTGCATAAATTGTCTATTGTACATTAATATAATGGATGTTTATGTAAATACTGAACAGTTATATTTTAATCCCTTTGCATTAATAGAGACCTAGTTTATCTGAATCAGCCTACAAGCTCAATTTTTTAATTTGGCTTTAAAAACCCCTGCAGATTATTAAATCAATAGTACATGTATAATATACGATAGTTGCCTCTTAAATACTCAAAGGCCCTTAGGGAAGTCAGGATTTCCTGATGCACCAATAACCGCAAGACGTCTAACCTGCCAGTGACAACGGAGGTCATCTTTTCAAATAACCAAGGAGTAAGTACAGACTGGCTAAATCTCACTATTCATTGTTAATTTCATAAAATTGGCCTTACCATGTTTATGGGCATGTTGGCCTCCCCACAGTTCAATCCTTTTTCCTCTCCTTTTCAAAAATCTATGTAGGATCTAGCTCATTTCATAACACATCATCAGCTCCAATGCCACTAATCTGCTAACGACACCCACCTACCCATACATCTCTCTTACCGGACACAAACTTCAGAGACACCTAGATGTCACAGTACATGAGAAAAATAAGGCACCTGGATTAACAAGAAATTGGCTTAATATCAACCCTATAAGAAAGCAGTATTGCTGAGAGGAAGAGAACGACATTTTAAGAAAATGATTGGAATGTTGGTTGACCTTTATTAAGAGTATGTGTCCACTAATTGTCAAGGTAACATGCAATCTCTGTGTCCGCTACTCAACTGGCTCCCCATTCATTTCAACATCCTGGTCTGAATCCTCAAATCCCTTATTGGGTTAGGGCCTAGCTATCTTTGAAACTGCTTCTCCATCCAGGATCCAGTGAGACGACAGTGCTCTGCTAGGAATGATACATGTGTTGATGCCCAAGATTTCATGTTACAGAGCTGAGGACAGGATGTTCTTGCTTTGCTGTGAAACTCCATGAGCTGTAGAACTCTGACACCAGATATCAAGTTAAGCCAGAGCCTGACCATTTAAAGGCCAGAACCCCTCTTTTAAGAAGGCCTTCCCTCAGTTACAACAGCTGAAGAACGGATTTTGCATGTTTAAAAAAAAACTCTTATTAAGTAACAGAAGTTATATCAAGAGATGATGGATCCTTTGCAGACAAAGGGAATGGGCTAAATTGTCTCCTGTCTCTATGTAGATGTGGGAGGACAAGAGGCTCCAAAGCCTGAATCACCTTCACAGTGACAGGTTACAATTGAAGTCCCTTCCCCTATGGGTCTGTAATTAAAGGCACAAGCCAACCCAACCCAACAGGGACAGGAAAGGGAGGAGGTGAGATCATGCTGTCCTTACCTGACCTGCAGAGCTAGCTGGGGAGTGGGAGCAAGCTGCACCACACTACCTCTGTGTGGCGGGGTTGTGCAAGGTGAAGGACTGTCTCCTGAGGCCTTAACCCTGCCTGGAGTTCCCTCTGAGAAGTGCAGCTCCACACCACCTCTTAATCAGGGCCGCGTATAATTTGCACAATCTGGCCCAACGTGATTCTTAATTTAGTTTTTGCAGCCTAGATACCACGATTAGCCCAGTAAGAAATGCTTTGATGGAGCTTTCAGATGGCTGATTTCTCTGCAAAATGGCCATACCCACCACAAACAAGTTTACTTTAGCTGAGCTAACACTGAATCACTCGAGTGTATGGACGTAAAGTTTTCAAAAGCACCTGCATGGTTTAGGAGCCTAAGTCTCATTTGCTACATCTACACTACAAGATAGGTACATGTGAGAACACCCCTACTCATGCTAACTCTCATCAAGCTAGTGCATGTATAAATAGAAGCATAGCCCCAGTAACACAGGCAATTGCAGCAGAGTCTTGGCCATCCAATGTACAAACCCACCTGAAACAGGTGGGTATGTACTTGGCACAGCTAAGCCATGCCTCCACTGCTGCTGCTCATGCTACTTATACTTGTGCTAGCTTAATGAGAGCTAACGTGAGTAAGTATAAGTGATCAGAGGAAACATACCTCACTCATAACGTACACAGAGCCATTGAAAGTCAGTGGGATTCAGCTGTCTTAAGTGGTTTTGAAAATTTTACTCATGTACTGACAGAAATAAATTGGGAAATAAACCAATGGTGAATAAAATAAGGACTGTGTCAGCCCATTGAGTATGTCTGCAACATTCTCAATCTAAATATAGATTCATAGACTTTAGGACTGGAAGGGACCTCAAGAGGCCATCGAGTCCAGTCCCCTGCCCTCATGGCAGGACCAAATACTGTCTAGACAATCCCTGATAGACATTTATCTAACCTATTCTTAAATATCTCCAGAGATGGAGATTCCACAACCTCCCTAGGCAGTTTATTCCAGTGTTTAACCACCCTGACAGTTAGGAACTTTTTACTAATGTCCAACCTAAACCTCCCTTGCTGCAGTTTAAGCCCATTGCTTCTTGTTCTATCCTTAGAGGCTAAGATGAACAAGTTTTCTCCCTCCTCCTGATGACACCCTTTTAGATACCTAAAAACTGCTATCATGTCCCCTCTCAGTCTTCTCTTTTCCAAACTAAACAAACCCAATTCTTTCAGCCTTCCTTCGTAGGTCATTTTCTCAAGTAGTAGATATGGAAAATGCCATATTTAAATAGCACTGATATTTAATTCTTCCCTTTAAAAAAAACCACATCAAATGCATTGGGTGTTAAATGGACAGTTGTGTGCATCTGAAGAAGTGAGTTTTTTTACCCACAAAAGCTTATGCCCAAATAAATCTGTTAGTCTTTAAGGTGCCACCAGACTCCTCGTTGTTTAAGTGGACAGTTATGTCTTTTGCCCCATAATACAAATCAATGTTAACTTGATGGAATGGTGGTGTCTCCATAGCACATTGTTAGCAATAAGAATCATACTTAATAACAAACATGACTCCCAGTGTCAAGGGGTTAAAAAGAAATTGGACCCACTCACTGCAAAGACTTACACTGCTTAACTTTGTGCACTGTGAATAGTCCCACTGAAGTGTCAATGGGGCTACTAACAAATTTGAAATGGTAAGAAGGTGTGTAAATCTTTGCAAGATTTGAATTTCAGTTTTGTTTGCAACATGAACAGTTTTCTCCATTCAAACTGAGGGGCAAATTCCATGCTCTGATCTGCCCCTGGATCTCTAAATGTGATTAAACAAATGCATCAATCTTGCTTATGTGCTTAAAATTTGCATATATTTCATCATCCCATGAAGCCTGAATCTCCATTTGCTCCAGTCTTTGGCATTTACAGAGGCTAATCTCAATAAGAGTGTAGTTTTGATAAAAATGGGTGTGACTGACTCATGCAAAATTCCCATGGATTTAAGCAGCCATTTTGGATGGCACCTATAAAAGCAATTCAACTTTGCTCAAGCAAGGAAGCCTTGTCAGCAAAAAAGCTTGAGGGGACTCCGCCACCTGAAACTTTTTGAATGTGTCTCTAATTTAAAAAAAAAGAAATCCTGATTCTGATAAAGCACCTTACAATTTGAGAGGACAGGGGTTATCTCTTTAAAAACATGAAATGAAAACGATTTTTCTGCTTCCTTATCAATGTTTATAAGGATTTTTTCAGCAATGAAGAAATTTACCATACAGAAGAAACTGAAAGTGACCATGCATAAATGAACAAAATAAACTGAGAAAAATAACTTTCTTACTAACTCCTTTCAGCTGTAGTAATCCCAGGTATTGTGTGTGTGACCAGGTCTCCTGGCTGTCACCTCATTCCAGCATCTAGATGGTTCCTGAGTGCATCAGGGAGTGGAGGCTCTCAGGAGTGATGTGCCCCTTAAGAGTGCATGGGAAGGCAGCATCAAGGATGTGGATGAGGACATCCTGGCATTTCCTTAGGACACAGAGAGGCTGCTGCTGCAAGTGAATTCAGGTAGGGGAGTCACACCAGCACAACTGAGCCACACTCACTTCCACCTGATCACTGATGCCATCACGCTGCAGCATTTAGGGTAGCTGGGCAAAGAAATCAGAATTGGGCCACTGGTACAGTTTGTCTGATTATTTAATATACCAGATTTTTATTTCATTTTGCTATGTTTGTTATTTAATGCCCCCACACACACACACGCCCCCATCCAAATTATTTTTCTTCTCCACTTTTTCCCTAATAAATGCACAACCTCCTTTGAGAAACACTCTCCATACGGAGTTACTGGCTCAGCCCTTGTCATAGATATGATTTAGTTTCCTTCAGATTTCCAGGTGGAAGAACTGGACCCAAGGATCATTTGCACTAAGGCCACAGTTCTAAACCCTGTAAAGCTCTGTCTTGGTTGTAAGGAGTATGCTTTTAACTACATTAGGTACAAAATGTTCAGGCAAATGTGATTTTTCAAGTTGACAGTAACTCTTGAAGATGGATAGTGAGCCATTTGACTAAACATAAATTAAAGTTGACTCTGGAAATAATAATCTGGGCTCTTGAGCTTCTTTGAAAGCACAACCGGTTGGGAGCTGCATGAGTACAGACGTTTTATAGATTTTAAAACTAAATTTGAGCTTCAAATATTAAATCTAGCACTCAGGGACACTGTGGATTTGTGACACTTTCAGGAAGATTTTGGAGCCATAAACTAATGGATAGATTACACTCATGCATAAAATATAGTCTTTTTGGATAACAGGTAGTTTTCCTTCTATGTTTGTCTTGCTATTTAAAGTAAATCACCCATTTTTCACATTCAAATACTCTGGAAGTTAAAAAGATCAGGAAAACCAGTGTGATGAGTTTGAGTTCAAAAACTGGCCAATTATGACTCTCAGGCTGCATTTGAAATCAAGCCTCCGACTGTGCAAGATGACCCGTGTGAGCAAACCTTTGCAATGACTTCAGTGGGGCCACCCAGTGGCCACTAGTGTCTGCCTACATGGATTAGGGTGGAATATCAGGGCAAAACTATTAAAGTATGGAAAGCATTTCCAAGCCTCATACTGGTGGCAATTATTTTGATTGAAAATGGTGGCAGTATGGATGCCCCGAGCCAAAGATTTTAAACCAATTTAATTTCTAACCTGTTTTAAACTAATCTAAAAATCAAACTAGAAAACCCTAGAATATTTAACAAAAATTAAATGAATTCCTGGTCTAACTCCATTGACTGTGAATCTTAACAAGGACAATAAAATTTAGTAGCCCAAAAGTTCAAAACCTAACTGGAAATGTAAAGATGTCAGAGCACCTATTGGTTCTGATTAGCACCACACACCTTAATATTTTGACAATAAATCTCTGACGTGTGTGTGTGTCCCCATAAACTGTAACAATTGCAATGTTGCAAACAAAACACAAAGTTATAAAGTTTCAATGTTAGGAAGTTTGTCCAGGTATAGTCTTTAAAAAAAAAAGACTGGCAAAACCAATGCACATCTTCTGTAAAGTGGAACTGTTTCTTAGAGAGGTAAAAAAAAAGTCAAATCTTCTGCTCTTTTATCAAGACATGAGATGTGGAAAGCAAAATTCTTAACTACTGCAGGGTTCATAAGTCACTATTAAACTGAATCCTTGCCTTTGGCATTTACTGTATTGTACATTTGCTGTTAGTCTACTGAGCAAGTACATTTCTCTGATGTTACTTAACAAGTTATTCTTTTGTCATATTCTAGCAACTAAAGAAAATATTCAGCATTTCTGTGCCATGATGACATCTTTAGGCAAACAGTGTTACCATGGCTCTTCTGATTCTCATTTCATTCATGTGCCATTTTTTCTTTCATATCTAACCAGTTCCTACACCTGTTTCACATAGCACACATATGTACCTCCCATATACATAGAGGAATAAAACTTACCCTTAGTTACACCCCTGCAATTTCAATGTCAATGAGGTTGTCGGCATGTAACCAAGGACAGAAATTTGGCCAGACAGAGGGAAGGGCCTGGGGAGAGGGGAAAAGGGAAGAAAAGGAATATTTATTTTATCTTTTACTCAGTTTCAGATAACTGTGTAACAACAGATCATATTTTTTTATGTACTAGGTATGAATTTTTTATATACACATTCCTCAATTTCCATTTTTAAATGGTTGCTGATGCTGGTGGTAGAAGTGAAAACAACATGCAAATCTCACACTTGTAAGAGTATAGCCTGTAAAGCTCTTTTTGCAGGAAATACCAATCCAAGTACTACTGAGCAATTTTACCCCCACTTAGGACAGGCCTGTGCAATCGTTACTGACGATTGAATTCAATGGGACTACTCATATGAGTAGTAAGTACTCACTAATGTCAGTAGGGGCTACACAATCAAGCCCTTGAATGTTATATTTTTGTATGCATATGCACACAGAAGAGTATGTGCTCACACAAACAGGCCAAGTTCGGCAGTGATCTGTGTAGTAGTGTAAGTTACAGACCTGGAATAAATGAGATCAGAATTACAATCAGAAAGTGAGTTTAAATTACACTGATTTTGTATTCTATGGGAACCAAATTCAGCACCTATGAAAAAGGGAGTAAGTAAAGTTTGCCCTTGCTTACACCAGGACTACATCTGGGAGTGCTGAGGATGATGCAAGTTACATTGAAACATGGAGTCCTCCATTATCTTATCTCTTCCTGTTAATTAGTTTTCCTGCTACAAGTGGCTACCTGCCCCCAGTGCATCTTCTATGCCCTGGCATATAGATTATGCTCATTTTGCAGACCTTGGACTAAATGCTGATTTCACTTATACAGATGTAAATTTCAATTACTCTACTGAAGTCAATGGAGTTATACCAATATAAATCTAGGGTACCTGAACAGAAAACTTGGCTCATAATCAATGCCAAATTGATACAAATTCCACTATTTTGCAACATACACAAATTTCTGCCCAATTTGCAGTTGACACCACTATTTACATCATCACTGAATTTGAACCAAATGCTGTCCAGAGAGTTGCACTGGTTTATTCCCATCTGCATTTGGTTCACAGAATACAGTTGAACCCTGTTATGTCGCCGGCCTAGGGGTTTGCCAAAAAGCGTCGAGATAACCGATGATCGAGAAAAGGCGAAGCGGGGACCGGGTAAGCGGGGCCAGGCGGGCGGGCGGCAGGCGAAGCGGGGACCGGGAAGCGGGCCGGGCGGGCGGGCGCGGCGGGACCGCGGCGGCCGGGCGGGCGGGCGGCGGCGGGCTGGCCGGGCGGGCGGGCGGGGACCGGGAAGCGGGCCGGGCGGACGGGCGGGCGGCGGCGGGCTGGGTGGACGGGCGGGCGCGGCGGGACCGGGAAGCGGGCCGGGTGGGCGGGTACGCGGGAACCGCGGGCTGGGGACGCGGGCTGGGGAGCCGGGAGCGGGCGGCCGGGAAGCGGGCGGGCGGGCAGCAGGCGGCGGGACCGGGTATTCGGGCCGGGCGGGCACCGGGAAGCGGGCCGGGCGGGGACCAGGGAAGCGGGCCAGGCGGGCGGGCGGTGAAGCGGGACCGCGGCGGGCCGGGCGGGCGGGCGAAGAGGGGACGCGGGAGCCGGGCGGCTGGGGACGGTGGGTCGGGACGCTGGGAGCCGGGGCCGGGGCCGGCGGCTGGGGACGCAGGGCTGGGCGGCCGTTGAGCGGGCGGCTGGGGACGCGGGGAGCTGGGCGGCTGGGGCTGGGGAGCCGGGGGGTCGGGGACGCGGGGAGCCGGGGACGCGGGGCGGGAGCCGGGCGGCCGGGGATGCGGGGCCAGGGCAGGAGTCGCGCGGCTGGGGACGCGGGGCCAGGGCAGGAGTTGCGTGGCCGGGGAGGGATGCGGCAGGAGCCGGGCAGGGCCGCTGCCAGAGTTAGTAGTTTACCGGTAAGTGGCAAATCCAGCGCTCTTCTGTGCTCGAGATATTAGGGTTCGGTGAGATTAAAGAATCGACATAACCGATGAGAAACCGATAAGACAAAGAGGGAGTTTGGTGGTTCCACTTCTAAAACGTCGACTTAATACGATTGGCAAGTTAACCGAGGTCGAGATAAATGGGTTCGACTGTATATAGAAATGACCCTTGGTTCACTTCTATGTGTATAATCCACTAATACCCCATTATTATATTAAAAAAAAGTTTCAATTGTTTAAAAATTTCCATTAAAGTTTGAACAACGGTAGGAGGATAGTGTACACAATGCTACCACGTCTGAGCATGCAAACACTTTGAGCCTACATGAATGCATTCTACTCAACAAGTCAAGCCAAATGTTTCCCCCTTTCTGCTCTTTAAAAAGTACTCTGTGCCCTTTCACTATGAAGCATGGAATCAGCCTCCTGGTATCTGGTAAACTCATTTCCTTGACAGCCAGGATATTCAGGCATCTATCAAGTTTCTAAGCACTCCCCAACAACAACAGAATAATCAGTTAAGGCTTCTCTATCATTACCGCTTTCCTACAAGTCCTAGGAATGATGTGATGGCACTCACACTCCCTGTGTGGCACCAGCTGATTTTTGAGAAAAACAAAAACCATTTACACAGCATGACCATCCAGATAGCGTTTGATGCCAGGAAGATTATTGCCAAATGTCCAGGTTCCACACACAGCACATCTTTCAAATGTCAGCATGGAGCCAGATATTTCACCACTCTCTCTCTAACTGCTTGGTAAATGTACAGTAATTTTGAGATTATGCAGATTTTATTTAATTTGTGATAGTTTAATACTAATTTAAAGAGGGCTTTGGTAATTACCAGTTATTTCTTAACATTTAACTTGATAGCAGATATGCCTTAAAGAATGTCAATGACACATTTAAATTAACAAAGCCATATAACCACATGCACACAAAAAAGATACACCAAATCTTCAAGGCACGGACTGACTGACTTTGTGTATGTACATCACCTAGCACAATGGATCTCTGCTCTCAGTCATGGCCACTTGGAACTACTATAATACAAATAAGAAATAATCATAATTTAACTCCAACCAAGCATAGTGGTTAGAAATGGAGCTTTTCTAATCATCTAAAATGTTGAACTTGTGTCACGCAGAAGTGTAGGTGTTTAGTGTATATGGGGATGGTTGGGTTTAAGTGGGTTCTGTTGGATGATTGTTAATCAAGGGAATTGTTTTTAAGTGGAAAAGGTTGTATCATATTTATTGTTTTTCAGTGTTATAGTTTATGTTTATAGCAATGTTATTAAGATGATGTTATGAGGAAGACCAGTGTTTCCTTCTTTCAACCGTCAGTGTTTCTGGTCAGAGTTAGGGTTGTGAAGGGAAGCGGCAGATGTGGGCAAGAGGTAATCACAACTGTAGATTTCAAAGGTTGTGTGTGTACTTAACTAGTGACTCGACTCCTGATTTTTCTTACAAATGAGTTGGTAGTATGAACACTTGAGCAACTGTAACCGGTGTTAACAAAATAAAAATGTTTGTTGTTTGATGGAACTTATTTAAGAAATCTCTGCAAATGCTAAACATTATTCAGATGGATACAAGATAAGCATATACCCTGCCCCCCAATCCCAACTGTACTCCTTCCCCTTGTTCCCTGGCACAGACCAATTCCTCCCATAGCCTCCAGTGCATGACCCAGATTGCCCCCGTTGTGCCACTTCATGTCTCTCTACAGCCCCACGCCTCAATATGCTTCCTCAACCCACAACCCCACCCTGACTACTCAGTATTTTTATGTCAGTGTTTAAAAGCTGAATATGGCCAGAGAGTAGAAGTCATGGTGTGGACCAGGGGTGCATATGACGGAGCAGGGCTATGTGAAAGTAGTATGTGAGGAGCAAGGAGCAGTGGGGAGAAGATCTATGTGCACTCTGACAAACCATAAGTGAGTCACAGATTATCTAAATTCTGATGAACCACCGGTGGTTAATCTAAGTGGAACTCCTCTCCATTCTCCCCACCACACACACACACACACACTGCTCTGGCCCCTCCTTCTCTATGCGCCACTCCCGCCCCCCACCCAAAGATCTCCACTCCTCACCCTCCCCACTCTGCCCATTATTATTATGTATCAGTTGTATTACCATAACACCCAGGAGCCCTAGTCACGGACCACATTCTCACCATGCTAGGCAGCATACAAAACACAAGACAATCCAACAACACCCTCTACACAGCTACTTAATGCTCCCTGGCTCTCCACAATGCTGCTGCATGGTGTGCCACAGAGCTCAGGTCAAGTGTCTCTACACTGGTGCCTAAATAAAGAGCCTCTGGTTTCCCGGAAGCACCCCAGCATCTCCACATAGAAATGGATCCCACCCACAAGCATCTCCTATTAAATCTTCCATTCACCCCAAAGCCCTGCTCAAACCCCACTCACTTTGCCTCCTCCCTCTCTTCCTTTACCTGCTGCTGCCCAAGCCCAGCTCCCTATTGTCTGAGTGAGGAGCAGAGCTGGTGAGGTAGCAAAGCAGGCTTTCCGCACTGGAAAACAGAGGCGGCTGACAGAACTTGACAGTTCCATCAGCTAATCTTGGCAGAGTTCTGTTAGTTTATCCTGAATGAGAGGAGTGACTGTGTGCATTCAACTTCAGAATTTCAAAAGTGGCCTAGCTCCAAGATGTTATCAGAATGTGTGTGTCCTACCATGAGAGAAGTTTGGGTTCCTCTAGCTAAACAACCACTGTTCGCACAAACCCCAAAGGAATATGAGAAAATAGGGGTAAAGTTGGTTTGTTTTGGTGGGGGAGGGGGGCTGAAAAAATATATTTGTGTTTCTTCTGCAAAAGGTAGTAAATATTTTCTTTTTCAAAATTACTGAGGAAAATTCAATTGTCCTATGAAGAATTATTGTGCCAGAAGCGTAGACTAAATTAAATCAGAGTGTGAAGCAGAGGGATTTCAGCCTTTTAAGTGCCATACACTTCCTTAAAATACATTCAGCAAACCAAAGTGAAAACAGAAACTTAAGGACAACAACAAAAATTTGCGTGATGTCTGATATGCTCTTAGCTGTCACATATCTCCTTGTCTCTTCCCTTTATTTAGAGATCTGAGAAGAGCACGCATCTTCTTGAAATGGGGAAAGAGAAGACAAAGGTTCCCTGACTGTGTTCTCTCTCTCTCAACTTATGTGACCCAAATGGCACCGTTCCCATCTTAGAATTGGCTGAGAAAATAAAGGGTCCCCATATGCTGCTTAATAACCTGTCCCAGTCTACATAATTAGGTTACAGAAGAGATAGGACCCAAGCCAAAATTCAGGCAGACTTGTTGTTCCTGCCATTACCCTGAACCCTGTCAAAGAAAAACTAATCTCTCACAGTGTTCATTTTGATCTCTCTGTGTCTGATCTCCTCCAGAGTTGCAAAATTCACACGCTGTACCCAAAAGAGCAAGGTTAACCATCTCTCTCCTCCTACACTCTTTGAGGATGCAAGCCTTGATCCTTCTCATCATTCTAAGAGGCCTGCTCCTTCAAAATAACTAAGAACATTGAATATTTTCAGGAGTATTAGATTTTTAAGAAGAAGAAAAAGACTCGTATGAAAAAGGCAAGGAATTAACTTTTATGACACTTCGCAAGGACTCCACTCCTTTCTCCTCCCCTCAAACTACTCAACTCACCAATGTCCTTGCAGCTATTCATTCATCTAACATGAGAAGAAGTAAATTTGGCAGCCTAACCTCCAGCTTTCTATGCAGTGACCTTGATCTTCCGCTTTCCATCTAAACCACTTTGAGATTTCTCTGCTTGCACTAGAATCCTCCCCTTCTTCTCTTGTAAGAGCCAAAGTATTAGAGAACAATTACGATTTTGTCTAGTGTGTGAATCTTCCTTGCAGTGCTCCAGACGCGTCTAAGAAGTTATCATACTTGGCAATTTTCTTTATCTACCATTTCACTTCCAGAGGCGAACAACAGCATTTCCCTAATGTGGCTAGTAATGAAAAGCCTATAGACTGCAGATCAGCACAAGGCAGCAAAGTGAAAGCAAAGGTATCTCCCAAGACAAGCATAGAAAGATGCAGCAAATATCTGAAGGACTCCATTGTGACTCCTCTCTGTCAGAGAGACTCTCAGAATGTGCCAGTTTACACCAAGTGGTGTATGCATAGGCATAGAGGAGCAAGTGATCTATGAGGTAAGTATGAATGGTAAAAACATGTACCCAGTAGTTCATGGGAAGATAATTTTATGTCTAAAAATCAGAATATAGCACACAAGAGTCACTATTTAAAACAACCAACCTCTTTCATACCTCAACCCCCTTGTCTAAGTTCATACCAAGACCCCCCTCCCAGGTGTGAAAGTAGGCTGGTACAGCGTACTGGTAAGAAGCTGGTACCGGCCTGTATGCACCGCTTTAATGTCATTGTCCTTTTTGTGCCCCCCAAGCTGCCGACAGGGTGGGGCAAAAGGGGTAGCTGCCCCAGGGCCAGCAATTTAAAAGGGCCTGGGGCTTGTGATCGCTGCTGCCACGGTAGCTGCCAGAGCACTGGGCCCTTTTAAATCGCCACCGGAGCCCCTGGTGGCGCGGGCCAAGCAGTGTGGATGGGCTGGCTGGAGGAGGCTGACCCCCCAGCTCCGCCCCTTCCGCGGGCTCGGAACCAGCCCCCGTGCGGGTAAGAGTTTAATATTACTTTCACTCCTGCCCCTTCCCTCTCAGGACTCCCCCCACTTCCAGTCAGCTAAATGGGAAGGGCAGAGTGATCACCACTCCTTGACACCTGTTCATAACTCCCTTCCTCCTCCACGGTTGGGACCCTCAAGTTGAGAACCACTGGTTTAAAAGAATGTGCACATTATTTTGATTATCAGAAGCACCCAACACATGCTAAGGGTCTGCAAAGAAACAAATAAAGACACAGGCCAAAAATTTCAGCACTAAAATTAAGCATTTAAATAGATGGCCTGATTTTCAGAGATGCCAAGCATTTATAGCTTCCATTCCTCAGCACCTCAGAAAGTCTGGTCACCTATTTGGTACCCAAATACTATAAGCCTCTGCTTTGGAAAATTCTGCCCACAGCTGATGCCCATCTAAATAAGTATTTAAAAGTTATCTGACATTGCTCTTAATATTTAAAATAACTATGTGGAATATTAGCAGTCCCAACACAATTTACTTTTGTAGTACAAATACAGAGCAATTTATAATCCCTAATCAACCTAGAAAATAACCGACTGATAAACCAATCCGTTTGTAATACCATTAACAGATTCTGGCTTCTCTATCAACAGGGTAATTTGCTGAGACCACTTTTAATCTCTACCACTAAACCATTAATCCCATGACTTCCATGTAGTATTGCTTTCTAACTTTACCCAAGATTTACCAAATAGTTTGTGGCGCATTAAAAACTAGCTGAATAAATAACAGCAGCAAAAACACACCTGTTGACATTACAGAATTCAGAGACCCCCCACTCCTCTGTTGAGCCCTTTAAAACTGTTACTTTCTAATTGGAAGAAACCATTCAGAAGTGAAGCTGTATATCTGTCAAGTAATTTGACACCTGGTGTGCACTGTTCATGATAACATGAACTCTCCAATATGCTTGGCATTATGAAAAGGAGTGAATTATTTCATCATACCACTTATGGTCATGCCACAGGCATGGATGTTTCTACTAAAATCAATTTCAATTTAATGGGACCAGGGTTATCAACATTAATTGTGATATTTTCTCAAACTGGCATTAAAACGTTCCTCTAGTATCACTGTTAATGTCAATATAAATTATGCATCACGGTTCATAGCATTCACTTACAGAGTTAAAACTCATCTAGAAAATAAGAAAAGGAACCAGGGCTTATCTACATGCAGCATGTATTTATTCTGTCCCTACAGGTTTTCCTGAAAATCAATGAACACGCATTTGTCTCTTTTTTCCCTTGAAATACGTTGTCCCTGAAATCAACATTAGCATTGCCATTAAATATGGTGTCAACAAGGTATTGCTGTTAAACAATGATAGGGAGGACCAAATACGAAACATTGCAAGGGACCAGGTATAAAAATATATGAAACCTGTAGCGGCATTCAAGGAGACATCAAGAGGAGCAGATTCTCCCCAATGCACACCTCAATGGTTTCAAAACACTAGAGAGAGGTTGGAAATCCTATTTCACGTTTTATTTTACTGAGGTTAATAGAAGTATTATACAGAGCTCTTCCAATGACATGATCAAAGAAGTGTACCATGTACTTACAAACACTATAGTACAAATTAATTTATTAAGAGTACAATCTGCAACTACAAGAAGCCAACATATCTTTTATACAGTGCACCATTACAGATATGATGGAATATTTTTCTACTCAAGGGTATACTTTAAGGCCACAAAAGACCTCACTAAGGGACAGACTGTAAGCCCCTTACACATACTGGAGAGCAATTGATTACTCATACAAGTAATTCCACTGAGGTCAATGGGACTACTTACATAAGTAACTAAATGTTGCCAACTCTGCCTATTTTATCGCAAGTCTAATAATATTTGGTGTTCCATTAAAGTCCTAATTCTTGGAGTCAAATAACTATTGGAGAATTTCAGCTTTTTTTGTAAAAGTATCTAGCCCTCATGGCTGCAGCAAAGACTGAAAATGTGAGCCCCAAAGGCTCAAAAACCAGAAAGCAAACAAAAGAACTCAAAATGCATTTTCTTTAAAAAAAAACAACAACAACAACATGATTTTTTAAACTAATCCCATGATTTTTGAGGGGCTGACTGATGGTTTAATAATACTTGGGGTTGGTAATACTGGTCTGCTCACCAACATACATACTTCACAGTCTAGACCAAAGTGAACAAGAATGCAGCTTTTAATGTGGGCAGACTATTGGGGCACTAAAACTAAGTCTTGCTTAGCATATCCTCAACCATCAAAGGAGCAGCTCTAGTTTCAGCCAGCAGAGACTGCAACATCTCACCCTGCAACTCTTGACACCATGTTGTGTCATTGACTATTGTGAATAAGTCTTCCCACAAATCATTTCAACATTCGGAGCTGGATTATTTTTTAAGGAAATTATTTGAGAATAAAAAAAAAAACAGAAAACGCTTACTCATTAACCTAGGATCATTGTAACAGCAAAGCACAACTGCTAAACACAGCGTTCCATTGCACAACCTTAAAAGCATCATTTACTGTACTAGATTTCAGACAAAGAACATTTTGAAGTACTGAAATAAATCAACACTTAAATGCAACTCCTAGTCAGTTCATACAATATGGGTTAAATGCTACCATATGGTGAAGAAACACACATGTTGCCCTTTTAAAACAAAGAACATGAATAATTTCCTTTTAAAAAAATCTATTTTTAACATGACAAGCACAGAAAATGTTTTTAATTTTAACTATAACTGTGATCAAGACACATTTTGGAAAGTGTCATACTACTGGAAAAAACTCTGAAACGTGAGGACTGTTTTAAATCAGGGTTGATAAATAAATTAAAAATAAAAAGAGCACCTCAATTTCCATCAGTCTGTCACAGTATGTCCTGAAAGCTAACACCATTTCCCTGCTCACCATCCTTTTAAATGAACAGAGGGGAAAAAATTAATAATAGTGCAGCCATATCAAGGAGCCTGATCTGACATGAGCAAAAATGACGTGCCAACTCAATAGTGTTCCTTTTACTTTACCTGTTGGAAAAGAAAAATATGTACTTGTGCCTCGAAAACACTAATACACATTAGTAGGTCTTATTTTCAGCAAACATTCAGATCCAGAACTGTCTGATGCATAGATCTTTCATATCTTCTTTACATTATTTTCAGTAATTTCATGAAATATATTATTTTGTTAGCTACAGACAAAAAAAAAAGACTGACGCAATCTATCAGAGTGAATATATATGAAATAGATGTAGGGTGGCTGGAGTAAATGCTACTGGTTTTTCCAAATTACCTGTATCCAGCCATTACTCTGTGTGTTAAGTATTTGTTTTCATCACTGTAATATATACTAAACATGTCTGAATTCTAAGAATAGTTGCAGATTGTAATTGTACATCCTTTAAGTTTCCATTTCATTTTGAAGAAGAAAAAAAAAGATTAAAAGCTAGATCAATTCAGAACTGCCCTTAAAATTTCAGGAGCCACAAAATTATACTACAGTACTTTGCAATTTGGAAATATGATGGTGGAAAACATTTCCTTCTAGAGAGCCACCATGTAGAAAGGAAAGCTCAAACGCCAGACAGGAAGATGTAAAGAAAATGGACAGATAAGAGATAGACAATACACATTTCTGAAAGATTTGAAATGTATTTAGTAACTGTATCAACTTTAATGAGAAGCTAAGCACTATGTGCCAAATTGTGCTCCCACATACATCAGTGTAAATTCAGAGTAACACTGGATTTACTCTGGTATACATGACAGCAAAATTTGGGCTATGGCTTCCATAGCCGTCTATAGTAAAATGTGGACTTTGTTAAGCAAGTGTTAAATATAATATTCTACTGATGATACTAATTCAATTATTTCCAATAAGTCATCATTTTAGTGAAAGGTTAGCAAAAATCAAAATACTTTTGAAATACTCAGCTCAATGCAAGTAATTCTGAATCCACATTAAAAGCCTCCGTTAATTCTTCCCATAAGGTTTTAAACAATTTAGACCACTGAATTCATTAATAAACCTAAATATGTAACTTTATCATCATGTAAATAGACAGAGTTTGCCAATATCCCTTCAAAACATAGTAACACATGCATAATATCCTGAGACTGTTTGTATAAGAACTGTTGTTGTAAACCAGCTCCTGGAACATAGGGAGAAACTGTTTATAGGAAATGTGTACCAATTTTGATGTAGCTCTACTGATACCTGAGTTAAGGTGTAAACAGCAACAGCAAAATTAATCATCGATGTTAGGTAATCATCATCAGTAGCCTCAGACAGGAAAGCAGGTTTAGCAAGCCAAGAGCCAGGACATTTGCAGGATTGCAGTCAGGTAATGAAAGTAAACACATGCACTCAAGTACTACAACACTAATGAAAGCTATAGCAATGTTACTTCCTGAACTGTGATCCGCTAGAATGTTTTACAGCAGGCTCAGTAATACCAAGGTTATTAAAATCATTTCTGCTGAGAGTGTTTTTAGTACAAATCTTGGGAAAGGGAGAGGTTCCATTTTTTTCTTTTAAGAAATTAAGGGCTAAATTCTGCTCTCAGTTATGCCCATGTAACTCCAGAGTAACTGCATTGATTACAGTGGAGTTACTGTGCAATTACAGTGGTGTAACCAAAAACAGAATTTTGCCCTAAGTGACTGAATCATAACAGCTTTATCCTAGCACTGAAATGTATAAACATTTACATCATGTAAGATGTCTGCTTTGAAAAAGGAATGTTGCTGCAAGGTTCAAATATTTATATTGCAGATGCCTAATCAAATAAATTTGACTTTGTGGTGTTTTTTGCCATCCAGTCATTAATTATCTGGATGCAGTTTATGGCTACAGAAAAAGTAAGTTAAGATAGCTCATAGTTTCCAAGCTACCATGGTTCCAAACAGTTGGAATCTCCGCTATTGAAATATACAGAGCACAATTTTACCCTGAGATACACTCATGCAACTGCCACTGAAGTCAATAGGAGCAGATGACATGTATATCAGAGGACAGCACTGAGCTCATAGGCAAAAGCAAGTACAGTATAAGGCTCAAACATTCTTGTCTGACAAACAATACACAGTTATGAAAAGAGCAACTGTGGGGTTTTTTTAATGCCATTTCTGGTAGAAATCTAATACATGTTCATCCTTAAAATACATACATCTACACATTCACACTTGTGTCTTAAAAATGTAAACAAGCACATTTTACAAGTTAAATGCACAGGCTCAGGCAAGTTTCTTCCTGCTGAATGCAATCAGTTTGTATTTCAGCTTCCTACTGTTATGGTGTTAAGAAATAATGCAGTTGGACACCCTCAAACACAATTTTCCAATCTGAGTATGGGATTTCAAAACTTGAGCCAAGCTCCTTTAAAGACTTACACACTTGCTTTATTTTTTTTCCAAACACATTATGAATCATCCCAATTAACTAAATGGTGTGTAAAGTTAAGGGTATAAGTAAGTCTTTGCTGTATTGGGGTCCTCCAAAGCTATTACTGACTTTAGTGGGCTTTGGATCAAGCCCTTAGTAAGTATGGTAATTATATTTTCTTCCACAGGGGCAGGAAAAAAAAATCACAGTGTAAAAGTAATCAGGTTGGATCCTCAGCTGGTATAAACTGGTGTAACTTCATTAAAGCCAATGGAGCTACATGAATATACACCAGCTGAGGATTTGGCCCACTGCACTTAATGACCTTAACGAAGCTAAATAAACAGACCGCCCAAAGTTTACAAAAGTTAGCATCGACATCATTCATCTGATTATACTCCTCCAGTCTGTCAGACATTGTGCCATCTGATGTATGCTACACAAACATCACCAAGAAAGTATAATTTTAAAGGGTTCTCATTTTTCACTCAAGCAAGGCATATCGGTCCCCCTTCCTCCTTCACAAATAATTCTGAAATATTTGCAAAAAAAAAAAAGTCTCTGTTTGCTGGAGTAAAGCTGAATGGAGAAAAGTTGCAGCTAAGGGAAGTTTGACAAGCAAAGAACATTTGGAATGATGACATAATCATTTTTATCTATTCACTGACTATTCCTGTGATGATAACTGGTCTTGTTAGATCTTGGTGATGGCACTGCGCTATGACAACTTACAGAAAAATAAGATGTACCTAATTTTTTTTAAAAGGTGATATTCAGTGTCAGGAAACTTTAATCTATGTAAGTTAAATGTCACGGCTGTAACTCCATTCCAGGCAGCAAGTCGGTTACTGAGGTCATAACAATAGATAGCATTAATACTCGTGATGTAAACTATTTTCATTTCCCCAGAGTACTGAGTAATAATCAGTTATATTCAGTGAGAGACTGCAGCTCTTGATGCATATTGTTTTAGTAATGTTTAGCAATTTAAAAGGTCATGATGAGCTATAAAACCTCTTAGAAAGAAGCTATGCTAATTTATGAGCACCACTTCTTTGTTGATACAACAAGTGTTGGACACCCATCTGTTATATCAGTCAGTGTTTTAAGACCATGTTAGTCTCAAATATCTTTAAATTTTCTCTCTCAGATTTTTTTTCTATCAGACTGTTCAGCTACTTCAAATTAATGTAATCTGGTCATAGTTTGGGGGTTTATTTTTTTCATTAGTAATGCAGAATATGTAATAATATTTGCTAACCAGGATATCACATCATCAGACTTTAAAGGATCAAGGCCCTGCAAATGAATTCAGAAGATTATTAGATATAACTGAAAAGAGTCTTTTCTAATGTCTGAGAACTAGTGAAGGTATACATAATACCACTATTTCAAAGTAAAACAAATATACATGCAGATCACTTTATTACACAGAGCTTATTCAAGATGGCTATGGCAGTTATTCTTGTGAAACTAAAGATGTCTCCTTGAATAACTGAACTGTGATACTAATTACACCACAGGTGTTCCTATACAACTTCAGCTTCCAGTTTTACTAGAAAAACCTCAGATAAATTCCATTCTTTATCTCTTCTCACCACCTGACAGAGTGTGTGTGTGTGTGTATATATATATATATATATATATATATATATATATATATATATATATATATATATATATATATATATATACACATACACACACACACACAAATGCATAAACAGGACAGCTAATTTCAGGTTTTGTTTTGACACAACTAAAGGACATGTTGACAGAAAATGAAGCAACACTACACAAATGAGGGTTGTTTTTCTTCCACAGCAATCAAAGCATATGTATGATGCCTATGTTACCTTAACATCAAAAATATTTAAATAGCTTATACAAGTATTTATCTGCTACATGGAAAACAGTTTCATTTTGATTACTGTACAGACAAGATTTTACTGGGGAAAGGAACATAATTATTGCCTTCAGCTTGAGAGGACAATTTTAAATGGTATTTACTTCACATCTATGTGATTAATGGACATCGCTACATGAAATGAAGTACCTTTGTTTAGTGTGACATTTTGGAGTTAACAGCATTTAAAAAAATGGATCCCACTTTTAATTGTCTCCTGGGCATTCCAGCTACAGAACACTTGAAAACAAATTATAAAAGTCCTCCCTTCACTAATGAGAAAGTGGCACCATAATATTGAAAGATAAAGATTTTCTGTGACGCACTCATACAGTAAAACTAATCAGAACTTGTGTCAGTTCATCTGTGTTATCAGAGATTTAAAAAAAAAAAAAGCCCAACAGTGTAATGTGAACGCAGGAAAACTGCAATTCAGCTACCATCCTTCCCCTTTGTTTTGCAGAACTACACTGTATTAGTGCCTTATCCCACGCCCAGAAATACATCTGGGTTCCTTGCAAGCAAGTTTCATCCGTCCACAGACAGAGAGCGATGTTTCTCTCTGTCTCACCCCCTCCCTCAAGCTTTCCAAATCGATACATTGTCAGCAACAAACTCCCTCCTTGCCATTAGAACAAACTGCCCTTCTTGTCAGCAACACCAAGCCGGTTTGAATACTTACGTAATTATTTCTGGGCACGCCACGCCTTGCAACAAGTCCTCCCCCTCCCCAGCTTTCCCTTCAACAATAACAAACTGGAGTTTAAAATAGAAAGTAAATTACCTTGCACGCCACTATGCTTCACCAGCAACGAGATCCCCACGTAATCCAATAGGGCATCGCTGGGGCCGCCTGAGCTCAATTGCCCCCTCCCTCGCCTCCTCAAAACGTGCCTCCTCCATTAATTGCGCCTCCCTGGATCCTCCGACCCCCCCCCCCCCCGTTGTGTTTTCCTCCCCCTCCCTCTCGGCGCCGGGTTCTCTTGACAGATCCCTGCCTGCCTCTGCCTTTGTTAAGGGCTGGAAGTTGAGGGGTGGCTGTTTCCCCTCTGCCTCTTTAACTTCTTGTGTTACAGTACATAGCTGTGACGTCCTGGCTACAGTCTAAAGGCGGACAACTGAATGCAAGAGCTGCCGGAGCCAAACTCCTCCCTGCTTCCCTCCCTCGGCACCCAACACACAGCAACAAGCTGCTGCTGGGGGTGGCCCGCTCCCCTCGCGCGGCCAGCCCAGGTACAAACCCTCCCCTCCTCTCTCACACACACCTTCCAGCCACATCAGCCCTGCAAAACCGCCTACCACAGCAACCAGGCTTAAAGCCGCTGCATTCTTCGTTGCATTCGTGTTCTGCCTCCTCCAGGCGATGCAGGCTATTAATGCAACACAGGAATGCAACGGTCAAGACAAAGTCGAGCAATTCCCTTTCCCATCCCAACAAGCCTCTCTGAAAACACCAGACCTACGGGGTTGAGGAGAAGAGGAGGGGCACAAAGGTAATCTGGTATTAAAATAGGCTGAATAGGAGTAAAAGTCTTCCACGCTGTGTTGTTCAGATCCGTTTTTAAATTGTTACACTCTTTTTTTCTTTTTTTTTAAGTTAAATATGTGACTGCAAAGTCGAGTTAATGAAAAACCCTTTGGTAGTTAACTCATTTAGTGTAGCAGGCATGAAATAAAGTATGTTGCACAAGGCCAAAGAATAAAGGCTCCTCTTTGGACATCCTCTGGGCTCCGTCTACAAGGAGCAAAGAATCCTGTGGCACCTTATAGACTAACAGACGTTTTGCAGCATGAGCTTTCGTGGGTGAATACCCACTTCTTCGAATGCAAGTCTTCTTTGCTGCTTTTACAGAACCAGACTAACACGGCTACCCCTCTGATAGTCTACAAGGAGTGATTCTGGCCATCTCCGGAGTGAATTGGGCAGTTGTTTTATACAAAGGGTTGCATTTAGTCCTTTAACTGTCCTACCTCTAACCCACTGATCCTTTTACCGCAGTTACACAACATAAGAGATCAACAGATAAATGACAATCCACCCTTAAGCACAGAAAATGCTAAACTCTAACTGAAGGTCTGGATCACAAGTAGCAAATTCTTGATACACCAAACAAAAATAAAATTATAACATCAATATTTGGAGTGAAGTTGGGGTAGAGGATTAACTAAGCACAAAACCTGGTATGGTTCATGACAGGCATTCCTTTACTGAATGTGCCTATTGTGTAGTCTAGAAATGACCATTATTCATAGAGACTGTTGGTCAGCAGCATTTTTATTCTATTAGAGCAATGAGCTTTAAATTCAAGGATTCGCACTGAACTAAATATTTACTGTGTCCCCCTCAAAAAAAATTACAAAAACTTCAAAAAGTTTGAGTCATGATCATTTTGTTTTACTTCCAGGTATGAAAGACCATTCTACTTTTTCAGCAACAATCTTCTCTGAAATCAATGAGGAATTCTGTCTAAAAATCGATTGCTCCATAAGGCCCAAAGTGATTTTCATAAGAGCACTCTGCAGTCACTTTAAAAAAAAGTGAAGATTGCTAAAACAATGATGACCTGAGAATGGGTGTAACTCTTGGACGTCAATACACTATTTGCCTCACATAGGTATGACTGCAACGCCAGAGATCATTTTATATTTCTTCTCCTTCAGCAGGTCTCAGCTTGTTACTTGAAATCTTCTCATATGCTGACTCTTTACATATTCATTATTATGGACCTAACAGAGGCATATGGTTGTCTTGTATGAGATTTGAGGTACCGATGCAGATTTCTATCTATCCACACACACACACCAAGGTATATGTAAATAAATAAAGCAGCCTGGTTCTAGGTCTGAGTAGTAACACAAGCCCACTCAGTGCTAGGGAGAGGAAGAAGTGGCGATTGGAGGCTTGGGCTGTCAATCACAGTTGGGGGGTAGGCAGATGCAAAGCAGAGAGCTACTTTGCATCGGCGTTTCCTATTCTTCTTTGCCACTGTCTCAGTTAATGACAAAACAACCCCAGAGCTTAGGAAACTTAGCCATTTGCACGGAAAGAGTTGGTGTCCTTCAACAATACTGGGGATGGAAAACATTCATTACTACTTCAGTGGGGGAGGAGGAGAGGGAGAACATTTAGCAATAAGGAACGGAAAGAAGAAGAAAGGGGTGGGAGGAAGAGGAGGGAGAGTTGTGCCTCTCCCTAAAAAGGGACTTTGACCTTACAATGATCTCCAAAGGTCTCTGAATTAAATATTTTTGTCACAGGTCAGATTATAACACACACGGACTGTATTTAACTCATTAGTCTAAATTCATTATTTAATCATGCGCCCAGCAGTCGTATTTCCTTAAGAAAGGACTGACCTATTTTTGGCTGTAGATAAACGATCATGTTAACAGATGTTAATCTTGTAATCTGTTTTTCCTGTAAGCACTTCACATACCCGCATTTCAGACATTACAAAAAAAAATCTTTCTCAAACGACTTGACGTCACGATTCAGTTCTTATAAAAAATCTTGCAATGGTTTCAAAGACATTAAATCTTTTTCACTTTATAAATGCTGATTTGTTCTGCTTCAACTCCCACAGGCTTTTATTTGCATTTCAAATTCCACAGGTTACACCAGTCGCCTTTTCAGAAAATGTAAACCAACAATAAGGCAGCAAATATGGGGTTGGGGGTGGAATCCTGCATCTGGATTAAATAAAGACCAGGGTTCATGTTTAGGAAGAAGTCTGAACAAATTTATTTTTGAACATCTAGGGTCCAAGTGCCTCTTTAGCTATATGCGTAATGGACATAGACACACAATGCACATTCCCCAGAAGATACTTGTCTACTGCCGGGAGCTTATTAACGCTCATAACAAATGGTGCTGACTCCTAACCAGCACTTTTCAGTTTAAAAGCCAGGGTTTCTCGGGAGTAGTTAATTGCAGAGGTTAGCTGATCTTAGAGCAAAAACAACAGAGTGACTGTCATTCTACACAAGCTTCCATACACATTCAGCCTATGTTAATATCCCAACTTGTTCTCTTTCCACAAAGTTTAGCCAGACAAAGTTTCTTAAACTTGTCGAAGCATCTTAATTCAAATTAGGATCGCAACTATTTGGTATGCTAATTTTCACTGGAGATAGTGGGAGGAGGAAGGGGGAAAGGAGGAAAGCTTTTATCGCACAAAATGTCTGGAATTGCATTACTTCTACTCTTCCTTCTCTCTGTGTCCTTTTTAAAAATATAAACATTAAACTCCCTCCCCCACCCCACCCCATGGGCTATTTTCATCTTCTGGAAGTAATTGCTACACATTGTCCTTCAAGCCCTTCTCAGCGTTCCAGTGTCTATTCGTGAATACTTGTTTTCCACCCCCACCAGCCCCAACTTCCTTTGATAAGCTGTGTACTTCTTTTAATGTTTATCATTCAGTTATATACGCGCAGCTGAAGGGAGAGCAACTAAAAAATGAAGGGAAAACACACACACACACCAGGCATCAAGCATTTCATGCATATACTGAATCAATACTATCCAGCAAAAACCCTTAATAATTTAAGTAGCGACTCGAGGCTCGAAAGCTTGAAGTCCCATCACCCACCTTCATTAGCCAAAACATTTTACTTTAAAGTAAGGCAATTTGTTCTTTGTTTCTTCAAGGATGAATATAACATTCAAGCTCTCTCTCTCTCTCCACTCCCCCCCCCCGCCTTTGACGAAGTGTACAAAGCCAAAAGGCTCATACAGCCCATAAATTCCCCCAATAGCTCCACCACTGCAGTAACAATGATCTCTTTCTCGGCAAACAGTACAAAGTTACCATTTCTAAATCCCTTAAATTGCAGAGTAAGACTAACCATTAATTGGAAAAGCGAAGTTTTTCCCACGGGCGTATTAAGAGGATCCACATCCCCCCCCCCAAACCGCCCCCCTCAAAAAAAGAAAAGGATCCTACGGAGATTTTGCCCCACTCCACCCCACCCTGTGCCTTACCTCGTTCCCGTAAGGTAATATTATTTGGGAAAGGACACAGAGACAAACAAGAATCTGAAGGTGAAACCATGCGCTGAATGCAATAAGGAAAGAACTGCACATGATTCACTGCGCCAGCTCCACTCCTGCGGACGGGGGGGCGACTTGCAAACCCTCTATGCCAAGCCCCAACCCAGGGGCCCCTTCAGCGCCAAACTTTCCCTTGCCCTTTGGCCAGCCGGGGCTGCTTTGACTACCAGACCAAAGATCGAGCGTGGCTTTGGCGAATCCCGGTTGTTTTTCGTTGGCTTCCTCCAATGTATAGGTTGATGTCTTCCCCCAGATGGGAGAATGGTCTGTCCTATATTAAATGCACACACTATCTACTATTGTCTCATCAGCAAAGTTCTGGTACAATGCGGGGAAAGTCTAGATGCTCGAAATGAGTCATATACAAATAATTATTCCACTAATAGGACTGAATCATTATCAGATTTGTTATGTATCTCACCTTCTTTCAAATGACTAAAACATTCAGGAGCTGAATTACTGGAAGCTATCATAGAAGTGGATATGTAAGTGTGTGTATTGTTTTGTGTGAAAAGTTATGTTTCTGCAAACTATTATACACTCCCCACATATAAGCTCTGAAATGTAAGGGCTTGGAGTTACTCCAGATGCATTTATATTAGAAACATCCTTTTTTTTTAACTCCACTGGTAAAATATTTATAGATTTATTCAAATGCACAGTAACAAAAACATTAAAGTCCTCAATCAAGATCAAAGGGTAATGGTGTTCAACAGTTACGCTGGAAGAGTTGAAAGAGCTCTGAGCAAATCAATCTGCCATATGGCTTTTTAAAAAAATAATCCACTCATATGTTTGAAAAGTTCAAACCTTATTTTCCTGTATGTTTGCAAAGCTCAGTTTAATCACCCAAAGTATGTGTGCCATAGGCAATTGGAATATGTTTAGTCTATGGCTGGAAACCCTAAATTAATCTTCTGAAGCTTGGTGCTAGATCTCTAGAGTGTGTTGGGGGTTGTGAGTGCTTGCTTTTTGTTTGTTTGTTGTAATAATCATGACGATGTAGAATTGCCATGCTGGACTTCTGAGGCGGGTTAGTATTATCTTTACACCCCAGAGCTTTCCTTTTCTGCCATGTTTCACCTAGGAATAACTAGCAGTTAAGAGGAACACACTGTCCAAACCACCCCTAACGTGGTTCTTGCCAGACAATCAAGCTCTGCGCTTGAAAACGGTTACCTAGTGCTGTGGTATTTGTGCGCGCAACGTTTGACTTTGCTGTGTCACCCCTCCAGCTTCTTGCACTTGCGACAGAAACTACTACCGACAGCTTCCAAAATGTACGATCCTGTTCTGAAGCCCTACAATAGTCAATGGTTATTACCAGAGGACTTGGAATAGAGAAAAAAGGGAGGGAGGGGGCAGCAAGCAAGAGAGAAAGTTTGTAATGAAGGATACACGAATCATAAAATGTAAGCTATGTGTGATTAATGATCTGCACTAATTTGAATAGCAGGCATGTTAAAGGTCATTGACAATTGTTGCTGGTTTCAGCATGAATGCCTGAGTGGGATGTATTTTGTTGGAACAATCAAATTTTATTCTAATTCACAGAAAAATATTAGGCATATGCATAGCTTGTCTAAATACACAGAAAGGACACTTTTTAAATGCACTTAGTATATACTTCAGAAGCAGTTTGTTCACCTTAATGTAGTGTTTTGAAATGCTTTCATCATGGTAGATAATCTATATTCCAAAGTCTGTGTTTTGTTCCTTATGCTTCCTAACCTTTCCTACAGATTTTTTTTTTTAACTCAAGGCCAAATTCTATTCTCAGTTACTCCAGTTGCCATAAGGACACTGACTTCGGTTATTCCAGATTTACATAAGCATAGATCAGAGCAGAATTCATCCCTTTAAAACTAATGGCACACACAATGCAGTGTGCAGATTTTCCTAATCGTTATAGTTTATATAGCAGTTTAGCATTTCTTTACTCAAAGAATAAAATATCCATTATAAATCAGCATTCCTGGGCAGTATTTAAAACTACAGTATTAGGCTAATAATTTCCATATGGTGAAAATTGACAGTTTAGAGCAATGAAAGGTGCATGAGATTTCCAAGCTCCTCCACATAAAAATGTGATTTTCATGACCTGCCTATTTTTCTCTCTAGTCTGTATAGATTCTTTCCTTTAGACAGTAAAATGTGAGCTCACTCAGGGCTGTGCGACCTGCCTCTCTATACAGTGCCCTTAATATTTTCCACATTTCCTTTCCATAGGACTCAGTCCTGCACTGGTTACTCCAATAAAGAGTAGGGAATGGGTCTCTGAAGGAGGACTGAAGAATTGGGCCTTAAGTTTAGTAGATGAGAAGAACTCAACATTAATGGAATCCCCAATTCAGAAGAGGTACAGACACTAATGACAATATTAATCATGTATATTAATCATGCAGAAAGTCATTATTAGAGTTCATCTGTCCATGTAACTTTAAATAATGGATTTTGTCATGTTTCCCCCTGTTGATTCCAGCATTTCTGGTTTCAGAAAGCAAAATGAGAAGAACAATATACAAATTCAAATACTTAAAAGATATGCAAATTGAATTAGTATAACCACACTGGTACTGCTAAAAGTTTCAGGTAGAGAAAATGTTTGTTAATTTTAAAATAGGTTATTAACATATCACTATCCTAGTTGATTAATCTGCTTATCAACACTGTTTACCAATTTTATCTTTTTCTGAAATCTTCCCAGAGAAGTACTCCCATTTCAAATTCTTTAGTTAAATTACAGTATTTTGTATGAGATTGTCAGTGATATTAATGGCTCAATACATGTTTTGCTATTTATAGGCTTGTATGTATAATAAGTCTGGCTAATGAAATACATGGAGCAGGAAAACATTTATTTACTTTTGCTACAGTCTAATAAATTATTTGTTCAGCATTTGGGACTAGGCTTTCTCAAGCTAAGGAAAATGGCATTTTGATGAAAATCTGTGCAATGACTTGTCTGCATAACTTAGCCTTAGGAATGATTGGTGGAAGTTTAGATAAGAAAGGTTCCTGAGAAGCACTATAATAGAATATCAAGGAATAAAAGGCCGTGTCGCTGTAAAAACGGGAGGTGAAAACATATATAAAAACTTCAAGGCAGGCAAACAAACCAAATTTTGATTAAATATTACATATTTGTGTCATATATACAGATACTTTCAATGAATTGTAACTAGAGGAGTCAGTTGTTTTAGTTTCCACTGTATGCTAATTCAGAGTTATTTAATTCTAGTGCTGTCGAGTATGATTTTTTGGTACAAATACCTCTGAAATTTATAAAGTACATCTAAATAATGCTTATCGGGATGACCTGAGGCCCCTAGTCTCTGGAAGATTCTACCTCCACATTGCAGGACTCATTCAAATTGGCAGTTTTCTTGGTATCTCTCATCAAGTTTGTTGAAAACATTCCTTACCAAACAAACCCCTCAGCTTTACAGTCTGTAACTCTGCCTTCATCTCCTGTTTTTATCTAACCCAGGCTTTTTGCATACAAAGTACACCATGGCTAAAACAAGGCACAACAACAATGAAAACAAATTAACTTCTACTATCTATTATTTACCTTTCTAAAATGGATTCTTTCTACTGAATTTAGAAATACAGATAGTATAGGCAGAATTTACAAATATGAATATCTATACCACCATATATCTGAGAAACTACAAAGATTATTGCGCACAACAATGATCAGTGATTATGTTTTAAAATAACATTTTACCAATATTTCTGACTATTTGCAATTAAAACTCCTTAAATGCCATTCTAACCAGCTAGTTTACTACCACGGTTAATTTCTATCTGTGGCTTGAATTCCACTGTGAAACAAACAGGGTTCCAATCAGTAACAAATACATTTTTTTCTGGTAAAATACATTGACTTGTAATCTGTGCCACAAAAATCTGGATATTCTTTAGTAGCCGTACAGTGACAGATCCTTTATGAAGTTTGTACGATGCCAATTCATTATCCACTATCCAGCATAGGTTTACATACTGATGTTCTGTGAAGTGAATCTGCATAAGCTGGAGGTCAAACTCTCCTGCCCTGTTAGTTTAGTCACGCATAAATCCAGCAAATAGTTTGAAATAATACTTTCCATTAGGCGAACTTAAAGTGTGTACACAACCTTTCTACATCTGAAGATTCCTTCAACATGTAACCACACCAGAGTTTTTGGCAAGTCTAATGACAAGTTATTATTTCATGGGTGTGTGAGGATGTGGGTCAAATCCTGCTTGCGTTGCTCATGCGAGTTATCCCATTGCCTTTAATGGAACCACTCACATGAGTAAAGTGAGCAGGAGTTGACTCTATAGCCCCCGTGTGACCCATATTATAATCAACCTAATTTTTCTTTATGACAGAACTAATCTTGTGAACTCTCTCACAGAATCAGTATTTTAACTGTCATGTCAGTCATTTCCCCCTCTAACATAAACACAGTTGCTAAGCTATAGAAGGATTCTGATTTCTACACTTTGGTTCAATTAAATCCAGATTTCACATTCTGTTTTAAATCCACTTATTCAATTGCGCCTTTACAATGGCATTGAGGAAGAAAGCTTAAAAAGTTGATGTTGCAAAGTAAGTACAGCTTCAGTTCACATGGTTATTTTAACTTCATACTAAGTACTATATAAAAATACCAACTTTTCCAACCCAGGCAGTCACATTTTCTCACCCATATGCAATTTTATAAACCTTCACAGCAGGTAGGGAACCCACAAACCTGTTCTTAATTTCAGCTTAACTGAAAGAATCTCAACAGCAGCTGGTTTCAAAATAGCAGATATGGGATTCCACAGATGTGGCCCATAATAGTTTTAGAAATACAAGGAACTTGGCCACAAACTAGAATTAATTTTAAGAAAGACAAATTCAGTAAGGATGCCTGTTTTTAAAGAGTTCCTATCTTTGGTAGGTCATATTTCAGTGGTCTTTTTTCTTTCCATGCTGACTACTGATTATGGAACAACAATATGCTAATTGCTCGGCAGACTGAACCCGAACCATTAATGTGCTGCACTCTTGTAAAGGCAAAACAATTGGCTATTTCTCAGCCCCAAAAAATCTTATTATGTTCCCCCATGCATAACTGATTGCACCAGAGTGTTTGTACTCTTTTCTAACTGGACTGAACAAAGAAAGTACAACAACTAAAATGACCTATAACATGTCAAATATAACTCTCATCATAAAACCAAACAGATTGATTGCTACCATTAAAACAGTGTATTATTTGGTGATCTTTCATACACTTAAAGGAAAGCAGAAAAGAGATTGCACAAATGCTCATTTGTAGATTTTAATAAGCAGGCTGCTTTGAATAATTTATATAACAGTGTGGGAAACTCATGTATGTACCATCCTCTACTGAGTTAAATATCACATGGGGGAAAAATACCCCCAGAAGTAAAAGTGGAACAAGCCAGCTAATGGTTTTTGCTAGCATTGGTCAAATTTTCCCTCAACTTTTATGCAATAGTCTGTGTGTTCTAATAATCTTGGCTTATATGGTTTTTCAGCTCAGGCATGCAAGGAAAAAGGAACTTCAAAAAGAGAACATTTTACCTGATCTGTACTATTTTAAAGCTTCAGTAATTAGAGAACTGCAAAGGTCAAAATAGCCATCAATATCAAGAGCAACATAGTAGAAGTAACATGTTTAAGAGGAAGTTTGTTGGAGTTTTAGCATCGTAACATAATATGCCATAAGCACTGAGATGAAGGCCTGTAATGACATGCAGGAGAAGGGGAAAAAAAGCTAGCATAACATATTGAATTTGCCAAAATTGTGTGATCTAACTGTAAATTTGAAAATTTGCAGATAGTAATTAGAGATATGCCCAAATCAGAATCCTAGATCTGAACACCTTCAAACTTCAGCGGTGTTTGAAATCCAGGACTCTGCTATGCAATCAGATCCACATGGGCTCCACAACAGCACAGATGTCCATTCATGCAGATCCCATTTCAGGCCGGAGCCAAATTTTGTAAATGGCTTCTAACTTTACAATGAGGCAAACCAAAACCCTGAATCTGAAGGCCTCTGAACTTTTGCTCAAATACCGGATCTGTATTCAAATCAGATGTTTGTGGCTGTAACTCATTTATTAATATAGCTTTGCCAGCATATTACAGTCGAATCATGGAATCTTGAAGTACTGTAGGTAGGTATGATATTATTTTAGATCTATTCTAAACCTATACAGTGTAGTTTGTGTTTCTGAAATAATATTACATACTTAAAACAGTAAAAGCACAATGAATACCTATGGTACTATAATAACAATAATAATAATACACCCAAGTCATGAAAAATATGCACAGTTTTAGTTAAAACTGTTCTGAGAATGGGAATTCTTCCAAAAACTTACCACTGATTTTTTCTTAATTGCTGATAGACTGTTTCTTTTCTCTATGAATGTTTGTGCCAAATGGGCTAATCTCCTAATTTATACATAAATCATTCAAAAAACATAAATCTTTTTACATCATTCAGAACTGTGAACCAGTTAAGTTATCCCTTGCTACTATGAGAAAGAAGTTGAAACAAATACCCATAATTACTAGCATTAAAAATACCCTAATATTGAACAGAAATTTCAGAAGATTTTTTAGGTAATCATTTTCATTTGGTTTGAAAGGCAGAAGTGAGCTATTAAAGTCAGTTAGCTACAGAATTTGAGAGTCGTTTGCTTTTTTTCCCCTTTTAAACTCCAAAGCTAATAAACCCAGAGCATTCTGTAACAAGTGAGGTACTCATGTCAACAAAGGCCTTACTTAGAGCCTGCTAGGTTTTCAGAAACCTCTGTGGTGAGGACTTAAAGATATTTTAGTAATGTGCAATGTGCTCAGGATCTGAGCATGCACTTCTACCTCTTTATTTTCTACAGATTAATCCCCTTTACTTCTTTTCAGTGTGTTATTAAAATAAGTACAGAAAGGGTGTATTATGCTGAGAGTCACTCTACAGTACAGTTGCCTATTAAGTACAAAAACTTTGTTCAAGTAAGTTTTCAGGCTGTCCTGACGAACTTGGAAATGTAACGGAATTCCACATTTGGGCTGCTATTTAATCCTTGTCATCTCGTTGCACCTGTGTGGCAGCGAATATGGCTGAATCAGAGGCAACAAAAGATTGGGTAATGTTAAGAGCATCTGAACTCATATGAGATCTCAATTACACAAGGAAATGGAGTGGCCTAGCTTACTGAGCAATAGGTGGTAGATTCTCCATCTCAGACAATTTTAAAATCAAGAGTAGATGATTTTCTAAATGCTATGCTCTAGGAATCATTTTGGAGAAGTTCTATGGCCTGTGTTAAACAGGTCAGACTAGATGATCACAATGATCCCTTCGGGCTTTGGAGTCTATGAATGAATGACTCTATCCTGGAATAGCTCCTTGTGTGGACACTCTCCTCTGGAACAAAAATCACTTTATTCCAGAATAATTTATTCTGCTTTTGAGAGCAGAGGCACAATAGGGTAATTTAAAGACAGAGGGGAATCCTTGATTTTGAATGTTGCTATTGTGGGTTGATGTCTCGTCTATTTTATTTGTATTTGCATCATGCTTTTTTCCTCTAAGATTAATATACAAGTCTATATATATATACAAGATAAATATATATAAAACAGTTCTCATATACACCAGCAGCCCTCATATTCCTTCTGTGTACAATGTTCCTGCATATGATTTTTATTGCAAAAAATTCCATTAAAATCAATGGTGCAAGTGTCCTATTCATTTCAATGAGGCTTTGCACAGTAAAAGAGTTATGCATAATAAAATCATATGCAGTAGAGCTGCTGTCCACATCACTGGTACAACAATGTTCTCATAACATAAGATGCATCACTAATCACACTGTTATTACTATGCAATATGTTTCCATGTAATATTACACAATATGCAAAATATTATTCCTCCTAGATGAAAATGTCATGCCAAATCCCATTGATATCAAAGGGGGCAAGCATCCTATTAATTTCAATGAGGTAAAGTGTAATAAACATAATATGTGGCAAAATAATGTGTAGTGACAATGCTGCCAAAAAAAGGAAACAAACTGCTAACAGAATGTTGTTGCTAAAGCTGTCCTAGCCAACATTCCATCTCTCAATAAAACAGGTACTAATGTCCAAAGATATGTGTGAATGCATATTGGCAAGTCCATTTAGTTTGCCTACATAGACACTTAGGCTGGGTTTTTCAAAGAACTTAAAGGAGTTAGGTGTCCAGTTTAATGTGATTTGGATGCCTAGCTCCCTTAAGGGCCAGCCCAGTGTAAAATAACAGTATCTAATTTAGGGTCATAGATTCTCTTTTACTGTTTAGTGAGGAGGAGCGAGATTGTGAATCAAGGGATTTCATGGAGGGGAAAGGAGGCTATGTGGTGGCATTTTCTCATGATGCAGGCACTGCCCCTTTTATTGTCTCAGTGCCCATTGTATGAGAGGTCAGCTATTAGTAACAGCTGTGCATGGCCAGGTGGAGAGGGGAAAAGCATAGGAAATATAGCATTTTATATACTCCGCTCTGAGGGAAGCATAAGTTCTGGTGCAAATGTATTGTAAACTACTGCTGCCCTCAGCAGCTTTTACACACTGTGGAGGACAAGGAGTAGTTGGTTAGTGGTGGCCCTGCCAGTGACAGCTTGGCAATGTCAAAAGTTGTGTTTCTGGTGCTGTGGTGGGCCAGCTTCTTCTCAATGATCTCTGCCTGCCGTTAGTCTTAACAGCCACTCCTCAGTGCTGTTCTGCTAATAGTGCTGCCTCACAAGCTATTTCTACACTGCAATGGCTATATTGGGGATACCCAAAATAGCTTTAATCTAGGCAGCTTGGTAGGGTGACCAGATGTCCCGATTTTATAGGGACAGTGCTGATATTTGGGGCTTTTTCTTACATAGGCTCCTATTACTCCCCACCCCATCCCGATTTTTCACATTTGCTATCTGGTCACTCTACAGCTTGGGTACCCATAGCGGTGAAGCTGCAGCAGATTGGGTAGTACAAGTCCACCTAATACCTTGAATACATACTCAATGACTAGCCTGTACTGAAGTCAGTGCTGCTGTGGCTTCACAGCTATTGGTGCCTGAGCTAGCTAGATTACACATGCTGCAATCACACATCCAACCGCAGTGTAGACATCACTCAGTGAGGACAATGCAACAAAACATTAACAGTGGCCCAGCACACTTTGCGATCTGTGCGTCCCTTCCACCCCAGACCCTTAGTGGTTACAAAGAATCATATAGCTGTATTAGTTTTACTTTGCACACTCTTCTGCTATAATACTGTGCAATAGTATTGCTCTACAAAGTCTTAGTGAAGTCATTCATGCAAACATCCCATTCACTTTTGCACTTGCTCACAAGGACATTTAGAAAAGGAAATATCTGTTTGGTCTTTAGCCAAGTGTTTTTTCCTTGACTACCAGATATGTTTAGTCCATATTAAGAGTAAAAAAATTTCCCTCAGCAGTTCACTGGTAAATTTCCAGACCTTGTATGATTATGCATTTGAGAGACTGACAGTAACATTCTTATTTAATCATTTCCCACCATATTACAAAGAAATGTGGTTTTCCAGATCCACATGACTTCCAAATGTGAGGTGGAAAATCTCCAAAAAAGGGCATTATCTGATCAAAACTCACTGGATTCAGCACACATACAGTTCTTCCTACACTTTGTCTAAAACAAGTGGATGTGTGGCCAGTTTATGTAACTTAAAGTTGTGTCTTATCTTAACTATCATATTTATGCATGTCAGCTTCCTCAGATATGTAGTCAATAGAGAACAACATGATTTTTACACTTACTTAAGCTAAATCATAGATATGGATGGAAAATGTAGCCCTCAAAACCTTTATGTGGATTTGAGCGCTCCCTGGAGAACTTTTGGTCCATAAACCTATGAATGAATTATATTGATTTATATTTTTCATCTGTGACAGATAAGGTATAGATAGCATCCATTTACTAAACTAAGTATAATGTCATACTAAATATATACTAACAGAAGCTATATATACACTTTATCTTAGCCAAAAGATTTGTTCCTACCTTAGTGCTCATCATTGTTACTGTAAGGACAGATTTTGCCTGGCACTAACTCAAGTGGATAAGGAGGAGTGAGACTTTTCCCAGCAGCTCCCTTTGTGACCATTTTAGGGATCCCCAGACCTTGGGTCCAGGCACAGGGGGAAGAGAATGGATTGTATGCCCAGTAAATCCCTCCCCTCACTGATCAGGGAGGGAAAGAAGCGGGTAGGAGTAGTTGGAGCCTTGGCTCTGCCTGCCCCTTCCAATATGCTATCCAGTATTGCTGAACACTGTGGGGCTTAGGGGAGTGTGCTACTACACCCAGTGAAGGGCTCTAACAAATTACTCTGCCCAGGAGCAAGAGGAAAAAATGTGATTCAGAGAGGATCCTCTGTGAGGCTTCTTCTGAGATGGTGTAGCTATGCTCATTAGGACACCGAACTAAGCTAAATGTAGCTTGATGATAGTCTGTTGTGTCTGGGAAAAACAGGGAGTCAGGCAACCTGGGTTCTGTTCACAGTGCTGGCACTGGGTGATTTTAAGCAAGTTACTTTATCTGTGCCTCAGTTTCCCCAGCTGTGAAATGGGCTTTGTGATACTTAAACTTTGTAAAGTTCTTTGAGAGCTACAGATTACTAGTATGACAGTTTATTATTAAATAAATCATGAAGAAGCCTCCAGTTTCATTTTTCAAAATTAAATAGGGTTAACCTTGCTGAGAGCAGATCTAGACAACACAGTGGCGAAAATTGTAGTAGCTACCTGCACCTTGTCTATGGTAGACTTCTTTTGGGGAATATTCCACCATTGAATGAACATCACAGAATACCATTAGTGGAGCTGCACTGGCATTAAATCGGTGGTGGAAGATTCCCCAAAGAAGTCTAGCATAGACAAGATGGTTAAAAATGCCTATGTCTTGTTCTACCCTAACTCTCTCACCATTGCTGCTGCCAGAGGAGCTTCAGGGGAAATAGTACAATGGCAAGCGATTTCTCAAAGACAATCTAGTGTAGACAGAGCCACTGAGACTGGGCAGTTGTCAATGGCAGTTAAACGGGTGCAAGCTTGGTTCCCGTTAGCATTCCAAGATGGCAAAGCATATAAATCATAAGTGCCCAAAAATAAGGACACTTGGGCTAAAAATAGCTTCATCAATATAAACTGAATATAAATAAAATGATATTGATGGAAAGTTTGTTTGTTTTTTAATTTAGAGGCTTTTTGTTATGGACTTAAACTTCATTCATGTTCAGATTTAGGAAGCAAATAAATAGTGTCTGAAAATGAGAATTTTATTTCTATATCTGATCTGGCTGATGTGGTTTAATTTTGATGTATTAGAAAGAGTAACATCCAAACACAGCCGTGTGCTAAGTGTCAACCCAGTGCTATTTGATACAGCTGTGATATTAAACCTTGAAGACCCAGTTAACAAGGGAACCAGTGATAGACCCTTAAGTGTATTGGGGCTAATGGCTGGCATTATAATAGGAAGTTATTAGTTTTTCACAGAATAGTGGAACAGCTGATAAAATGGTTAAACTGTGTGCTCGTTGATTTTAATAATTATAGCTTGTTTAATTAACACTACTCTAGGAGTGACCTTGTGTTTACTAATTATTTCTGCAAGTTACTTCATCAGGAATCATAGTATCAAATTAACCACAATATATTTGATGTTAAGAGTAATACTTGAACATTTTGCCTAGCTTCTTCATTGTCTTTGTAATTTAAATATCCTGTTGTGTAAGTATAAAGACAGGAAGTGAGTTTTACAAAACCTTACAATAACAATATTAGGTTTCAGATAAGCAGATGTGCTGTGTTGCTGGGTATTTTTTTTCCTGGTGTAATATAAGTTTTGCAAATGCTAGACAGGATTACATTTTCTCTTAGGAAAACAGTTAAAATCTTTCAAAATAAGCTTTGTCGGTAATGCACAAATACTCTCCAGATAACAATAAACTACTTTGGCCCATAATGCCAGGCTTTAATTATTTAGCTTCATGCTTTATTTGTGTTTCTGCCATGAAACCAAAAACTCCCTTTCAGTAGACAGAGACAGGATGGTGGGGCAGGTGACTACCTATACACTCTTTCATTGTTTCCACTCCAATTCAGCACTGTTTTTATGCAAATCAAAACCTTTGTGTGTGCATAGCAGGCACAGATATTCTTACATTTTATACACATTACAATTAGCTTTCCTGCTGAAACTGAGCTGAATTGAATCATTTCCTCTAGTGGTGATTGCACTTGGCTCTCTACAAGAAAGACAGTAAGAACAGTTACTTCTTCTTTTAAAGGTTACAAACAGAAGCCTATTTTTATATACCTGGATTTATTGCCCTCTAAAGAAATGTTTTCTTAATGGTGACATTTAGATTTTCTTTAATGAATCAACCCATTTTCACAAGCTAGATGAGTAATTAATATGTCAAAATATAAACAGTCAATTGTGTAAACTACCTTACATTATTGCATTTAACAAAAGTAGGACATGGTTTCTGAACCGATTTTCCTCTAATAAGATTACAGTACTGATCATCCTGCTCCCAATGAAGTCAGTGATATATATATATGTATATATATATATATATACACAGAGACAGAGAGAGAGATCACATGTAAACAAATTATTTTGAACACTAGACAAATTTTCAGTACACAGGCATGTTTATGAATGTGTATGTGTACACACCCACACCTACCAATATAGTCATTTAGCCTCTGTGTGCGTATAAATAAATATATTATAGGAGGGGCTGGTAGCGTGCCCTATTATTAAGGTTCCCTCTTTCCATTTTAAAATTCTGCTTATAACTTTGCCAAACTTAAACCATTCAGCACTGAAATTTACATTCTGAGGTGTCTGCCTCAGGCTGAATTGTTTTGTAAAATTTCAGACAAAATTGTTCAGTCCTTTCAGAGAAGGAGTCTGGAGAAAAATACCGGTACATAGTTTGGCCCATATTAAAACATTGTAATGACCTGTTCTTTGAACAGTTCTAGCTCTCTCATGCTTTGGAATGTGGGAGAGGGTGGTCTTTGTGGCAAGGATGTGCCTTTTGTCCTCTCCATGAAAATCTGCCCTAATCTGGCCAAGGTATAAACCTTTGGGAAAAAAAATCACAGTTTGCACATGCTCAGTAGAGACTTCTTTGATTTTAGCTAAAATCTTCTAAGAGTCTATCATCATAAGCAAAGATGACCCTTACCTGCAGATTGGGGGGAGGGGCAGAGTGAGGGCAGCAGCTTCAGCAGGTGTTACTGAGCATGCTCAGTCCATGTGAGCATGCTAAGTACAAGCCAAGCAGCAATCCTGAAGAGGCATATGTCCCTACATTCCCTCCCCCACACATCACCTCTGCTCATGAGCATCCTTAAGTCTCTTGCATCTCCTACTGCTAACCAGACTGCACAAGCACCACCCTGCAGAGCAACTGAGAATGCTCCAGCCCCAGGGTACAGGAATGAAGCCAAACTTTCTCTGTTATGGCTGATGTGGTCCTGGGTGGGACCAGGCACTGGAACTGAGAGCAGGGAGCCTCTCTCTCCTGTGCTTTCAGTGGCACCCATGCAGCGTGGAGGAGGAGGGAGCTGTCTGATTCAAATGCAGGGAGTCTAAAAGCTGGACCAGGGAGGGGGAAAGAGTAGATTGGAACAAGAGATCTAGCGAGACTGGGACTGGAGGGCGGGGAGAGAAACTGGGACTGGCTGGGCAAAAGGACTACGACAAGGAGTTGGGAGGGAGTTAGATTGGATAAGGGAGGGAGACTAGTATGAGGATCCGGGGGCGGGGGCAACTGAGACTGCTTGGGCAAGAGGACAGAAGACAAGGCGTTGGGGCAAAATGGGAGTGGAACTGGTTGAGCAAAGTGACTGGGTCTAGGGAGAAAAATGGGATTCAGACAGTGATCCTGGAGAAGAAGACTAGAACTGGCTGAGCAAGGAGACTGGCTGTACAGTGATTAATAGTTAATTGTGTTTCACAGTATGAAAAAAGGCAGAAATACTTAATCCAAAGTTATCAAACACAGAAAATGATTCACTAGATATTATAGTTCAGAATAGTACAGGTCTTTTAGCTGTCTCAAATGAAATATTAAAATCTGTAATAAGCAGTGAAGTATGAAGTGGGGCTTTTATGGAATTTCCATTCATTTCTCAGCTTGCTCTAAACAGAATAAAGAATGAGTATTTACTGTAATAAACTCTTTTCTGTTCTTCCATAGCCTAAATAAAAAGTTGGGTTCCATTTTCAGCTATTAAAATGATCTGTGGCCTCATTATGCATAAAATTTTATATTTACAACCTACTTTGAATAATAAATAATGAATTAACTTTCTAAGTACAGAGGCTGTTATATCTTAAACAAATCATCACACTTTTATAAAGGTCCCTAATGTCTCCAGTACTTTGACATGCATACTGTTAAATAGAAAGATGTTACAGAAACAAATGTTGATGATAGCTACAAAATTTCTGTTGGTAAAGTGTAATTGTCAATCTTTTTCCAGTCCTCCCCCTTCTTATATTTATGTACACAGGGCCCGATTCCCTGATTTCAGTGGAGCTACCGTGGCATAAAACTGGGGAAACACAGTGGTGAATGGAGCCTTTTATGTTTAAGGTTTTAATTGCTGAGGGTGTGGAAGCAAAGTCCATGGACTTTAAAAACTTAGCTGCAATTGCATGGGTTTTACCTGATTTCCTCATAGCTTGGTTTGTTCCTGTTAGGAATCAGACTGATGGTACAGTATTGTGAAAAGAGCCACTGTTTATGAGCAAACCATTTTAAACAGGTTTTAGTGTTAACCTAAAACTTCTTAATAAGCTTAAGTACAGCATCACCCCTTATTTGGTTTTGCAAGTGCCCAGATCTTTTCATGTGGAATTAGCTGATCCCAGCTTTAAACCCTAATGAACACAGATAAAACTCAGCAGGATGTCCTGTTAGAAACTACAATTTTCTACAAAGAGAGCTCTTCGGTTTTATTTGGTTTTATTTATTGTATGTTCTCAAATACTTGTAAACTATCAGCTCTCTTACTGATCTGCACTAAAGTCAATTGAAAACGTAATTTTGAAGGCAATATTTCAGCACATCACCTAGTTTGATCTCTTTTCTGAAACAGTTTTCCAAGCATAGGGGGAAGAATATCAATGGATGTTTGAAGGTTTAAAAACCATTTCTTTACATCTTTACATCTGCTTAATTGTATTCAAAAAGCCACACTATACGTTATATGTCCTGTTTTGTTAGAATCTGTCCCAGGATTCACATCCCTCAGCCTTAATTTAGCTACAAATTGATTCTTAAAGTATCACATTTAATAGCCATTGGGGTTTGATGCACAAACTATTCTGACGTCTATTCATAGACCTTTATAATGGGACCCACTTTAGTTTATCCCTTGAACTGTCAGACTCTTTGGGAAATAATAGCTCCTGACAGTTGTAGAGTTAAAATATAGGATTAATGATCAGCTTTTAATGTGCAAATAGGGTATTCAGCTTTCCTCTTACCCATCTTATTTAACTCAAATTCACTGCTGAAACAGGTAGTGCTGGTTGATTCTCCAGCCGACATAGTTTAATGCATCAGAGTAGTTTTCAGAATCAAAAGAGAAATGTATATGCATGCCACACAGTAAACATAGCGAATATTTATAGTTACACTGACATACAGCTGAATATTTTTCAGTCAAGTTCATGATTAAGTTTTAAAGTTTCAATTCGCCACTTTTAGACAAACCGAAAAATAGTTGGGCATTACAGCAACCAGTTTAATCAGAGGTAAAGGGTCTGGTCTTCACTATTAAATGCAGCTGTAAAAAGCCCCACAGACTTTGTTTTAATTGTTTCCAATTGATCAAAACAATCTGCTGCCTGCTCTTAGTAAAAAGTAAAAAAAGGTGCAAAACACAGCTCAATCCTCATGTTTTCATTAAGAGATTAATAATGTGCTTGTGTCAGTGGACCTTAAGAATTATATGGTAATTTTCAGTTGTGGCATCCTATTAGAAAAGCTGCCTCTGTATACAAAATTAGACTATTTGTTTAGAAAATGTTATATACTCTTGTAATTGGAAAATACATTTTAAACTACAGTGTAATAAGAAGTATTTGTACATTACATTCTGCCCTGATAGCAACATTTATATTTCTGTGGGGGAATTTGGGTTATAATGACATTTAAAGTGGCTGACATCTATCCCAATGTATCTGGAAGAAAGGCTATGTGAATGATCAAAAACATGAAATTCATAACATAGAAAAATAAAATAAACACTCTGTCTCTCTAAAAAATACTTCATTTGTAATAAATCACACACCTGTGTATTCATTCTTAATCATCACTAGTTTTTCTAACAATATGAAACAAAATTTGTCCTTCGGAATGTAAGGCCCAATCCCGCACTCCTTATGTACCACAAGCTGCCAATAAACCAAGGAATGAAGGCTCATGCTGTCTTAAAGTCTGTAATTTTCGATTATTTGTTTGACAGTGGTGACATCAATGCTGTAGGCACATGTAAGTACATTGAATAGCAGCAGCTGAGAAACAAGAATAAAAGGCACATATAACTCGTGAATCACATATTTATAAACTGAATGCTTTCTCCAGTCATTCCTTATATCTTTGCATACATGTTTTAACAAACTAACAGGAAGAGTACAATTAAACTAGTTGGGAGCCTTGGCTACAACAAACTGCTTCTAAATGGCCTTCAGGGGATTTCTTTTGTTATTTCAATAACAATGCCAATTTACATGGGTACCACTGATTTCTAAGAATACAAAGCAATATATTGTTAATAGCCCTTGAGAAACATGAGCCAAATATAAATTAACCTCATAGATACTGTTTATAACACATTTACATATTCTGGGCCTGATTCTCTATTACCTTGCACCTTGCACAGTCATTAACAACTGTGCAAAGGAAGTACACCAGGGGTATAAAATGCTACCAAGAAAGAATGGTAGCACTTTACAGCTACTTTGCAGAAATGGATCGGATTTCTACTGAAACATATTTATAGTAACATTAAATTTACTGAGCACAAAAAACCCAGATCTATACATCCACAAAGAAAAAGCTACATTCTAAAGAACATTAGGTGTCTGGCTTTAATCAGCAATGGCTAGGTAATTATACAGTTAAGGCTGAAAGTCCACCCTTAACATGCCCTGTTGTATCTATATGGCAGGCTTCTCTGAATAGGATTTGAGAGTTATCTTCACAACATACTATGTTGTTCATGCTGCAATACATAGGCACAATGAGGCAGTTTAAAAACTGTTTGAGCTTTAACCTCCCATGTCCTGGCTTTTGGTTTACACTGGCTTCAAAAGGCCTTAAACTTGCAAAATTGCTGTTGACTTTGATGGAAATCGCATGTGCACCCCTAAATGTTTTGATTTCAATTTTGTTTTTGTGTGCATTTTCTTTTTAGATCTCATTTTTAATAATGAAGAAAACAACAAGCCTCTCTGTGAAGTGCTTAAGAATTGTCCTGAAAGGATTGCTTAGACCAAGTGATCACCAAATTTCACTGATGAAACTAGGGTGACCAGATAGCAAGTGTGAAAAATCGGGACGGGGGTGGGGGGTAATAGGAGCCTATATAAGAAAAAGACCCAAAAATCGGGACTGTCCCTATAAAATCGGGACATCTGGTCACCCTAGATGAAACTGAAACCATTTGTGACTACAAAATCATATCTGGTAAACTTCTAGTTTTCTTTCTAATTTGTGAGTATGATGCTTGCAAAAGGAGTGACCCTTTTTAAATCTGGGAGAGGAGGGTGGAACTCACTGGAATAACAAAAAAAAGTTTGTCCCTTCAGGTGAGGTGAAGTGTCACAGAAACTAGAACAGTGGTGGGCAAACTTTTTGGCCTGAGAGCCACATCTGGGAATAGAAATTGTATGGCAGGCCATGACTGCTCACAAAATTGGGGTTGGGATGCTGGGGCTGGGAGTGAGGGCTCTGGTTGCGGGTGCATATTCCGGGGTAGGGCCAGAAATGAGGAGTTCAGGGTGCAGGAGGGGGCTCCAGCTGGGGGTGTGGGCCCTGGGGTCAGGCTGGGGATGAGAGGTTTGGGGGGCAGGAGGGTGTGGCTAGGGAGAGATTCAAGGGTGCAGGCTCCAGGCGGCACTTAACTCAAGTGGATCCCGGAAGCAGCAGCATGTTCCTTCTCTGGCTCTGCATGCTGCACTGTCCGCAGGCACTGCCCCTGCAGCTCCCATTGGCTGCGGCTTCCGGCCAATGGGAGCTGCGAGAGCAGAGCTTGGGGCAGGGACAGCATGCAGAGAGGAGCCCCCTGGCTGCCTCTATGTGTAGGAGCCAGAGTGGGGACCATGCTGCTGCTTCCGGGAGCTGCATGGAGCGGCCCCCGACCCTGCTCCCCACCTGGAGTGCTGGAGCGGGGCAAGTCCCGGACCCTGCTCCCCAGTGGGAGCTCAAGGGCCAGATTAAAATGGCTGGTGGGCCAGATCTGGCCTATAGGCTGTAGTTTGCCCTCCCCTGACCTAGAAAAACAGGGACTGCAATGTAGGTCACAGAGTCAAAACAAGGAATCTAGATGGAGACACCAAGCAGAGAATCCCGGGCAATGCATACTGATAGATCTGGAGGCTGACATCTTCTGCTTAACCAACAGGTACTGCAAAGATAGTAGTCACAAAAACTTACCGACAGTGCCTTACCACCGAGCCTCAACTTTGCTCTGCAAGGAATGCTTGTAGGGGAGAGAGCATTACTTCACATTTCACTTAGTCCTCAGATTCACTTTTGAGACTGTCACCAATTGCAGAAATTGGTGCCACCTGGGAGTTGGTCTTTGATATGAGGACCTCTCTCCACTAGGAGCTGGACTGAGACCACCAAACACATTTCACATAGAGGTCATTGTACCACCATCATATGTTAATAACTTTCACTATTAACCTGAGTTAGATTTTGAAGTGGTAACCCTGAGATAAAAGGCCTCATAGCCTATTACATAGCTCCAGAGCCATTCAGTATCCCAATTTACCTTTTTTCTGTACTTGCCTAACTTTAAAATGGCCACGTGTATTTTTTGGACAGTTTCCACTTGAAACCAAAACCTTTCTTGGCAGGTTTCAGCAAAGAGTAAAATTTAATAGATTAGTTTTAAATTCTGTAAAACTGGGTTTTATAATGGTAGTACTTAGACTTTAGTTTCACTGCTACCAAGGGGATTACCTGTACTTGTAATGGAGTATGTGTAAGCATGTGTATTATGTTTGTCTACAATTTTATGACGGTTTTAGGTGCTGTTTGGCTATAAATATAGGATTAAATTCTTACGCTGACGTAAACACTGAAAGTGGATGTCTGAGGTGGAAAATCTGCAAGGTTGCCACACCAGACAGCAACCATAATCTCTCTTGTGCTGAACTCCAGAGCAGCTCCAAAAGTTGGTTATGCTGGCCAGAGCTGTTGTGGGATGTGCTGACCCAGTATCTGCCAACAGAGCTCCAAGGGAGCCACAGTCAAAATAAAGAAGCTCACTGTTCCCATCCCAGGGGAAACTCCTAATAGAAAGGAGAAGGACACAGTGGGAATATTATTTTTTCCATAAGGATGAATCCCACTTGTGGGCAAAAGGGTCTTTTTAGTACAGGGAGGAGTATTTTGCTAAATTTATCTTGGCCCATTGATTATTACAGGTATTTGTTGTTCAGCCCTCCAGGTAAATTTGAAACATGAAGACAAGGTTGTATAACCAGAAAACAAAACACACCTGGAAAGACTCTCCAGGATCACATAAAATGAGATAGGGCAGCTGACTGATCACCAGCAGAGCTTGTCGCTCCAAAACTGCTGCCAAGACCTAGTGTTGTCACGTATCGCAAAAAGTTCCTTGGGCGGCATGGCATCAGGTTGTGTTCAAGTGTTCATTTAGGAGCACCACATTCACATTTCGGTGCATTCCTCAGCTTTCCCTTGGTCATATTGTCACCATTCTTTGCCCTCAGCTCTCATGCAGTTTAAAGTACACCAGTATTTCTGTTTGAGCTCAGTGCTTGGGGGGAGTTGTTCTGAAGGAGCCAGGTTCTCCAGGATCCTCTGCATTTTTTGCCATTTTGTTACTCTGTGGCCTTCCACAGTGGTATTTTGGGGTAAGAGGTTTTGAGAAGTAAAGCTCTTTTTGGAGATTACTGACATAAGGAGTGTTTTGGCTGGTCCAGGAATGCAAGGACAAGGCCCCAAGCATGCAGAAACTAATCAACATGCTTCAACTCCCATTATTATTGAAAAGCCACATTACTACATAGGTCACCTCCAGAAGACTGGGAAAAAGCAAACACCTAACTCACTCCCAATGAAATACCTATCTTCAAAACAGGTGAGGGGACAAAAAAGCAGTTCTAGCAATTGTTAGACCACAAATCTAACTTATATCCCTAGTAAAATAATGAAACAAATATTAAAGGGGGGAGGGAAAGGGATCAGAGGATAATGGAGTCATGAGCAATTAACAGTTTGGGCCAAATTTATCCCTGTTCTAACACCATTCAAATCAGCGGGGTTACACAAGGGATGAATTTAGCCTCATGGGTTTATAAAGAACAAATCATGTAGGACAAACTTAAGAGCATTGTCTGATGGAATCTCAGAAGTGGCAGACCAGGAGGATGCAGGAGATAATAGGCAAAAAACTCTGTTTTTTATTCGCAATGGCTATCTAAATTCAGCATGTAATAGAAATGTTGGTGAAAATATGTCTTTGTTAAAGCTAGAAGAGCCCTGACATTTTAGTTAAAGAGTGAGAGCACAGACAGCACCCATCTCTGACACCCAGAAGAAGTCCTCCCGCCAAACAAGGAAAAAGCAGACTTAACATTCTTGATATTATTAAAGCAAAGAAAGAAGCAGAAAAAAACGTTTTCTTTCTTTTTAAAATAAAATCTCTCAGGCCTTTCTTATATGTCATAAAAAAAGTATTAAAAGGACAAAATTAAAAAAAATCATTTTCAGGTCACCTTTAAAACTGACCAAGACAAAGCACTGGAGAATATACAATTATTACTCACAAAACCAGCTCTTATTCGTATGAGAAGTCTCATTGCTTATAGTGGTACTACTCATGTGAATAAAGACTACTGGCTTGAGTCATGGCTGCAGATTCAGATGACCTACATGACCCAGTAGATACTTTCTACCTTTATTTTCTAAGTGTCTGCAAAACATATACCAATAACATTCTGAGTAATTGTGAGTTCTAAAAGGCAAAAGTAGGCTTAAGAGATCAGATTATTGCTATGCCTGATACAATAGTTCTAAAAATCTTGCATCAAAGTTGAATTTGTGTGAAGATGCCATATGCGGCTGGTTGGCATTTTCAACTCATTTTCCAAGTCACATTGTAAAGTTGATGAGATCATGGTATAACACAGAGAGATAAGTGACAATTCTTATAAAGTACAATTGGATTATACTGAAAAGTGACTGAGATTTGTCATAAAGACTGTATAATTGCATCAGTGGAAATAGTCAAGCTTTTATAATGAAATTGCTGAACAAAATCATGACATTTCCAATATCCAACCAAAGCCTGATTACGCTCATTTAAATACTAATGTCAATATTTATTAACTAATATTAAAATTAATGTCACATCATTGTTGCAGTTAGTTGGAAAATAATCACATATCCCTTTTTAAAAAATCATTGACTTTTCCTCAGCACAGAAAACTCTATTATCATTCTTTATAAAATATTTATGGCTTTCTCTGGCATTGTTGTAAGATTCCTAGAAGAATAATCAGAATGCTTTTCACTAAAAATAAGACCTTATTTTATAAACCATAAAAGGGAACCATGTTTATTTACTTTTTTATTATTATTGTTATTATTATTTGAAAGAATTTGCCCCTGCAGGTAGCTGTCTTACAGCATTACTGAAGGGCCAATTATTATTCATTTCACACATAACAATATGGAGAGTGTTATCAGGCTAAATGAAAAGAACTCTTCCCTGATTCATTGCTTGTACTGTGCCCTTGATTGTTTGTTCCACCATTTCTTCATTAACAATAAGACAGCTATCTGAAGTTCAGGGCAGGGTTATTTTCACTAAAGAAGTGCTAAATCATCCATATTTTCATTAGAAGCTGCCAGAACTGCTTAAAATTCGAACCAAACACCACTTTTTTTCATGTACCCGTAATATCAAATTTATGCAGATTTCCTCTCTTATGCCTGTTTTACAAACCCTGATGTGTAAGCTTTCATCTCACTGTTTGCACTTTTACCTGTAATAGGATTTCAAGAAGACAGAGATAAAGAGAGAGAACCCTCAGTATCCCTGCTGGAACCATATTGCCAATAGTATTTGTTTAGTTAGTAATTCTATCTTTGCACGAACTTTTAACATCCAGTTGGTTTGTTGCACTTCTCTGTGTACTTAGCTGCATTGCCATGGCAATGGAAAAACATGATGATGCAGATTTAGAAAGAAAAGGGAAAAAAAAGATAAAAAGCCACTGACGTCTCAAGGCTAGATGAGGTTGGGACTGGCTAATTTATTTGTGAAGTTAAGAGGCATTCAGTTTGAGAGATCAAAGGGGTTAAAAGAAGTCTTGGAGTGGAAAATCTCCATATCATAAATATACAAAGATGTCCAAGGAGAGGATTTAGATTTCCCTAATTTGGGCCAAAAACATCAGTCTCCCATTAAAAATCCTTGAGTAAGAACTATAAGATTTGGCCCATGTTTCTTAAAGGGGCATGGCAGATATTTTAAACCCAAAATGGAGTGTCTGTGTAATATATAATTCTTCACAAAGCCTAATAGTAATAGCATGGTAATATTTATACAAAGGATTTCATGAAATTAGATTTATTCCTAATTACCAAATATTTGATAATTTTGCTTTTTTTAATTTTTGGTTTGGATTTAAATATTTCCCTGAATCATTTACAGCCCTAACTTCCCACTGTTGTGTAGAGCATGACAAGCAGTCACAGTGAAAGGCACCCATCCCATACCCATTGAAGTGAACAAGCATTTTGCCATGGACTTCAAAGGCCCAATCCTGCAATCATTCATTCCTGGGAGGAACTTTAATCTCAATGGGATTACTCAGGTGAGTAAAATTATTTTTGTTAAGTGTTTGCAGTATCAGAGCCCAACAATGATGCAAACACATACACATGAGTACTTTTATGTGCATGAGCAGTTTTACTCAGACTACTCACATTTGTAAATCTTGCAGAAATGCCTGCAAGGCTGGAGTCCTAGGATCTAATCCTGGATCCCTTAGTTGTCTGAGTAACCCTTATTCACCCTTGTGTGAATAAAGATTATTCACACAAGGAAGATTGCATGTTCAGGCCATTAATGATGTGCAGAAAGTAAACAAACACTATGGTGAAAAGTAAATCTAGATTTTAAAAGGTCTTTAATTTTTAATAATCTAAGTTATTAGTAAAACAAATAAGGAATTTTAACATGAAAGTGTCTCTTTAAAAACTCACTGAGGCAAGGTCAGTAAATATAAATAAAACATGTGAAGAATATTAATCTTAATATTTTCTCTTTAGCAGTGAGGAGCCAAGGGCCATCAGACACAACCGAAACTGATACAGCTTGCTCTGACAATGTGAAAAGTACACTTACCTGTCTGTTCCTCCCTCTGAATATACGCAGGATGAAAGCAAATTTCACAATACAACTATAGTGAAGGAAAGGACAGTGAGAAAAGAATCTTAATGAGAACTGTGGATCATACATATGTGACACTATTCATTAGGGTTAAAAATCTGCCTTGAGAACTATATTTATGTCCTTCTGAGCACCACTGGAGAATACCATTATCCTGGTATCTAGCACTTACTCAAATCTCCTTTACTGCTGAACATATGTGACTAGTAGGGATTAAGGGGTTAAACATATTGATGAGAACAATCCAGATGTTTCCCCAAATCCACACAGAGAGGGACCCTCCATGTGGGAGGGGACAGTTAGTGATCACTGGGGCAGCAGCAGCCTTCCCTTCTCAGAACCATGTGGAGACCCTCTGCAGGATCTAGATCCACATGAGGTGAGGAGGAGGGGGCGGGGTGATCTGCAGATGAGTGGTGAGCAGCCCTGCACTGGGTGAGGGCAGGGTTGGTGGATGCATCCCCCAGGGGCTGGGTTTCCTGTTCCATGGAGTCCTCTCCACAGCGGACATCCTTTTAGAGGGGAGTCCCAGAAACAATCATTGCCAGAGGGAGCCTGCTGGAGTTGTACTGCCAGGAAGTGGATGGGGTGCCAAGAGCACAAATCCTCTGTGTGGTAGGGTCACCAGATAGCAAATGTGAAAAATCGAGATGGGGGGGGGGGGTAATAGTAGCCTATATAAGAAAAAGACCCAAAAATCGGGACTGTCCCTATAAAATTGGGACATCTGGTCACCTTACTGTGGGGTCTTGAGGGTCTTCCAGGTTTGGGGATCAGGCCAGTAGCCAGTTACCTGAGCAGGGAGGAAAACCTGTGGAGTTTTCTTCCCCCTGAGTTCCATTCTGCACAGAAGGGTTTGCTCCGCCCAAGTAGGGTCTTGTTTTGTTATAGTATTGATTTAGCATTAAATTCACACACAGCCAACACAAAGCTTGAGTAAGCTGTCTTTGTGTGAAGAACTCAGCAGGGGAAGGGATGGAATCTAATACCCAAGCCTAGATCAGCCCTGCTGTAGCTCAAATCTGGGACTAAGGCTGGAATAGCAGCCTCAGCATCTTTACACACAATGTAGGGGGACTGGGCTATTGGATCCACATAACTGTTGATCTCCTAGTCCTCCCCTGAATGGCATTTCCATGACCAGAGCATTTGGGGCCATGATGGAGCACCCCTCGGTGGTGCAGCAGCCATTTTGCCCTTGCCTCTCTCTTCTGGAAGAGTATTTTCAGGTTTTAAATGAGGCAGAGGGCCTTGCACAGGATGAATTTCACCTATAATGAACAAGGACATATAGACCTGGAAGCAAGTTCAGATCCTGTTGATGTTGTACTTTGGAAAGAGCATTATGGAGTGGCTAAAGACGTGAGACAGGAATTAGGAATTCTTGGCTCTCTTTTTTGGTCTGCCACAGTGTGATCATGTACCAATCTTTTAAACTCTGTGTGCCTCAACTTTCCCATCTTTAAATCCCACCTATTCTCAGTATCTCTAATTTCTCCTTCCTGGATGGCTTGACCCAAAGGCCATTGAAGTTAATAGAAAGACTCCCACTGATGCCAGTGTGCTTTGGATAACACCCAGAAGCAGGTCTTCCTGGATAAGTATATAGCTATAATAGCATGTAGCTGGGTGAATAATACAAAGCTTTTCTGTGACTATTTGCTCAAATTTAAATATGAATTCTCTTCAGCCATGTTCACACCTCTTTTGTGTTCACTTGTCATAAACATTCAGACAATTGAGTTGCACTTAATTGAGTTTTTGAATATTAAATTTGCATACTGTGATTGCACTCATCCATTTAGGGAACAGAAGCAATACCATGTGACTTCTATGACCAATCACAGCTAATCAATGGAGCTTTGATATGAGCATGCTGTAAACAACATTTGAAACAGTTAATCAAATATTTTAAATAACAAATACATGAAAGAAAAATAATCTGATCATGACTAGAGCTGGTTAAAATTTTCCAAATTTCAAAATTTTGACTAAAAAAGAGACTTTTAATGTAAATTTTCCTATTTTTCATCCAGCTCTACCCACAGACATTTTCAAAATTGAAAATGAAGTGAAATTGGTTAAATAAATTACTATTTACCCACTCAGCTATACTACCATGTCTGAAGGAAGTAGGCGGGCTATAGGAACAGACTGGCACTGACCCCCAGGTTGTAGCTGTTTAATGATAAATATAGAACTTGACTCTGCCAAGTCTTTAGAGAGACAAGGTTGGTGAAGTAATATCTTTTATTAGACCAACTTCTGTCAGTGAGGGACCTTATTTCAAACTTACTTCACCAGACCTGAAGAAGAGCTCTGTAAGCTCAAAAGCTTGTCTCCCTCACTAACAGAAGTTGGTCCAATAAAAGATAGTACCTCACCCACCTTTTCTCTGTAGTATCCTGGGACTGACCTGGCTACCAATAACACTGCATACTTTCTTCCAGGCTGGTACTTTCCACAAGTACAAATATTCACCAAAAAGTTGTTTTTAAAGAGGGCAACATGTACCAAATGTTATATTCCTTTGGTACCAGAAATAATACTTATCCAGATATTTATATTTATTTTAAAAGCAACAGTTGTTTTGTACAGATTGTGAAACACTTAGCATTTATTCAGTCCTTGTGTGAGTAAAATTCCCATTAATAATAATTAACAGTTATTTCTGTTGCAGTGCCCAAAAGCTCCAGTCAAGATCAGGGCCCCATTATTATAGGAACTTCTCAAAAATATAGATACAGTCTCTGCCCCTAAGAGCTTTGCTTGAGTATGGACTGAGTAACTGCTGAGTAAGAATTCTGAGATTTGGGCCTATAGCTTTAAATTTCAAAGATGCTGAGAACAGTAATCATGACAACATTATGATTGGTATAAATCAGGGATCAGCAACCTCTGGCACGCGGCTCACCAGGGTAAGCACCCTGGCGGGCCAGGCCAGTTTGTTTACCTGCCGCGTCTGCAGGTTCGGCCGATCGTGGTTCCCACTGGCCGTGGTTGGCCACTCCAGGCCAATGGGGGCTGTGGGAAGTGACACGGGCTGAGGGATGTGCTGGCCACGGCTTCCTGCAGCCCTCATTGGCCTGGGACTGCGAACCGCGGTCAGTGGGAGCCGTGATCGGCCAAACCTGCAGACGTGGCAGGTAAACAAACTGGCCTGACCCGCCAGTGTGCTTACCCTGGCGAGCCACGTGCCAGAGGTTGTTGACCACTGGTATAAATTATAACAAAGGTAATTTCCATGGGTATGCTAGTCCAGTCTGAAGCAAGAAATATAGATGAAAACTATAGTCAAATATGTAGACATCCTTTTGTCCTGTGGATGCAATCGTTTTTAGTGTCGGTTTAGCAAACTCATAGACTCCAAGGTCAGAAGGGACCATCGTGATCATTGAGTCTGATCTTAAAGGCTCATCTTGTACTCATCTTGATTCATATCACCACCACCCTGTTCTTGACCAGATGTAGGAGGATCCGGACTGCATATTGTTCTGCCTGCAGGTGGAATTCTGGCATGTAGAGAAATTACTAATTTCCCACTTTTATGTCATTTCAGAGTACAAACTGAATTCTCAGGTATTAAAAAATGTGTGTATACTTAATTCCTATTTGTATAAGAGAACATCTAACCCCTTGGGATAACAATAGCAAAAGTTTCCCCATAGATAGGGTTATAATTTATATGGAGATTCCTCCCCCGCTCCCAAGAAATAGGGGCATCAGACAGTTGAATTTAGGCTTTCTTCTCTCCCCACTTGATGACAATCATAACGTACACCTTAAAAGTCTGCCTCCCTCCTCCGAGGACAGTGATTTGAGGACAGCAAGCTGGTCTTAGTAAGGGTCAGCAAGTAAATGTGCCTGGAAAATGGAAAACATTTTTACATTTTTTGTTTATTTTCAATTTCTCTACCAAATTTTCCAACCACCTCTTCATTCTCTGCCACCCTCTTGGGCTGGGATTTTCAAGGGACTGTAAGGAAATGAGGATCCCCGAACCCCTTGAAATGTTTTGCCTCTATCCAACTCCCATTCCTCTACCTTCACCCAACAATCAGGAGTACAAATGTATCCGGGGGATATTTTCAAAAGCTCACATGGCAGCTAAGTGCCTAACTCTCATTGACTCTCAGTAAAATTCCATGAGTTTCATTCAGTGAAGGTCAATAGGAGTTGGAAACCTTTGAAAATCTTCCTCTTTGACCTTCTCAGACTTTGAGCAGCATGCAGCCAGGAAGGCAAAGTTGTACTTTGATGCTAGTGTGTGGAGGCCATGCATAGGACATATGAAAGGTTAAGCACCAGGCACAATCCTTAACATTGAAACCTATGTTCAGTGTGCATCTGCTCCCTTACTCACAACTATGCAGGGTAAGTAAGAGGTGGGTTGTAGGCAGAGAACAAGTATATATGAGTGGTCATGGGTTTAAGGGTGATAGCAAGCTAAAGAGACTATTCATTCCTCTCTGAGCCTGATCCAAAGCCCTTTGAATGAGTGGAAAGATTCCCATTTACTCTGAGAGCTTTGGCTCAAGCCTTCAGACCATTCTCTTGCTGCTGAGTAGAAGCAGGAGGTGACCATGCAGCTGTGCTCTCAATGATGCAGAGTCAGACTGCCCGACTCATCATTTTTTACCCTGCAACACTCTGCATCCACACTGTGCATGCTGTATTCATCTTAGAGACAAAAAGGGAACAACATAGCAGCTCTTACAATTAGTCATCATGGATGGGGGTTATAGAGTGAAACAGACTGCATCCACCGCCAGTCCAAAGACAGAGAGAATCAAATCATGATGCTTGTATCCATTCCTGTCCACCTGAAGCAGGAGTCATGACATGTCTTGAACTGGCTCTCACATGTGGCAGTGTTGCTAGTGCATCTGGGCCTAAATGTTCATACCGAGGGTGCCAAAAGTCAGGCTTCTAAATAAAACTGGCCTGATTATCAGTATGCTGAGCACCCACAAATGCCAGTGAAGTCAATGGGAGATGCATGTACTTGGCACCTTTGAAAATGAAGCCAATTTTATTTAGATGCCTAAATATAGATTTAGGAACCTGACTTTAGGTTTGAAAATTCTGGCTATGGTCTAAAACACCTCTTTAAAAAGTGTGACATATTTCAGAAATATATTATTTTATTTACCAATAGGTTTGGGTCATATCTTGTGCTTTTACAGGAACATATATTATTCTAACAAATTTTAAATAAAAGGAATATAGAGAGAAGCATTGAGTCTAATCCTCTCTCTGGCAACAATAAAATCAAACAGAGACTGCATAGATAACAAGATAAAAATGTTTGTTTCCCAATCCTAACCATTAATAATTATACAAGTTTTTCCTCCTGGGTGCAAACAGAAGAGGTGAAAAGAAAAGACTAGGGGGAAAAAAAGAGGGAGAACAAAAGAAAGGAAACACAAAGGGCCTGATTCTGCTATTCTTATTCACAATGAACCAGATCCTCTGCTTGTGCAAATCTTGGTAGTTCCACTGAAGCCAATGAAGCTATGACATTTTACCCTGGCTGATGTTCTGAATAGTACCTTACTCTTCAGGCAGTCTCATTGAACTCAGCAGGCTTGCTCATGGAGTAAGGTACTCCTTAACCTGAGTAAAGGTGGCAGGACTGTGCCCTTAGTGCGAGGGGATTGAGTAGAGGACAAACTAACCATCCTTGTTCCTAAGAAATTAATCCCAAATTTATTGTTGATTCGCGTGAGTTGCATGCCCCTGTGCAGGAGCATAGCCTTTCTGCACAGGACAAAGTCAGTTTGATGAAGAACAGGGAACATCTCTTCCTGTTCCCAAGCACACATATTTTATGCTTTTAACACGTAAACCACACATTTTTTTATGCACAGAGCACTTACTGAAAAAAGCTGCAATAGAACAATGCAAGCTGGAAGAGCTTTCACTGTCAAAAAATATACCCATCTGGAATGTTGATGATCACCTGATTTTTTCAAGATATTTAAAGCCTCTGCAGTCCACTTTTAGTGCAAATGATAGTTAGACTTAAAATTAAAAATTAAAAAAATCTCAATCCTTTGCCAGATGCTTTTAATACCTTGTCAAAGGCATCTCGTTTTTGCCTGATACTGATAACCACATACTTAGAGAACAACTGCTTATTTAGAAGACAAAATATGTTTGAGCTATTCCTGACTGCCAGTTGGTACCTGTTTATTTCCACCGCTAATGATAGCTTCATGAAAATTATAATTCAGTGTATTAGGAAACAATCATCTATTTTACACTGTAACACTTAGCTCTGGAAAATATTATGGGACTCAGTTACTATGAAAAACCTCTGTACAAGCAGAGCTGTAAAAGCAGAGTCAAACCTTGCTTGCCTTATTCATATGAGTAACTCCACTAAAGGAAAAGATTTGGCCCACATTGTATCAATGTCATGGACCAGCTGGCAAGCATAGAGCTGGACAGAATTTTTTCATCAAAACTAGGGCTGCCAAGGAATTTAAAAATTAATCACGACTAATCCCACTGCTAAACAATAATAGAACACCATTTATTTAAATATTTGTGGATGTTTTCTACATTTTCAAATATATTGATTTCAATTACAACACAGAATACAAAGTGTACAGTGCTCACTCTATATTTATTTTTTATTACAAATATTTGCACTGTAAAAAACAAAAGAAATAGTATTTTTCAATTCACCTACTACAAGTACTGTAATGCAATCTCTTTATCATGAAGGTTGAACTTACAAATGTAGAATTATGTACAAAAAACGCTGCATTCATAAATAAAATGATGTAAAACTTGAGAGCCTACAAGTCCACTCAGTCCTACTTCAGCCAATTGCTCAGACAAACAAGTTTGGTTACATTTGCAGAAGATAATGCTACCCGCTTTTTGTTTACAACATCATCTGAAAATGAGAACAGGCATTCGCATAGCACTGTTGTAACCGGCACTGCAAGATATTTACGTGCCAGATGCACTAAAGATTCATATGTCCCTTCATCTTCAACCACCATTCCAGAGGACATGCGTCCATGCTGATGATGGGTTCTACTCGATAATGATCCAAAGCAGAGTGGACCGATGCATGTTTATTTTCATCATCTGAGTCAGATGCCACCAGCAGAAGGTTGATTTTCTTTTTTTGTGGTTCAGGTTCTGTAGTTTATGCATAGAAATGTTGCTCTCTTATGACTTCTGAAAGCATGTTCCACATCTCGTCCCTCTCAGATTTTGGAAGGCACTTTAGATTCTTAAACCTTGGGCCGAGTGCTGTAGCTATTTTTAGAAATCTCACATTGGTACCTTCTTTGCATTTTGTCAAATCTGCAGTGACAGTGTTCGTAAATCAAACAACATGTGCTGGGTCATCATCCGAGACTGCTATAACATGAAATATATGGCAGAATGTGGGTAAAACAGAACAGGAGACATACAATTCTCCCCCAAGAAGTTCAGTCACCAATTTAATTAACACACTATTTTTTTAACAAGCATTATCAGCATGAAAGCATGTCCTCCGGATAGGTGGCTGAAGCATGAAGGAGTATACGAATGTTTAGCATATCTGGCATGTAAATACCTTGCAATGCCAGCTACAAAAGTGCCATGCGAATGCCTGTTCTCATTTTCAGATGACATTGTAAATAAGAAGCAGGCAGCAGTTTCTCCCGTAAATGTAAACAAACTTGTTTGTTTTAGCAATTGGCTGAACAAGAAGTAGGACTGAGTGGGCTTGTAATCTCTAAAGTTTTACATGGTTTTGTTTTTGAGTGCAGTTATGTAACAAAAAAATCTACATTTATAAATTACACTTTCATGATAAAGAGATTGCACTACAGTACTTGTATGAGGTGAATTTAAAAATACTATTTCTTTTGTTTATCATTTTTACAGTGAAAATATTTGTAATAAAAACTAATATAAAGTGACTTTGTATTCTGTGTTGTAATATAAATCAATATATATGAAAATGTAGAAAAACATCCAAAAATATTTAATACATTTCAATTGGTATTCTATTGTTTAACAGTGAGATTAATCACAATAAATTTTTTTAATCACATGTTAATCACGTGAGTTAACTGCGATTAATCAACAGCCCTAATCAAAACATTTTTAAAAAGTCAATTTTGACAATGTCGTTTAGAAAAAACACAAAGTGAAGTGTTTCAATAATGTCAAAACCTCCTGCGTTGGCATTTTGGGAACAAAAGATTTTGGTTTTTTGTTTAGGAACAAATGTTCAAAACAAAATTCTCTTATATATAATTTTTCTTTAACGTTAAACGAGATCAAAATTTAAACAAAATGTTAGTTTCACTCAATCTGAAACTTTTTTTTTCTGAATTTCATTTTGTTGAATAATTTTTTTAAAAAATGGCTTTGTTCTATTTTTGGAATGGAAAAAAAATAAAAAAACAAGGAATTTCCTGTGAAATGGAAAATCCGGTCCCCTTCCAGCTGTAATGTAGAAGTATTACAAGATGCAATGTAGGATTTCTATGTCCTTTCTTTCTCCTTTTTAAGCAAGTGATAACTCAAGTTCTCTATTTATCCACGAAGATACTACACCTTGGGCAGTGGTACTGTGAGCGTCCTCGCGCTGCCCAACCCTGATTAGGAGGGATCATGGATCACTTCCCGGTTAATTCAGCCTCTCACCTCCCTGCTGAGACTACCAATGAAGCATCAACAACTTGTGGAGGTGGTGGTGGTTTCTGTAATATGGATGCCCATCAGCTAAGACTAAGAACAGTAGCAGCAGCAGCCAAAGTATGATAACAAATTTTGGTTACAGTAACCTGAGCAGGATTTGACCTTGCAAGCTAGAGATGAGAGTTTCTATTCTTCTCTTTCCAATCCCTGAACTATCGAGTCCCTCCTATCTTTTTTTTTCACCCCTCCTTCTTTATTCTCTTCTCTTCTTCACTGCTTCTCTTTTCTTCTCAGGATCTGTTTCTTTCTGGGATTTTTTTCTCCCCTAATTCACCATCTTCCAGAATTCCATTACTGCAATATTGGTATAATGGTATTGCTTGTTCAGGAAGGACAGACAGGGAAAAAAGGAAGAAGGTGTTGCATTATGCATCAAGAATATACATACTTGTTCTGAGTACAGAAGGAAGTGAAAGGCAGACCATAGAAAGCCCCTGGGTGAATATAAAAGGGGGGAAAACCAGGGGCAATGTCATAGTAGGAGTCAACTATAGTATAGACCACCAAATCAGGAGGAGGAGGTAGATGAGGCATTTCTACAACAAATAACAGAAATATTCAAAATACAAGACCTGGTAGTAATGGGGGACTTTAACTACCCAGACTTCTGTTGGAAAAGTAATAAGGCCAAACACAAAATCTCCAATAAGTTCTTGGAATGTATTGGGGCAACTTCTTCCTTCAGACGGTGAAGAAAATAACAAGGAACAACCGTTTAAGCCTTGATTCTGACTCACAGGGAGGAATTGATTACAAATATGAAGGTGGAAGCAATTTGGGTGAAAGTGATCCTGAAATGATAGATTCCATGATTCTAAGGAAAGGAAGGAGTGAGAGCAACAGAATAAAGACAATAGACTTCAAAAAAACAGACTTTAACAAATTCAGAGAACTGGCAGATAAGGTCCCATGGGAAGAAAATCTAAGGGAAAAAGGAGTTCAGGAGGGCTGGCAGGTTCTCAAGGACACAATATTAAAGCCACAGCAGCAAACTATCCTGATGAGAAGGAAAGATAGGAAGAATAATAAGAGCCCAATATAGCTCCCTCAGGAGCACTTTAATGATCTGAAAATCAAAAAGGAATCCTACAGAATGTGGAAACATGGACAAATGGATGATTACATAAGAATAGCACATAGGGACAAAATCAGAATGAATAAGGAACAAAATGAGTTAGACCTAGCAAGGGACATAAAAGGCAAGAAGAAGAAGTCTATAAATACATCAGGAGCAAGAGAAAGGCAGTGCCGTAACAAGAGTGAGGCACTTGCCTCAGACGCACAAAGCGGAGGGGTGCAGCTCTACTGCAATCAGCAGCGCTTCAGCGGCAGCACCACCGCCGTCGCTTCTTCGGCGGCAGGTCCCTGAGTCCCTATCGGAGGGAAGGACCTGTCGCCGAATTGCTGCCGCTGCTTCATTCATTCTTCGGCGGCAGGCCCTTCCCTCCGACAGGGATTCAGGGACCCGCCGCCGAATTGCCGAAGAGCCTGGAGCTGGCCCTTGCCTCGGGCACAAAAATTCCTTGTTACAGCTCTGGAGAAAGGTGAAGGTCCATTATTTGGAAGGAAAAGTCAGTTAACAACAGATGACCTCAAGAACACTAAGGTGTTTATGCCTATTTTGATTCAGTCTTCACTAAAAAGTTTGTGACAAGCAATGTTCCCTCTAATTTTTCCCATCCAAGTGTGGAATGAATTTTGTTATGTGTACCAATATGGAGGTGATGTGTGGCGGGGGTGGGACCGAGGGGTTTGGAGTGTGGGAGGGGGCTCAGGGCTGGGGCAGAGGGTTGGGGTGTGGGGTTTGAGGGCTCTGGTTGGGGGTGTGGGCTCGGGGGTGGGGCCGGGAATGAGGGGTTCAGGGTGTGAGAGGGGGCTCAGGCTGGGACAGAGGCTTGGATGCAGAAGGGTGAGGGCTCCAATTTGGGGTGCAGGCTGCCTGGGACTGCAGCAGGGAGAGAGGACTCCCCCCAGCCCTCTCTCTCCCCAGCAGCACCTGGGCTGCGGGAGAAGCACCTCTCCCCAGTCACAGCAGTTCTGGGGCTGAAGGAGTCCTCTCTCTCTCTCTGCCATAGCCCTGAGGCTTTAGGGAGGAGAGATGTCTCGTCCTGCCACAGCCCCAGGGCTAGGCGGAAGAGGCATCTTGCCCCGCTGCAGCTCCGGAGCAGCAGAGGGGGGAGGCATCTGACCCCGCCGCAGCCTCAGGGCTGGGGGAGTCGCCGCAGCCAGGCACAACCCAAGCTCCCCCATCACAACCCCCCTCGTCACTCCATGCCCCTGAGTGCAGTGTGCACGCTTGCACTGCCCTTGGTGGCCTCCTGCACAGCCACACAACTTAGAGGGAACGTAGGTGACAAGATATTTTATACAGTTAATATTAGCCAGGAGAAGGAATGCAAGCCAGAATAGGGAAAGAACAGGTTAAAGAATATTTAGATGAGCTAGGTGTATTCAAGTCAGCAGGTCCTGATGAAATTCATCTTAGGGTACTGAAGAAATTAGCTGAAGCAATCTTGGAACTGTTAGCAATTATCTTCAAGAACTCATGGTGGATGGGGAACATAGAGGATGCAGGGAATTATAAACCAGTCAGCCTAACTTCAATATCTGGAAAGATACTGGAACAAATTATTAAACAATCAATTTATAAGCACCTAGAGGTTAATATAAGTACATAAGAACAGCCATACTGGGTCAGACCAAAGGTCATCTAGCCCAGTACCCTGTCTTCTGACAGTGGTCAATGCCCCACTGGGACAGTGGTGCCCCAGAGGGAATGAACAGAACAGGTAAACATGAAGCGATCCATCCCCTGTTGCCCATTCCCAGCTTCTGGCAAATAGGTCACTAAGTAATCAGGGGCGGCTCCAGGCACCAGCATGCCAAGCGCGTGCCTGGGGTGGCAAGCCACAGAGGGCGCTCTGCCGGTCGCCGTGAGGGCGGCAGGCAGGTTGCCCTCGGCGGCATGCTTGCGGAGGGTCCGCTGGTCCCGCGGCTTCGGCAGACCTCCCGCAGGCATGCCACTGAATCCGCAGGATCAGGGACCTCCCGCAGGCAAGCCGCCAAAGGCAGCCTGCCTGCCGTGCTTGGGGCAGCAAAATACCCAGAGCCGCCCCTGTAAGTAATAGCCAATGTGAATTTGTCAAGAACAAATCACATCAAACCAACCTAATTTTCTTCTTGGACAGGTTACTGGCTTGGTGAATGAGGGGAAGCTGTTGACATAATATATTTTGATTTTAGTGAGGCATTTGATACAGTCCCACATGACATTCTCATAAGCAAACTGGGGAAATGTGGTCTAGATAAATTACTATAAGGTGTGTGCATAATTGGTTGAAAGACTGTACTCAAAGAGTAGTTATCAATTGCTGTCAAATTGGGAGGATGTACCTAGTTGGATTCCACAGGAGTCATTCTTGCATCTGGTACTTTTTAATATATTCATTAATGACTAAGATAATAGAGTGGAGAGTATGCTTTAAAACGTGTGGATGACACCAAGCTGGGAGGGGTTGAAACCACTTTGAAGGACAGTATTAGAATTCAGAAGGACCTTGACAAATCGGAGAATTGGTCTTAAATCAACAAGATGAAATTAAATTAAGATAAGTACATAGTACAATAACTCCTCACTTAAAGTCATCCCAGTTAACGTTGTTTCATTGTTACGTTGCTGATCAATTAGGGAACATGCTCCTTTAAAGTTGTGCAATGCTCCCTTATAACGTTGTTTGGCAGCCACCTGCTTTGTCCACTGCTTTCAGGAAGAGCAGCTCGTTGGACCTAGCTGGTGGGGGCTTGGAACCAGGGTGGACCGGCAGCCCCCTATCAGCTCCCTGCTCCCCTAAGTTCCCCATGCAGCAGCCGTCCAGTAGGCTACCAATTGCTGGCAGTTCATCTGTCTCTCCCCCGCACTGCCATGTGCTACTCCTGCCCTCTGCCTTGGAGCTGCTCCCGGGAGCCTCCTGCTTGCTGTGCAGGGGAGAGGGGGAAAGGGGGGCTAATGTCAGGGTGTCCTCCTCCCCCCTACTCCTGTCCCCCACTTACCCCTTCTCCATATAGAGCAGGATAGGGACAAGACAGGGCTCAGGACAATGTACTTAGAGTGGGGTCAGCATACTTAAAGGGGCAATGAACATCTCTCTTTCTCTCCCACACACAGGATGTATGTCCCTGTCTCTGTCTGCCATGCTGTCTCCCCTCCCACCATTCGTGCTGCCTTGTAGAGTGTGAGGCTACATTAACAATAGTGTGTTAACCCTTGAGGGCTCAGCCGACTGCTAGTTCATCATTTAGCAGCAAGGCATTCCCTGGGAGATATCCCACCCTCTTCCACCCTCTAACTTCACTACCTCAACCAAGCTTCACAATCGTCATCGCTGTGTACAGTATTAAATTGTTTATTTAAAACTTATACTGTTTTAAAATTTCCCTGGAACCTAACCCCCCCTATTTAATTCTTATGGAGAAATTGGATTCGCTTAACATCGTTTCACTTAAAGTCGCATTTTTCAGGAATATAACTACAACATTAAGCGAAGAGTTACTGTACAACACTTAGGGAGGAAAAAATTAAATGCACCAATACAAAATGCAGAATAACTGGCGAGGCAGTAGTACTGCCGAAAAGAATCTGGGTTTATAGCAGATCACAAACTGAATATGAGTCAACAATGTGATACAGATGCAAAAAAAAGGCTAATATCATTTTGGGGTGTATTAATGTGAGTGTTGTATGTCAGACACTGGGGTAATTATCCTGCTCTGTTCAGCACTGTTGAGGCCTCTGCTAGAGTACTGTGTGCAGTTCTGGGTGACACATTTTCAGAAAGATTTGGAGAAACTGAAGAGTCCAGAGGGGAGCTACAAAAATGATAAAAGGTTTAGAAAACCTGACCTATGAGGAAAGGCTAAAAAAACTGGGCATGTTTAGTTCTGAGAAAAAAGTCTGAGGGGGTACCTGATAACAGTCTTCAAAATATGTTAAGGGCTGTTATAAAGAGGACAGTGATCAATTGTTCTCCATGTCCACTGAAGTAGGACAAGAAATAATTGGATAATCTGCAGCATATTAGGATATTAGGAAAAAGCTTTTTAACTATACAGCCCTGGAATAGGCTTCCAATTGAAATTGCGGGATCCCCATCATTGGAGGTTTTTAAAAACAGGTTAGACAGACACCTGTCAGGCATGGTCTTGGTATACTTGGTCCTACCTCAGTGCAGGGAGCTCTTGAGTTCCCTTCCAGTCCTACATTTCTATGATTTTAACTCTATTCTCTGTTCACAATGGGCTGCCCTCCTCTCTTGCTGTCAGGGCCGGCTCCAGGCACCAGCTGAGCAAGCAGGTGCTTGGGGTAGCCAAGGGGAAGGGGCAGCACATCGGGCTCTTCGGCAGCAATTCGGCGGCAGGTCCCTCGGTCCCTCTTGGAGGGAAGGACCTGCCACCAAATTGCCGCCAAAGAAGAAAGTGGCGCTGTGGAGAAGACGCCGATTGCTTGGGGCAGCAAAAACCCTGGAGCCGGCCCTGCTTGCTATGCCTATATGGTAGAACTAGCCCTAATTCACCTGAGTGCTCATTGGGTACTTTAGAACTCACAATGCTTCTTAATTGGAAATCCTTCTAGAATTATTAGTATTGACCTAAATATACACTTAAATAAGCCTGCAAAGCTCAGAACATGGAGTATCTTCAAGTTGAGCCTAAAATAGGTGCAAATTAATGATGCAAATGATATATACTTTGGCATCATATTCTAGCCAGCCTGGGAATGCTCACACAATTCCTGCACAACTGTCTGCACATATTACTCATATTACCCTGCACAAGTAATCTGATCAATTAATAGCATGTGGGGGTCGTGAGAATTTCAGGGGATTTATGTGCCATAATGCATGCACCTACCCTGTAAGCCCCACCTGGAATACCACTCTGTAGCCTACAGAAAATTAACTCTACTAGTTTTAGGGAGCTGAGCTGGAGTGCACTCCCAGCCCTGGATTTACTGGTAAACATGTATATTCAAAGCCTGGATTTGGCCCTAATAGAGTGACAATTGTTGCATATTTTTCATACTTTTCTTGTGTGTTCAAGGTTCTCTATTGTTTGATAGGTGGTATATAAAATATTGTACTTTCAATAAAACTTAGTCCTTACATGGTGCTTTTCATCCCTGAGCTCAGTGTGTTTCAAAAAGTGTATAAGTATCATTATACCCATTTTATATATAGGCAGACTGATTCAGAGATGCAAAATAACTTGCTTTCGGTCATAAAGTGAGTCAGTAGCAGAGCAGGGAATAGAGCCCACGTATCCTGTCCCCCACTCCCAATTCATTGAACCATACTACCTCAGGTCTACAGTATTGTTCATCTAAAGAACCCCGGGTGCTTTAAAAGTAAGTTTTAAGCCTCACCATGGCTCTGTGAGGTAGGGCAGTATTCATTTGAGAAATACAGGCACAGAATGATTTAGTCACTTGCCTTTGGTCATGAGTCAATGAGAAAGATGGATTCCCTGAATAGAGATATCAAAATGTTATAAAACTCTCCTGATTTGGGTTTAATTATAAACTTGAAATTCAGATCAGATTCAATGAAAAGTTCACCAACCTTTCATGTGAATCTGAGCCAATGCATGATTTTCACACTGACATCATATATAATTTGGGATTTAATCTGATTTTTACATCATAGGTGAATTTTAGCAGTTTTTATTGCATTTCAGTTTGCAATTTGAATTTTGTTTATAAAAATGTAAGGCCTGAAACAACCCCCCAAACATACACTCCAAAAGTGAAAGCCACAAGAAATTGTTTGCCCAGTCCCTACAAAGAGAAATGGCAGACATTAGCACAGATCCATTCCTAACTCTCTTTTCCTTGCCTTATACTCTATCATGCTGCCTCCTTAATTCTACATTATCAGCTAGGCTGGGAACACTCTATGTATCAGCATGAAGGTTTCAGAGTGCACTAGTATCAACTGACTAACAGTCAATGATGTCTCAAGTAATGAACACTAGAAACTAAACAACTATTTTTATCTTAGTTCTGTTTTTAATTAACATTGATGCTAAAAGAGCCGTTAGGCTCAGAGAAAAAGGACTCTCAAAAACCCAGCTCTTTGAAAACACTACAATACTCTATTCCCTTATAGAAAACTCCTATAGAATGTAAGGGGGTAAAATCAATACCCTTCTGTAGAATTTATTATAAAAAGCTATAGAATGTAATGAAGAATTATAGCCTTTCTATAACATTTTAAAATGAATCTATATAATTCTATAGCAGAGATATAATTCTCCATTAAATGATATTGCTAGTTTTAAAAGGCTATAAAAAGTTCATTATTCCCTATGAAAAAGCCCTGCAGGTTTTAATGAGGATATGCCATCTCCTGTGTAGTGATTTAACAAAACTCTGCATACCAAGTACACACATCTGAATGTATGCAGGTACTGCATGAACAGCACAGTAATGTATGAATGAGTGCAAGTTTTTACTGCCATAATAATCAATATTATATTATCCAACTTTCTGCAAAGCTAAAATAAGTCTTCCCTTATATTTTCTGGAAATTTCATCTCTCATAAGAATTAACTCTATAGACACTTAGGATATGTCTACACTACCCGCCGGATCAGCAGGTAGTGATCTATCTATCAGGGATTGATGTGTCGTGTCTCGTCTAGACACGATACATCCATCACTGAACGTGCTCCCCTTCGATTCCGGAACTCCAGCAGTGCGAGAGGTGGAAGCGGAGTCGACGGGGGAGCAGTGGCCATTGATCCCGCGCTGCAAGAACGCAAAGTAAGTCAATCTAAGTCGATCTAAGATACGTCGACTTCAGCTACGCTATTCTCGTAGCTGAAGTTGCGTATCTTAGATCGATCCCCCCTCCCCCAGTGTAGACCAGGCCTTAAAATGCAAAATAAGAGACTGTCCTTTATTAGGTCCATGGTTTGAAAACTTTTAAAAATATTTTTAATGCACTCATTTTACTAATGCTCCGTCCTTGGGAATTTAAAACTGGTGTCTGCTTGCATAACTGAATTTGCCTCTCTTCATTTACTGTATGCAGTTAGTAACTTTGAGCCTACTCTGTTCCCATTGAAATAATCCATCAAACTCCTATTGATCTGAATGGGAGCAAGACTGGTCTCTTATTTACTAATTGGTATGATATTCTATCTAAATGGCTGCTGTTCGATTACTTCCTGGATTTATAAAATAGCATGTTTTTATGTAGCGAGAAAGAGAGATAATCGGGCAGAAAAATAATGCTGAGTAACAGATAGAGCTGATCAACATTTTTTTAATTTTGATTTTTTTACATTTTTTGTTGAACATTTGAATTTCAAAAGAAATTCCCCCAAAAGAAAACAAAAACAAAAAACCCTGAACATTTTCAGTGATGTTTTTCATTGGTTGGTTTTGACCAGCTAAAAAGCTGGAAGAAAATTTTCAATTTTTGAAAAATGTTGAAATTTCAAAAAGTTTCAAAATTTCAACCATTTAAACCTGAAAAAACTGAAATAAAAATGAGTATGAATTTTGAAAAAAAAATGTTGCCTGTTTTCCAACCAGCTGTAATGTTAGTACATGGATTTATTTATAGGGAGACCCCAAAAGTGCTAACTTTCTTCTTTTTTTGTGCTTTACGACCTATCATGTAAAAGGAATGAACAACTTGAGAAGGGAAAAATCAGCTTGATTGGTTTGGACAGGGTAACAATTACAGTTTACTTCTCAGGCATTTAAGAACTCAGTTCTACAAATTACTCGGCACTCCTAATGTCCTTTGAAGTCAATGGGATTACAGATCCTCAGCACCACACTGGGTCAGACCTCCAGTCTGGGATCATAAAACATTTGCTGTTATCCTTATAGTAAAGTTATTTAAAATGTTAGGAAACTGTTTCAAGAACTTTCAAAAATTGTTAGCCTTGAACAATCTAAAAATGCTAAACTAAAAACCAATATCTCAGCAAATCCGGGGTCCAATATTACTTTAACAGAATTACTCAAGCGGTTCCTCTCATGCTTCTTTATAACTCATTTGATTTCCCTTTCTCCTCTCTTTTTTCTATCTTGCCTATTTAGATTGTAAACTCTTCAGAGAGGGACTGATTAGCTAGCTGGTTCTTGTTCACATACTCAGGGTCTAACTGATCACCATATGTGGAGTTGGAAAGGAATTTTCCCCCAGGTCAGGTTCACGGTGACTTGGGGTGTGGGGGTCATCTTTCTTTGCATCATGGAGCACAGATCACTTACTGGGATTAGCTGGGTATACATGACTTAATCACTTTCCTGACATTTGGGGGAATGGTGCCCCTTGGTCTCTCCTATTCTCTGCCTGTGGCACATAATAGTTTAGTCTCCGGTGGGCTGTAATATTTTGGTCTAATTTTGATTGTTGGATTTAGTGGGCAGGTGCTGGGTGGTGTTGGTGGCCTGTGATATACAGATGACCAGATTAGATGATCTAGTGGTTCCTTCTGGCCTTAAACTCTCTATGACTATGTATTCTACAGTGCCTAGCACAATGGGACCCCATTCTTTGTTGGTCCCTGGGCACTACTGAAATAAACATGATTCATAATAATAATAATGAAATAACAATAGTAATGACTGCATTTTTCTTCTCTAGGATCCTGAGTGCTGGCTAAGTGAAAGTGGCTTAAGGTTGAAATAGGGAAAATGTGATGAGGTCAAATAAGAAAAGCACAGCTGTTAAAAAGAAATCATAATGGTGCAGCAGCACTCCTATAGTTAGGATTGCGTCCGGTGTTCCCTCTAATTTTTTATGTCTATGTGCGGAATTAATTTTGTTATGTGCACCAATATGGAGGTGATGTGTCACACACTAGATGATGTGTGACACATCACCTCCATATTGGTGCACATAACAAAACTCAGGTGGTAGGGGTGGGGACAAGGGGTTTGGAGTGTGGAGGGGGCCCAGGGCTGAAGCAGAGGGTTAGGATGCGGAGGGGTGAGGGCTCTGGGGTAGGATTGGAGATGAAGGGTTTGGGGCACAAGAGGGGGCTCGGCTGGAGCAGAGGGTTAGGGTAGGCTGTGGGGTGGGGCCGAGGATGAGGGGTTTGGGGTGCAGGCTGCCTCAGGGCTGTGGTGGGGAGAGAGGACTCCCCCCCAGCCCTCTCTCACTGCAGCAGCTCCAGGCCAGAAGAGAGGCGCCTCTCCCCCAGCCAGGACAGCTTCGGCAGGCCTGGGCCGGGCCGGACTGAGGGAGTGGTTCCTCTCCCCCAGCCACGACAAGTCCAGGGCAAGTCTGTGCTGGGGCCGGCGGGAAGAGGTATCTCTCCTTGTCGCAGCCCTGAGCCCCTGTGCAGGGCTTAATAGGCATCTGCGTGGCTGTGCACCTTAGAAGGTGCAAGGCAGGGTTAGTGACCCAAACCTGGAGTCATTTGAGCTAGGGGTTGCAACTTTGTGCTTGTCTGGGTAGTTCTAGGGAGCGTGCCAATACCATTACCCCACTGAACACCCCACCAATGACGTTTCTAGTCCAAACCTTTGTATACCTGTGGAATAAAGATTTAATAACTCAGGTTGCTTCATACAAGTTGTGTCTGTTATCAGATTATGTGTCTTTAATTTATGGGGATGCTTACTGTGAACACAGGAGAACAGTCAGCAGCCATTCTAACCACAATTTTTGTTATCAGGTGGGGAGGAGCCAGATCCAGAGGACTTTGTGTGGGAACGGGGCCAGAAAGAAGGGTTGCAGCTGCAGAAGGGTTGGGCATGAGAACTGGTGGTAGGCAAGCCTTGGATTGGTTGTTTAAGAAAATCTGTATTTTACTAGCCCCTACATAGGCGCAGGGAGGGAAAGTGTCTGCTTCCTGATTTCAGGGCAGATTAATGTGGTGTTTCAAAGATCTATAGCATAGAGGTTTAGAACTGACAGCTCAGGTACCTTGACCTCTGAGGGAAAGAAATGTGCGCTCTACGAGTTTCCAATGTGTGGATTCTGGGTGATTGCTGGATCACAAAGTGTAGAAGTTTGCAGGACAGCAAGGAGTACACCATGACATGGAGATTACAGACTACAGGCTGATTTGGGTGGAGAGAGGTGGCCTCTGTAGGCATTGTCTATGCCTACTCTGCAGCATCTAACTGGTGACTTGAGAGGTTGGACTCTGATTGGACTGAGTGTCTGAATGATTGCTACAGCAAAAGAATGAAAACTCTTAGAGTATGTCTACACTACAAGAGTAGTTCGATTCAACTTAATTCGAATTTGTGGAATCGACCTTACGAAGTCGAATTTGTGTATCCACACTAAGGACACTAATTCGACTTTGTGATTCCACACTAATGGGGCCAGCATCGACTTTGGAAGCGGTGCACTGTGGGAAGCTATCCCACAGTTCCCGCAGTCCCTGCTGCCCATTGGAATGCTGGGTAGAGCCCCCAATGCCTGCTGGGGGAAAAATTGTGTCGAGGGTGGTTTTGGGTAACTGTCATAATTGAACCGTCAATTACTCCCTCCCTCCCCGAAAGCGCCTGCGGGCAATCTGTTTGTGCACTTTTCTGGTCAGTGACAGCACGGCCGCCACAGCTCTGCGATCATGGAGCCCGCTGCAGTTATGGCCGTTTTCACCTCCTCGCACCTTATCGTCCACCTCTTCCACAGTCAGCTGCTGAGAAATCGGGCTACTTTTCAATGGTGCTGCAAGCACTGGTGGAGCATAGGGGACGTTTTACCAACATCAACGTCGGATGGCCAGGCAAGGTTCATGACGCGCATGTTTTCAGGAACTGTGGTCTGTTTTGACACCTGCAGGAAGGTAGTTTCTTCCCAGACCACAAAATAACTGTTGGGGATGTGCAGATGCCTATAGTGATCCTCGGGGACCCAGCCTACCCGCTAATGCCCTGGCTCATGAAGCCCTATACAGGCGCCTTGGACAGCGACAAGGAACTCTTCAAGTACCAGCGCGCAGCGTGACCTGTGACTGTTCAGTTTCTTTACAGAGAAGCTGAACCTGCCCCTGTTTCTTTACCCAGTTACTGTTGACTATCCTCTGCAGTTACATACCCTGTTCACCCCGTTTCCCCGACTTCCAACACACGTGTAAAAATAAAATACATGTTCCATTGTTACTTAACAAAGGTTTCTTTATTAATGACTTTGCGTTAAAGGGTTGAAACTGGGACGCAGACTGTGCTGGGTAGGGTGTGCGGTGATGTAAAGACCGCCTCTAAACTCGAGGAATGACAGGCTCCTGCTCCTAGAGCGGTCTGCAGTGCCAGATTGGTTGTTTCAACGGAGCCTGCCATCCCTCCTTTTTGGGATTCTGTGTGCGGGGGCTATGTGACCTTGTGGTGGAGGAGGACGGATACAGATTCCTCTGCTGCGTGACTCTGCGGTCCAGGACAAGGACCGCTGCATAAGATCTGTAACCGCCCTCCCCCGCTACAAAGTCACGTCCCCCCCACCCACACAGAACTTGGAAACCACCTCCCATACCGACCAGGGTGCCTACTGACTGTGTGTGTGACCTGCTGCTGATCCTGCCCCCGTGTCTGTACCCTGGTAAAGGTGACTGTCCTATGCAATTACCAACCCCCTTCCCCACCCCCCCTTCAAACACAGTCTTCTGTGAAAAAACATGACGGAAACAGTAATTAACAGCAAAGTATTTTTAATAATTAACTAGACAGTTAGGGGATGAAACTGGGATTGGGGCTTGGGTGAGTCTGGAAGGGAAGGACTTATCAAAATTTAGGGTATGAGAGCTTTTGGGTACTTGAGCACTCTGTTGGGGTGCAGTGACAGTTTTAATGCCCCCTGGCACCCCTCCTTCTGGTTATTTTGGGTGAGGGGGGTATGGGACTTTGTGGTGGGGGAGGGCGGTTGCAGATACACTGCAGAGGGGCTCTGTCCTCCTGCCTGCGGTCCTGCAGAACATGCACAAGGCACCGGAGCGTGTCCGTTTGCTCCCTCATTAGTCCAAGCAGCGTTTGAGTCGCCTGCTTGTCTTCCTCACGCCACCTCTCCTCCCGTTCGCTGTGTGAGCGCTGGTACAGAGAGAGGGTCTCCCTCCACTGGCTCTGCTGGTCCGCCTCGGCTCGGGAGCAGCCCATACGTTCAGCAAACATCTCGTCCCGTGTCTTTTTCTTTCGCCGCTTAATCTTTGCCAGCCTCTGTGAGGGGGATGCTGTGGCAGGTCTGGAGACAGTCGAAGCTGTGTGATGGGAAAAAGGGAGTGAATTCCTTGCAAAGATACATTTTTGCGAACAATGAACACAGTCTAGTCTGTGTCTGTGAACAAGAGCATGCACAGCACCTATCTCATGCGCACTCCTGCTGCAGGCAATCCGGAAAGCATAAACTCTGCCCCTGTTCCACCCCATCGCAGTGTCCCCTGACCCTTGGAATTCCGGGTTGAGATCCCAGTGCCTGATGGGGCAAATTTCATTGTCGCGGGTGGTTCTGGGTACATGTAGTCACTCATTACTTCCTCCGGGAAAGCAACGGCAGACAATCATTTCGAGCCCATTTTCCCTGGATTACCCTGGCAGACGCCATAGCGTGGCAACCATGGAGCCTGTTTTGCCTTTTGTCACTGTCACCGTATGTGTACGAGATGCCGCGGACAGAGGCGATTCAGCAGCGCTACACAGCAGCATTCATTTGCTTTTGCATGACAGCAGAGATGGTTATCAGCCATATTGTACCATCTACCATGCCATTGTAAATTGGCAAGGTGATGATGGTTACCAGTCGTATTGCATTATACCTTCTGCTGCTGTCATAGGTGCCCCTGGCCGAGATCAGCCGGGGGAGCAAAAGACAAAACTGGGAATGACTCCCCGAGTCAATCCCTCCTTTATGGTATCTAAAAATAGAATAATTCCTGCATAGAATATGGGGCAAGTGTAGTACAGATCCACTGTATCAGAGAACCAGAGAGCACAGCCGCTCCGTGTCAGATTTTGCAGGAATGATGAGCTGCATGGCATTCACAGGGGGTTCTCCTGCAACAACCCCACCTGTTGCTTCCCTCCTCCCGCAGCCTTCCCGGGCTACCGTTGCAGTGTCCCCTGATTTGTGTGCTGAAGTAATAAAGAATAAAGGAATAAGAAACAGTGACTTGATAGTGAAATGAAATGAGGGGAAGGCAGCCTCCAGCTGCTATGATTGTCCAGACAGGACATTAAGCAGTGTGGGGGAGAGGAAAACAGCATCCTGCTGCTATGACAGTCCAGGCAGTACAGAATCTTTTCTTTACACATGAAGGGCGGGGGCTGATGGAGCTCAGCCCCCTGTTGCTATGATGAAGACGGTTAGCAGGCCGTCTACTTATGGGCTGATGACGAGGACGGGTACCAGTCGTATTGCACTACACCATCTACAGCAAGGCTGATGATGATGATGACAGATATCAGTCATATTGCACCGTCAGCCACCCATGGGGGGGGTGGGGGAGGATGCTACAGTACAGTGCCGCAGCATCGCGTCTGCCAGCAGCATTCAGTACACATAGGGTGACATTTAAAAGAGTCAAGAGACGATTTTTTTTCCTTTTCCTTCTGGTGGTGGGGAGAGGGGGAACATTGACGAGCTATGCCCTGAACCGCCGCGGACAATGTGTTTGACCGTACAGGTATTGGGAGATCAGCCAAGAATGCAAATGCTTTTCGGAGACTGCAGGAACTGTGGGATACCTTGCGTCCTCAGTCCCCCCTCCCTCCATGAGCGTCCATTTGATTCTTTGGCTTTCCGTCATGCTTGTCACGCAGCAGCGTGCTGAGTCTCTGCTACGCCGTCTGTCTGGAGATTTTTTAAAAATACTTTGGACCAGGCGTAACATTACAGTAATTCCCCTAATTAGATGCAGGAGTCTCCGAGCGAGATCACCCTGAGGACAATCACTGAAGGAGATAGAGAGCACATGCTGCGTGAAAGCCAGCACAAACCAGGGGTCTATGCAGCCATGCTTGGGGAGGCAATGCTCCCTGAACACCTCCTGAAAGCTTGGCGCGGAAAAGTGTGCTACCACAGAGCACCCAATAAGGCAGCTCTCCCCAGGAACCTCCTGCGGAGGCTTTTCGATTACCTCCAGGAGAGCTTCGTGGAGATCTCCCAGGAGGATTTCTGTTCTATCCCCATATATATAGACCTCCTTTTCACATAGTTCAGATTCCTGTTCCATTAATAATAAAAGTTTACATGTTTAAAGCACTTACCGACTGATCCTTCCCCTGATTCAGGGTCCGGGTTAACGGCCGGGGAGGGTTGGTAGGGGATCTTCGTGAGGGTGATGAAGAGATCCTGGCTGTTGGGGAAACCAGCATTATAATCGCTGTCGCCTGCCTCGTCCTCCACAAACCCTTCCTCATCTTCCCCGCCCACGAACATTGCCGAGGAACCGGCCGTCGACACTATCCGATAGTCAGAGTCCACGGTCACTGGTGGGGCAGTGGTGGCAGGCTCCGGAGCATCCGTTTGCCGCTTTGGTCTTCTGGTAGCCTTGTCTCAGGTCCTTGATTTTCACGCGGCACTGCGTTGCATCCCGGCTGTATCCTCTGTCTGTCATGGCTTTGGAGACCTTCTCGTAGGTCTTTGCATTCCGTTTGTTGGAGCGCAGCTCCGAAAGCACAGACTCATCGCCCCGCACACCGATCAGATCTAAGACTTCCCGGTCAGTCCATGCTGGGGCCCTCTTTCTATTCAGAGATTGCATGGACTCCTCTGCTGGAGAGCTCTGCATCGTTGCCGGTGCTGCTGAGCTTGCCTCGATGCCCAACCAGGAAATGAGATTCTAACTGTCCAGACAGGAAAAGGAATTCAAATTTTCCTGGGGTTTTTCCTGTGTGGCTGATCAGAACATCGAAGCTCGGACTGCTGTCCAGAGCGTCAACAGAGTGGTGCAGTGTGGGATAGCTCCCGGAGCTACTAAGGTCGATTTCCGTCCACACCTAGCCTAATTCGACATGGCCATGTCGAATTTAGCGCTACTCCCCTCGTCGGGGAGGAGTACAGAAGTTGAACCTCTATGTCGAATTAAATAGCTTCGTGGTGTAGACGGGTGCACGGTTAATTCGAATTAATGCTGCTAAATTCGAATTAAAGTCCTAGTGTAGACCAGGCCTTAGTAAGTATTAGAAGAAAATGAATCGGGAAATTGGCAGGCTCATGGCTGACCAGAGAATGTGTAATGTATGGCATAGAAACATTACAAGCTCTGACACCTGACTGTTTCTCAGAGATGGGGTACAGCTTTTAGGCAGGGGTTAATGGATCTTTCTCTCAAACATAAAATGTCCAGTATTTTGGAACAGAAACACTTTCTGTTGTTTCTCTCACTGGCCCTGCCACAAATATCACCCTCCAACCATTCTGAACCATGACCAGGAACACCATTCCACTGTAACATGGTTGTGCTTTGCTCCAGACACTGCATATGAGTCAAGATATGGGGGGAGGGGGAAGTAACAACAATAGAAGGGTATATATACCAGGGAGTGAACACCTCAGGGAGATGAATTCCTTGCTTCCCATTTGCGGGGGAGGGGCTCAGTGAGGGGGGTAATGGGGTGGGGGCATAGGCGTAGTTTGACTTCTATATTTGGGGGTGGAGGCAGCTCCAGTCAGACCATTGGGGCTATGGGGGGCAAATTCTACTCCTGCCTGAGGCTTGCAGTTTTGGAGGGAGGCAACGCTCCCCTATCTCTCCAAAACTATGCCCAGGGGTAAAGGAGGAATGCAGTGAATGGGTCAGGGCACGGCTAGGGAGGTGTTCCAAAGCAGGCATTGGGTGGGGGGTAGCTGGTGTGTGTGTGTGTCGGGGTGTGAGGGGGATGGCTGGCTTAGAATAAAAAGTGTGGGACATGATATGCACAACAGCCTCAATGACTACTCACACCTACCAACAACATATCTTTTCCTGTTCAGAAAACTAAGAAATTCAAGGGCCAAAAAACGATGTTAATGCAGAGTTAAGGTTGGTGAGATGTCGTTCCCTGGCAGAACGCTGAGTTGAGCAAAGCTCAAACCAAAACTGAAAACCATCTTTTCACAATGCCCCAGTACACCCTGCTAACACACATACTCTGCTAACACTACAGCTGCTGAAATGTATAAGCTCTTCAGCTCTTTTTACAGCCCATTCACTCTCACCCACAGGATTCCATCTAACATTATTAAAGGAAATAAAGGGAAAAAACAGTTTGCTCATGCCACCTTCCCTCTACCCTCTTTTGAGCAATGCCTCATTAGGCACGTAGCACAGACTCACACTGGCCTTTGGCACTATAAGATTCAGGAGGTTCCAGATCCTGGCATACACTCACATATTTAGCCAGCTCTGCAGAATGATACCGCACATGTACAATTTAAGATCCACAACACAGCCTTTTACAGCTATCTTACACTTGCCCACAGGGTGACATCTCAGCCTACACTTTCGCTTAACCATCATTAAAGCATTAGAGTCCTCTCCTACTCCACCTCAGCTGACAATATCCTTTGTAATAGAAGCCTTATAGTGTAATCTACATAACTCTGCATAGGAATGATGCAACTGCAGCTTGAAAGTAAATATGCACTTCTTCCATTTGCTTATCCTCATAGTGTGCAAAACAGAGATTGCCTCACATCACAACCACAGCTGTTACGCACCTCAGAGTAATCCACAGATCTCACCAACACACCTCTACCAAACAAAGCTAACTACTACCTCCGTCATTTAGTGTAGCTACACCTGACACTGACCATGCTCACTTTACCTGATGTGCATGCAGATAATAAATACCTAGACTACTCTCATATCACAGCTTGCTACTGACAATACCCATTGTAATAAAATGCCTGTGCCCTGTTAATTATCTGACATACACAATACTGCTTTGAAATGATGCATTCTGGATCCTGAAGGTACATATACAGCCCTGCTTTTTGCTCACACTCATCAGAGGGTGCTAAACATAGATCTCATACCATCATCACAGCTGTCACACACCACAAAGTAATCCACACATGTCCTCATATCTCAGACACATCTTTACCAAGCAGGCCCAACTACTGCCTCCACCATTTAGTGTAACACACTGACTGCACTAAGAGTGTATCCAAATCATTCCCATTGGCTACTGCCAGCTCCAGGGGAACAGAAGGAAGGTGGTACACTCAATCTTTTTTCTTCTCCACATCTTTTGTCCTTTAGCAGTGTTAGATGGAATCCTGTGGGTGAGAGTGAATGGGTACAAACATTTCAGCAACTGTGTGATTGGCAGAGTAAAGGTATGTGTGTTAACAGGGCATACTGGGGCAGAGTTTAGTTTGCATGGGCAGTCTTAACTGGGCATATGCTGGTTTTCAGACGTTTTGAGTTATGTTCAACTTAGCATTCTGCAAAGAGGTGACATGCCACCAAGCAATCTGAACTCCACGGTAATGCAATTTTTTTGCCATTTAATCTAGAATATGTTACTGGCAGAAGCAGGGCTGATGTATTCTTCGATTCATGTCATTATTTAAACAGGATATTAATAAATAAGGATGTTATGGTGCAAGGAGGGGGAAAGTGGTTGAACAAGTGAGAGGGAAGGGAAGTGACGGGTATCAGAGAAACCAGTTTTGATTTAGGAACAGAGAAATAGTATCTGCTCAGATCTTCATCATTAAAGAACCTCTTTAAAATGGAAGCACTGTTAGTAAAAGGTGCTGACTGACAGCTATAGAAATCAGAATCATATTTATCCACAGAACTAGTATAACAAAGACTGTAAGGGTGCAAGTTTTCCACATTGTCTATACGCTGACCTGGTTCAGAGACTCTAGGGGTATATATACACGGAATCTACCAACCCTGGTAGACAGACTTGCACTAGCTAGGCTCAATTTAGGGTGCTAAAAATAGCAGTGTGAATGTTATGGCTCAGGCGGCAGCTTGGGCTCTCAAGCCCACCTGATCCCTTGGGTCTGAACTCGGGTGATTAGCCTGGGTCTCTGGCAGAGCTATGTTTAGCATGCTGTCTTGAGCACAGATAATGTGAGTCCGTCTACCTGGGCTAGGAAGCTTATTCCAAGGTGCAATGTAGATGTACCCTGGAAGTGAGGTGAGAGGGCAGCTCATTCTCAGTGTCCATACAAATCTTCCCAGACTGGCCCAAATATGCCATCTTGGGTGGTCCTGGGGTGGACACATGTTACAAGAAACTGGACTGCAGCCAGAAGCCCATTTGACAGAGGCCACTGAACACACATTGGATGGTACTTCCGCAATTTTCAGTCACTAACAATCTGGACTTGATTCAAGTCAGCAACCTGGAAGAAAAGGGTGCCATATCCTATTACCAATCCTCTGAGACAGCAAGGCCCTCATCTGCTTTTATCTTAACAGCTATGTATTTCTGCAGAGTAGTACTTTCTCAAAAAGTTTCCCTGACTGTACCTAATTTTCATGAGCAACTACACATATACAAAAATCCAGCTCATATTGCTGTGGGTATACAACGCAGATGTTCTTTTTTATACTTTCATCAATTTTATCAATTAAAAAATCTTGGCAAGAAACAAGCATAGTATTCGCATCTAACCTTTACATTGTGTCAAGACTGGATTGTTTTTATTTTTGAATCAGGTACTCAAAATATAACCCAATGGTCCTTGGCTGCTTTCAGTTCACAGATACATAGCAAAACATGTGTGTGATTGCAATATTTAGCAGTCAGAACAGCACAATTGGAAAGACAGTTAGGAGACAACAATCTGTGATTAATTACCATGCTATAATTCTATTGTGAAATGATGAATTTGTAACACTTGATGTACAAAAGTAGCCATAACAGAATTATACATGTCAATCTCTCTTCCAACACCAGTAATGAAATATGACAAATAATTTAAATTGCTTATTTTAAAATGGAGGGAGGTGGATTATTGCCATTTTGTATTTGCGAGGAGCAAATAGTCAGAACACAGAATTTTATACCTGGCAACCAGTCATGCTATATTTCTGGGGAACTCTTTTGAAAACAATAGCAGATATGACTTATTTTCAAGCATCTCAATCTGAAGCCCAGAACAACACTGGGGAATAATTTTAAACCAAACTTCCAGTTAGAAGACTTGTCTTTTAAACTGACTAATGAACTCTGTGTGATGTCTGATATTGCTTGGCAGCAGTAACATGGCACAGGCTACATTCTTCTATTCTTAGAGCATTATACATGAGAGTTGGGGCTGGGATTGGAATTTGTACTGCATGTTTCTACCCCACAGGAGTGGAACACACCTACTACCAGTAGCTCCAGGTAAGTGGATGAGGTAATTATCTGCAGGATTTAAGTAGAAAGCACCCAATCCACATTTTGTTTGGTTAGGCATTTGTGTATCCTTCACATAACTGAGAATAAGGCCTGGTCTACACTAGGACTTTAATTCGAATTTAGCAGCGTTAATTCGAATTAACCGCGCACCCGTCCACACCAGGAAGCCATTTAATTCGACCTAGAGGGCTCTTTAGTTCGAATTCGGTACTCCACCCCGACGAGGGGAGTAGCGCTAAATTCGACATGGCTATGTCGAATTAGGCTAGGTGTGGATGCAAATCGAACTTAGTAGCTCCGGGAGCTATCCCACACTGCACCACTCTGTTGATGCTCTGGACAGCAGTCCGAGCTTGGATGCTCTGACCAGCCACACAGGAAAAGTCCCGGGAAAATTTGAATTCCTTTTCCTGTCTGGACAGTTAGAATCTCATTTCGTGGTTGGACATCGGGGCGAGCTCAGCAGCACCGGCAGCAATGCAGAGCTCTCCAGCAGAGGAGTTCATGTAATCTCTGAATAGAAAGAGGGACCCAGCATAGACTGACCGGGAACTCTTGGATCTGATCGGTGTGTGGGGCGAGGAGTCTGTGCTTTCGGAGCTGCGCTCCAAAAAACGGAATGCAAAGACCTACGAGAAGGTCTCCAAAGCCATGAGAGACAGAGGATACAGCCGGGATGCAACGCAGCGCTGCGTGAAAATCAAGGACCCCAGACAAGGCTACCAAAAAATCAAAGCGGCAAACAGACGCTACGGAGCCTGCCACCACTGCCCCACCAGTGACCATGGACTCTGACGATGGGACAGTGTCGACGGCCAGTTCCTCGGCGATGTTCGCTGGTTTCCCCGACAGCCAGGATCTCTTCATCACCGTCACGGAGATCCCCTACCAACCCTCCCCGGCCATTAACCCAGATCCTGAATCAGGGGAAGGAGCAGTCGGTAAGTGCTTTAACCATGTAAACTTTTATTCTTAATATAACAGGAATCTGAAGTATGTGAAAAGGAGGTCTCTCTATATATGGGGATAGAACAGAAATCCTCCTGGGAGATCTCCACGAAGCTCTCCTGGAGGTAATCGAAAAGCCTCCGCAGGAGGTTCCTGGGGAGAGCTGCCTTATTGGGTGCTCCGTGGTAGCACACTTTTCCGCGCGAGGCTTTCATGAGGTACTCAGGGAGCATTGCCTCCCCGAGCACGGCTGCATAGGGCCCTGGTTTGTGCTGGCTTTCACGCAGCATGCGCTCTCTATCTCCTTCAGTGACCGTCCTCAGGGTGATCTCGCTCGGAGACTCCTGCATCTAATTAGGGGAATTACTGTAATGTTACGCCTGGTCCAAAGTATTTTTAAAAAATCTCCGGACAGACGGCATAGCAGAGACTCAGCACGCTGCTGCGTGACGAGCGTAACGGAAAGCCAAAGAATCAAATGGATGCTCATGGAGGGAGGGGGGACTGAGGACGCAAGGTATCCCACAGTTCCTGCTGTCTCCGAAAAGCATTTGCATTCTTGGCTGAGCTCCAAATGCTTCTAGGGTCAAACACAGTGTCCACGGTGGGTCAGGGCATAGCTCGGCAATTTACGCACCCCCCACCCCACCCCCAGAAGTGAAAGGGAAAACAATCCTCTGTTGACTCTTTTACATGTCACCGTATCTTTACTGAATGCTGCAGATAGATGCGATGCTGCAGCACTCAACACCAATATCCTTGCTCCCCCCCCGCCATGGGTGGCTGACGGTACAATATGACTGATATCCATCGTCATCATCAGCCTATTGGCACATGGGGCAGTGCAAAAGGACTGGTAACCATGCCGACTAGCATCTGTCAGGTCCCCCAGTGTCAGGTGAACCTAATTTTTCATGGTAGATGGTGCAGTATGGCTGGTAACCGTCTTCATCATAGCAACAGGGGGCTGAGCTTCATCAGCCCCCACCCTTCATGTGTAAAGAAAAGATTCAATTGCCCCTGGACTAGCAGCAGGATGCTGGGCTCCTCTCCTCCACACTCCTTAATGTCCTATCTGGACTATCATAGCAACTGGAGGCTGCCTTCCACTCATTTCTCACTAACAAGTCACTGTGTCTTATTCCTGCATTCTTTATTACTTCATCACACAAGTGGGGGGACAATGCTATGGTAGCCCAGGAAGGCTGGGGAAGAATGGAATGAACAGGTGGGGTTGTTGCAGGAGCACCCCCTGTGAATAGCATACAGCTCATAATCTATGCAGGATCTGACACAGAGCAGATGTGCTCTCTGGTTCTCTGATACAGTGGTTCTCTAGTACACTTGCCCATATTCTAGGCAGGACTGATTCTATTTTTAGATACCAAAAAGGAGGGATTGACTCAGGGAGTCATTCCCAATTTTGGCTTTTGCGCCCCTGGCTAAGAGCAGCCAAGGGCACTTATGACAGCAGCAAATGGTAACCATGCCCATCTTATTACCAATTTATGGTATGGTAGATGGTACAGTATGGCTGATAACCATCTCTGCTGTCATGCAAAAGCAAAAGCATGCTGCTGTGTAGCGCTGCTGGACCGCCTCTGTCAGCGGCATCTAGTACACATACTGTGACAGGCACAAAAGGCAAAACAGGCTCCATGGTTTCCATGCTGTGGCGTCTGCCAGGGCAATCCAGGGAAAACGGGCTTGAAATGATTGTCTGCTGTAGCTTTCCCGGAGGAAGGGATGACTGATGACATTTACCCAGAACCACCTGCGAAAATGGTTTTTGCCCCATCAGGCACTGGGATCTCAACCCAGAATTCACAGAGACAGACTAGACTGTGTTCATTGTTCGCAAAAATGTATCTTTGCAAGGAATTCACTCCCTTTTTCCCATCACACAGCTTCGACTGTCTCCAGACCTGCCACAGCATCCCCCTCACAGAGGCTGGCAAAGATTAGGCAGCGAAAGAAAAAGACACGGGATGAGATGTTCGCTGAACTTATGGGCTGCTCCCGAGCCGAGGCGGACCAGCAGAGCCAGTGGAGGGAGACCCTCTCTCTGTACCAGCGCTCACACAGCGAACGGGAGGAGAGGTGGTGTGAGGAAGACAAGCAGGCGACTCAAACGCTGCTTGGACTAATGAGGGAGCAAACGGACATGCTCCGGTGCCTTGTGCATGTTCTGCAGGACCTCAGGCAGGAGGACAGAGCCCCCCTGCAGTGTATCTGCAACCGCCCTCCCCCGCCACAAAGTCCCATACCCCCCTCACCCAAAATAACCAGAAGGAGGGGCGCCAGAGGCCGTGAAAACTGTCACTGCACCCCAGCAGAGTGCTCAAGTACCCAAAAGCTCTCATACCCTAAATTTTGAGAAGTCCTTTCCTTCCCGCCTCACCCAAGCCCCCATCCCAGTTTCATCCCCTAACTGTCTAGTTGATAATAAAAAATACTTTTCTGTTAATTACTGTTTCCGTCATGTTCTTTTAGAGGAGACTGTGTTTGAAGGGGGGGAATGTGGTTGGTAATTGGACAGGACAATCACCTTTACCAGGGTACAGACATGGGGGCAGGATCAGCAGCAGGTCACGCACACACTGCAGTCAGTACGCACCCTGGTCGGTATGGGAGGTGGTTTGCAGGTTCTGTGTGGGTGGGGGGGTACGTGACTTTGTAGCGGGGGAGGGGGGTTACAGATCTCATGCAACGGTCCCTGTCCTGGACCACAGAGCCACGCAGCAGAGGAATCTGTATCCGTCCTCCCCCGCCAAAAGGCCACATAGCCCCCGCACACAGAGTCCCAAAAAGGGGGGATGGCAGGCTCCGTTGAAACATCCAGTCCGGCACTGCAGACCGCTCTGGGAGCAGGAGCCTGTCATTCCTCGAGTTTACAGGCAGTCTTTACATCACTGCACACCCTACCCAGCACAGTCCGTGTCCCAGTTTCAACCCTGTAACGCAAAGTCATCAATAAAAAAACCTTTGTAAAGTTACAGTGGAACATGTATTTTATTTTTAAACGTGTGTTGGAAGTTGGGGAAGCGGGGTGGGCGGGGTATGTAACTGCAGATGCTAGTCAACAGTAACTTGGTAAAGAAACAGGGGCAGGTTCAGCTTCTCTGTAAAGAAACTGAAAAGTCACAGGTCACGCTGCTCACTGCTCGCTGGTACTTGAAGAGTTCCTTGTCGCTGTACAAGGCGCCTGCACAGAGCTTCACGAGCCAGGGCATTAGCGGGTAGGCTGGGTCCCCGACGATCACTATAGGCATCTGCACATCCCCAAGACTTATTTTGTGGTCCGGGAAGAAACTACCTTCCTGCAGGCGTCTAAACAGACCAGAGTTCCTGAAAACACGCACGTCATGAACTTTGCCTGGCCACCCGACGTTGATGTTGGTAAAACGTCCCCCATGGTCCACCAGTGCTCGCAGCACCATTGAAAAGTAGCCCTATTTCTCAACAGCTGACTGTGGAAGAGGTGGACGATAAGGTGCGAGGAGTTGACAATGGCCATAACTGCAGCGGGATCCGTGCTCAAAGTGCTGTGGCACCCGCGCTGTCACTGAGCAGAAAAGTGCACGAACAGATTGCCCGCAGGCGCTTTCAGGGAGGGAAGAAGGGAGGGCGTGATTGATGGTTCAATTATGACAGTTACCCAAAACCACCCTCGACACATTTTCCCCCCCAGCATGCATTGGGGGGAAATCCCAGAATTCCAATGGGCAGAGGGGAGTGGGGAACTGTGGGATAGCTTCCCAGTGCACCGCTTCCAAAGTCGACACTGGCCCCGTTACTGTGGACTCACACAGTCGAACTAGTGTATTTAGTGTGGATACACAACTTCGACTTCATAAGGTCGATTCCACAAATTCGAATTAAGTTGATTCAAAATAGTCTTGTAGTGTAGACATACCCTAAGAAGGCCCTTTATGTGCTACACATGCGGTAGTACTGAAATATAGCCACCTCTGGAGTGTAGGAGAGCCACCAAATGACACAAGCAAATTGTACAATAGAGGCTATGGAAATTTTAGCAAGGACACTGGGACAATACCTACATCTAAAAAACTGCTATGGAATCTTTCAGTGTCCATTCAGAACAGAACTTTGCTTTTTAAGAGCTCATCTAAATTCCCTCACAGGAAACTGCATGGTACTCAAATTATTTACCCTCACAATGTCCTCCCTATCTTTGGTCTTACATAGCACCCACTGCAGGATCCAAGCACCCCACAAACATTAATGAATTTCTTTATCCCTGCTGTGAGATAGGGAAGTATTATTATTATCCCCATTTTAATGTATGAGCAACTGAGACACATAGAGATCAAGTGTCTTACCCAAGGTCATACAAGAACACTGTGGCAAAGCAGAGAACTAACCACAGATATTGAGTCCCAGTGCAGTGCTTTAATCAGGAAACCATCCTTCATCCCTAAAGCTGAATGGTGAGTTAACCTTGCTGGGATATAAAACAGTATTATGACTGACAGAATTTTTTTGAGATCAGTTGGAATTTCTGCCATTAGATGTTGAAATCTTGTAAAAACAGCTGACAAGAATTCATATATCAAATCCAACTCCTATTCCTAATCTGTTCAAACCCAAATTTGAACCTAATGTAGATACTGATCTAAACATGGCTTCTTTGACCCATCTATGCTTACAACATTTTACATTATCTGATATACTGTTTAATTGTGATCGTTATAGCACATGCAAAACAACAAAACACCTGAGAGATGATTTTGAAGGCAAAAAGCAATTTAGCAAAGATAACATTTAAAAAACATATAGAAGTGCAAGTCTTACCAGAAGTTTCCATGGTGGAAGGAGACCTGGGTCTGGCTTTTTTCCTTTACAAATTGCCAGCCATTGAGGTCTTTCTGAACACTATCAGATTGATCCCATTATTTCAAATATTTTTAAAACAGGAAAAAGTTAATATGTTTCTGGTTTCATATTTTTATGTTTCACAAATGCTACTCAATAATCTTCAACAGAACCAGATGTTTGCTAAAACAATACAATCAGGCTTACACCTTAAAATGGATCATATGAAAGGATTCATTTCAGTGTTTTAAGAAAGACTGGACTGAGCAAGATACTTTTATATTGCCCTACAAAAGAGTGCAATCGCTTGGAACAACACATTCTTTCTGCAATATATGAGCTGCACTAACAATGGCTGCTTGACAATAATGATACCAAAAAGACAGAAGATGACCAATACATAGTGCCCCTGCTGGTGGAAAGAGAGATACAGTGGCACAAGGTGCCCACAATCACTCTACCAGAGATGATGCAGCTGACCAGAGTAGTCACAACGTGGACAGCGCTGGCTGTGGAGGTGACATTGTCAAGACACTGATCCACCACGTCCCCCGGGAAGCCTCAATCAGAGGGGCTTATACAGAGCCACAGTTTAAAGCTGCCGTTCACTGGCAGTATCTCCAGTGGAGAAGAGTGGTGCAAATACCACTTGTATTTCTTTGGGGGTGAATCCTCCTTGAGGCCCAGGATTCTCCCCACAGAACAGGGGATAACAGATAGCTATTTGTATATTATAGACATATAATAAAGATCAGTCTGGATTTGAGATTGATCCCATTACAGACAAATCCTAGTCTCATTGAAGTCAATGTCAAAACTTCCTTTGACTTCAATGGGATTAGGATTGAGTCCTAAGTATCAAGTGGGAAGAAAAATTCAAATCAAAATGATCTCAGATTTGCAGTGTTCACTCTCCTGTAACCATACTCAAGAGAGGTAAAGAAAATGGAAAGTGAACAAACATGTCCAAACCCCGAGTTTCAGGTCAATATGTCACTTGAGTGAGAATACCCTAAAAGGCAACAAACAGCTAGTTCACCAGTTTCCTCTTCATGACCCATCTCTTCTCTGTTCCATGCTTCACTGATGTCTCCTCCATTAATTTTTTCCTAGCAATTTCTCTGCAGAAAATGTTAGTTTTTACTGTTGCAGGGGGGTGTTCCATTTGGTGGTGGATCTGGGAATGGGAGAGGAGGGGAGAAGTAGTGCAACACCCACTCTCTTTGTCTCAAAAGAATAAATTCTTTCCACCAGGTCTGTATGGCAATCCTGGGAAGAAAAGGATTTGGAATTGGGTTCCTTTGTCTAGGAGTTATTTTTTTTAGAAGAAGTCTTCAAAATTCTCTCCCTAGCATGAATGTCTGACAAGATAACTACATCCCCTGAGCCTCCTTCACCTACTTCAAATCTTGCCCACAGACTTGCTGCTTTTCCTCAGCCTTCCTGCTCCAGTCACTACACCAGCACCATCCACCCTGTCCACTTATCTTCTTTTGTTCCCTTGGGTTATTAATTGCTGTCCATGTAGCTATGTAAACATAGGGGATGGAGCAAAATCTGCTTTCTGTATAGTGCCCATTTAAGTAGTAATGGGCCTGATGCCCTGTCACCCTGCATTACACCAGGGTCAAGTGGGTGTACAAGGACCACACTCATAATGGTAGTGTTTTACACCCACTTACTGTGGGGCAGGGCAATGGCGAATCAGGCTGGATGAGTCTACTCCCTGTCTGCCTGCTGATTGAGAGGGCCCAGTGCTGTGAATCAATGCAGGATGGTAGTTGTAGAGTGAGTAACACACTGGGCTCAGAAATTTCCTGTGTGCTTTCCTTTCACAGCCTGATTGACAGTTAAGGTTTTGCTCTTTGTGTATACACAACATTCACTTTAATGCAACCATACACACTCAATATCCCATCCCTGTTTAAACAAAACCCTTACAATGAGAAGGAAGTAATGGCCTTTGTATATAAAGTAAGCTTGTCATGATTTCTCACTGTTCCCTTCATCCTCCCCCCTTTTCCTCCCTTTGTTTACTGTCATTCTTTGCTGTGTTATGTCTCAGTTAGACTGTAAGATCCTCAGGGCAGGAAACTGTCATTTATTTGTTTTTTAAAGTGTCATACACATTCATTGTGAGGTATGGGCCAGGTCCTCAACTGATGAGTATTGATGCAGTTCCATTGACATCAATGCAGAGGAGAATCAGACTCTGTGACTGCAGTATTACTGGTCAGATCCTCAGATGATGTAAATCAGCATCGCTCCATTTGATAATTTACACCAGAGGAGGATCTGACCTATTAACACCAGGGTTTGATTCTCCAGTGCCTTGCACCTTGAATAGTCATTTACACCTCTGCAAAGGGAGGGTAAAATGCAACCTCTAGTGTGAGAGGATAAATGTGGTTATGAAGTGTTTTTATAACCAGTTCTATTTCTCTTTGCATAGGTGTAAATAACTATATAAGGCAGTGAAGAATCAGTCTCTAATATTAACCCACTTGTTGGAGGTGATTCTGCTTCCCCCTACACCAGAGTACCCCATTGACTTCAATGAAGTTACTCCTGATTTACTCAGTGTTACTGAAAGCAGAGATTGTTTTCCTTTTTCATCAGAATTCACCAACCCCTTTCAGTGACTACTGGGTCACACTTCACATCAAACTCCAGTAGAATGGGAATCGGATTTTCCATAAACAATGCTCCATTCTCACTCCTGTCTTTAATCCCCAGAAATCCCTACTCTCCTCACATTGTTGACACCAACTGATTCTATAGATCCACCTGTCTTCTATGCCCCCAATAAGCTATGTTGAAAGCATTTTTTTAAGTGGTAGTTGCAATTTCATGCACCCATTTGGCTGCCTTTTGCACTTCACCTTCTCATGAATTAATCTGGAGATCCACAAGCCCCACCCAATCCTTAAGCTCTTTTTGGGTCATGTCTAGACTAGGATAAAAAGGGTTTTTTAAAAAACAATGTGTTAGCCAACAGATTTTAAAACCCTGGTATAGACAGGGTGAACTATATCTTAATGCATAGAATCGTAGACTTTAGAATTTAAGGCCACAAGGGACCACCAGATCATCTCATCTGACCTACTGTATATCAGAGGCACCATCACCCAGCACCTGCACACTAAACCCAATAAATGAAATTAGATGGCTTCCGCCATTGTTCACCTAGACCTGCTATCACATGTCAATTTACTATTTGTTTTGTCTACACTACAGTTTTATAACATCAGCTGAAATGAGTTAACACCCTTTTATCCTAGTTGAGATGTACTCTTAATGAGCTGGAAAGTCCTTCTCCCCTCTCTGCCATTACAGAATGCTTTATATATTGTCATACTTTGCAATCAGGGCCTGCTCCAAACCCCACTGAAGTCAAATGAAACACACCATCCCAGGCTTACAATTTCAAAAGTGACTAGTGACCTTGGATGATTCCGTTTTTGAGTGCTCAGCTTGAGGCCCCACTACAGAGGCCTGATTTTTAGGAAGTGCCAGGCCTCTTTACTTTCTCCTGTTGCACAGCCAACATCGAAGCACCCCAAATCCCTTGGCACTTTGAAAAATGTTGGTCCAACTGACTTCAGTGGGCTTTGGGTAGAGTGACCAGACAACAAGTGTGAAAAATCGGGATGGGGTGGGGTGTAATAGAAACCTATATAAGACAAAGCCCAAAATATTGGGACTGTCCCTATAAAATTGGGACATCTGGTCACCCTAGCTTTGGGTAATGCTGTAATTGTCTCCAGCAGATTATTTTTAAGCGATGCCGCTGACGTTGAAGCCCCCCTCACTTCTTCCAATGAGGTGAAAGACTCACAAGAAGGTGTCTGGTGAGAGTTTGCATGCCTGGAGATCAGACCTTCATGATGGTCATTGTTTTGTTCAGCTTCCTTTAGCTATATTTGCAAACTCTGGCAAACTATCTTTTAGGGAGAGATACTTTTTATAAGTTTTCTATTCAACATGCATGGTCCAAATCATGGAAATTCCTCTAGGCCACCACAGACTCAGACTCTGTGCCTCCCATTTTTATGTATGTTTAATAAAAATGTATCTATTGTCTTTTGATCAAATTATCTTGCCCTCAGTGGCATCAGCAAAAGAAACACAATTGCAGTAGTAATCCCAAATATGCAACATTTGATCTTCTCCTGTTCCTCCCTGTTTCCTTAATAACTTACTCTTTACTAAGTTAAGACCTTTTTCCTTACTCTTCAACTGTTATTTACTCTCTTTCTTGCTTCTTTCTTGCCACATCTCATCCTTCTTTTCCCCTCCCCCATTTATACTTAACCTTCTGTTTCTCTTTGGTGTCCTGGCAGGAAGGATATAATGCAATCGCTGCTACACAGTGACAAAAGTAAATACGTAGCTTTGAGTGAGCACAACAGGGCTAAACAGCCTTTTGCAATATGATACCAAGTAACATGCTTCCTCTTCTAGAGATAGTTTCTTGAATGCTAAACAGAGTTTCAGCTCCATAGTATTTAAAGATCTGGGCTTTTACTTTTGTTGTTCTTTTCTTTTACTTTGCACAGCAGTGCTTTTTTATCTGGATGGAATCTTGAATTACCTTCTAGCCTGAATCTAAAATGTGAGTAAACAGAGACTGGTTCAAATGTCAGATATTCTCTCATCTTTCAAATTTCCATATATTTTTCCATATGTAAGAGGAAAAAGAAAAAACAGATAATTTATGTGTGGTGAAGCCACACACACACAGATGCAGGGAAAATTTTAAAGCTATATCCTTCTGACTAAGCATCCAACACAGTATACATTCTTTTTATACAACTGCTCACATTATGTGGGTATTTTAAACTTTATCAAAGAAAATCATTATGGGCAAAAATTTCAAAAGAACCTAAGTGAGTTAGGAGCTTAAATAACACTGAAAGCCAATGAAAGGGATTTAGGAATTTAAGAGCCTAAACCCCATTGACTGCCAGTGGGACTGAGGCTCCTACATGCCTAAATCCCTTTTGGAAATGAGATTTAGGTTCCTAGATCAGTTAGCCATTGCAACACAGACCAGTGCAATGCCTAAATACCTTTAAAAAGCTGGGCCTTGGAGCATAAGTCCCACTGAAAATCAACTATTGACTTCATTGGTGCAGGATTAGGCCCTTTTAAATTGTTTAACAATGTATTAATGGGAGGTGGGGGTTGCATTTCATTTCTTGGGGATTCCTTTGGCATTTTTTAAAAAAGAAAATATCCTTAATGCAGTATAAGCACCTAAATTACCTTTAATATTAAGGCAGCATAAGACTTTACACCATCAGAAAACCTTACAATCTGGTAACATCTTATGCACAATAAATCATAAAGCATCATAAAGGCTGAAACCCTTTCATCTTCTTATGACGACAACCCATTTATAGTGGGCAAATTTAGTCGTGGTACAAAATAACTCATTAAAGCAACATCCAACAGCTATATTTTGATTATTTTTTTAATTCTAGCCACCCCCAAGTAAAAAAAAAAAGTTGTCTATATCCCAGAACAAAGATAGTAAAGATGAGTTTAGTGAAGTGGAAAAGATCTAGACCTGTCCAAGAATGAGTGAGAAAAGAACCGCCAAGTATGAAGAGGGGACTTAGAAGAAGTTAAAGGAAGATGTACAGAGTGAGTGGCTGGAAATTACATGAAGAGTTACAAAGTCATAAAAGTAGGATGAAGCACTTCATGGAGACAGAAGAGGAGGGGTATTGTCTCAATTCATGGATCAAGAGAGTCATCTGGTTGAAACTTTCTGGAACTATTAAAGTTCAGAAAGAACTGATTTAGGAAAAGGGATTTACAATGGATGAGAAGTGATTTCTGTAAGCAACAGGGCACACCTTTGCCCCTGTCTTCTTGCCCCACAGAAACTGTGCAGACTTCACTAGTTGTGCATGCACAGGGCCTTTTACTTTGAGTTCCCTCCACCACTACCATTAAAGTCCCTGTGCAACAGTCTGTTTAGAATATCTTCTGTGCTCTCTGCTCTCTCATCAGGACCTGAGGGAAACAGAGGTCTCCCTTCCCTCAGGTCTCTGTGTGGCTAGGCTCAACTAGCCATGTTCATGTTCTCCCTCTCCACCCCAACCCCCACTTCCTTCCTGTGCCTCTTATTCAGACTTGGACTGAGGGCTAATTGGCTCTTTATTCCACTCAGGCCACCAGCCTGGTTTTCTAATTACCTCAGTTAGCTTTCTCTGGGGAACTAACTGGCATCTAAGTGATCAGAGTGCAGGGTCACCTGTTCACTCCCTACACTCTGTCTCACATACACCCACCCACAGAGAGAGAGAGAAAGAGAGAGAGAGAGAGAGAGTATTTGCTTCCTCTAAAGCTATGGTTCCCAAACTTGTTCTGCTGCTTGTGCAGGGAAAGCCCCTGGTGGGCCGGGCTGGTTTGTTTACCTGCCGCGTCTGCAGATTCCGCCGATTGCGGCTCCCAGTGGCCACAGTTCGCTGCTCCAGGCCAATGGGAGCTGCTGGGAGCGGTGGCCAGTACGTCCCTCAGCCCGCGCCGCTTCCCGCAGCCCCCATTGGCCTGGTGCAGCAAACCGCGGCCAGCGGGAGCCACAATCAGCCGAACCTGCAGACGCGGCAGGTCCACCGGGGCTTTCCCTACACAAGTGGCAGAACAAGTTTGGGAACCACTGCTCTAAAGTGATCTGAGCTTCTTGAATGGTGGCTAAAACTGTTTACTGAACCTAGTTTAAAACCAGTTCAGGCTAATACATAATGCCCAGCCATTATAGGCATGTTTTCAAAGGCAGGATGGTTGTGATCTGTAGTTTATTTTATCCAAACATCAGAGTTTGGGTGCTGGTGTGGAAGGAAGAGGGAGTTTCAGATCATTGATTCTAGTTTCAGACCACCACGTCTCTACGATAACATCCACAAGTGGAAAGACTAATTTTAGCTAGAAAGTTCACAGAATCTACATAGTGTCAGCCACAGTCACAACTAATTTTCAAATCAGAAAAAAAAAGCATTAAAACACTGTCATAATATAAAAACTTCCTTCAACTGATTCATTAGTTTTCATATCATAACAAGGACCTTGAATTTGTGGGTAAGGTTAGAGCCCAGAGGACATATTGCAGAGGTGTGCATTGACAATCTGAATTTCTTTAATTTGTTATGCAAACATTAATTTTTTTCAAGTACTGTAAAAAAGGAGAGCATCCTAACACAGCTAGCAACAGCTAGCATTAAAAATGGATTTTCTTGAGTTGTTTTTTTAAAATAAGGAAGGACACTGTAGGTATTCTCCACAGATGTTTACCATTTAATGAGAGTTATTCTTCTGGTCATAACAGATTTAATTTGCAGCAGAACCTTGAAACAGCTAGCAAGAAAACTCAGTGAACCCTGTTCAAAATCAGAAAGCTTGATATATTTTGACACATTAAACTTTTTTCCTCCAGGAAATGACAAGCTTTAAAATATCCCAAACAAAATAACAGCAAGAAAATCCAATATTGAATCCTCCCCGCCCCCTCTTCTTTAAACAACTGCAATTAAAATGTGGTAGTGAGCTTGCTTCTGCTCACAAAGCAAAAAATAAAACAGACATCTGAGAGCTGGAAGGACTTTGTGAGGCTTTGAAAGAGTAGATGAGCTGATCTGTACAACCCCACTGACCAGAGAAGGAACTGATTGTGCTTTGGATGGGCCAAGCTAAACTGTTTGTTTTCTTGCTTTGGTTTAATAAAGCAGACCCCATAGAGGGTGGGGGGGGGAATGTAAATTGAACCACCTGTTATGCAGTGTGTGTTATCACCAGGGCACAGAAGGAGGGGAAGAATGGTCCCCTGGTTAGGGTGCTAGCCTGGGTACAATTCCCTGTTCTACCACAGAGTTCCTGCATGACCGTGGGCAAGTCAAATAGGTCCAGATGTTTAAAGGTAAGTGGCAGTTAGGTACCTCAGCACCTTTAAACATCTGGCCCTTTCTCTCTCTGTGCCTCTGTTCCCCATCTGTAAAATGGGGATAATAGCACTTCCATCCTTCTCAGGACTGCTGTGAAGATAAACACATTAAAGACTGTGGGGCTCAGATATCCTGGTAATGGGGCTCATACAAGTACCATGGACTGATAAGAAACTGAGATATGGTGAGGCATTCAGTATCCAGCCACACATGGAAAATTTCATAATGAATTATTTATTATTGATCTTTGTCACAATAGCCTATCTCAGTAGATCAATGGACTGGTTTGGATAAAAATAAGCCCTGATCCAAACCTCTGCCTAGAAGACTAACTAAATTCAAACTAAACCATTCAGGAGATTTTCAAAAAATTTGGATATGTTTTCCCACTATTATTGTCTTGCTTTCTACCCTTCTTGTTTCCATGTAGGACTGGAAGTAAAATGGCTGAAATACCACATGAAAGGATACTATTGTGAGATTTTAAGACCAGCCATATGAAGGAAGCATCAGAAAATTATGAGGAAAGTTTCTTCTTGCTAATTTTCCTGCTTAGTTTGAAAACCCAAGAGGGGTTGATAAGATTCAAATAAATCATCCAATTTCTGGGGTGATACCCACTCTGCAACCAACCTCTGAAGTTCTTGAGACCACCCTAATTGGCCATCACTAATTAGTATTACAACTATTGGCCCCAGTTGTGTGCTGCAGCTGAGCTAAAGCTGGCTGTGCGCAATCTTTGTGGTGCCCTGGATTCTGGGTTGACCAGGGACCAATCTGGTCATCAGCATAAGCTAGGCTTACATTTGGCTGCAATAGCCCTTATGGAGTCATTGTGGCAGCTATTAATAGCTGGAGCACAGAGGCCCTCTGGCCAGGCCCTCTCTCTCTTCAGGCCACACCCCTTGGCTGGGGGCTAATAGGATGGAGATGTAGAGACATTCTACTGCCTCTACCGCAAGTCAAGCATGGGAAGTAATTTTCACAAAAGAAAAATCATGAAAACTTAAGATGAAAAATTGCACTGAATTTATTAAGTTCACCAACCAGCTCTATAGCTGGTCAAACAGATTGAAATTTTCACTGAATCAAATTTTGGAAGATATTCCCTATATAGCCAGGCAAAGGATTACAGAGCTGGTATAAAGTAGTGGCCACAACTGGTGGCGCTAAGTGTAGCTACTAAAGGAAATCTATTCAAGGGAGTGATCAATCCCTTGAATAGACTGGACAAATTGGCTCAGTTAAATTAACTGGACAAATTGGCTCAGTTAAATTAAGCTCCTCCTCAAACCTTGACGGATTTGTACAACTGAACCCAAATCACATTGAAGGTTTGAAAGTCTGATTAAGATTTAAACCTTTCACCTGACTCTGCCTACCAATAACCTTCTTTTGCAATGACAAGTCTAGCAGGGCAGAGAGACAGCCTGCTAGTCACTCCCCTCTTTAGTGGCAGGACAGGGGCTCCCCAACAGCCTGTTTCCACTGGTTAGTCAGTTCTTCATTTCAGGGTACAATCTAAAAGCTCTTCCCAGCCATGAGCTTTAGGGCAAGGCTGGGTACCCTCTCTCCCCGACTTCTGGGGAGAAGTCAAGTGGTCCTCTTGATGATCAGAGTAGCAGCCTTCCCTGCCCTCATATTAGCCCTTTAAAATGCAAAGGCACTCTAGAATTTCTGTACAGTTTATGGACCCAGAGCACACATGATCTTATATTCTTGTACATTCCAAGACTCCTAAGATCCTCCTCTGCTTTTCTCAGAAAATTAGCATGCAGTGTGCTCTGGGTCATTAAATGCAAATAAACCCTAGAGCATCTTCACATTTCAAATGGTGAAGAAGGGAGAGAGGGCTGCTTTCTTCCCATAAAGAGTGACTCCTAGATACTTTGGTGAGGAGCATATTATAAATGTCATATACAAATTAGCTGTTTAAAGTAGAGGGAGCCACGCCAATTGAGGGAGCAATGGGGTAAAACTGGGGATCAGGTAACCACTGGGACTTCTGGTGCTTACACTATGAAACCACTACTCCAAAAGATTTAAGGTTAAATTTTCAAATAGTTTTAATGTCTAGTCTATAGACAAATATAAATAGCCAGGGAACACATCATGCACTACCGGAAGTGACTTTCAAATATCAGGAGAAGCCAGCTGTGAACACAGGCGACACTGCTGTGCTGCTGATTCAGAAATAAATCTCAATGTACAAGTCTGTACATACTGGATACAGGCAGGGCTATACATTAAAACACAGCTCGGCACTTACAGGCATGACATGATGGCAAAACCTCTTTTTGCCCATAAAACGAGTGTTCCCAGTTTGTTTCCTGCTGGAGGGCAAGAGGAATATACTCTGATATACTGTAATGTGTTAGATTCACAGGTAAGGAAGAATAGTCCAGAGGCAATTTTTCCTAAACTAAGAACACATCATCATATTAACCACTCTCCAAGACTGCAGTATACTAAGGATGCAAACTCTGACATTAGCATACCACACTCGCACATAGTAAGGGCCTGATCCAAAGTCAATCAAAATCAATGGGAGCCTTTCCTATAAGCCCAAAGTGTCACAGCTTGCAATGGTGCTGCTGCAGCATTTTGGACCCTAACTGTAGTATATTTTTATAAAGGCAAGTCAGAGTATAATTGTCTCCCAATGAATGACATGGCTGGCGGTGGCTTCTGCCAGTGTTCTGTTGGGCTCCTTTTAAGTTGTAGCCTTTGAGATCCACTTGGACAAGTAATAATTAAAAGGAATAGCTAATTAAATGTATTCAGAGGGGGAAATGATTTACTAACAAGGGAGAGAAATAATTTATTAGGAAGGAAAACTTTCCCTTTAATCTGAAGAAATCCCATTACTTCCCTTACAAATCATTTCTTTTGTCATTGGTAACTAACTTTTTCTTTTCCTCCTCCACAAAATGCTGCCTGCACCGCACGTTTGTTGCTGTTTCTTTCCCAGGGGCACCAGTCCATCACATAAAGGGCCCATCCTGACATACACCTTCCTTTCCTGTTCAAGAATACTTTCAATTTCCCTGTAGAACCATTCTGTAAAAAGATAAGGGGGTGGGGGGAATGGGGTAGCTCGAAAAAAAGTTGTGTTCCAGGACAGACCCTTTATATGCACTTTCCCATGACAGAAACAATGTTAGACACCTAGCTATGGCAGCCTTACAAGAATGGACTCCCCTGAGGCTCACATTCAGGAGCTAAGCCAAAAATATATAGCTTGAGCCAATTGATTCAAATCAAAATGCAAGAAGCCACAAATTGAAGGCGAGTAAGGCTGTGAGTCAGGATCCCAATCCAACTGTTTATTTGTTTAAGATGTTTATTCAGAATATACTACTGAATCGCCCCATTATGTTTACAAGCATGGCTTTGGTGTCCATGACAATAAAAATATCATATATCCATATATTTTTAAATCCAGTCAAAGTGACACAACACAGAATGGAATTACAAACACAAAACAGATGCAGCACATCTTCACTACAGTCAGAGAAGATTGCAATCTGCAAATGCATGGAAGTTGTGTCCTTGATTTAATGGTTTAAAATGCAGTAAAGCTGTTTACATTCACTGTCAAAATGTTTGCATTACATATGCTCACTGCTCCTGTGGTGGAAATATTTTTCCACTAACAGTGCAGAATAAGCACAAAATGAAGATGCACCACTCCTGTTAACAAAGTGCTGGCATAGAGCAGTTTCACCTCTGCTAAAACATTTGTTAATGACTCATCAAAGTATACTATTTGTTCCTTTTACCTTGGATCAGTTTCCTTAGAGATATTATATATACTTTTTCTACTCCCTGCCATCAGATAGCCTTTCACACAGTCCATCTGGCACTGTTTCAGTGTATTGTAGGCATTATCAATAATTGATTAATTTCTTTTTGTTTTAAAAGTCAGTTGTTTCAAATTTTTGGTTTGTGAACTTTAGGTTTCTTTATTTAATTTTGAAAAGAGAAAGCAGGATTAGAATTACATGGGTAGGCCAGATATTTTAACCATTATTTGCAGTTAAAAAATAAAGATGGAATTTTCAAACATGTTTAAGGGACACAGGAGTATAAGTGTGACAGAAAGTCACTCCATTGTTCACTTATGAAACTCTCCTCCTAAAATATTAACGGATGTATATTGCAAGATAGCTACAATAGTACAGTATAGCTACAGTAGTTAATTGCTATGAGAACCACAAGCTTTTACAAAAAATTAACTTACTTTATTTAAATGTGTACCATTAACAGTATAAGCATGCACTTTTTTTTTCATGTGGAGTAGTAGGACTGCTCATATCAACAAGATTAAGCATGTATGTGTTTCCAAAATCAGGGCCACAGCGCTTTGCATTGACGTTACTGATTCACACTGACTGGGAGACCCATTGCAAATGATTTAATTTTACAAACCAGCAACTAGCAGAGAAATACAATATAAAATGCAGGGATACTCCATCCCAAATATTCTTTGTTCATTTGTTTTTGTCAACTGTAGTTGAGCTTAAATTGCTGATAATGATTTTTCATAACTTGCTAGTAAATGAAATATATGCCATAAAAATGATGCAATCTTAATAATACAACACCTTGCAGCAGCATCTGCTACTTGCCAAGAGATTGAGAGATTATAAAGTGTGTGGTTTAGTGAAATGCGGATTGGAGAAATTCTTGTTTAGTGTGATTTATTTTATTTTTTTTAAGAAAGAGGAAAAGATTTTAGCAAGGCTAATAAAGTCTAAACTCTTGAGCAACATCATATAAGAGTTTTTCTTGACGAGGATAAAAGGTGGGTGTTTTTAGAATGTTAACCAGCACATATAACACATTCTAAAACAGTCTTCAACTCAACCTGCTAGCATGTGCGAAAGAACAATTTACCTTGTCTACACTAGAGACCTAGAACATGCCAGCTAACAAGTTCTAAAACCTAAACAAACAGATTTTTTCTTAGTCAAAACAAACCTTAAAGTTATGGAAGAATTTTTCCTTAACATGCTTGACTGGGAGCCCAGCAGGGACAGGGACTGCTGTTGTCCATCTGAAATTTGCATGAGGGAGATACCCTGTGTGTCTATGCAGCCTGCGGAAGAGAGCCTGCCAGCTTGGGCTGACAGATTTGGACTAACCCTCTAAAAATAGGGGTGTAAGCAGCACTCCTCCCTAAGCTTCGGAGCCTGAGCTCCAGCCTAAGCCACAACAGCAAAATGCTGCCTACACAACTATTTTTAGAGGGTTAGCCAGGGAGGCTCTCTTCTGCAGACTGTGTAGACATACCCTAAGGGGCTTGCTACCCTACAACAAGTCAGGGTTGCAACATGGTTACAATGCATTGTCCTCACCAACCCAATTACAACATAATTAACATGTGTGACCTAAGTATGGGCCAAATTCAGCTCCCATTAAAGTCAGTGGAGTCTTTCCACTAACTTTAATAGAGATGAATCAGCTTTTCTTTCTCTACAACTGGACCATGCCATCCACACTATACATTTTAACGGTGCTGTAAAGGGGTCAGGATACAGGAGTGCTGCCAGCTTTTCTGGCGCCCTAGGTGGCAGAAGGTCCTGCCCCCGAAATGGCACCCCCGACATAGGCGGCAGAAGGTCCTGCCCCCGAAATGGCGCCCCCGACAGAGGCGGCGGAAGGTCCTGCCCCCGAAATGGCGCCCCTGACAGAGGCAGCAGAAGGTCCTGACCCCGAAATACCGACGACGACCGCGGCAGCCGAAGATCCAGCCACCATGGTCGTCGCCCCCCCAAATGTTAGTGCCCTAGGCGACCGCCTAGGTTGCCTAATGGGTTGCACCGGCCCTGTCAGGATGACATCTCTATTATATCCCTATGGGGTTGAACAGAACATTTTTTAGATTTTTCTCCTCCAGTTTGGAAAGTGTCTTAAAAATATTTTTGTTCTTCCCCATCGGAATACATATACACTCAAAACTTGAACATTTTTACTTTCTACTGATGCTTATTGCTTACATATTATACAAAAAAAGCAGATATATCATGCATGTACCGAAACAACGGTGACTCATACTAGAAATGCACGTACACCTACAGTAACATATTTAATATACTGAAAATGCAATCCCCAGAGACATATATACTAAAATAGATCTTCAGTTACACATAATACATGCCCCACTATGTCAGTATTAACTATCTTCTGTCTTGGCTGCATGATGACATTACTGATAGGAGGACTGTAGTATTTCCAAGTAATTCCTATTCCTATTGTATTAAAATGTTCCGAGCACACTTTCTGCCACAGAAAGTATTGTCTTTAAGAAGTATCAGAGGGGTAGCCGTGTTAGTCTGGATCTGTAAAAGCAACAAAGAATCCTGTGGCACCTTATAGACTAACAGACGTTTTGCAGCATGAGCTTTCGTGGGTGAATACCCACTTCTTCGGATGCAAGTCTTTAAGAAGTTATTCACTCTTTCTTCATACAGGGATTTCAAACACTACTAACATAATCCTGAGGTTATTACACAAATGTGTATTAAGGCTAATCTCTTTCTGCCATAGCACTAAGTAGCTTGGTTCATGCAATTTGTGCCTAATTCTACTTGGGGTGTTTTGTTTGCTTGTCTTATTAATTCTCATGCTCTTAAATATTGGAAAAAGGTGGGAGACAAGGCATGAGCCAAATTTGCCTTTAAACAGAGCTGCGTGGAATGTTCAAGATGAAATTCACTTGGCTTTCTTTTATGAATTCAAAACTCAGAGGAGGTTCACCAATTCCACAAGCCTTCTGAGTGAGCCTGAACTGATTTATGGTTTTGTGTTGAAATTCCATAGCAAAGTTAATGGTTTTGCATGGTTGAAGCATAAAATAAGGCAGACCTTTGTGATTTCCACAAGGTTAAGTTTGAGTGCTGGAGAGTGTTTAAACCTAAAACTTCAACCAAAATATCAAATCCTGAAGCCCTTATTTAGGACCAGATTGTCCCCTTGTCCAAAGAAACCCACAGGAAGGGCCCAGGGGAAGGAAAGTTCTGCTAGGATCCACTTGAGGAGTTTCTCCCTGATTGTTCTGACAAGAGGGAGGTAGCAAGGTTTGCCCCCTTTTGTAATGTGCCTTAGAGCTTAGCCTCAAACCACACAAATATGCTGGGATCCATGTGGACCTTCAGAAGGTCAGGGTTTATCTGCACAGAGGCACAAATCACCATAGCTGCTCCAAAACCTCTGTGTCCTCCCAGTCACTCCCTTTTAGTACAGCTCCAGCCTAGCCACCTTACCGAGGACATACCTAGGTCATGTATGCTCTTGAAGACTCTCTCTTCCCTTCGGTGGGAAATAAAACTCTAGACTCTATTATCTTTCCACATAAATTCAGGTGAACACAGTGAGGGATAACATGCATCTCTATTTGCCCTGCCTTCCCTTTCCTGGGAGGTGGTCATTGCTGTTCTCTATGGCTAGGTATTGCAGGGGATTCTTTCTCCTCACCCCACCCATAGACATCAAATAGGCCTTCTTGCCCCATTCACATGCTACAAAGGCCTGCCCATCCAGTATTTGCTCCCTCCCTGCATGGATTCTCAATCTGGAAGAGTGCCCTCCATAGAAGATAAGGATGGTACTGCAGAGGTAACTGACTCCCTATCAATGATAGGACATGTTTCCCCCACCCACTCAGCTTTTACTTGGGCAAAACTCTGTTTAGAACACGCACTTGGTGTTTTTTCTAAGTAAGGACCTGAGGATTTGACCTATAATTTCTTTGAGCCAAGCAAATCCCTGGAGATCAAAGCAGAGAAAATATTCACACCTGAACTACTAAATCTCATGCATCTGTAGTCTCACATCTTCACTTCCTTCCTTCCTTCCTTCCTTCTAAGGATAACACTCAGTGAGTTCAAGGCCCTGTAAGACAAATTATTTCTTGGTTCTACAAAACTCATCTGAATTTGTAACATTTCCCTGTTAACTTAATTACATGATTCCCTACCTACCATGTCTTAATCACTTAAAAAATATGAATATGGGTCCCACACATGCTCAATTGTATGATCAGGGCAATATTTCACTACTTAAAAGGAAGTCAGTACTATGTGGCAAGTACCGCAACCCCAGGAGCTAGGCCCAGTGTATGAAATAAAGAAAGACTGAATTTATTTGCTCTATTACAGTCCCCTCTCTCCATATGCTGCTACTCCTTCCACCCACTGTCTCTCAGGAGAAGGCAGAAAGAAAGATAAAAATTGTATCCACCCTATGCAGTCATTTATCTCATCCTAGCCTCTCCTTTATTCACAATCTCTGCTAAAAAGAACACAAAGCCAACCAATCCTTGAGTGTGAATCAAGCCATCAAACCCACACTGTCCCATTAGGTTTGAAATGAGTCAAAACTGTGTTTGCACACCCCAGTTCTATGACATTTTCCTGCATGAGTATCCCTAAAGTTACTTGCCCATGCTACACAGGCATATCAAAGCCACACTGCTGCACTTTGGGAGCATTCCTTCTCTCCCATAATCAGTGCAGCTGAAAAAGATTCTTCCAGGTTACCACCACCTATGGCATCATCAGACCTCCACCTGCAAAACCCTCTGCTTATGACAAAAACCTCCCTTCCAACCTACCAGTAGCCCCAATTCCTACCTCTGCCATACACTGCTACAGTCCAATTATATATATTGTCAATATTGCATTTCATGGCAAAACAAAATGTTTAAAACCACTGTGTAAAATAAATGGCAGAAACAATATCAAACAGGGTTTATTTAAATTGATACTATAATGAAAAATGCAATCAATATTTAATTCCCCAACAAACTTTGATTGTGAATGTTCTACTATTTGTTTTAGACTGCCATACAATTTTTAGTTAGCTTTAGAATTTAGAGCCAGTGGGCCACAGAAAATATTGGGTTCTGCCTTTAATCAAACTGAGGGCCCGATCCTGCACCACTGAATTCAAAGGGAGATTTGCCATTGATTTCCATGGGTGAGAGATCAGGCACTTTACATGTAAAATCCACCCCCCAAAAAATTCCACAACTCAGTGTTTAATTAAAGGAATCAGGTAATTATAAGAAAAGGTTAATGGGTAGCCACGGGGTAATTTTTTTATTCATTTAAAAATCTTGTGATCTTAACATCTATAGGTAAGGGCCTTATAGGCAGGAACCAAAAAATCAAAGCCAGGGTTTATACCTTACATTACCATTACTTACTTCATAGTTAAACTGGGCATTTTCACCTTTTAATGTCTACTTCTACATAGTGGCATAGCTATAACTTGTATTTTGGGTTGCATTCCTCCTATTGTTTAATGTACCCAAAATCCCTCTTGGGGAGGACTATGCCCCCATCCCTCACTTTGGTCTCTTGGATCTCAATTTATGCAATGTTTTACTGAGAGGCGAATCCACAAAAATAATTAAAATATAAGGGTCAGACTGATTTAACTACCTCACTTGGTCAGAGCCCTTTCCTTCCATAATGCAGTGAAGCTGTGATGACAGAATTTAGAAGATGGAACAAAATCAGGAAGGAAATAAAAAAATGGTTAATGTGAATGTTGAGTTTCACAATTAAAATTGGTGATGCAGACAATTGATCTTGCCTATTAAGAATAATTAGAACCTGTCTTCCAATTAGAGTATTTGAGAAAATTTTCTTTATATTCTGACTCATCCTGCTACAATGCTGATTGTGAGGACAGAGGGCCCTAATCCCGAAAGCTGCCCATGTGAGCACTGGGATCTGCCCATGAAACGCAGCTTGCATGACGGGGGCCTTAGTTTGAACTTCAGATCAACTCTGCGGGGTGGATTTTGCCAAATTTGTTTGCTTACATATTTTTGGGCTTGCTGACAGTAAACTGTCACTTATCTCTGTATCACTCTTTTTGCAATTTGTTAACTCAATAGGATCCCAGATGTACTTTGAGGTACTATGAGGGGAAGGAAAACAAAAAACAAAGGAGTGTACTGGTGTGTTTCTTTGAGAAGTGTGTCAGTTTCTATGGTAACAAGAAGACATTTTTGTGAATAACAGAAAAATGGGTGTTCAAAAAACCCCTTGTAAGTTGTCAGTGCATAAGTTATTCCTGGCCTCAGACATTGTTTTTAATGAATACACATGTTTAATGTGTAAATACTCTGGAAACCTTCTTTAGGAGTTATATACTCCCAAGGTGTGTAATGAGAAGTGTTGGGTTTCAGTTACGTACCAAGGAAATGTGCTCTAATGAGTCAGAGGAAAAAGTAAATTATGCAAAGAAAGTGTTCTGTGCCTTTTGTGGGATTCCCATGGAATTATTATTGCAACAGGGTGATTAATTTATTTTTCTTCAAAAGGACCCAGTGTTGAATTGCAACATTAAGAAAAGCCCAGCTAAATGTAATGGAAGTGCAGGTTGGTTCTTGTTTTTTTATAGTTTTGGTTTTAATATGCTAAATTAAATGTGAAAGCCATGTTAAGAAATCCTGCTTTTGGGGGTCAGTAGCCACAGTAATATCCAGACACCACACTATTATTATAACTATTTATCAGATGAAAGCAATAGTTGCGCATAGTATTTTACAAGTAAATACAAAGACAAGAGGCAAGATTCTAGTCCCCACTAAGGCCTCTTTATGTCACACCAGCAGAGTAAAGGGAACAGAATGGCACCAGGTAGAATTCTCCCAGTTAGTGCTGGTCTAAAAATGGGAACATGTTCACAAAAAAAATTCTACATGGGAAAATTTTCATCAGGAATGAGAGCGGTTGGGGCACTCTGCACACTGGCTATTCTGGGCTGCAAATCTGTCATAAATTAGAGCAGTTCCTGGAGTGGTTCTAATTTACACCAGCAGGGGACATATAGGTCTCCAGAGTAGCCCAGAATCTATAGGGCATACATGTGATTTAAAGCCACCTTTGCCCCACTCCTGAGCTTTGACTCCTGTGCTGTACCTTCTGAGGGACATAGCATTTGGCCCTAGGGGCTGTAGTCTGATTTCATTTACTCTGGTTTTACACTAGTGCAACTCCATTGACTTCAATGGGGCCTTGTGCAGGCAGTCTTGTAAATGCCATGATCAGGGCCCTAGGTTAAATGTCCTTGAGACCTCTGGCCTGCCTTCTTATAATCTTTGTAAATTATTATATATCAATAATAATAATAATCTGTCCCTCCTCTGGTCAAGGTAAGAACAACAACCCTACGAGCACTTTCCCTGATGACAGAAGGAAGCCCTGCTTACTGTAATTGAAACAAAGCCAGGAGCTGCTGGGAAGTGTGGGCCAAGCACTACTTCTTGAAGAAAGGTTATTTTTAAAAAGAGACTCTGTTTATTTAAGATACATTTAAGGCCCCAAATACTGTAGTATCTGAGAACCTCACAATCTTGAACACATTTATTCTCACAACAAGGAAGTGCTATTATCACTAGATGAGGAAATGAGAGTCCGTGACAGAACAGGGAACTCAACCCCCTTCTCCCAAATCCCAGACGAGCACACTAACCCCTGGATCATCCTCCTTCTCTGAAAAGAAGTGGTGATCAGGATGAGGAACCTCACAATGGAATGTAAAGATCTAGGAAGAAGGGGAAGGCAAACAAAGGGAGGTGAATGTGAGATGTAGGAGGGAGAGATGAGAAATGGCCTGGAGAAGGCCATATTCATTCTGAAATGCAAGGCAGCTGGAAAAAAGTAAATCAAGGTGAATAACTGGTTCAAGTTTTGCACTTTAAAGGAATCTTTCAAATTTCTTCTTGTAGCTATTTTTAGTGATGTGAAGATATTTTTAAAAATATAATAAATCTTTTTCTTTCTCACACTTTTTCTCCTAACAAATTTTCATAGGCTCACATTTTAATCATAACAAGGCACTTATGGCATGTCATGTTTAGAGATGGTAACATTAGACCTTGATCCTGCTTAACTTAAGCATGTGAGTAGGCCCATTGACTTCAGTGAGAAGTTTAGCCATATGTTTGTGTGCTAATGTGAATAGAACTGAACTGCTGGATCACTCGCGGTTAGCTCATATTGAACTATCATCACCTTTTAGGTTGGCTGCAGCACTCAGCTTTGTGTCTAACAGCATAACATGATGCGATAGGCAACCTCTCCTATTTTATTGCTCAAACACAGCCATTTTATGTTGTGTATTTTATAGAGAAACCTATATGGCATTTTTTTTCAGTTTTCTTCTGATCTTTTTGGGATTAGTGGACTAAAGCTATCCCTGATGTAACTTGGTTGGTTTCACTGGAGTTATGGCAGGGATGAATTTGGCCTGTCCTGTTTAACATTGCCCAATATCCTTCCTAGTTAACTGTGTCCTTTTTGTTATCAGTAGATCAGTCAAGTCAGTAGATCAGTCAGTTACTGCCATCAAAATCAGAGGTTTTGTTCAAACCATGAAGGTGACAAATTGAGGAAAGGTGATACTGACTGCAAAGCTGCCCCTGCTATAGCAAAAGGGTATGGTGTAGTGGCATTTTTCTAAAACTTCACACATTTTCTCTTGGAAAATATGTGCAATTTCAGTGGGAAATCTTTGATTTTCTGCCTGCCTTTGGCTACATTTCACCTACTCACTTCAGAGTAATTCAAAAATTGAAAACAATGGCTTGGGAAAGGAGTTTTCTATTAAAATCCAAGAGCAATGCTTTTCAGGCAGGAGTTTGGGGTTTATTGACTCTCAAATGGGGCATACATTTTTTCTGAATAGGTTCCCTAACGTGAAATTATCCAAGTTCATGTCTGCAGTTCTGGGCTCCTGCTATTTCAAACTGTGCTTTCTCTTGCATGAAACATCAAAGATTTTGGTGTTATGAATTACGCCAGAGCCTTAAAATGTAGGTGTGAACTTCAACCAAATGCATTAGATTTTTTAAGTTACCAAGGAATTTTTTTTAATAAGATATTTCGTTTTGTAATTGTGCAACCCTCAATTTTGTGTTTGAAGTCAGTTTTCCTGAAACATTTGCATTAGCTTCATTTTTGTCTTCATCTAAAGGAAGCTCCTTGCTGCTTACAAGCTGTCCCCAATAGTTCTCCCTCCACAGTCTTTCCTCTTTTGCTGTGGGTTTTAGTGCGCCCCTCTCTGGTTGGCCAGATGTATTATTTGCAGTTAGAAATTAATGATTTATTATATGATTTCCTTGAAGGCATGGAGCAGCAATCTTATTTGCATTATGCCAATAAGATAAACAAAACTCTGTAGTTACAGGCAACCAAAAATAAGTAACAAAACTTATTAGGAATACAACAGAAATGACAAACAGATAAGAGCTGTTTTCCCTTCCTCAGCCTCAGACTGAGTGAATGGTAACAGTGTTGATAAAAAAAAACAAAAACCCTTCATCAAAGCAGTGACTGTAGGCCATTAAGGACTGCAGCCCTTAATCAGTTAAAACTCTCATTGATATGGAGTCCAGAGGATAGCCCCCATGTAGTCTCAGAAGCTGCTTTTCAAACTTTCATACCCTGGCAGTTTCAAAACAATTTGTTTTTGTAAAAATACCAGAATGGCTAAGTCTAGATTAAGAATTGACTGCAAAAATTACCATTTTTAACAAATAAATGAATAAAAATTAAGACCTTCTCTGTGTATGGAACTTGATGCAAAGAAGCATTTAAAAGTACATCCTGATTCCTACTATCAGGTTTTGTTTCTCTGCAAATAAAAAAAATGATTTAACTGGCTTAAAAAATGTATTTGAAATTTCCCATCTGGTTGACACCACGTATGTTTCAGCTCACTGTGATGATTTAAAAATGCTGCTGAGATGTTTAAAAGTCAATGTTTATAATGGAAAAGCCAAATCCTTCACAGCTAAGGTGGTCTTCCCAGCACTGTTGTGATATAATTTAATATAATACAATACATCTGAAACTCATTTTAAAGGTGTATAGTCTCTTCTGTTATTTGTCCTTTGATATGTGCATTCTAGAATCATTGTTTTCATGCTGACACAAGCATCTCATTCCAAAAGTGGCTTTTCATTAAGGAAACATTTAATAATTGGGTCTCATGCACAGAAACCTGCTGTTTATGTTTACATGCTAGCCAAGTTACCATGGCGCATATGCACACACCATGTGAGGATGCGCTGCTATATCTCTTATGTTTAAAAGGCTTTAGATGCATTCGGGGAAGAACTGATGAAGTTCTGACAGACAGGTAAAGAGCACCATAAAGCTAACTGCTAGATAAAGTGTATGCAGAAGCAATTTGCTTCTAAAACTCTGAACATGATATTCTGTAATACTTCCTGGCACATCTTCAGTAGCTACAAAATAAGCATTTCCATATGTAAAAAAATATTCCTTTGAAACGTAGATTTGTCTTTACAAGAAAGGAACACAGAAAGAAATTGCATTTTTAAGCTAAAGGTTCATTATTATTTATTTTTCCACTTTGAAAATGTTGTGCTTTTCCATTACAGCATTTATGTGGTAACCACTATTCTAGTATGAACAAAATTGCTCTAACAAACCCAGTAGTTGTTTTAGTGCACCATAGAATGACCTCCATAAACAAATTCTGACTACCAAATTAGGTCTTCATTGAATACATGGGTTATGTTAAACTTAATACAGTACAACACAGTAGAAATCATTGCACTGTCTGAGATTTAAAACATAAACATAATTGTTAGGTATATCACCTTTGTACTGCTTTTTATCTTAGGTTTTTCTCCCTTTAAGTAAAGCAGTCTAAGATGGTAACTAGTTATCTCAATTGCAGGAACCATATGATGCAATCTATTGTTAAATTAGAGGGTGGCAGCAAGTGGAAATAGATTTCACCAGTAATAAAGCCTGTCGTATGATTTGATCTGTTTCTGGCCATAGAAAGTGTTGCTCCTTTTCTCTCAATTGATCCTATGTCCCTTTCCCCTCTGAAACAGAACCTTGCTGACGTAAATGTGATACCCTGTTAGCAGGGTACTAACAAGGTTTCTCTGTCCGATTGGTGGATAAGGATTGTTTTACCTGAGATCCCAGATGTTAAAAATGTGCAGTAGGTTCATCCTCACTGACAACTGAGTTAAAAAAAAAAGAAATGCATAAGCATGACAAGCAAGTAAGTTTTTACGAGAGTGGCACAAATATTAACAATGCAGTTATGTTGGTCAAAACTGTGTTTTTCAGTTAGCAAAACATTTGCTAATTTCATAATTCTTTGTGCTAAATAGTTTTATTGTCAATGTGTTTACAAAAATATTAAAATGACACATAACAAAATAAAACAAAACAACCCCCCCGCCATTGTCTCCTTCTCAACTGAAGCTCTTAGAAAAGTGGGTAATAGTGGCCTCTGGAATTAAGCACAGACCTAGGAGACAGGAAATCTTGAATTTGAGTGTCACCTCTGTTGCTGACTGCCTTAATAATAATGTATACTTATTTAGCCTTTTATAGACACCATTTAGTTAGACTTCATAGATCTGCTACGGGAAATGGAATTGGAGGCACAGAGAGATTAAATGACATGTCTCAGGTAATATAGCCAGACAGTGTGGGAGCAAAAATTGGGACTCTGTTATGCTGCCTGCTAAGCTCACACCTTTTGTTCACTAGCCCAGTGTCTCCCAAGCAAATCATTTAAGCCAACATATTCAGACTGGGGTGCCTAAAGTTACAGAGAGGGCTGGGTTTTCAAAAGAGCCTAAGGGAGTTAAGTACTCAAATCACATTGAAATTCAAGTTACATTGAAGTTAAGCATGTGCTTAACTACTTTGCTGAACAGGGGCCCTAATAGACGCTCATCTCATCTGAAAATCATGCTCTCATTTAGGCACACTAGTTGTACACTTTGGCAATACTACTTAAGTGCATTGGAGCCTCGCAGTGGGTGAAAATGAGGGAGGCCAAATGAAACTGTCTTGCCTTTTGTTTTCTCTGCAATGTACTTTTAAATTTCTATGAACTGTGTGCAGATTTCAGATGCCAATTTATTCTGTCTTGCAGAGCCGTAACAAGGAATTTTTGCACCCAAGGCAAGGGGCAGCTCCAGGCTCTTTGGTGGCAATTGGCAGAGGGTCCCTGAGTCCCTGTGAGAGGGAAGGGCCTGCCGCCGCCGCTTCATTCATTCCTCGGCGGCAAGTCTCTGAGTCCCCCTAGGAGAGAAGGACCCGCCACCGAATTGTTGCCGAAGAATGAATGAAGCGGCGGTGGCAATTTGGCGGCAGGTCCCTCCCTCTGAGAGGGACTCAGGGACTTGCCGCCGAAGAAGCGGCGGTGATAAAGCTGCCGCTGAAGTGCCGCCCATCATGGTAAAGCTGCGCCCCTCTGCTTTGCGCACCCAAGGCAAGTGCTTCACTCACTTCGCCCTTGTTACAGCACTGCTGTCTTGCTCCAGCCTCTTTCAGTGCACACAGACACATGCTGTGCACTCTCTCATGGAGGCTTTTCTTTTGTTTTTTCTTAGTTTTTTATTTCTGTTAAAATCATTTTAGCAAGAGCACCATCGGTATAAATGAGAAGGAGCTTCTGACCAAGTGTTCTCTGTCAGGGTTCCTCAGCTATCGAATTTGCAACCCCCTCTTAGTCCAAAATAGCCCAAATCCGATGATGTTCAAGGCACTTGACAAAACTCATTGTTTTCCATAGGCCTTTAAAATTGGGGTGATGGGTGGGCAAATGCTAACTATAATGGTGGAGAATTGTTGGTAGGGGGTACTGGGGAAGGAAGACTTGAGCTTTTTAAGATTTCTGGTTTGCTGATGGTGGGTTATACTGAACTGTAATGCTGTACTTTGAGGGAGTTACTTGTAATGCATTTTTAAGTCATGTTAAGGGTGCCTAGAGCATATGGATAGATTCTGGGATGCAGCATTTGTGCAAAACTAATTAAATATTTACAGCCAAATCCTGAGTACTTTTCTCATTTTTTATTGAAATCAACAGAAATTTGCTGGCATAATGAATTAGTAAAAGCTTAAGACCTGGGGATTTGGCTCTTTAAAAAACAAATAGTTCAAATTAATACAATAAGCACCTGAGATGTGTTATCCTAAGCTCCAAAATACTATGATTTGAAAGTTATCCATATAAATGGTGCAGATATTCCTATACCACTTAATATGATACTAGAAGTTTCCCCAAACTAGACCTCTTTCTTACAGTTCATTTTGTATTTTATAAAAGTATATGTACACTGGAAAAATTCAGCAATGCAATGAACCAGTCTTGAACTGTAGGTGTGAAATTGTTACTCCATTTACACAATCATAACTCTGTACCTAAAATAAACTATATCTGCACATGTTTTAAAATGTGGATGATGTGGACAATATTAAAGAATCAGAATGGAGGTGAATGAAATGTAATCTGGAAGGTAAATTAGCTCGCACTGATCACATGAAATTTTGGTCCAGCATGCACACTTTTTTCTCATGACTATAATATGAGAGTCCAGTTCTCTCCAGATCATTTACTTCTCTATGACATCCCTGCTGTTAAGCTATTTATTTGCAACTCTTTGGCATTCAATATATTCTGTGTAAGGTCTTAGGTTGAATTAGGCATATAGGGCAATGCTCTGCCCAATGCCAACCTGAATGCATAGGTCAGGCGCTAAACAGATGTGTGGCAGTAGGCAAGGAATCCTCCCCTTCAGACTGCAGAGCAGCGGCAGTCCAGTGACTGAGGTAGCCTTGGAGATCCCTTATGTGCTTCCCTCCAGCACACAGGAATGAAGGAGAAAGTGGATGGGAGCTTCAGCTTCTCCTTTTTCCACCCATTCCCTGCCATCCGCATGCCAATACAGGAAGTCTTTCCATTGACTTTACTGGGCTTAGGCTCAGGTCCCTAAAGAGCAGAGCTCCATGGTGCCCAGACAATGGGCAAGGTATGTATAGGAGGATCTACATAGCAGACGATCTCCAGCTCACCCTTCCCTGGTCTGTATGCCCCCACCAGCTGCACACCATTGTGTGTGTGGAACAGAGCTCCATGCTGTGCTGGGGATGTGCCCCTGCTCCTCACACAGCCCCCAATAATCCAACCTCCCACCCCAACTTTTGTGCAGCAGAACCATACCAATTCTGCTGCCAGGGGACCCTGAGTAGCTGGGGGTGTGGGCAAGGGATCTGGGGAAGTGGATTTGTTCCAAAGAACTGCTTCCCATAGCTTGGAACAGACAGTCCCTCTAATTCAGTGGTTCTTAAACTTTTTTTTTTCACAGACCACTTCAAAATTAGAATAATAGAATCATAGACTATTAGGGTTGGAAGAGACCACAGGAGATCATCTAGTCCAATCCTCTGCTCAAAACAGGACCAACACCAACTAAATCATCCCAGCCAGGACTTTTTCAAGCCGGGCCTTAAAAACCTCTAAGGATGGAGATTCCACCACCTCTGTCGGTAACCCATTCCAGTGCTTCACCACCCTCCTGGTGAAACAGTGTTTCCTAATATCCAACTTAGACCTCTCCCACTGCAACTTGAGACCATTACTCCTTGTTCTGTCATCTACCACCACTGAGAACAACCTAGCTCCATCCTCTTTGGAACCCCCCTTCAGGTAGTTGAAGGCTGCTATCAAATCCCTCCTCACTCTTCTCTTCTGCAGACTAAACAAGCCCAGTTCCCTCAGCCTCTCCTCGTAAGTTATGTGCCCCAGCCCCCTAATCATTTTTGTTGCCCTCCGCTGGACTCTCTCCAATTTGTCCACATCTCTTTTGTAGCGGGGGAACCAAAACTGGATGCAATACTCCAGGTGTGGCCTCACCAGTGCCAAATAGAGGGGAATAATCACTTCCTTCGATCTGCTGGCAATGCTCCTACTAATACAGCCCAATATGCCGTTGGCCTTCTTGGCAACAAGGGCACACTTTTGACTCATATCCAGCTTCTTGTCCACTGTAATCCCCAGGTCCTTTTCTGCAGAACTGCTGCTTAGCCAGTCGGTCCCCAGTCTGTAGCGGTGCATGGGTTTCTTCCTTCCTAAGTGCAGGACTCTGCACTTGTCCTTGTTGAACCTCAGCGGATTTCTTTTGGCCCAATCCTCCAATTTGTCATTCTGGACCCTATCCCTACCCTTCAGCTTATCTACCTCTCCCCCAAGTTTAGTGTCATCTGCAAACTTGCTGAGGGTGCAATTAATCCCATCATCCGGATAATTAATAAAGATGTTGAACGAAACTGACCCCTGGGGCACTCCCTTGATACCAGCTGCCAACTAGACATCGAGCCATTGATCACTACCCGTTGAACCCAACAATCTAGCCAGCTTTCTATCCACTTTATAGTCCATTCATCCAATCCATACTTTTTTAACTTGCTGGCAAGAGGATTGCTGAGGATCTCGGCGGACCGCTTAATGATCCTTCCAAATGTTGTTTGTACCGTTAGCTAACAATTGTAAAACGCTCTGGATAAAAGCACTATACAAAAAAAAAACTTAATAATAATTAATTTTTTTTGTTCTACAAATAAAAATACAAAACTCATAGTTTAATATCGGTAGTCTTACTTTTCTAATGTGATGGATGTGCCCTCTCTCCCCCGCCACGGAAACCCCCGATCCACCAAGCTGGGCTGGGAAGAAGCGGGTTCTCTCCCTCTCTTCACCACTGCAGCAGCCCCCGAGCTGGGGCTGGGAAGGAGGGCCATCTCTCCCTGGAAGCCACAGCCCTGGAGCTGGGGAAAGTCACCGCTTTCTCTGGCCGCCACAGCCCTGCATGTCCCAAATTCCCCCCACCCTCTCTTCTCATCCCACTGTCCCTCCCACCTATTCCCTGTTCCCCCCCAAGACCACCACCTCACCTTACATGTGCGTCTTCTCCAGGGTCCAGGCACCTAATTAGTGGAGCCATGCCTGCACGGCTCCACTAATTAAGTGGCTGGCCCGTCATTCTCTTGTATGTGGCCACCCAGGCACACACCTTAGAGGGAACTATCCGCGGACCACCTGAATGCAGCTACTACTACTGAATGAACCTCTGCTCTAAATCATTCTGCACCCATTTGACTACTGAGACTCATCAAGCCCTCAGATCACTACCCCTTCTTGCTTCTCCACGTGGGCACCAATGATACTGCCAAGAATGACCTTGAGCAGATCACTGAAAACTACATGGCTCTGGGAAGAAGGATAAAGGAGTTTGAGGCACAAGTGGTATTCTCGTCCATCCTCCCTGTGGATGGAAAAGGACCAGGTAGAGACCGTCGAATCATGGAAGTCAACAAATGGCTACGCAGGTGGTGTCAAAGAGAAGGCTTTGGATTATTTAACCATGGCATGGTGTTCCAAGAAGAAGGATTACTAGGAAGAGACGGGTTCCACCAAATGAAGAGAAGAGCATCTTCGCAAGCAGGCTGGCTAACCTAGTGAGGAGGGCTTTAAACTAGGTTCACTGGGGGAAGGAGACCAAAGCCCTGAGGTAAGTGGGGAAGTGGGATACTAGGTGGATGCCCAAGCAGGAAAGCGCAAGAGGGGAGGACTCCTGCCTCATACTGAGAAAGCAGGACAATCAGTGAGTTACTTAAGTGCCTATACACAAATACAAGAAACCTGGGAAACAAGCAGGGAGAACTAGAAGTCCTGGCACAGTCAAGGAATTATGATGTGATTGGAATAACAAAGACTTGGTGGGATAACTCACATGACTGGAGTACTGTCATGGATGGATATGAGGGAGGGATAGCTCAGTGGTTTGAGCATTGGCCTGCGCCTGCTAAACCCAGGATTGTGAGTTCAATCCTTGAGGAGGCCATTTAGGGAACTGGGGTAAAAATCTGTCTGGGGATTGGTCCTGCTTTGAGCAGGGGGTTGGACTAGATGACCTCCTGAGGTCCCTTCCAACCTTGATATTCTATGATTCCTCAGGGAACTGATGGGCAGGATTCCCTGGGAGAATAACATGAGGGGGAAAGGAGTCCAGGAGAGCTGGCTGTATTCTAAAGAATCCTTATTGAGGTTGTAGGAACAAACCATTCCGATGTGTAGAAAGAATAGTAAATATGGCAGGCGACCAGCTTGGCTTAACAGTGAAATCCTTGCTGATCTTAAACACAAAAAAGAAGCTTAAAAGAAGTGGAAGATTGGACAAATGACCAGAGAGGAGTATAAAAATATTGCTCAGGCATGCAGGAGTGAACTCAGGAAGGCCAAATCACACTTGGAGTTGCAGCTAGCAAGGGATGTTAAGAGTAACAAGAAGGGTTTCTAACAGGTATTTTAGCAACAAGAAGGTCAAGGAAAGTGGAGTACTGTCATGGATGGATATAGGGGTTACTGAATGGGGGAGGCAACCTAGTGACAGATGATGTGGAAAAAGCTAATATACTCAATGCTTTTTTTGCCTCTGTCTTCACGAACAAGGTCAGCTCCCAGACTGCTGCACTGGACAGCACAGTATGGGGAGGAGGTGACCAGCCCTTTGTGGAGAAAGAAGTGGTTCAGGACTATTTAGAAAAGCTGGATGAGCACAAGTCCATTGGGCCGGATGCACTGCATCCGAGGGTGCTAAAGGAGTTGGGTGATGTGATTGCAAAGCCATTGGCCATTATCTTTGAAAACTCATGGCGATCAGGGAGGTCCCGGATGACTGGAAAAAGGCTAATGTAGTGCCCATCTTTAAAAAAGGAAAGGAGGATCCGGGGAACTATAGGCCAGTCAGCCTCATCTCAGAACCTGGAAAAATGATGGAACAGGTCCTCAAGGAATACATTTTGAAGCATTTAGAGGAGAGAAAAGTGATCAGGAACAGTCAGCATGGATTCACCAAGGGCAAGTCATGCCTGACTAACCTAATTGCCTTCTATGACAAGATAATTGGCTCTGTGGATGAGGGGAAAGCAGTGAATGTGTTATTCCTTGACTTTAGCAAAGCTTTTGATACAGTCTCCCACAGTATTCTTGACAGCAAGTTAAAGAAGCATGGGCTGGATGAACTGACTATAAGGTGGAATCTCCTTCCTTAGAGGTTTTTAAGATCAGGCTTGACAAAGCCCTGGCTGGGATGATTTAGATGGGGATTGGTCCTGTTTTGAGCAAAGGATTGGACTAGATGATCTCCTGTGGTCTCTTCCAACCCTGATATTCTATGATTCTATGACTTGTCAGTTTAAAAGCAATGACAAAAACATTCTATAAATAAGTTAGGTCATTGACTTTTGCCTTTTAGTAGGTGCACAGTACGATTAGGTGTGAAGAGTGTTCTCTTCCTCTCTGTGCATCATATCTGAGGGCCAGGGATAGCTGCAGCTCATGCAATTGTGGGAGTTTAGAAACTCTACTGCTTACCTAAGGTGCTCTAATTTTTTCCCAACACAGTTAGGAAGGAGGCAGGATGATGGTCTGCCCTCCCCATGAGCACTGTCTGCTCACTGGTAGGAATAGAATGGCGCACAGTATTCAGTCCAACAGTGGACTGAGGCACTAGGGAAGGGACTGTGCCTCAAGAAGTCATAATCCCTTGCCCAGGTAGGGTTTCCAACTTTCTAATCGCACAAAACCGAACACCCCTGCCCCACCCCCTGTCCCACCCCTTCACCGAGGCTCCGCCTCCGCTCGCTCCATCCCCCCTCACTATGTCGCTCTCTATCCCCCACTCTCACTCACTTTCTCCGGGCTGGGGCAGGGGTTTGGGGTGCAGGAGGGGGGTAAGGACTCTGGCTGGGGGTGCAGGATCTGGGATGGGGCTGGGCGTGAGGGGTTTGGGGTTCAGGAGGGAGCTCTGGGCTGAGGCCAAGGGGTTCGGAGTGCAGGAGCGGGTTTCAGGCTTCAGCTGGGGGAGTGGGCTCTGGAGTCAGGCTGGAGGTGAGGGGTCCCGGTGGCACTTACCACGGCTCTCAGGAAGTGGCCGCCAGGTCCCTGCAACCCCTAGATGCATGGACGGCCAGGGAGGCTCCACACACTGCCCTCGCGCCCGCAGGCACCACCCCTGCAGCTCCCATTGATTGCGGTTCCTGGCCAATGGGAGCTGCAGAGCCAACCCTCAGGATGGGGGCAGTGCGCAGAGCTTCCCTGGCCGTCCATGAGTCTAGGGACTGCAGGGACCTGATGGCTGCTTCCAGGAGCCATGCGGAGCTAGGGCAGGCAGGGAGCTTACCTTAGCTCCAGGCCCCTGCTGTGCCACCGACCAGACTTTTAAAGGCCCCATCAGTGGTGCCGACCGGAGCCACCAGGGTCCTTTTTCGACCAGGTGTTCCAGACTCCTGGGAACCCTATGCCCTGGGCAGTGTGACTTCTCACAGCTGCTTGCTCAGGGCCGTGCCTGAGTGTCACTCAAGACCTTAAAGAACACTAGCTGATGACTAATCCGTGCAATGCTTCTCTACAATATCTATCTATCCCAGTTTGAAATCATGACAAATGTCCTAGAAACCACATCCAGGATTTTCCCTAGACTAAATGTTCTTTAGAAGTAGCTCTTGGGACTCTGGAGTTCCAGCCACACATTGATTATTCTCTGAATAATGTGATTCAGAGTTAATAAGTTGGTCAGTTCTAGTAAACATAAATATTTGTCCTGTCAAATAACATTCAAAGGCCAACCCATACATTTTCCTAGAGAGATAAATGTCACAGACTTCATTTTTGGAGAACTACTAAGAAACCTGCAGATCAATAGGACCCTCATTTCCCTAACAACTATGGAAATACAAAATACACAGCATGTGTTTGAATTTCTTATCCCTCATTCAGGTCTGCTTTGAGAACAAAAGAAACTTGACCATAAAATATACCTGACAATCTTTATTGCTGCATTCTCTAAAGCAATTTCCATTGTGATGTGTTTCCTTCACAATGTGTTATTAAAAAGTTAGGGAAAATGGAGAATAGTTCATCAAACCTAGATAATTTAGGACTTAATTCAGCAAAGCACATGAGCACATGCTTAACTTAAAGCACGCACTTAAGTCTCATTGAAGTGAAGCACGCATTTAGGTGTTTTACTGAATCAGGGCATTGCTGAAACAATCAAATTAGTGAAGCAGTTTCAGAGATATAAGGAACTATAACAAGACTTTTAGAGATATTATGTGGAGAAATTAATAAGGAGTGGTGATTTTTTGTGTGTAAATGCACAATTAAACACCCAACATAAATTTTTAGGGTACTGGTGAACATAATTAGTGGGCTTTTTATTTTACCCACACACAATATTTGCAGACACAGTCATTTATGTAAGCAAACAGTTATTTGTGTAAGCAAATCAGCTAATTGTACATCTAAGCACCTAGTCTGCATGCACAAATAGATATGGATAGGCAAATGCCTTTGAAAATTTGGCCTAAATACATATTCTCTTAATGGTTAAAGCCTGAAGTCAGTCAAAAGTGTAAATTTTCCAATTAAGAGTCAGCAGTCGTATATGCATTTGGAATTGGTTCTAAAGCCTCTGGAGACATGCTCCCTTAGGAAACATTTCTTCATTTACTACTTTTGTCCAGAGTCAGTCAAAATATATCCCATGAATTTCTAGAAAGTCATTAACACGCTCATGATCAAGAGGTAGATCAGAAAGTGCTAGTGTTTAAAAGGTGCCAAAATCAGATGGATTCTAAGATACATGGAAATGTTCATTATCTTACTCACTCAACTTGTAATAAAAAGGAAATATGTATAGCATTGAATCTGACCCGTAGCGTTTTAGAACAAATGAAAAACTGAATCTGAACTTGTTTCTATAGAGAAAAACTTTTATTTTCAATCACATTTGCAGATGCGGGGGGATTGAAATGAGTATGTATCATATTTCACCGATTGCTATGTAAAAGATTTTTAAAAGTGATCTAGGAAACTTTTTTCCAAAAACGAGATAATTGTAAAGTTAGGCACTGGCTGCCCCAAGCAACAAGGACCATAGAAACATTCCACACATAACTGAGACTAACCTTAACAAACAAACAATCAAACAATGTCCAGATCAGACAGGCAATGTTTCTTTGTAACTCCCAGGTACTGCTGCTGCAAATAAAGCAGTTAGATGCACAGTTAGAGCTACTTTAATGTAGGAGTATATATTGTGCGTATAAAACACCTGTTATTTAGCATTCATTTTACAGTAGCATCTATAAGCCAGCCAGTTTGGGGCCCATTGTGCTAGGTGCAGAATAAACCTAGATAAGGTGTCAGTCTCTGCCCCAAAAAGTTTACAGTCATGTATAGCGCCCCATAGAGTATGCACAGATCTTTACAGTTGATTAGTGTGCAGTATAAAGAACATAATCTCTGTCCTGAGCTGCTCTCAGGCTAACGACAGGAGTGGGTATAGTTCCAAATAACACAAAGCAAGCAAATACTATATGCTATAAACAATCAGAAGTTAATTCTCTTTTCATTAAGAAGATAGTTTCAGTTAATTAAGTTGTATTTTCCATAGAATTAATATGCTTATAGTTTCAGTGAAGCCCTGATTCCGCATGGTGTCAACTGAATATGATTTAACTCCTTTTAAATGCAGTTGGTTCTTTGAATCTCCAGACAGTTGAATAAACTAGTTTCTCTCACTTGTTTAATTACCCATGTCCTGTTTTCCAAAGAGAATTAATGTCTCAGTGAAGCATTAAGAAGACTCAAAGGTTCGAAAGAAAAATAAATGAACATGCAGTAGAGTAAACATTTACCCAATACACATTTTAATAGCTGAATTGCAAACTTTTCATGTTTGACCATCTCATCCCATTTTGCATTGGTACCAAACCTGTTGAAAAAGTGGCATGGGAAAGCACTACCCTCGTAATAAATTTTTTTTTAAATATAGTAATTATCAAATAAATCTTAGGTACAGTGGGTGATCCCAGGGAGAACTTAAACTTTTCCCTATGCAGTCCATAGCAAATGATTAATAAATCTTCTTCAAGTCTAGCTATCTATTCCAATCAGCTCAAAACTGGCAAATGTTCCTATTGAATAGAATCCAAGTATTCTCTTGGTGATACAAACCAATGAGGACTAGTCTCTGCGTCTATGTCTTCTGAATCATTATCCATCCTATGTTCTACCCCTCAGGGTGACTGCTGCTGTGTACTATAACCAGAGTTAATCCTAAAACCCTCTCAGTTTTAACCATTGAAGTGTTTTCGTTGAGATCATTTTCATTTCTGCTTTTACTAATTTTTTAACTTTACTGTGCAAGTGGGGTAAACAGTTGCACATGAAAAGGAGAAATGAAAATCTTCATAGGCATTTCTATAATAGAAAAAATTCAGTTTAACTCTGGATACAGGATGTGACAAACACCCCTAGGGTATATTTGAGATGGATACAATGGTAACCATTGAAACTGTGATGTTAATCTCTGTGGGGCCAGTTCTGCAAGGTGCTGAGTGTCTTCTGAGAGGTACTGAAAGCTCTTACTTCTCAGTAAGTGACAGACTCAGAGGCCAGAATTCTTAATGGCAAAGATCAGCATTTCGACATCCACAGTGAGAAATTTCCATTTTAAAAAACAGTATTTCTCAATAAAATAATACTTTAAAGTTTTTTAAGAGAATAGTTTCAGGTTTGGGGGGAAAATTGTATTCTATCAGGTTTTTGGAAACTTTGAGAACGTCATTTTGGAAGCTCACAAAGCGCTAAAGGTAAAATGTATTTTAAGTGTTAGCACTTTCAAATTCCAGGTACCTAAAAACTGATATAAATTATCTAGTTTGTGGAGCAGCCATTGGTGCTGGTCCACTGGCAATTTTTCTAACCCTTTGGGGCAGATCCTCAGTTTGTGTTGTCATGGCTCCATTGACTTCATTGAAGCTATGACAATTTACACCAGTTGAGGATTACCCTTTATATTTTAGCTTGAAAGAATTGGCAGTATGTCTTGAAATGAAAGCTGGAAAGCAATGTGCTAACAGTTTCTCTCTGCAGTCTGATGATACGTTATGTTAAGGATCATTTGGGGTTTGTATTACAATTAAACAAATGACAATCTCCAAGTTTAATCCTCTAAAAAATGTTACAAGCACCTTACCTTGTTTCACTTCATGTTTATCATCATTTAGAGCACAAATAATTCCACCTCTGCCTACACCTGGGGTTTCAATTTCTTCTTCTCCCACTCTTGTTGCTGCCCGTGCTGTGCCTGGTCTAGACCAGCTGCTGCTCCCATTGAAGTCAATGGTAAAACTCCTCCAGTGACATTTTCAAGAGTCACTACTGATTTTGAGTGCCTAACCTGAAACATTGTGGGTCTGATTTTTCTGAGGAGCTGAGTCCTGGCAGCTTCCATTATCTTCATATGGAGTTGTGGGCGTTCAGCACTTCTGAAAATCGGGCCCAAGGTATCTTGAGCTGGACGTACAAAACCCAGTGCATGCAGATTCTGTGGCCTCTCTTCAAAATTTTGGCCCTGTTGACTTCAGGGATGCAGGATTGATCCCTCTATGAATAGAGGACTAAAGTCACAAGGTCTTGCCCACTGTGACAGGTCCTGGAAACGTTCTTGTTATCTTAAAGCACTAAGGTAATGCACCCCAGAATGCCTGCTATTACTCCCTTTCACGGGGTGCAACATGCGCTTCCCCAGTCTGCCCTAGGACAGCAGCCAGCATAGGAGGGAGGTTGGATATGGCTCTGTCCCACATGACTAGACCCTCCGAGGGCAGCCAGGGCTTTGACTCCTCCATATCCTTGAGCTCTGGGTTCGCAAAGACTGAGGTTGTGGTGGCTCCTTTCTTAAACGGGTGCATAAGATGAAGGCTCCTTGCACTTCTTTTTCCCCTCATACACCTGTACACAGGCAGCCACAATCTGGCCTTTAGTCAGATATAATCTCAAGCAGCCCACTTAGTAGCATAAGAAATAAGCAGACTGCTGAACTTTGCATGTATCAGAGAGTCATTGTGAGAAACTGAATAAATGATTTTTAAAGACATGCTTATAAATCATTAAACTGACATGGTCTGGGTTTGTTTTGCAAGCTGGAATGGAAATTGTAACATCCGTATTTCAAAATACACACTCACCCTTACACTCCTATTTCCTGTGGATCACTGCCAGCTTTAACCTTTCATTACTTGAGAAGCTGTGTGTTACATTTATTTGGTAGAGTGAGCAAACAGATGACTGCAGCAAATCCAGAGAGCTCTTAAAACTATCTGGTGAAATCAAGATAACTGCACTTCAAAAATCTCCTGGGACCTTCTGAAATACAGTATTCACCTGTTACCAGCTGTTTTACTTATTTTTATCGTAGTGGGGCTAGTAGGGGCTCATCTCTGTCCTTTACATCTGCCAAAGTCTGAAGCCTGCTCCGCCTCCATTATATTAAACACAATGGAAAAAGGGCAAGCTAAGAGTTCAGCCTTGGAAGCATGCTGTCAAGAAGCTTAAGATTTATTGGTGTGTCTTTGAGTGGCCATGTTGTATCTGCAAACTGATGCCAAACATCAGAACAGATAACCAATAAGTGGAGTACCCCATCTGGTGGATGAATATGATGTCGGTGTGCTCTGCACATTCAGGGCCTGATCTTTAAGCAAGTTAGATGTGCAAAGTGCACATTCAGATTATGAACTATTACAGGCATTGCATGTGCAAATCAGGTAATCTTTCACACCAGTGGCATCAAAACATATGACCCAAGCCACGTACCAACAGCTACATTATTAACTTACTTTACATTTAGGACCTGCATTCATTACTGAGTCAAATGGGACCTCTAAGCAAGCAAGCCAAAAGGGAAACTCCTCCTAGCTGAGCTATGTCTTAGCTAAAAGTTACTCTCTGCATATATTATGGGTGTCACGACCAGAACAAGGGCAGTCAGATCTAGTGGTTGGAGCAGAAATCAGGCCAAGTCAGGTACTAGGAGGTCAGAGTCCGATATAGGCCAAAGGATAGATCAAGGTTCAGGTGCCAGGAGACGGGTAGGGTGAAGCACTGGTTACAGATCGCAGTCAAAGAGCAGAAGCAAGGACAAAGCAGGGTTGGAACCTGGATTCTAAGGTCTATTACAAGCAGGGTCTGGAGCAGAGGCAGACAAGCAGTCTGGGTTGTTGCTCAGACAGCTTCTCATCATGGCTTCCTGGTTTAAGTATTGGTTCCAGCCAATCAGTGGGCTGCGAGGGGTCCCCACTCAGGTTCTGCTGGGCGGTACTTCCTGCCAAGGCCAGGCTCACAGGGTCCTCTTGGAGGAGTCCAGCCCTAGCCTCCAGTGGTGCTGCAGCTGTATTAACAGCACACCACCCCCACAGTCCCAGGTTCTAACAATGGGGCTAACAAACGGAGATAGCAGGAGACTCAGAGCTGTTTAGTTCAGGAGGTAGCTAAACACTCTTTTCAGCATGTCATTCCTATTGGTGCAAGTGTGGAGACTCATACCTTGGCTGACATGAAGTTTGTGCTTGAAACTGCTTGCTGCTAAGCTGATTATTCAGTTCCAAAGTGTGCTGGTTGCCGCAGCTGGGCCATGAGCTCTGAAATATTTTTTACCTCTGACTGCAGCTCCTCTCAGTGATTGACATGATGCACTGCTTTCCTCAGTGCAGCTACTTAGCCATAAGAAGGGCCATACTGGATCAGACCAAAGGTCCATCTAGCCCAATATCCTGTCTTCCGACAGTGGCCAATGCCAGGTACACCAGAGGGAATGAACAGAAAAGGTAATCATCAAGTGATCCATACCCTGTCGCCCATTCCCAGTTTCCAGCAAACAGAGTCTAGGGTCACCATCCCTGCCCATCCTGGCTAATTGCCATTGATGGACCTATCCTCCATGAATTTATCTAGTTCTTTCTTTAACCCTGTTATAGTCTTGGCCTTCACAACATCCTCTGGCAAAGAGTTTCACAGGTTGACTGTGTGTTGTGTGAAGAAATACTTCCTTTTGTTTGTTTTAAACCTACTCCCTATTCATTTCAGTTGGTAACTCCTTGTTCTTGTGTTATGAGAAGGACTAAATAACACTTCCTTATTTACTTTCTCCACATCATTCATGATTTTATAGACCTCTATCATATCTCTTCCATAGTTATCTCTTTTCCAAAAGTCCCAGTCTTTTTAATCTCTCCTCATGGAAGCTGTTCCATACCCCTAATCATTTTTATTGCCCTTTTATGAAGCTTTTCCAATTCCTAATATATCTTTTTTGAGATGGGGCGACCATATGTGCACACAGTATTCAAGATATGGGCGTACCATGGTTTTATATTGAGGCAATATGATATTTTCTGTCTTCTTATGTATCTCTTTCTTAATGATTCCCAACATTCTGTTTGCTTTTTTGACTGCTGCTGCACATTGATGCCACTCTTCAATGACTCCAAGATCTCTTTCGAGTGATAACAGCTCATTTAGACCCTCATAGTCTTCTTGGCTATGAGGATGTGGTAAAGTGACTGTTGACTGGATTTTGCTTCTTTCATCCATTGCTATTGGTATCCATGTTACTCTGTTTCTGCGAGGTGGATTTTGTTTTCTTTTGTTGTTTTTTAAAGTTACTATGAAGCAGACAGTGAGCGGCTTGTGACATTTACTATAAACACTTGCACACTGCTGTTCAGCTGACAATACCAAGATCAGCTACTCCTACACTGTCTCAAAGAACATTTCCATAGCTTGAGAAAATTTTAAAAAATTGGAGGCAATTACAATGTATGTTACTAGAGCTGCAGGTGCTTTGAAAACCAACCACTCTTACTGAAGGGCCTAAATATGGATTTAGGAGCCTAGCTTTCAGTACCTAAGTTTGAAAATATTGACCTGAATAAATGTTAATAACTAATAATAGACCTCCTCTCCTGACAAATCTGACTCCTGTGTTCATGCCAGACATTCAAGATGGGTGGCTAGAACGTTAGGGTTACTTGGAGGATTTCATTTTAGATAGGACTGTTCAAGAAATAACAGGGAGAAGGATTTTATAAGTTTTACTTTTCTGCGCCTGCCAAGCCACAGGAAGGTTTGAAAGTCAGTCTGACCTTTTGTGTGTCTGATCTAGGTCCAACAGGGAATGAGTGTAGGGGAGCTGTGAGAGGCACACTTAATGGGAAGGCTGTTATAAACATAGCAAAACAAATAATAGAGGCTTGATTTTGTTTTTTGTTGCAGAAACTATAGCACTGTGGCTTCTGGGTGCCAAAAGGCAACATTTTTACTAACTAAAATCTGTGAAATGCTGATTGATCAGTGACAATGTAGAAAGATGAAAGTGAAAGGCATTGTATTACGTTCTTGCATGTATTAGGCCACAAAGAAAATGCTGCTGCTGGGTGTGTATTTTTCACCCTCCTCCCACTGAGCTGTTCATGCATCTTCTCTTCTGTGCATCATCTTCATCCAATCTAAATTCCAAGGGTTTAGCACAGTAATGCTCAGTTTTCAAGTGGAAGTCACAAATTTGAATGGTGAATTGAAGTATTTTGCCCACACCTTTCTGTCCTGTTGGGAAGTCAACAGACATTTTCTGAAAGGTGTATGTCATCTCCTGGGAACTGGGGAAATTGCAAGTCTCTTGCATGGAAAAAAGACCCTAACAGCCATGTCAGGGAGGATGTAGTGCTCTCTTCCTTGTCGAAGTTCCTGGGCAGCCACAAGAGTTAGATACCAGTTTATGGCCAGGATTGCCATTGACTGCTGAACAGTTCAAATTTTGACATAACTGCCCTGCATCTGTGAGCTCAACTTGCAGCACACTTGAAAATTCCCTAAGTTTTTTCAGGCATTATTAGATTTGGATGCATGGAGACAGTATGGTAGGATTAGAATGTCAACACACAATGACTGGTTATGAAGCGATGACATAAACTCATCACACACTGATGTGTGTCAGTAAGATACAAGTGTTGAAATTCAGACCCCTAGCATTAGTGTGATATGTGGTTTTTCCCATAGAACAAGTACAAGGATCAGGGATCAACTGTTAGAGATTTCCTTTGTAAAAGACCACTTTCATTTCTGAGTATAAAAGGAGATGTATTTCCTCGGGCCCATCTGATGTGTCTGTGTGTATCAACCCCCACTCTCACCTCCCTGGGCACCCACATACGATGGGCAATTCATTAGGCTTTCACATGTAAAGGACAAACAACAACAAAGAATGTGCCCCCCTTCCCAATACTGCACTTTTTACAATTGGACTGAAATATGTATGAGTCCTTTCTCTTTGAATAATCCCTTAAAATAAACAGATGTCATTTATATGCGAATAGACCCTTGAAATAATGTGTAACCCACTGACTCTTACTTAAAGCACTTTCTGGGGTATGCTGAATATATGCATAGAAAAACCAAAAATTCCTTTGGTTTCATAAAGGTGGAAAACTATGGTATGGAACAATGGCCACCTGATGCATTTCTTTTGAAATAATTGGGGATGATATACTGCGTGCTTATCCATATCCCTTTTGTTTGGTAAACATTATATTTAATATTTTTAATTAGTTATTATCTAATTGGCTTTTTTTTCTTCTGGAGCCTCTAAGAGCTTCTGTATAAAGTCTGGTTTGAGAGTATTTCTGCAAGGAGATATTATTTGAGAACATCAACAATCAAAAATTTTTATACAATAATACTGGCAAGTCTGAATTGTGTAGTATGGCTGCAGACCCAAAAACAAGTCAACAGCCAGCCTAGAATCTTTAAAAAAATAAAAGAAAAAAGAAAACCCACCCACGCTGTCCTTTGTAATTTATAAATTAATGCATTGGTTCATTTTAGTAGCCTCTTGGGAGATCAAGGTTCAGAGATGGGTTCAGTTCTTGATTTTTTCACAGTTAGGCAAAAGCCATGAGAAGATTGCCTGCTATAGGTACTCTGTACTTTATAACCTGCTGTCACCAAGCTGTAACCAATTCTCCTAGCTTTAGGATTTACTTGTAGTGCACATGTATCAGTTGTTAATAAAAGTAAATGCCCACAAGGAATACTATACCTTACATTAGAACTTTAATGACTAGAAAGGAATTACAAAGTAAAAATAAACCAGTGACAGAGTTCTACCCTGATCAAGATTCTCTCTGGAATATGCTAAGTCATGCATAGATAACACATGACATAGATAACACATGCATAGATAACACATGATAATTCTGATGTTGCCACTGGCTGAAGCTCAGGAAAGTACCAACTTTTAATTCTCTGAAGCCAAATCAGGTCAAACCAATTCACCTTGTCCCCATTCCCAGCTTCTGAGGCGTTTCTCTATTTTCCTCTGAGTTTTTTGTGTCTCCCATTTCCTGAATTCTATAGATCCAATTTGGCCACAAACTGCCATCTGCACTGACAGTTAAACAGTTTCAGCAACAGTTTGTGTGTCGTGTGGGGGCAGAGGGAGGATAGATAGGTGGATGCAGCCTAGGAGAGATCCATTGCTAACAACCATTGTCAGGAAGTGGTCTTTTCCTTAATGTAGATTGTGTTCAGTCCATGCTGAGTTACTTTCACACTGAGATTGCACAGAGAATTATCTTTAGTTTATCTATGATCAAATTACACATTCTTTTAATGAAATAAATTCCTAAAACACAAACCACATTGTTATTATAATATGTTATATGACAAAATAACAGCAGCCATCACAAAAGTTACATTCTCCTAAGAGCAAAGCAGAACTTCACCACAACGCCATCTGGTGATACTGAAAAATGCACATTTGAACTCAGCTTTGAGAGTTTTTCACAGGAAATCAGTTCTAGCCTTAGGGCTTGTCAACACACAAAAACTGTACTATTTTACTATGCTTGTATAGTTAAAGCAGTGTAACGCCCCTAGTGTGGGCACAGTTATGCTAGTATAAAAGTACTTATACTGATATAGCATATTCCTGCACGGGAAATATGCTACACCAGCATTAGGCACCTTTATATCAATACAACTGTATCCATACTAGAGAATGTATTGATTTTAACTATTCTGGTAGAAAAATCACACCTCTAACCAAAATAGTTACATCAGTACAAAAGCAATGTGTAGGACAGGCCTTTTGAACAAATTGTTCCAATCTGGGTTTTTATGGTTAGACTCTGCAACCCATAGTTAGGTGTCTAAATAAAAGGGGCCTAATATGCAGAGGTCATGACCACTTAAAAGTCCACTGATGTCAATAGGAGCTGCGGGCGTTCTGCACCTCTGAAAATGAGGTGCCCATTTTTACTTAGTCACCTAAATATGGGTTTCAGGGCAACTTTACGCACCCAGGCTTGAAACATTCGGCCTTATGCAAGGGAGTGCCCTGCTGGCTGACTAATGTAAGCTCTGCTGTTATAAAATGCTTATTCTGGCAGGGAGTGGAGAAAATTAATGGCAATTAGGTACCTCCAGCTGAACTTTTAAAATGTAGTTTCCTTATACAATTGACTTTTTTTTTTTGAGGTCACTAATTTTATACAATACAGGGAGGTTAACTCAGATAAGTGATCATTTTACAAACTGTCAGAGAGTTGAAACACACTGCTCTATGCATTCTTGGTAGAACCGCACCATACTGCTTTGCATTGCTTGGGGCGGGAGCGGGAAGGATCTCACAAGAATTTATTGGTGTTGTCCAAAGTCAGAGGGAAACTGGTTCTGAAGAGGAATGATGATTTAGTCTTTTGAGTCTCTGCACATGGTTAGTTATGGATCCCTCTCTCAGATTAGTTCTCTCAATTGTCTTATGTGTAACCCTTTAAAATTACATTGTTTTGTTCCATATTAAAGATTTTATTGATGACTTCCGTATCAAATTTGCTTAGTGCATCAGCTCAAAAAAGGTTTCTTTTTAACTGCCATCTCAGCAAGCTCAACCTGGAAACTGAGAAAAATCTTCTTTTGGGCAAATTAAGTTCTAAAATTAGAATTTACCTGACAATTTTGTTTATGATGTATGGGGTGGAATAGAATCGAATTTATTATCCATTTAGTGTGTTGGATATACAGTGTACCCTCTTTTAGTCAGAAAAGTAATTGTGTAAACATGGTACCATCTTACTTAATTTCACATAGCTTCTCCCATCCAATCCACAGCCATTATTTTAGTTTGCAGCACTAACAAGGAGAAACTTATTTTTGTTAGCAAAATAAGCAAAGATAACTCCCAGGATACCCAGGGAGCAACATTTGAGTAAGATGGTACCATTTTAGTTACTTTTCTGAATGAACCTGCACTTTAAAGAGGGGACACTGTGCAGCCAATATATCACATGGGAGTTCTACTGGTTAATTGAGGCCCAGAATCCAATTCTTGGGGTACCGCTATTTAATTTTCTCATTCTGATGATAGATCCCGGACCAGCTGAGAAACACATATCAACCGATCTTTAAAGCAGCAGTAGCAGCAGCAGCAGCAACACCAACACCACAAATAGCAGCTCGGGCTCTGGGTTGAAAATGGCAGTATTAAAAACGGGAGGGGAAATGAGAGAACTGCTGCTCTTAGAGCCTGATCCTGCAAGGTATTAAGAATCCTCCATTCACATTAAGATGAACAGAAGTTGAGGGTGCTCAGAAACTCAGGCTCAGGCTTTTACTTCTTCTTCTTGTTGATACCAAAAGCTGGCTGCTATGTCCAGACTCTACATTGCTGTTATAATTAATAGGCAGATGTCATTACAGAACACTTCCTTTATTGGACCGCAACAGTTAAACTTGCCAAATGTTACCCAATAAGGAAGATTGCATATCAGTCTCTGCGTGTCAGTCCACTGAGATACACAGAGAGAAAAAACAGGAGCAGAACATGTTTTATTTATTTTTAAGGTCAATGCTCTCAATCCAGAGCTGGAAAAGAGATGTTGGATGTCTTTTAAAAGGAGAGTTTCATCGACTGAGCATTAGCTACAGATTTTTTTAAATATTCTGTTTCTGAGGCAGTTTAAGTAAATTTGGGCAATAGGAGTTGAGAAATTGTAAACACATTTGTCCAGCATATTACAGAAATCACAACAGCCAAAATGTGGGCATATTTGTGTCTCTAAAAGTAATACTTCTCATAACCATTTATATCCCAGACAACACCCACTTCTCAGCTGTGCCAAAATGCATACAGTGACTGTGGTGTGGACAACTATGTACAAGAGTGACTTGAGTTCACAAAACAGTTTTCATAGACCATTAACTTAAGCCTGCAATCCATGTGACTGATAGGGTAGTCAGACTTCTCAGGGAGCAATAAGCAAAAAGGAACTTTCTCTTTTGTCTTAGATTTGTTCCCATGCAACTTGCTTTGTGGGCCAAATTTTGTTCATAATTACAGTTCACATTTAGAGTAACATGACTGCAGTGTCACTTGAATTTTTACTGGTTTCAGTGAGAGAAAAAATTGGCCTATGAATTTCAGTACAGTTACTCCAGAAGAGCATTTGGCCCAGAATACTTAGCAAGTGTGCCAGAAACGTAATTGTTATTGAGATAATACAAGGAGAAGGCAAAGCCATAGTGGCAAAAGCAGGCATTAAGCACTATTTCTTTTAACATTTCCATACACAATCTCTCTCTCTCTTTCTCACACACAATTGTTTTTATGATCATCATATATTATACACAAATGTGTATTATATATTATGTGTGTGTGATTCCAAATATTAAAAGGAAATAGACAAATGCTACTTAATGCTGCTGTTTTATGGTGTTTGCTATGATGAACTTTCCTTTTCCAGTGTGTATGTAATATATACACACTTGCTTTGGGGGCCAAATGTTTAAAAACATTCCATTTGTGATTTAATGGCACTTAGAGACATATTCCTTTGCGTAATAAGCACGTGTGATTCCTCTTAGAGATAATGGGAGTAATATACAATAAGCAAAAAATATACACAGATTTCAAACCCTTTGGCATGAGTAAATTCAGCAAAGGAAATGTCACAAGGCAAAATTGGGTTGGGAATGTCCGCATTGGGAAGGACTGTTCTCTTATGAGCAAGAAGGTGTCAACTCTATCAGAGCTAGCATGTCATTTGGAAGATGCCCCTCTTTGATAGTAATGGTGTACAGTATTTAAAATGGCATAGTACTAATTAATCTTAAATTCATCTGATTCAAAAGTGGTAGTAGATGCATGTCTGGGCGTATTGCTGCTTGACTGGGGGTTTACAGTCACTGTCAGCATTAGATTCTCTGCACCTATGTGCAAGGTAGGTAAAACAAAAATAGAAGCAATCTGGATTTCTAATGATGGCGCTGAGCTTTCATTGTCTCGGTACAAGAAAATAGAACCCTGGCGAAGGAAACTGGGGAAAAATAAATAAAAATAAGCCTTAAGGGAAAAAAATGTAGGTTCAATAAAATAGCACTTTATGGACATTCTGTAAGGTAAATTGCTGGTACTAAAAGTTGTATGTATGAAAATTGGAACCCCTATTGTTTACTTATATGTATGAAAAGAAATAGGTCAGTGACTTTGTTTCCATGGTGACTATTATTGAAATAAAACAAACTGACACCAATGCTGATTTATTTTCCTATTCAGCGCCTTCTTCTAAAATCACTTTAATCTGTGGTTGCTACTGGATATAAACATGATGCCAGAAGAGAGCTCTTGCAATATGACCTTTTGCTGTTCATTAATGGGAAAAAATGTTTTAAAAAATCACATCAAAACAGTTCAGGTTTGTGAGCAGGTGGTGATCCCTGCTACCCTGCTCCAAAATTGTCAGCACGTGTGTCAGTGTTTTCTCATCCCCTCCCTGGGGTTTGGCTTTACTAACAACTGAAACTCCAGCCCAAGCTTTCTCCCCTAAGGTTGGCTGTTTCTAGGATCCTCACTGCTCAGGCCCAGGTCCTAGATTCCAATGACCGGAGGGGCCACTTCCCATCCCCCCTTTATGCCCAGAGTGGGTAAATGGGCTAAACTTAGCACAGTAAATCAGGGCTCATTAGAGGAAAGTGGTTGGGTGCTAGCTGGAGAGAGGGGGGTTCAATTCCCGGTTCCACCACAGACTTCTTATGTGAGCTTGTCTGAGTCACTTAGATAGTCTAGGCCTCCATTCCCCATATGTAAAATGAGAATAATAGCACAGGTGTTGTATATTAAAGCTTTGGAAGGGCTCAGATAACAGGGGCCATATAAGTACCTTTGGTAGATAAAATCTCCCTGCAGGATTCCAGCACTTCCTAACACAATAGATATACAAAAGAACTCTGTCATCCTGTTACAGGTCCATACATTTCCCTCAAAGCACACAAATTAATACACATGCCACATATAGGGTAAGAGTATGCTTAGGCCTGTATGGATGTGGAAGTATGGGGGAAAGAACCTCACAGCAGGCAGACTGACTGTGGTCTATGTGCTCCCTTTAACACAAGGTCTACATCAGGCTAGAGGTTGAACATGCATTATTTTTATTTTTCAGAAAGGCACAGGCTAGATCTACTATAATCACATTCAGTATTGTCAGCCTGCCATAAGGAGAGAGCTGCAATAGCCTCTCTGGATGGAGATTTTGAGAGGTGTCCAGTCTGGCTGTGATATTCCTGAAGTCCTTATTTGTATGTGTTCCTACTGGAATTCATGTGCAAGAAAAAGCAATAGGGAAGACAGTAAATGACTGACATAAAATATACATGTCTGCAAGAAAATAGAAAACTCCAATAGCAGAGTTTTCACAAGGTGAATTCCTTTCCCCCTGTCCTTGTATATGTACGGTGAATTCAGTGACTTCAGTGGGAGTAGAATTCAACTCCAACTACTTTCCTTTTTCTAACAGAAAGCTTGAACTCTGAGCCCACACAGCCATTTAGTGATGCTTTTGGTCAGGAAGAGTTTTATTTGCTTATAGAGTTTTATTTATTTATTTATTTATTTATTTTATTTGCTTCTTTCTGAAATTATTTTCAGTCAGTTTTGTATGGAAATCTGGATTTAGCAGTAGTAAAAACCCTGCAGAAGTGACAGCTGTTTCTCTTGCTCACAATTCTGCTGAAAGCAGCCTGGTGTAGATATATATTTTTAACGTAAGAAATGGTTCCCACTCAAGACTTTTTGGCTCTCTGACAAACAGTAATGGAGAGTCACTGCTTCTGAAAATTGGGAACAGCATATTGTAGGCTGCACTACGGAAAACTGCTCACCTTTTTATTTCTAAACAAAAAAGTGATCTTTTTAAGTTCACTGAGTAGCAGACAGTGCCACTCAATAATAGCCCTTTCAGCAAAACATGAACTTTCCAGTCATTCCTTAAATTAAATGCTAAGGAAAACAATGCAGATAAAATACTCCCTCCACCGCCCCTTCCTAACCTCCATAAAATGAAAAATTATAGGCTAGCCTCCTGAGTGTTTCATGTAATGCTACTGTTATGACTAACTTCCCTCCCCTCGCCATTGTCCCTTGAAAAGGTTTAACTAGTCAATTTTAATTCAGTGGGGCAAAAGCAGATTTCTGTCCTCACCCACCCTAACACATGTTAAGTATCTCAGCTTAGTTTGCTGCTTGACCTTCAGGCATATGTTTCCTCACAGGATCTCAGCTGCTTATCTCCCTCTTTGATGATCTCTCCCAGTGCCACTGCCACTCATTCACTCCACCATTTTTAAACTCGCTTTTGTCACCCCCTGCACTGATTCCCTGTGCTTATCTCTCTTGTCTTCGTTTTTAAGGCACTCTGATGAGTGCAGTATAACAATGTCTATGACTTTGTGATGTCCATGTATAAGAGTGAGTTAACTGAATTACCCACTCAAACTCACTCAGCCCATTGAGCTGCAATTGCTTACACCCAAGGGCTGAATTTGACCAATATTGCTGATCTTTTCTTATGAAAAGTTCTGTCTTCTGTGCTGCAAGCTCATTTACTCCCTGCCTCTCCCTCCAATTCCCAATTACTATCTACTCCTATGATACTGGGAAATTGTACATTCTGCCATCAGGGGAAATATTTAAGTCTAGATGTCAAAACTATCAAGAATAGGGAAGATGTTCTTATAAGGGATAGCTTAGGAAAGATTAAATCAGTCTTACCACAATGCCAAGGTATGGATTCAATGACTCACCACAGTCACTAGCAATTAAAAAAATGCTAAGAAAGTACTGAAGTGTTTTGATAGAGCATCCTTAAAGTCCTACCGTTCTTTAATAGTTCATTGGTTTTGCCAGAGAAGAAACAACTCCAACCTAATTCCACCCATTCTCTGTTCCCCTGGTGTCCTGTCAATAACAGCCCCTTTAGGGAACATTTGCCCTCTGATTCCAGTTCCATTTACCATGATACATCTTCCCTATTTTGCAAACACTTTAATGTACACATTAAAAATGAATAATTAGCACCCAGACCACCACCACAGGTCCCTTTGGGCAGAGGTTGTTACCATATAGCTGAGTTGGAGTCATATCTTTACCAAAGACTCAGCTGGTTACATAGTCTTTTGACATAGTTTGTTCTCCTCAACAGGCAACCATACCAGGAGTGACCTCTCTCTGTCTCTCTGTCATCTGTCTCTAAGTCTAGCAAACTCTCTCTCTTTGCAGAGTCTCCTCCCTTGCTGTGGGGTGAGCCTCTGGATGGTTCTCTGTCTCTCTGTTCTGTGATGATCTATGTAGGCTCTCTCTGGGTGTTGTGTCTGCTGGTTCATAAACGTCTCCTAGTCCTTTGGATCACTTGTCCCTCTTGCATAGTCACCTCGTTTAATTTAGGTTTCACTGCACCCCTCACAACATCTTCAGCCCACTCCTTCTGGTGTCTCTCTAATGGCTGGATCTTTACAGGAGTGACTGTCTCTGGGGCCAGTAGGTCCTTGGCTGACCTGTCATACTGTAGTGCCTACTATCTCTGATTGTCAGACTGCCTTGATCTTGTTGGGATCCACTTTCAGTCCGTCTTCTGTAAGCAGAGAACCAATGTAAGTCATGCTATTTGTTTCACACTTTTTTCTGGTTTAGTTTTATATTCTCAGCCTTGCATCACTGCAGAAAAGCTTGTAGTTCTCTGTCATTTTCTCGTTCAGTTTCTGTATCATTGCTCCCTTCACATACAATAAGGATATCATGTGCAATTATTTTTACCCCAGGCAGCCCTTCCAGCACTTTATGGGTCTTCCCTGCAATTTCTCTGGTGCTGGGCTTATGCCCTTCAGTGTGCACAGTCATCTAAAGTGACCAAATGGTGTTGCAAAGGTTGTACACATGCTAGACTCTTTATTCAGAGTTATGTGCCAAAATCCATTCCTCACACCAGACGGTTAAGATTCTGGCTTTGGAAAGTTCTGGAAAAATGTCATCAATTGTTGGCAGTGGATAGTGGCATCTTTTTAATGATCAATTCAATGGCTTTGGGTCTATGCAGATGCGTAATTTGCCTGATGTCTTCTTTACCACCAGCGTGCTACTTACCCAGGCTGTACTGGCCTCTGCAGGAACTTTGAAACCTCTGCTCTGAAGGCTTTCAAGCTCTTTGAATACTGGATTACATAGTGCCACTGGAATTTTCCTTCACAGCAAGAACACAGGTTCCACTGTGAAGTCTACTTCCAGTTTCAGCTTTCCTTTGAGACTCCTGTCACCTTTTGAAAACATCCCCATATGCTTTTAGAATTGTTCTGTTGTCCATAGGACTACCCCTTTTGCCTCTTGCCTGCAGCTATAAAATTCTGACACCGCACCCTGATCAGATCCATGGCTTGTATGGCTACATTCTCCAAGAAGGGTCTGTGGTGCTTACCATCTACCACCACAAACTTCAGTTAGTGCTGTCTTGTTATTTTTTTGTGTTAGTTACTATGAAGTCACATTTTTCTACGGGCCGCATTATATTCTCATTGAACATTTCAGATTGTGCCTGCTCTCTGTAATAAGCATGTCTGAGTCCAATTCACCCCAAGTAATCCCATTGGAGGAGGCCCCACTAACCAGCTGAAATTGCACCAGGTCTTTCCCTATTATTGCACACGTGGAGGTTGTTGTTGTCCCTGGTTATTTTCTTGTCCCAACAGCCTGAATCTGATCTGTTCTCAGATTCAAGGAGAGAGTCATGATGTCATCACCGCTTCCTGATGTACCATCCCCCTCTTGTACAAGTCTGACTGAATCTTTCTGGATCTTCCTATCCTCTTGCACACATTGTTAAAATGATTCAAGTTGCCACATTTTTTGCAATGCTTTTCAGTGTGGGGCACTTCTCCTTTACCTGCTCATGCTGTCTCCCAGAATAACTGCATCTTACCCTGGGTACGAAACTCTGGCCACCTGCTTTCCTTTGCGGTTGTCTCACTACATGGATAGTTGTGACTCATAAGGCTTTCATCTCTTCTTTTGTAGTTGCCCATGAAGACAAAAAATCATCACTGATAAAGTTTGCAGATGACTCAACAAATTGGAGGAGTGGTAGATAATGAAAAGGACAGATCACTGAAACAACAATCTGGGTCAATTGGTAAGCTGGGTATAAGCAACAATATGCATTTCAATATGACTGAAGATATATAGAGCTAGGAACAAAGAATGCAGGCCTGAAATGGGGTCTACAAACCTCATACTGAACATAGACAGAGGGGGGAGGAGTGTCCTTCCTGTTTACAAGCAAGCAGCTTGATCACAACCAGAGCTGCCAATCGTGGAGGTAGGCACCCACGGCTGCAACCAATAAAGGAAATAGGGCCTGCTATAAAGGGAGGAGAGCAGAGAAGGAAGGGGAGGTAGGAAGGCCTAGGGTAGCAAGCTGGTGACAGCCCTGCACCAGGCTGCATCCAGGAAAACAGCCAGGAGATTGGCAGAGATGACGAGCCTAGGAAGGGACAGGCTGACAGGTTTTAAGGAGGGTGAGGGCCAAAAACTGACCTCACTGTCAGCAAACTAAGGGGACCAGTCAGGAGAAGCTGAAGCCCTTCGAGAGGTCACCTCAAGAGTCTGTGACAAGGCCATACTTACAGGATGGCGACTCTATCCTTGGAAGCAGTGACTCTGAAAAAGATTTGGGGGTCCTGGTGGATAATCAGTTGAATATGAGCTCCCAGTGCAACACTGTGGCCAAAAAGGCTAATGCAGTCCTTGGGTGCATAAACTGGGGAATCTCGAGTAGAAGTAGAGAGGTTGTTTTACATCTCTATTTGGCACTTGTGTGACTGCTGCTAGAATATTGTGTTCCCTTCTGGTGTCCACAATTCAAGAAAGATGTTGATAAATTGGAGAGTGTTCAAAGAGAATGATTAAAGGATTAGAAAACATGCCTTAGGGTGATAGAGTCAAAGAGCTCAATCTATTTAGTTTAACAAAGAGAAGGTTGAAGGGTGACTTTATTACAGTCTGTAAGTACCTACATGGGGACCAAATATTTAATAAGATCTTCAGTCTAGCAGACAGAAGCTTTATATGATCCAATTGCTTGAAGTTGAAGCTAGACAAACTCAGACTAGAAATATGGCATACATTTCTACCTGTGAGAATAATTAACCATTGGAACAATTTACCAAGGGTTGTGATGGATTCTCCATCATTGACCATTTTAAAATCAAAACTGAATGTTTTTCTACAAGATATGTTCTAGGACTTATTTTGGGGAAGTTCTATGGCCTGTGTTATACAGGAGATCAGACAAGATGACCACAGTGGTCCCTTATGACCTTGGAAGACCTCTGGTGAAAAATCTCCACAGATTCATTCTGCTTTGGGGAGGAATAAGTCCCCAGGGCTCTTAGGACTGCTGGGAGACCCAAAACAGTGGTGAGCTTCAGAGTACAGCAGACCTCTCTGCCTTGTTCCCCAATAGGTAAAATAACAGCTTTACTTTCATCCTCTCACCCTCCTGCATAGCCAGATCTGTGTACAGCTCAAACTCCTTCTTTCACCAGTTCCATCACTTGGCTAGGTTTGTGTTTGCAAAATCCAAGGCTCTGGGGGTCTTCAGACCAAGGTCTATGGCTCATATTGCCAGCTGCTGCACTTCAGAGAACTCACCACTCAGCTGTTGCCACCATGTTTCATTAGCAGTGAGCGAAGCCGAAATGTAGGTGAAGTTGAACAAGGGGAACTTTATTAAACTCTGTTCACTGCTCTGTCCAGTTGGCTGAGTTGCTTCCAGCCTAACTCCACCCATTCCTTTTCCCTCTCAGTAATAACCACTCCAGGATTCATGTGCCCCCTGACTCCAGTTCCGCTGATCATGATACAGTAAGTGGTCTTTAGAAGGTTGAGGTGACGTGATCATGGTCTAGAACTATCTGGAGGGGAAGAAATTTTTGATACTAAACAGATCTTTAATCTAGCAGAAAAAGGCACAATGAGATGCAGTAGCTGGAAGCTGAAGAGAAGCAAATTCAGACTAGAAATAAAGTGTACATTTTTAACAGTGTGAGTAATTAACTATTGGAACAACTTACCTAGAGACAAGACAGATTCTCCATCATTTACAGTCTTTATGTTAAGACTAGATATCTTTTATAGAGATACGCTATAGCTCAAACAGAAGTTATGGGCTTAGTGCAGAAATTATTGGGTGAAATTCTGTGGTTTGGGTTATGCAGGAAGTAAGATTATGACTGTAATGTCCCTTCTGGCCTTAAAATCCCTGAATCTATGAATTTCTGAGCAGCTCTGAGAAGGAATTATGCCTGATTCAGATATACCCCCCTTTCCCATTGTGTTTCACTGGCTGTTAGAGCCATAATGTAATCACGAGGTGTGTACATATATATACAGAGATATATATGCAATAAGGACATATTGGAGATATGTAGGGATATACGTAAGTACAGCTCATACGTAAATATGCATTCTCCCAGTATTTGATAGCATCAGCATTTCTGAACAACTTGTGAATATGTCAGTGTTGCTGCTATTGCAGCTGTATACCTCACTAATCCTGTAGTGGCAGGTAGGACTTATATATAGAATTGCTGCAGTAACACACATCACAGGTTTTTCTGTGATAACATAAATAGATATATTTACTGATATTCAGAAAGGTTTGAGTTTTGGGTAGTTAGTTTTTGTTTTTGTTCTCCCCCACACCTCCAATCCCCACATCAGGGCACTCCAGACTCTTCCCAAACAATTAAGACACAAATCATAACAATAAACAAAACAAACATGTAAATATAATAAAACATGCAGCATAGGAAAGGCATCATGGGAAAAGTGGGGGAGGGTTTCTTTTCATGATTTAAATGACTGTTTCTGCAGTTTTTATTATCTAAAATAGTTCCACAAGGATTGACTACGGTTTTAGATAATAGACCAGATTGTGAAACCTTTCCTCACATTAATGAGCAGTTCCTCAGCTGAGTCATTCCAATCTGGCCCATGATAAACAGGGTTAAGTTAGGGAAGCCTGTACCTGCAGACACTTTCATAGAAAGATCCAGAGCTTCAGGACTTCAACCAACTTGGACCCAGTTTTGCCATTTTATTTCAGGTCTATCTTAACAACGTGACGACTTCTAATGTGCCTTCCCCCCCCGCCGCCTCCTTTTGATATGCCCTGTCCCTTCTCTGACTTGGATTTGAGAGCAGTGTGTTAAATGAAACACTGGGAGAGACAGGTTAAAATGATGCATTATCCTGGAACAGGATCCCTGGAAATAAATCTAGAATTATGTTTTATAGCAGAATCATAGGTTAGCTGCCCTATGTTATAACTAATAGTGATGATTTAAATATATTCATGGAAATATTCAGTTAGAGCATGAAGCCTAAGGCAAGGAATTAAACCATTTATCCCGGATACCATGCAGTGAAGGGAAGCCAAACATTTACATTATAGTCCATACAGTCATTACAAATTGAAACTGTAGCCCTCAAACCTCCACAAGGCAGCTCTTCTCTCACATAACCGCATCACAAAACTTCCTGAGGCCTCTTGTTCTCTCCTTGCCCATCTCCTTGCCCATCCATTGTGAACTCCCTTTTTGACACCACTCCATTATTTCTGCTTTGTACTGGGCCTGGCTGTCACCTCTGTCCTTAAATACAAGCGGTAACAATAGGAGCAAATGCGCATGGTGACTATCTAGTTTGTTGCCATGCTCTGGAATTTCTGTTTCAAAAACATTGTCAGAGGGCATCACACATGAAAGTTTGAACTGCAGTGCCAAGTACCAGGATATTGGGAGTTCTGGACTTCCTTCAAATCTCTCCTGAAATCCCAACTTTTCCCACAACCCTTCAGTCAACAACCCAGCAATTTTCTCTCTCTCTCAAAAATAAAAATAAGCCGAAAGAAGAACTAACTCGAGGTATGCTATCCCTGACAACTCTCTAAAATGGCTTTTAGGTTTCATTTTTTTTAAGACTGGATTCTACAGTTAAGCCCAGCTGCAAGTAGGACTAGATTGCATACCAAAGCTCCTCTTAAAAAGCTTTGCTCCTGTATGTGATTTTCTTATATGAATGGATTTTTTAAAAGATTCAATGCATTATATTTATATAGCACCTTCCATCTGAGGATCTTGGCATGTTTTACAAACACTATTTAATCTCACAATACCCTTCTGAAGTAAGTGTCACTAAAATTTTTTTCAGATGAAGAAACTGAAGCAGAGAGAGGGTAAATAACTTGCACAGGTCACACGGAAAGTCAGTGGCAAAGCCAGAAAGAGGTGGGGTTTTTTGTTTTTTTTTACCTCCAGTACATGCTCTAATCGGAACAACACCCTTCCCTACATTTAAGTGTACTTCCAGTAAAAAGCAGAAGACAATTAACTCTGTTTTGAGTTGAAAATATACTTTTATTCATAGAGAATGACTATGATGTTTCTGTTTGAAATGACTAAACTACAGAAAGCATACTTGTTTTCTCTCTTTCCCGCCCCCCCCCCCCCCGATAGATTTCATAAGGGAGTCCAAAACAAATGTACTAAATGCAGGGAGGTTTACAGCAACAATATTTTGTTTCTTGTGAGAACAGTCTGAAAGAATTATATATAAAGCGAGACTTTCTTTTCTCAGAAACAGGCAATGAAAGCTCCCCAGTTGTTTAAAATTGTGCAATTTTCGTTTGAAGAAGTGGATCACTGAGATGAAACCAACCATAAATGTATGGTTTAACCTTTCGGTAACATATCTGAATTTGGGAGACATCACATTCCATGTATCTATGGAAAGGCCCTTTGGACAAAGGGCAAGATATTATATATTTGAGGTCATAGCTGCTAGTCAGGTAGTGACCGGATCTTTTCAAGTAAGACCAGGTCTATGCTAGAAACTTTTACTGGTATAGCAATGTCCGTTAGGGGTGTCATTTTCTGTGTGGCTACATCTACACTATGAGCTAGGAGTGTGATTCCCCTGCTTGTGTACACATACTCACACTTGATCTCATTGAGTGAGTGTGAGTATAAATAGCAGTGTAGCCACAGTAGCACAAGTAGTGGCAGCAGAAGCACAGTTGAGCCATGCTGAGTATGTACCCATTGGTTTCAAGTGGGTTTGAACTCACAACTGCCATTACCCTATCATGGATACACTGCTATTTATACTCACACTGGATCGATGAGAGCTAGCATGAATATGTGTGTACAAACTGGGGAATCACACCCCTAGATCACAGTGTAGATGTAGCCTATGTTTGTGCGTGTGTGTCTGTGTGAGAGACAGAAACATTTCTATACTGGCAAAAGCTCTATGGTACATGCAGGTATACCAGCCAAAGCTCTTTGTTGGTGGTATAAGTTGCATCTACACTAGGAGGGTTTGCTGGTATAGTTAAACTGACATAGCTATGCCGACAACCATTTTCTAGAGTAAACTGGGCTTAAAGTTCCTTGTGCTATTGTCCTATTAGGTCTCATAAATGCAGAAAGATCAGGCTGGCTTGGATGGGAAAATTCCAAGAAACAGATGGAGGAAGTAGTGCTAAAGATTCAGGTGACATTGAACCAATACCCCAATGACATGTTGAGGAGGACTTGAGGGCACTTTCAGGAGCCTTTCATTAAAATTCCACTAAAATGAAAGTTGGGATGATTTCCCTGTTTCTAGATATTTGAGAGTTCTCCCATCTTCATATTGCTAAATCAAGCCACTTGATAGAATTTAACCCAGGGGGTTTATAAAAATATTTCTGCAGAACAATTTTGTTGCATAAGGAAGAGAGCAGATGATACCAAATGCAAGGTACTTTCAAAACATTTTTTTGGGGCGGAAACCCTAAGATCTGCAAACAAGGATAAGACCCATTGTTATGGCTCTGTAGATTGGTCCTGCAAAGCAGAACCTTAGATTCAAATTATTTATTTCAGATTATACCCTTATATTATGAATATGCCTCCAGGACTCCGTGGAAGTGCATGCTGTATATACTTCAGAAAGAGGTAGCAGGTACTGCTCCTTGGGCTGACTCTGTTCTTGTTGGTGGGTGTGGAATGTGTAGCAGCCCCAATGGCACTAGACTCGTATTGCTTGTACCTGAGGGTCCAAGGGCTGTAAGTGCAGCTGACCCTTGTTCAAAATGGCAAGTAAAAGAAGACTCTTTGGTCCCCATATCCCTCCGAGCACCCATGAGGGCCTCCCACAAACTGGCACAAAGACTGATGTTTATGTTTGGCTTATCACCCATCTTGAACTGTGAACCCAGATGGAACAATTTCACTTTGTGTTTCTCATGAACTAGCACGGTGCTAAGGAAAGGGGCTTCCAACACTGCAGGAAAAAGTTTACATTTTAATGATATTAGATTTTGTAAAACATAACTTTAACAAAAACAAAGCTTCGGATCTAAGGTACTTAATCCCCTCAATCTCGTTATTCAAATGGAGAATAGAAAATATTAAATAGATTTTAAAAATGTGCCCAACCTGTGAATATCAGAATTGAATGTGAGTTTTCTCACAGTTCAAGGTTATTCAAGTACGGGATTTTGGCTTGAACAATCTTTGATATTACAGCTAACTTTACATCTTGGATTAAGCAAAATGGTCTTTACAGTCAGATTATGAGAGTCTTTATCTTTCTGAAAGACATGCAGCAGTCATTCAGCTGAAATGCTGACCAAAGTAAGGAGACATTTCAGAAAACTCTTTCTCAGGTATATGGTCTGAACATTTTATTGCGGAGATTGCAAAATAAGCAGGGCCAACTTGCAGTAACTCTTCTTGTGTGTGGCAGGTATCATATTAAATAACAAAATGTGGGTGGAAAAGTGGAACCTGACAGTTGTATTGTTTGAATGACATTAATGTATTAGCATAAAGCGTTGAATGAGTCAACACTGTTAACTGCAATGCATTATGTCCATCTTGCAGTCATATGATAAAAAAGGAATGCTGTTTATAGCACACACACAAATGACTTGTCTCGGCATTACTGGAAAACTCACAGCCCCAAAGACATGACTGTAATTTCCCTAGCAAAGGAACAAAAATATGACAGAAGCCTTTCCTGACCCTAGAAGTTGAGTCTGTTGGCTAAAAATTGACCTACTTAGCATTTTCCATTTTTTCCACTTTTTAAACTAATTGATGTTTTATTTTGTGACTACTATTCTTTTTTGCTTCAAGTAATAGCGTTAGAGAAAAGGAGTTTCCTAACACACAGGGAGAAAAGTGGGGAAAGATTTATGCTTCTGCAAGTTTATGGTGTATTTACACCCTGTATTTACTTACTAGTTTATTCCTTTGTATATCCTGGCACAGAACAAATCCCATTATTATTGATCACAAATACTGGCGAGTTGTAATATCTTATGAGTGAGCCCTTAAATAACAATTATTAATTAATTATTTGTATTTCCATAGTACCTAATTGTGGAAGACTCCATTGTGCTAGGGACTGTACAAACACAGATCAGATGCTGAATAATTATTTCTTATTATTTCATCTGTATATTTCAAAGCACTTTACAAGGGAAGGAAATTATCCATGTTTTATACAGATGCGAAAACTTAGGCATAGAGGTGAAGTGATTGGTCCAAGATCAGATGGAGACAGAGCCAGGAATAGAACCGATCTATTGCCCTAGCCACTGGATGACATTGCCTCTCAACAGAAGGAAATTACATCATTCACTATGAGAAAGTTGACATTTGAACATAAAAACAGTGCAAACTTTCAAACTAGAAAGAGGGATGTTGTCTATGTGAAGGCATAGAAACCAAGAAGTTCTGGGTTCTAATGTCATCTCATATCGGTGGCCCTCTCTCTGTAAAATGGGGTGATAATATTTCACACCATAATATTTCACACCTATGATGATGTGAGTTTCCTTGTGAGGAGCTAGAACATTTTTGTGTTTTTATACCAATGGGTCTATTTTGTCATGCAATCCGTGTAGGTTCGAAGCTCTAGGAATAAAGTAGATTTAAAGAATCAAAATCTGGTCACCAGTTCAGCATTTACATGCAATAGAGATGGTGCAAAGGGACCAATAAAAGGGCTCTACATCCCACCCCTCACAGCCACTGGCTTGATAGGATGGTAACCAAGAAAGATGATTCCACTGGAGGCCACTATCAGCCAGTACAAGTTAGAGTATCCACAAGGCTGCTCTAGCTGTGCCAGAGGCTGAATCGACTACTGGCTTCCCCTCCCAAACTGGGGCTGTATAAAACTTGCATATAGCCACTTCCCCACCACTCCTCAGGAATGGCAACAAGTGAAGCTCAGCTGGACCCAAGCATCAGGGCCAGAAAGTAGAATTATTCTGGCCTAATTACAGTGTACAGTGTACTCTGCTACTCTGCAGGGGTGTAATTCCTTAAAACCAGATTATGATACCTTCCTCATGCTCTGGAGTGCTTTATTCTGTAATAGCCCATTTGAATAGGACTATTTGAGTAGTAAGCTACTACTCATCAGTGTAATGGTGCCAAAATCTGGCCCCTAATGTATGTTAAATGAATTGAAGGCAAAAAGTACTGCATAAATGCAAGGTTAGGAGGCCCATACGGTACCGCTGCATAGGCTTGGAAAAAACTTCCACTTCTGAAGATACACAATACTTACTTTCACTTCTCAGACTAGGATCGAATCCTTTAAATTACAAGTGAATGTAGATCTTGTATTCACAAGCTGTCTCCCTTTCCAAGTGGAAATGAGTTTGGTAGTCTCATCCTGCACCCTGTTTGTACAAATTAGAAACAGAGCTCACAACTAGTCTGAGTTTGCAGCTGAAAAAAATGTTCCACTCCAGGGAGGTACTGAAAACCCTCAAATGTTTTGTAGTTCTGCAGCTAACACAAAGCTAACCACAACTCTAATTCGTGTATTTAAATTCAGTTGCTGCTAGTACATTCTTGCTGACTAGTGGGGACAAAGATTCTTTTTGTCCTCCGAATCATGTTATAAATCCAGGTTATCTGTAGATTATTAGGAGAGGAAAGGGATTTGCACAACTTGGCTAGTGTGGTCCCCCCTAAAATAAAAATCCCTGTGTGTGCTGGAATTGTGCTAGCAGCAGTCAGACCTAGTACTATGCTAGGAACAACTATGTTTTAAGCATGATCATTGCTAGTGTTGTTTTAACCGTACTTGTGAATTAACAGTAATTAGCAACCAGGCCTTTAACATGAAAAGCTGAATGGGAGCTGTTCTTGCAGCTCTGCTCCACTGACTGAACAGCTTATTGGTGCATAGGTCAACCTGTGAGACTAGCAGATTGTTAGTGTTATCTGCTAGAATGCAGGAGGAAAGGCTTGAATCCTCACCCTTCCCCTGTTAAGAGAAAGAGCCATTTATATGGTGCCATGAGGAAAGCTGCTGGCATGAGAATGTGCAGAAGTTAAGCAGGAGTGAATATAGGGAGGCAAGCTTGTGTAAAATCAGTGTAGTTCCACGAAAGTCAATGGAGCTATTCTAAATTACAACAGCTGAGGATCTGTCTCAAGGAGTTCTGAGCTTTTCTTGTAGGTTGGGTAGATGGGGTAGGAGTTGAATGGCTATTAATAATCCTGGACTCCCCCAAGAGATACAGGCAAGACTTCAGCAAGAGAATAAAACTGCAAATAGTGACTGATCCAGCAGCACCAGAACAGTGTGGAATGTGCTCCCACAACCAGGGATAGGAGCTAGAGACATGTGTGCTTAAAGGTTTGTTTTGAGGACAGAAAAAACAGTAAAGAGGAGATGGACTATGGCAGGGAAGGTGATGTTCATATGGGATGAGAGCCCTTTGTGTTGATTTGGTATACGCAAAATTAATCATAGATACCATGTCAAATACCCCACTCCTGGATGAGATCTATGCAACCGTCACCACACTAGAAAAGGCTAGTCTGATCTGCTATTTTTGCTCAGAGCCTCTGATAACAGGGTTATTTTAGTTGCACTGGTGGAGTTGTGTAAAAAGTGTATAAAGTTCCTGCCTCCTGTATTAGTGGCCCCAATCAGCACCGTTCATTCCACTTTTCCAGAAGTTCTCAATTTTCCCACAGTTTTTTTTAAAAATAGCTACATTCTCTCTGGGATCACTTCACTCTGTTCAGTCTGAGTACTCTTTCTGTTCAGAAAATGCTCAATCTTCGCTTTTGTGGTTAGTGACATCAGCAGAATCTGTCAAGGGAATTACAGCCTTGTATTCACTCCAGAGCCATTGCTAATCCGATATAGCCTATATTTCCTGGATAGAATGGTCTAAAATAGAAGATAATGGAGTAGTGTTGTAGTATCTATGAATTGACGGATTATGATTTGCTATAAAATAAATTATGCTCTGGTTTCTCTTCTGGCTCCCTGCATGGTTCTTTTCACCAAATAGCAAGAGAGTCTATTGACTGAAGAATCAATTATTGTCTTATAAATCAATATAAACATAATTCAAATATGGCAAATACAATCAACCCACAGAGATCACTTGATTAATGTTCTCTCTTACTCTGAAGTAAGTCCAGTGTAACCCACCTGATTTACACCAGCGTTACAGAGAATGGAATTTGGCTGTGGATTTGGTTTGATTTTGTTCCATTCATGTAATTATTTGGCATATTTAAATAGTAAAATAGGAACTGAATATTTAAAAATATATCAAAAAACAACCTAAACTAACATAACAGATATTAAGTATGTAGTAGCTGCCTTTACAACAACACCTATAATTAATAACATTTTTACCCTAATGATGGTTTGACCCAAATATTTCAATAGAACTGCTTTTTTTTTTTTAAGTTTTTAATGAATCAGGACCAACTTCTGCTTTCAAGTATGAGATCCTGTTTGAAGCCAATGGGAATAATCACATATTTAAAATAAGAGATGTACCTTGCTGAATCAAGGCCTTAATCTGTGAGGTATTGATACACAGTAAACTAAAGGCCAAATTGTGGCACAGTTACTGTGGAAGCTCCAGGTCATTCAGAAGCACACAAGGTGCCCCTGTGTGCATCTGTGCCAGGTATCCACACGATGGGTAGCAGTGTGGGAGCAGGCTCCATGAACAAATATGTATCCCCATGTGCAGGAATGGCAAGAAAGGGTTTGGGACTTGAAAGAGCCTTGGCGTCTCCTTCCCAAAGTGCTGGGCAGTGTAACTCCACTCCACCGATATCTATCACAGTTTATTCCCTTCTGGGATCAGTGTGGAGACAGGAAGGGCTGCTCCAAGGAGAGCACAACAATGTACTGCCCCTTACACTGGGCTGATCCTACAACCACAATGGAGCCCTACATGTACTCTTCCAAAAACTAGCATTGCCTGGAAGCTGCACAAGTCTTTTATGCCTGATTTAAATTCTCTTTTTTCCTTTTAAAAATAAAAATGAAAAGAAAATGCAAAAATGAATCAGTGTAACATTAAGGTTACAAGATCAAGCACGGTAAAAATCAGGAAATCCCAAAAGTTTGGTTTGCTCTGGCAATGTTAACTCAGCCATATTGGCCCCATATAGTATTTTCTGCACCTCTTCCACTTGTTAAATGTAAATGTTAATGTTTTTTCTTTACTAATGTATAATACTGTAAAATATACAGAATATTCAGTGTGGCTGATTTAATGCTGCAGAGGTACTATGCATGAGTTCTTGACCTCCCAACTCTTACTTTGCAGTAGCACAAATTTTTTGCATGTGAGGATTTTACATTTGAGGATGTACTTGTTTGGAATCTGACAAGTGACACTTTGTTTTCAGTTTGCACTAACAAGCAGTTCCTTTATTATCAAAGAACGCTTCACAAAATCATCTTAGAGAATGCATATGAAAGCACAGAACAAATGTCTTTCATCCTACTTCATGCTGGAAAGAAAAGTGTAGTGTTTCTAGAAAATATTCTGTTTTGGCACCATTTGAAAAGAAAGCTTAATTAAAACTATGATTTTTCTCATGTAGAGAAATATTCAGATAGAGTTTTAGGCATATGTATCCAATCGGAGGCCATGAAAAATGCTGATAGGTTTTGCCTCAGTCTGCCAGTGTTTTCAACAACTATAAAAAAGAGGTGGGAATAGGGGAGAAATTTGATGATTTATTTGGAAGCAAACTTTCACTAAGATAGGAAATCTAAATGTAACCTACCACTGTGTGAATGAACGGTTAAAGCCTTATGTTGCAAGGGTAACACGTTCACATTCTGGGTTTGTCTATGCTGCAAGTGAAGGTGTGATTGTAGCACAGGTAGGCATACCCATGTTAGCTTTAATGTAGCTAACATGGGCAACAACAGTAGTGTAGATATGGTGGCATGAGCTTCCGCCTGGGCTCACAACAAGAGTATGTACCCAGGCTTCCTGGCCTGGGAGAATTGTGTTTTTGCGTTTGCCATTATAAACAAAACAAAACAAAATAAAGAAGATACTAAATGCATTACTAGTCTGACCTGCTAGAGCACATACCCCTATCTATGTTCCTCAATAAGGATAAGATCACACTACATCTCACAGCACAGTGAGCATCAGACGCAGTGCATGATACTCTTGAGTACCTTTTAGAAATGCCACGGAAGGCACTCTACGTATGAATGTGTGATACTAAAGGAGAGTGCCTAATGAGGAGAAAAAGGCTGTGGGAGCTGTTTCTTATTTCAGGATGTTAATCCAACAAAATACTGGAGTAGAAATAGAACATCCTGTGATAGGGTGACAGCCCATTATGGGCTGGAAAGGAGTTAATAGTGAAGTAGTTTGGATGGTGGTGCAATCGATGTACCTAATTAGTTGTTTCTCAGTTGGGGAGGTGGATTTAGGAGTCATCAGGTGATAACTTAATGGATATCTGGTCCCAATAAATGGGGAAAGCTCATTCTGAAAGGGAGGAATTATAGGGTGCAGAGGGACTACTCTGAAGGGGTCTGAGCTAGATCCTGCAAGAGAGCAGAGACTCAAATGACACATTTTGAAGGGCCAGTGCTCAGTGATGGAACAGGGGGTGAGGGTGGGGAGAAGACTCTGGAGTAGCTGATGGTGAGGATTGAAGACAGAGCCCAGAGAAGGGTACATTTGTTTAGACTCTGATTACTAGTTAGAGGTTTTGTTGCCCTGAAGGGGGTTGGACGTAGATGCTTCTCAACCAGAGGGCTGAATTGTGCACAGAGACAGCTGACCTGCAGGTGGCGCTAGAAATGCAGCTCTGGCAACATCAAGCTCTGCCGCAAGGGGGCACTTTAATGGCAAGTTTGCACAACACATCCCTTCCGACTAACCCTTGATCTCCAAGCTTCCTAAGTAGTTAGACATTTTGGGGTGGAAATTTTGTATGTCCCCAGTCACCACTGAAAAGCATCCATGCAGTTTTGGCTGCTCATACTAGCACTTATGTATTTGAATGGTGTTGTGTCTGCACAGTTGCTTGGACTTTTCAACAAGGATTCAGTTTCAGTCAAAGATGTGTTTGGGTGGATAGCCTAAAACTGCTATTTCTGCCAACTAGTGGCCAGGCATTGGGTGAACTTGTCTAAATAACGGAGTCTTTTGTCTGGCGAGTGAAGATTTTAGGTCTATGTTGTACATGTTACTAAGGGCAAGAATAAAATAAATTATAATTTGCCTTTCTTTAGCATCTACCATCCTGAGGCCTCAGCATGCTTTATAAAAACTAATTAATCAAGCCCTGTGCCATCCCTCTATTGAATTCACTAGGAGCTGCAGGTACACAGCCCCTCTAAAAATCAGGCCACTAATTTAGGTGCTTAAGGATGGATTTAGGTGTCTACCTTTGGGGACTCACATTTATAAATTTTGGCTTAACTAGTTTTAATAAGCTTGTCTTTAACAAGTCTGTTCATATGTCTTACATTCATTCTGTCAGTGCTCTCTCTTCTCCATGAAGTCACTTCTTTGTTTCAACACTAAGGCATCGGAACCTCATTCCTCTTTGCAAATTTATTGCATCTTTTAACATTTATGGATTTAAAAAAAGAGTAGCTGAGTATTTGTAGCTACCAAAATTATAGTAAGCACTTCAGACACTGAAGACTAATTAGAAGCATCAAAGTATACCATATAATTCAGGAAGTAATTGCCAATAAGCATTCTTGGTGTGAGGCATCTCAGCAAATTATGTCACTGGCACTTAACCATTCAGATGAGTCAATCACTCAATCCCCCAACACGAGTAGTCCATTTGCTCTGAAAACTGGGTGTTCCATCGAGTTATGTGACACTCTTTCACCTAAAATGAAAGGAGGGGCAATGTGAATTTCACACGTGATTCTAAATAATACTTCCGATATTGTGGGTCATACAATAGTTTAAAGTAATGTAAAAGAAAAGAAGATTTGTTATCTTTTTCCTACAAGTTGGCTATTGGCATGTAGAACACTTCTGCAATGTTTCAGAGAATGGTAAGAAAAGTGTTTGAACTGCTGAACAAATTCACCCTGGTCTATAATGATGAAATTGTGATATATTTTTGGAATAGTTGAGAGAACAAGATGTTTGGGAACATTTTATGTGGAAGTCTGACTGAAAATTGAGGAATAAGTATGACTGAGGTGACTTATTTGTAGTATTAGCTAAGAAGTGGCTAGATCAGATAGGAACTGTCTAAGGTGGAGGCTAAATCAACCAATAAGCACCAGAGGAGGGCTTCCCTAGGGACAGTGGGTATTATTAACATTTGCCTGATGGCAACTATTGCATCATCCCAGTCCCACTGACTAACTTCTATACAGAAACACCAGTGTTATCTGTCAGGGAGGATATTTGAGGTGGTCACTGACCATAATACCTGATTGTGGTTATATCATTATGCATGACATGAATGCCAAAATGTAGTATAGCTCTCAAGCAATATTCGTTTCAGTTTCCCCACCACAGTTACACCAAGAATGCTAATGCAGATGGTCTATTTAGGAAAAAAGACAATAAACTGATGCCAAGAAGGAGGAAGTGGGATAAACCTAATCTTTGCATGTTAAAATTCTAAAAGTGTCATTAGAAGTTACTGGTACATATCAAGAATGTCTTCCTATATACTCTTCATTCGCTGGCAAAGTTTAATAATAAGGATGTTGTCTTGAAAAGTGTAAGAATAAGGATGTGGGATGGTGAACAAGGATTAGGTGTCTAAATTTAGACCATGTGGGATTAATTTTGTGGCTGCAGTAAGGTTACAAGAATCTCCCTTGTAGTTTGCATTGCATGAACTAGTCTTCAATTCCCCTCCTTTTAGATGAAAGTCACTATATACATGTAAGTGATTACATGATTATACTCACACTTCATGAGGACTAGAGCTCATACATTAATATTTATGTAGTCTTTTCATGGAGCCCAATCAGCTTGGTGTCGCATACATGCACATGATGGGATGACTGGGCCTCTGAATTATTGAAATAGATCCTTTCCTGTGATGTTACATGCATTTCTCTTGGACAGCCGAATACTACATCCTTATTTGAAGTCAAAAGGCATTTTCCCTGAATAGAGGTTGCAGAATTTAGTTTTCTTTTTTACTGTGGAAGTTTTCAAAAAATCAGTAAGAAGTCCGATCCTGCACTCTTTACTCAGGCAAAACACATCAATAAAGAACATAAAAGCCCACAACTGGATGTAGTCTGTACTATAATGGAAATCATAAAAATTGACTTTGTCATAAACATAGTTATGTTCCTGATTCTAGACAATACAGATAAATATGGCACTATTCCTTTAAAAGTTCTTTAATGGAGTTCCCAGTGGGTTCAGGTGATGACTGCCTCCTTAAGAAATCTCAAGAATTTCCTAGCATTTGCAATAGCCTGAGAGATAAACAAGAGGAATTCTGGGACGAATATAAAGATGAGATGAACACACGGAGCTGCAGGGTTCCATTGTTGATCTGCATTTAGAGGATCTTAGATTTGCTTCTGTGGCAGAAGGAAACCTCTGTCTACATGGGGGAGTGTTGTGCTTGAAGAGATGCTCCTGATTGGGGGAGATATAGGGCCCTCATAAATCTTTACCCCCACTGAGAAGAGGATAGTCTCCTTAAAACTGCACACTGTGTTTGTCTTTCTTCCAGGAGGTTTTTGGGTAAATTTTCATTTTGATGCTCAAAGATTTATGCTAATAGAAACTGCACATGTAAATCCCCCACACTTCGAGATGGGGAAGAATTTACCACTTATTTTCAGTACATTATATTTCTTTCTCCTGACTAAAGTAATTTTATGAACATAATGCAGGCAGCAGGGCAATACTTCATAAGCCAGATGTTTATTGACCTTTGTGACCGCTCCAAGTGTTTTCCTCTTCATTGTTTGTGGTATGAACATAACAGATAACATCTGAAATAATGTGGGAACAGAGGTCTACAAATGCAGTCACTTTTGGCACTTGTTTCAGATCATTTTGATTTCCGTTGGTTTTGTTTACTTAACATAAGAGTGAAGGAGGAGGGAAACAAAAAATGCATTAATTTGCAATAGGTTTCCAAGACTCCTTGGTGGATGATATGAATGGGCATTGAAAATAGAATGAACTGCAAACAATGGCTCAATAATCCTGATTCTGCAGGAAAACCAGTTTGGCAAAGCAGATGCTGTGATGCATGGCTGCTACTTTTTAGTACTTATTATTCAATATTGTATCTTGGCAATTGTCATTTAAAATATTGAATCACAAGTAATCATTCTGCATTGTGGACTCAGACAGCCAAATAAATCTGTAATGCCTCTGAAGTTAAAGGGATGAATCTCTTGTTATGGCTTGCCCATTGGGAGTCACTGATGTATACAGATCCAGGATGAAACTCCCCACAGACAGAGTTAAGATGCCATGTAGTAACTGCACCCAGAAAGTCATTAAGGTTATTATGTGGGTTAAAACACTTTCCTTCCTCCAGCAGTTGAAGTGCTGAGGTTGCTTTGTATTGCAAAGGATCAGCAGGCACACCTGTCTGAGCCATGTAGTCCATGAGCAGCCTTGGACTAAGAATTTCTCAACTGTAAATCCCAGGGACAAATGTTAGACTAAGGCACTAAGTAAAATAGTGAATTTTGGCTGAGTCCCTAGAGAGACAGAGGCACAGGGCAGCAGTTTGCGAGGGCAGAGCAGACGTGATTGATCTGAGACTTCTGCAGGAGACTATTGCCTGTGTGCTGTCTGTCCCCATCTCTGTCCAAGGAAACAGGAATTTTTGTTTAAAAAAAGAAAAGTATATATTACACTAATAAAATACCTGGCTCTGTGTCACTGATTTCTGCTCCACATGGGAAAACTGACTTATAAAGCCCCAAATTCTGCTACTGCTTGGCAGAGGGGCAACACTAAATATCTAAGTACTTATACAGCCCTCATGGTCATACTATCTGAACACCTCACAGTCACTAATGGATTTTGTCTTCTCTACACCCCTGTATTTTACAATTGAGGAACGAAAGCTCAGGATGGATTAAGTGACTTGCCCAAGGTTACACGGAAAGCCTGTGGCTGAACAAAGAAGAACTGAACCCAAATATCCTGATTCCTAGTCCAGTGCCCTATTCCCTAGGCCATACTTTCTTCCTATCTGAGAAACTACTTTCAAAATTTCATACAGAACAATTTAGCTATTTAAACTCAGATTTTCAAAAGTGGCTTCCAATATGGACCCTCTAAATTTAACTTTCCCCTTCTGCAGACACTATAGGCACTATGCATGAAATCCTGGTTTCATTGAAGTCCATGGAAATTTTGCCATTGACTTCACTACTGCCAGGATTTCACCCATGTGCACAAAAAAGACAGTTACTTACCTGTATTGTAACTGTTGTTCTTAGAGATATGGGTGCAGACGTGTATTCCACTCAGGTGTACTTGTATCCAGTGCACCAAAGCTGGAGAACTTTACTTAGCAGTACCCATCAGGGCGATGCTTGCACCCTCTGGCCTTTGTAGCCCCTCTCAGGACTATATAAGGATGGTGCCACCCCTATCACCCTCAGTTCCTTCACACTGGAATCAAACGTGGGAGACTCCAATGTAGAGGGGATGGAGGGTCGGTCGTGGAATACATATCTGCACCTACATTTTGAAGAACGATAGTTACAATACAGGCAAGTAACCATATATATTTTTAAAGTGGTTGCAGACATGTGTTCCACTCAGGTGATTCACAAGCAGTTTCCATGGGCAGTGGGGCTCAAAGTCTACTTAAACATTGACTGCAGAACTGCCTTTCCACAGTTTGCATCTGAGCTAGATGCTGCAGTAATAGCATAATATTTGGTAAGAGTATGCACTGAAGACCATGTAGCAGTCCTGCAAATGTCCAATATTGAAACACTGCTGAGAAATGCAGTCAGTGTTGCTTGGGCTCTTGTTGAATGAACATATAATGTTCATGGAGATGCAGTCTGACCTACTCTATAAGCCATGGTTATACACAAAATTATCCACCAGGAGTGTATCTGCATGGACATTGGCTGACCTTTCATCGGATCTGCACAGGAGACAAAAAGGTTGAGGTTATGAACAAAATGGTTTAGTCCTTTCCAGACAGAATACCCAACACCAGCTGCTCATCCACATTTGAGTGCAACTTAGGAAAGAATATAGGCAAGTAAATAACCTGGTTAAGTTTAAACCACCTTGGACAAAAACTTTGGATGTGGTCTCAAGGACACTTTGACTTTGAAGAACTGAGTATATGGAGATTCTGCCATTAAGGCTTGTAATTCTCTGATTCTTCTTGCAGATGTTATAGCCACGCAAGGCTGTCTTTTGGGAGAGGAGAGACAATGAACAGGTTGCTATTGGCTCCAATGAAGGACCCATGAGGTCGGCCAGCACAGTATTAAGGTCCCACAATGGGATCACTTCCTTAACGGGTGGGAACAGGCAGGCAATACCTTAAAGAAATCTCACTACCATGCAGTTTGAGAAAATCGGTTTTCCTTGGATTGGGGGGTAGAACACTAAGATCGTCACCAATGAACTAAAAGCCAGACCCGAGGACGTCAAATGTAACAGGTAGTCCAAAATGTCCTGAACATGAGCCAACATGGGTTGAATTCCCTTAGATAGTGACCAAACTGAAAAATGCTTCCACATAGCCCAATAAGTAAACCTATTAGATGCTTTTTTATTATTAAGCAGGATCCTCTGAACTGCTTCCAAGCATTGCTCATCCTCCTCATCTAGTCCCATCCATGCCATGAGATGTAGATTGTTCAGTGCTTGATGAAGAACCTGGCCATGATGTTGAATTAGCAGGTCGTGGAGGAGAAGAGATTTAGGAGGTTGAACAGACAGACTGAGAAGGTCAGAAAAGCAACTTTGTCTTGGCCAACCTGCCACTACAATTTTGGCATAGTCCAACTTCAGTTAGAGGATAACCTAAGGGATAGAGGGAAAGGCATACATCAGGTCCACTCTCCTGTTCAGATGAAAGACAGCAGTTAGAGACCCTGGACTGAGTCCTGCTCGGGGAAAAACACTGATGGCACTTCTTGGTGTTCTTTATTGCAAATAGGTTGACAAATGGGATGTCTCATTCCCTGAAAATGAACTTCACCGTGCTGCTCTTGTGGTTGTCAGAGAAAATCCTGCTGAGATGGTCAGCCAACTGGTTTTGAGAGCCCAGTATGTGTGTGGCTGTCAGTATGATGTCTTCCTTGATGCAGAAGTGCCAAAACTTTATTGCTTCCTGACAAAGCTGGTTGGAGCAGGCTCTTCCCTGCCTGTTCACATAATACTTTGCAGTGATATCGTTGATGAGTATGTGAACTGCTGCTCCCAGATCTGATCCTAGAAGGCAAGACACAGATTGTAAATGTCTCGAAGCTCCAGTACATTGATACAACATGATGTTCCTTGCTCCAACCACAAACCCCGAACCATTAACATTCCTAAATGCACTCCCCCATCTATTGTGGAGGCATTGGTGACCACAGTTCTGTTTGGTGGAGTATGGACAAAGGGAACACATCGTTCTGTTCTGCCTACCACTGCAGAGAAACCAGTATTTCTGTGGGTATTTGGACAAGACTCTCCAATGACTGGCAGCTCAGGCAATAGATCAACTTCAGCCATGACTGAAAAGGATGAAGACACAGTCTTGCATGCTGAACCACTAAGTCCATGCAACCATATATCCATGTAACATCAGGCATACATGGACCTTGGTCGAAGAAGTTGGAGAGCCAGACAAAGAGGCTGAATTGTCTGGAATCGCTCATGTGGGGGAAAGGCCTTCAAATTCATAGGGCCACAATGAAATCATTTTTTTTTTAGTTGGAGTCAATGTCAACTTTGCTTTGTTCAAAATCAACCCCAGTCAAACAAAAAAGTCCACCATGAAATGGACATGACTGAGGATTTGTTCCTCTCACTAGCCAGGTATAGGAAGACATGAATTCCCCTGCTTCTGAGATAGGCCACTACCATCATCACACACTTTGTAAAGATGCATGGTGCGGATGACAGGCCAAAGGGGAGAATAGTTTACTGACAGTGTTGAGCAGAGACAAGGAATCTCAGGAACTCCCTGTGGCATGGGAAATCACCACATGGAAATAGGTGTCCTTAAAATCCAGAGCAATAAACCAATCACTGTGATTCAATGCAAGAAGAATAGCAGCCAGATAACCATGCCGAATCTCATATACTTGATGTATTTGTGGAGATCAAGGATAGATATCACTCATCCCTTGGACTCAGGGATCAGGAAGTACTGAGAGTAGAATCTCATTCCCTGATGAAGATGAGGAACCTCCTCTATAGCTCCCACACAAAGTCTGAACCTGCTGAAGAAGCAGTGGCTTATAAAACAGGAATTGTATGGCAGAACCCAGTCCCATCTGTCCATAGTTGTTCTTTCCCAAACACTGAAGGAGTGAGACACAATGTCTCTGAACTGAGGAGACAGAGTTCAAACATTTGCAACTAGTATGCTGCTCTTGATATGAAAGTCAAATAGGCTGCCTCCCTGCAGGTAGAGAAGGATGGGCTGGCTGACTAAAATTAAACCCAGAAGATCATCTCCTCTACAATTTATGTCCTTTTCTGGAAAAGTCTTGCTGCCTAGCCCGGTAGTACAACTGATGAAAGTATTGCTGAGGGCAATATTGCTGATGTTGTGATCTGCAAAATGACATATCTTTGGCCTGGGTGTAAGCCCCAAAGACTGTAAAATAGCTTGGCAGTCCTTAAAAGAACGTAAAGTCTTGTCAATTTTCTCAGAAAGCAAAAAACAACTATCAAACGGTAATTCCTCTACGGTATGTTGAATTTCAGGAGCTATGCTGGAGTTTTGTAGCCATGAGGCCCTTTTCATTGTCAAAACTGAAGCCATAAGTCTGGACGAAGCATCTACCTCATCCAGTGCTGACTGTAAAGCTGTCTGCCACCAAACAGCCCACTGTAATAAATGTCTTACGTACTTCCTTGGAGGATTCTGATAAGTTATTTACAAAGTCATATTTAAACAATAATGCTTGCTGGTTGGCAAAGTGCATTTGCAATGAGGATATTGAATATACTTTTCTGCCTATCAAATCTAACCTTTTTAGATGCTTTGTTCTAGGAATAGATTTATACCTACCCTGCCTTACTCTCTCATTTGCTTCAGTCATAATCAGGGGATTAGGGAGCAGATGAGAGAGAAAAAAAACTACTCTACATCTTGCCAGTATGCTTAGCTGTGGATACTATAGACACTGGGGTATTCCACAGAGATTTGGCAAGCTCCAGTATTGCTTCATAAGGAGAGCGACTCTCCCAGGAGCTGAAGTTTGAAAAATATCCACTATCTTATGGGTGTTCTCCTGAACAAACCAAGACTGAATACCCACAGATGATGCCATTTGTCTCAAGAAGTCTTGATACAATTTAAAATCCTCCAGTACCGCAGATGAGCACTCAGGCTTATCTGGTGAAAAGATAAGCGGAACCACTGGAATCTCTTGTGAAACCAGTAAGCTGCTCTTTTTCTTTTTCTCCATATTAAAAAAAATCCAATCTATTTACATGAAAAATTGCTCACCTTATATACCAATTGCTTACACTATATATCAAGCTTCAGACCAGAGCTAATTTTTATCATTGACTTATAAAGTCCTAAAAATAGAGTTGATAATAAATATGCTAACACACCTGATTATAGCAGTGGCAATGCCTGTGGCGCCATTACATTTAGACTTATAATGGCTTGCTGAGTGATGGAGAACTCTTCACATAGGCAGTCTGTTTCTTTTTTTCCTCTACCCTGTATTCAGCTTTCCTTTCTCTCTCTCTCTCTCTCTCTCTGGGATAGATTACCTATGTTATCACTCTTGAAATGACGTAAACTCTACCTTATTTTTAATGGTTATTTCCTATTTTATCTTCAAATGCTTCTGAAGTATTACTAATGTTTTGGCCTCTTGTCACACAAGTTCAATATAAAGAAATAGTATTAAAAAACCCAACAGTATATCTTAGTTCATTTTCACATATCACATTTACTAATGTTTCTTATATGCAGCATTAGAGTACTTTGCCTGGGGGATATTATTTATAAAGCTATCTAGCTATCAAGCCAGGATCAAAAAAGACAGGCTTTAAGGTTATAAATAGTAGTGGTTGCTGAAAGTCTATTATTTCAGTATTAACATGTCTGAATTTAGACTATAGATATGTGTGGAATGACTATAGGTAGAAATCGGAGTATGAAAGGCAATTACTTTGTTACTGTATATATTTAACAGAACGTGACTTGTCATAGACAGCTAGTTTGTAATATATCCAGCTATGTAGCAGAAATGAGGGTCTGAGACAGCCTAGATGAGACTTAATTTCCTCACCTCCGGCACATGATCTGGGGCAAGATTTAAAATGTTATAGCCTTGTTACATGGCAGGTGTCAATATCCACTGATTCCAGTGGCTACTACTACAAAAGTATGTGTGGTGGTTCCTGAGGCACCCAGGACAGTGAACCACCTTGTTAACCCCTGCCTCCAGCCAGAGAGAGAGTTTCTTGTGGGAGCTGGGTGTCAGCTCCCTGAAACAACCAGCGTTTCAGCCACTCAAGCTGTTATATCCTTGGGGGCAGCCGGTTTAGGAAGAAATCACTTGAGGCCAGACAGCAGACAGCTAACAAAACTACCATTTTATTTACAGACACAGAGCTCACCCAACCGGCCGAAACTGGCTGGGCTATCCCCTAATAATCTAACTCAGTTGCCATAGGAACAAAAACCATGACAACCAAATACACAACATATTCCTCCCCTCCTAATAAGAACATCCCCTAAATAAAACACACACTAGACTAGAGAAGGAGGGTGGACTGCCTCCATTCCCGGCTAAACCCTGGGGATTATTTTGCCCCATAACCGTGGGTTCGCCCTAGCTAAAGATCCAGCCGATGAGGAGGCCTTCTGTCTCTAGGTGGATTACGGCGAACTTCTGGTGTTGTTGCACCCGAAAGTACCATGGGCTCAGGGTCCACAGCACGAACAGGTGAGAAGGTGGTATCAGCTCGTGCTGGGCAAAGGGGTATCTCAGCCGCCGGCAGTAATGGAGGAGAACAGTCAGGAACAGGTGCTTCATGATTCGGTGTCTCACCAGAAGAGGTGAAGTCAGACCACTCAACTGCAGATGTGTCCTGAGGACTGGCATGACCTGGCAACAGCTGATCTACATGTCGCCGCCAGGTAAGATTCTCTGCAGTCCGGACTGTGTAGGAAACAGGTCTTGTCTGAGTGATGATTGTGGCAGTGAACCATTTAGCTCTGGAAGTATAATTCCGAGCCAAAACTGGCTGTCCCGGGCTAAAGGTTCGGTCTTTTGCTCTGGGTGCCCATCTGATGACTTGATATTGCTGCTGATGTTGCACAATTTGTCAGGGTTCAGAAGGTTTCAGCAGATCAAAGCAAGTGCGCAGCTGTCGTCCCATCATTAGAAAGGCCGGGGATGCGTGGGTTGTAGCATGAGGTGTGTTTCTGTAGGAAAGTAAGAAGGTATCCAGACGCTTCTGAATGGAATGTTGTCCCCTTGCTGATTTCAAAGCGTGTTTCATTGTCTGCACAAATCTTTCAGCTAATCCATTGGTGGATGGATGATATGGTGCTGATGTGATGTGGTGTATCCCATTTGCCTTCATAAAATTTTGAAACTCCTGGGAGACGAACTGCGGTCCGTTGTCGCTCACAAGTTGTTCTGGCAGACCAAAACGACTAAAGAGTCCTTGTAGTTTTTGGATAGTACTCTCTGCAGTAGTGGACTGCATTATAGAGACTTCTGGCCATTTAGAATGGGCATCTACTGCCACCAAGAACATGCTTCCTTCAAGGGGGCCAGCGAAGTCAATGTGAATACATTGCCACGGGTTTTCAGGCCAGTCCCATGGGTGTAGGGGTGCCCACTGGGGTGCATTCCTCACACCCTGACATGACATACAAGCTTTTGCCTTCTCTTCAATAGCACTGTCCAATCCAGGCCACCAAAAATAGCTTCGTGCGATTTCCTTCATGCGCACTATTCCACAGTGACCGGAATGTAGTTGTTCTAACATCTGTGATCTCAGTGGTGGTGGAATAATGACACGTCTCCCCCACAACAAACAACCAGATTGGACTGATAACTCCGTCTTCCTGGACATGTAGGTAACAAGGTCGGGTGAGACCGGAGAGGTTTGTCGAGATTTTCCATGCATCACCAGGTCCATAACTTGGGACAATACTGGGTCAACGCGAGTTGCGTTCTTTATCTGAGTAGCAGCGATGGGTGTATTCTCTCCCTTTAGAAGATTTCCTTTTGGGCACTATCTTGATGTTTGACCGGCAAAGGCAACGTTGAGAGGCCATCTGCATTGCCGTGCAGAGTGGATTTCCGATATTTGATTTCATATGTGTGTGCTGAAAGTAACAATGCCCAATGTTGCATATGACTAGCAGCTAATGGGGGAATGCCTGTGTAGGGTCCAAAAATTGGCATCAGAGGTCGATGGTCTGTGAGAAGAGTAAACTTTCGCCCAAACAGGTACTGATGAAACTTCCAAATTCCAAAAACAATTCCTAATGCCTCACGTTCGATTTGGGCGTAGTTAGTTTCTGCTTTGCTTAGAGTGCATGAAGCAAAAGCAATAGTTCTCTCTTCTCCCGAAGGCATAATGTGTGACACGACTGCTCCCACTCCACAAGGGAAGGCATCGCAGGCCAATTGTAGGGGTAAGGATGGATCAAAGTGTGTTAGAACTTCAGAATTTAGCAATGCATCCTTAGCTTTGTTAAATGCAACATCACAGGCTTCAGTCCACTTCCAGGCCTTGTTCTGCCCAAGGAGCTCATGAAGTGGTTTTAGCAGTGTGGCTAACTGTGAGATGAACTTTCCATAATAGTTCAGTAGTCCTAGAAATGAGTGCTGCTGGCTTACACTTCGAGGTGGGGGAGCCTCCACAATAGCTTTAACTTTTGCAGGTGCCTTTTGAAGACCTGCAGGATCAATGATGTGTCCCAAATATTCAACAGAGGGCTTGAAGAATTCACACTTGTCTTTGCGAACTCGTAGGCCATACTCTTCCAGTCTTTGTAGGGTAGCCTCTAAATTCTTTAAGTGATCCTCTTCATTTCTTCCAGTGACCAGGATATCATCCAGATAGCACTGAACTCCTGACAAGCCACACAAGATCTGGTCCATAGCCCTCTGGAACAGGGCGGGAGCAGACATTATTCCGAAGGGTAGGCGACAGTATCGATAAAGCCCCTTATGAGTCATAATAGTCAACAGCTCTTGGGACTTTTCATCGATGTGCATCTGTAAATATGCTTGACTCAGATCAATCTTACTGAACTTCTGTCCCCCAGCCAGGCCTGCGAAGAGGTCATCGATGCGGTGAAGTGGGTATTGCTCTGCACACAACACTGGGTTGACAGTGACCATCTTTCTTCACTATTGGAACGACAGGAGTGGCCCATGAGCTATGGGTAACTGGTATTAGGACTCCATTGGTGACCAGGCGCTCCAGGTCTGCTTCAACTTTTGGCCTGATGGCATATGGCACAGTTCGGGCTTTCAGATATTTTGGTGGACTGTCAGGTTTAATGTTCAATGTCACAGTGATTCCCTTCATACTTCCCAAATCATCTCCAAAAACAGCAGCATGTTTCCTTAGTATAGGGGTTAGACTGGTTTCTTCTTTAGTCATCCGGTGCACTTCTGCCCAGTTCAGTTGAATCTTCCCAAGCCAAGACCTACCCATTAAGGCTGGGTAGTTACCTCTCACCACAAACAGTGTCAATTTAGCAGCCTGTCCATTGAGCTCCACCTTAACATCAATAGTGCCCAACATGGGCACAGCTTCTCCCGTATACGTCTTCAGAACAGTTTTTGTTTCCTTAAGCGAAAGATGCTGTAGCTTTTCTTTATACACAGTCTCGGAGACCAGCGAGACGGCTGCACCGGTGTCCAGTTCCATGCGTATAGGTTTGCCATCCAACAACAGGGTTACCCAGTATTCATGTGAGCCCACTGCCAAAGACAAAACATGCAGTGGCACTTCCTCTTGCGATGAGGTGTCACCTTGATCATCCTGGGTCTGCTCTAGGGTATGCAGGGTTCCTCTTTTTGTCGGCCAGACCACAGGCCTCTTTTTCTTTTGTTTACAGGCACACTCAATGTGTCCCTTTTTGCCACAGTGTCGACACACCAGGTCCTTACACCAGCATTCTGATGCCTGGTGACCCGGCTTACCAGAGCGATAACATTCTTGACATTGCACCGTTTTGTGGGTCGGTTCTTGTGACACTTTTTGCACTCTAGGGGATGCACCGATGTATTGCGCCTCCCTTGTAGCCAGTTCCATGGAGACAGCAATATCAACAGCCTTCTGTAATGTAAGCTGAGCCTCTATCAGTAGGCGCTTCCATATAGCTTCACTGTAGAGGCCACACACTAACCTGTCACGCAGGGCATCATTTAACATCTCTTTAAATTCACAGTGTTCTGCTAGCTTTTTTAAAATTGCTACAAATTGTACAACTGTTTCATCTTCCTTTTGGTCTCTTTTGTGGAACCTATATCTTTCAGCAATTACCAGTGGTTTGGGGGAAAAATGGGACCCCGGGATTTCCACAATGTCACTGTAAGATTTAGACTCAGGCTTAACAGGATGTAGTAAGCTGCGTAGCAGGGAGTAGGTTTTAGCCCCTACAACACTTAAGAATATTGGCACCTTCTTTGCTTCTGTAATGTCATTTGCAATAACAAAAAGCTCAAAATGCTCAGTATACACAAGCCACTGCTCTATATTCTCATCAAAAGGTTCCAGTGGCCTGGTCAGAGTAGCCATGATTTTTAGTTTCACAGTCAGTGCAAACAAGCAGGTTTTTTGTTTGTTTGTTCTTTACCTTGACTTCTACTTCCTTCTGTTACTGGAGCAGCACCGGAATCCCATCCATTGTCGCCACTTGTTATATCCTTGGGGGCAGCCGGTTTAGGAAGAAATCACTTGAGGCCAGACAGCAGACAGCTAACAAAACTACCATTTTATTTACAGACACAGAGCTCACCCAACCGGCCGAAACTGGCTGGGCTATCCCCTAATAATCTAACTCAGTTGCCATAGGAACAAAAACCATGACAACCAAATACACAACACAAGCAGTCTCCTCTGAGCTATGCCAGCCCTAACTTCACCATGCAAGGTATATCCAGCCCCGACACTGGCTAACGGCAGGAATTCCAGATCGCCTGCACTCAAAGGTTTAGTGACCCCAATTTACCAATTTTACCTTAAACCACCTCTTCTGTAAAGCACTGTGAGCACTTACAATAAAACAAAAGTAGGTTTATTTAAGAAAGAATAAAGATTTACCTATAAGTCAGAGAAAGTGATGGAAACACTGGTTACTACACAAAACAACAGCATAAAATACAAACCTGGGTCTAAACGTATCCCCAGTTACCTTTCCTATCTAATAAAGTAGAGTTTCCCCCAAAGTTCAGTCCATTGCAGAGCTGGATGTTTTCATAAAAACCAGGATTCAACTGTTCATGAAAGCCCTCTGCACCTTAAGGGGCTTCCTCAGTGAATGGACACAGAGTATCTTTCCCTATACTGAAACTGTCTTTTCTCTTTCTTCATAGCCAGGACAATCCCCTGCCTATTGTAATGTTCCTTTTCACCTCCAAGTGGTTTTGATCATTTGCAATTGTCTTTGATGGTTTTCCATTGACTGTTTTGTGGCAAGGATAGACAATCGAAGCTTGCATTATCTCACTGGTTGAATAGGGAGGGATCACAACTGCCTCTTGCTTGAATGGGTCATCACCAGGGATCCTGAACTGAAAATTCTCTGATAAAAAACATTAAAAATCCATGTTTTTATACAATTAAAATAAAATGCCGAACTTTAGCTTCCCTAATCACAATATATATAGGTATCAGTTGAACAGTATGTTTTATTGACATACAGTAGAATCCCGTTTATCTGGGCCTCCATTATCTGGCTCTCTGTATTAACTGAACCACCAGCCACCTGGAGCTGACAGTGGCAGGGCTCAGGTGGTCAGCCCCAGGCAGCTGGTGGTTTGGTTAATACAGAGAGCTGGATAACGGAGGCTTGGAAAAATGGGGTTCTACTGTATATGTTTTTATTTTTTTAATAAAATGTAAAAGCTAAAGATTCTCTGTAAAAATACAAATTATGTGTTTTTCTGCATTTTTCCATAGCAAACGGATTTCTAGGATACCGGGTCAACACCAGAATTATATCCTGGTGACTAATTTCTACTCCACGTCCATAGAGTATATTTTCAGTAAAAATACCTTATTCCTAAATATAACCCGTACATACATCTCACAATCGGTATGAGTATTGACAAGTTATGTGCTTTCTGTAGATACCTTACATGTAACTCTTTATGGATAAATATCCCGTAAAACATGTATTTGTTGTAGTGAATTCGTCAGGTATTAGGTAAGAGGGTTTTTTTGAAAAACAGGGGGTCCTTTTTCAAGAAGCCTCTGTGTCACACTTAGATAATATAGATATGATTCTATCTTTTAAGATGCCAAGGCCCAAATGTGGGATCCAATATGTGACTAAGGGACACAACACAATCACATATGTAGCAAATTTAAAATGCTATGGAATCCTTTGTTTAGTATAACAACTCTTTCTATAATCTCAGTGTCACGGATATTTCTGATTAAATAATTTTTTGGAAGAGAACATTAAATATGTGTAGAATGTAGACAAAATCTGAGTTTTAAATCTGTGAATTCCTTGATTGTATGGCTAATGGACCACCATATGTGCCACACAGGAGGCTTAAAAAATGTTTTTAAAAAGCTGTGATGAAAGAAATTAAAGAGAGGAATGGGTGAGAGGAAGATGAACAGAACTGCAGTTTGCATTCCCAGAAATTCTATTACAACTATAAAATGACGGGATTTAGAATTATTACAAAACCAAATCTTAAATATATCAAATACATAAAAACATCTATGTATATTCTTCTTAGCTCCTTGGTTTGAAAAAAGAAAATAATACATAACTATTGAGTGCTATAGCTTGCTAAATTATATATAAGCACACAATTCAATATTCATTTTTAATAAGCTGGAACAATAACCATATAATAAAAGTCTTGGATTCCAATCTGTGTGCGCAGTTATTGCAAGTTTCATAACCAGAAGAAAGAGTTTGTGTCCACCTTACAGATATTCTACCAAAATGATTGATTGTTCCATATGATCTATAAATAGGGCTAGATTAACTAAGGCCAATTTAACTCCATTGATTTCAATGGAGTTGGACCACTTACACCAGGTCTGAATTTGGGCCATTGTTTTGTTTTTTCCTTGCATTTTCCTGTCTGTCACATATTACTTCCTCCATTGCAGCACTGTGTATTCTGTGTTTAAGCCCGTCTTTGATCGTTTATACAGGTTTTCCTCTTCTGTTTAGATAAAAATTAACTCCTTGCCAAGAGCAGTGTTGGTGCCAGGAATTCTGAGTTTTTCATGTTGGTGCAATGAAATACTACTTAAGATACTGTCCTGGGCTAGGATTTTTATGATGCCCACTAATATCTCTAGTTCAGGGGTAGGCAACCTATGGCATAGGTGCCGAAGGCGGCACATGAACTGATTTTCAGTGGCACTCCCACTGCCCAGATCCTGGCTACCGGTCCAGAGGGCTCTGAATTTTAATTTAATTTTAAATGAAGCTTCTTAAACATTTTGAAACCTTATTAACTTTACATACAATAGTTTAGTTATATATTGTAGACTTATAGAAAGAGACCTTATAAAAACGTTAAAATGTATTACCAGCATGCGAAACCTTAAATTAGCGTGAATAAATAAAGACTCGGCACAGCACTTCTGAAAAGTTGCCGACCCCTGCTCTAGTTCTTTAGACCAGTATCCCTTATGTGATGGAGCAAGGCCGGATGGCTACAGGAAAGTACTGAGGAACAGGTATGTTAGCCGCAGGCTAAGCAAATCCCTAGTACCATGGGAACCAAAATGGCAGTTGCTCCAGGGTAATTAAGGCACCTGGGGCCAATTAAGAACTTTCTAGAACGCACCGGAGAGAGCTACATTGATTGGAGCACCTGCAGCCAATCAGGGCAGGCTAATCAGGGCACCTGGTATAAAAAGGGGAGCTCACGCCAGTCAAGGGAGGAGGAGTCAGAGGAAGGAAGTGCGTATGAGGAGCTGGGAGCCAGACACAAGGAACTAAGAGGGTGTACTACTGGAGGATTGAGGAAACACCATACAATCAAGCAGTATCAGACACCAGGAGGATCCTATGGTGAGGATAAAGAAGGGGTTTGAAGGAGGCTATGGGGAAGTAGCCCAGGGAGCTGTAGCGGTCAAGCAGCGGTTACAAGTAGCACTATAGAGACTGCTGCAATTCACAGGGCCCTGGGCTGGAACCCGGAGTAGAGGGCAGGCCCGGGTTCCCCCCTAGCCTCGCTACTCCTAATCAGACATAGGAGGAGTTGATCCTGACTGTGGGTTTCATCCAAGGGGAAGACCACTGAGGGGAGGAAATCCGCCAATAAGTGCAGGACCTACTAGGGAGAGGAGGAACTTTGCCACACTTAATAATGGGGCACTCCCAGTCCAAAGGAAAGACAGCAGCTTGCATCAGGACACATTTTAAATTTGTCTTATTTTGTTTTGTTTATCCAGCCTCAAATGCATTGTGTATAAATTTATTGTACACTAGATTGTACCTAGCATTTATGGATATTGTTTTAGTTCCCACACACAGACCCATCCACATTTTATCAGAATGCATTTCTCATGAATCTCATGTTCACAGGTTACTGGAAGAATCCCATACAAAGCATATGAACTTAAATATGATGTTGGTCAAATGCTTGGTATCCTCATCAGCTTGTAGAATTCCCAAATTTTCCATATCACTGTGTACACATTTCACTTTTAATAGTACATGCCAATTTGCAAATAATGAAAAAATCAGAACCTCTCCAACTTATATCAATGCCCAGAAACAATGGGATGGTGCAATGTGCTCCCCTCTGCACCAGCCTACTTTCCCTAGTTCTACATCCTGCCTATTCCTCCCTATCCCTCTCTGGATGCCTACTAAGGGTACCCGGAGGTGCTACAGTTGTGAGTGGCTGCTGGCTGGGGATGCAAGGCATATGGAAAAAAAGTTCCTAGAGGCCTCTGCCTTGTGCATACACTCTGTTACAGACTGGCCCTAAATTTGCATGAAATGCTTTCCCCCTGGCTATTCCTATTCCACTATTCCTCTGGCTCAGGAGTAAGACTAATAGATTTTTTTCCCACCCTATTTGCACTTGTTTTGTTTTGTGTTTGTCAGATGTATCTTCTGAAGCAGAGTATCCTGTATTCTTGTCTTTTTAGCAGGAACTTCCTCTCTCCCTATTCTTCTGATCATGTTATTTATCCCTCCAACTTTCTGCAAGAGAAAGGTTAATGTGTTGCCAATTGTGTTGCCTTTTCCTTTCATATTTGCATACTTTTGCTCATCTATAGATTTTTTTTTCTGTATTTATCTTAATGCATTTTAATTAAATTATATATATTTATTTCAGCTATTACCACATTTTCCATATATAACTAACCCAGCAGTGACAAACCCTAATAATACTCTGTACAAATTAAGACCCTTGAGCAACTTCTACAATGACCCTTAGGATGAGTACAATAACTTATCTTATCACAATAGGCTGACCACACCCTGAGTGTTAACATATTAATATTAACACATACTTTAGCAAGTCATTTTTGAATTACTGTTTCCTACTACAGACTGGAGGGATATTATTTCACTTTGATATGTTCTCCAGGTTATCTAATGGCTCGAGCATGGTCTAGGAATCTTTAATTTGCATCTCTCTTCTAGATTTTTGTATCCACCTTTCAGGCAGTTTCTCTGCCTCATCCACTTTATTACCAGTTCCCTGTGTTCCTTGCTGTTAGATAATCAAATTTACTATTTAGTTGGTTGTTGCTGATTTGATGGATGGTGACCTGACCATCACTTTCATTCAGTGGGAGATCTGCTTCCAGAAAGTACATCACATCTTTAGAGTCACTCCCTGAAGTCTGTGGGGGAGCTGGGTGCAATCCACTTCATCCTGCAACATGAACTGTTCCTGTTTTTGTTGCCACTTTTTGTTCTGCCTGCCTGCCTCTGTTCTGGACACCTTTTCAGTCTTCAGTTTGGTATGCAATATCTCTTCCCCCTTCCCTGGTTCTTTTTAAAATAGATTTTACTATAATCATGGGTTATAGACAGAGTTTACAACTCACGGGCACAAGCTTTACCACCATGTGTTCTTTCTCCTCCTGCATAGATGTGATTTTAGGTTTAGTTCATGTTTCACTGTGCATAAAAGAATGGAATGCGATATAAAAGAAGAAATACTACTGAGAGGAGCACTTTATTTTAGAGACTGATGCTGAATAACAGAGGTACCCTTAATTCACTTTCTTTGTGTTTGCACTCAGAACAAGCTGAAAAATTGTACTCAATCTGAAATTACTTGCCAAGAACATTACTCCTAACAATAATATTATTTCTGACAATAAGGCAAGGTTGGGGTTTAATTTGTTTCTGGGGGTTTTTTTGGCCAGAAACTTTTTACACTGGAATTGCACTCAAATCAGCTGTAGAGCAACCATATTTTGGGGATGACATAATCACTATAGCGTCCTCTGCCTAGATGTTTTTATTCCAACCATTTATATTGAGCATAGTTTTCAGGATAAGTAAATATATTTTAATAATGCAATAGAACTATGTTGATTTACGTCAGCTGAGGATCTGGCCCATTCTTCGGGGGAAAATAATGCTGGCTCAGAACAAAAGCACAGTTAACTACAGACAAATTCACTTCTGGCATAGGTGGATTATTGACTTAAATGAAATTGTGAACACTTATGCCAGGGTCAAATTTGACCCAGAGTAAGTAAAGATTAACTTTGTTGCAGATCTCATACTAACTGAATCGCTACCAACAATACACTCAAATAATGAATGACATCCTCCTTGAATCAAAACCTCTAGGGAGCATCATTTTACATGTGGAACACCCAGAGACTTTAAGAAAGGACTAGATGGTCTGGTCAATGTACTGCATCAACAAGGAAAATGCAATAGAAAACTGGTTTGAAGTCACAGATTCAAACAGTTTAAATCCAGAAGGGGCTATTCGGATAATCTAGCCTGACCTCCTGCATAACACTATAGATAGGGCCCTACCAAATTCACGGTCCACTTTGATGAATTTGGTCATAGGATTTTAAAAATTGTAAATTTCACAAATGATTTCAGCTATTTAAATCTGAAATTTTATGGTGTTGTAATTGTAGGGATCCTGACCCAAAAGGGAGTGATGTGTGTGCGCGCGGGGGGGGTGGGGCGGTTGCGGTACTGCTACCATTATTTCTGCACTGCTGGTGGTGGCACCACTGCCTTCAGAACTGGGCAGCTGGAGAGGTGGCTGCTGGCAGGGAACCCAGCTCTGAAGGCAGAGCCACCACCAGTAGCAGCACAGAAGTAAGGATGGCATGGTATGGTATTGCCACCCTTACTTCTGTGCTGCTGCTGACGGGGCGCTGCCTTCAGACCTGGGCAGCTAGCCAATAGCCGGCACTCTCCAGTTGCCCAGCTCTGAAGGTGACACTACCGCAACTCTCCTAAAATAACTTTGCAATCCTCTGGCCTTTTGGGTCAGGATCCTCAATTTGAGAAACGCTGGTTCCCCCCATGAAATCTGTATAGTATGGGGAAAAAGCACACAAAAGACCATATTTCAGGGGTGAGACCAGATTTCACGGTCCATGATGCATTTTTCATGGCCGTGAATTTGGTAGGGCCTTAACTGTATAACTTCATCAAGTAATTTCTGCACTGAGCCCAACAACTTGTGCTTGTCTTAGACTATATATCCTTAAAATGATATCCGGTCTTGATTCTTGCTCCAATTTATCAAAGCACTTATGCTAAAAGTTAAGCATATGCTTATGTTAAAATCCCAATGATTCCCTTTATACACACACTTAAGTGTTTGATGAAGTGGGGCCTTAAAACTTCAAGTGATGGAGAATCTACCACATCCCTTATTAAATGTTCCAATGGTTAACTGCCCTCATTGTTCAACATCTGCATATTGTTTTCAGTTTGATTTTTTTGCTTCTGGTTTCAGCATCCAGGTACTGCAATACATTCTGTCTCACCACTCTCCTCATTACCTTATTCTCCCTGTGAAAAACCAATCAATTCTGCCTCCTAGAACACCATCTATTAATTCAGTCACCACAAACAATAATTCTATACCTCCAGCACAGCCCCATAGTTAATCTATTCTCCAACACATGTCTACATAGCAACTAGATACCCATGGTTGCTCATGCCAGCCAACTCAGGCTCACGGGGCTGTTTCACTGCTGTGTAGACTTCTGGGCTCAGGCTGGAGCTTGGATTCTAGGACCTTGCGAGGGGGGAGGGTCCCAGAGTTCTGGCTCCAGCCCCATCTCAGAAGTCTACACAGCAGTGAAACAGCACCACAGCCCGAGACCTGCAAGCCTAAGTCGGCTGGCATGCCGGCTTTTCTTTGCTGTGTCAATATACCCATAAAACTCTGCAGTTAGTTCTATGACCCATGCACCTCCAATTAATTCTGCTCTCCACCAATCCTATAGGCTCTCCAATTAATTCTCCTCCCTCCTGTTCATATAGAGGCTCCTTCATTAATTCTATACTCACCTGCACAGAGGGTACCTCAATTAATCCTGGTGCTGACCTCTCCAAGCACCCCACCCCAATCAATCCTGCCACCTCTCCACCCTCTATTGAAATCTGTCCTCATTTCAGAGTTATTGGTGGTCCTGCTCCCTTCCGGTCCCTTGGCCTCCCATATCCACTGGCCCTCTTTGCTCATCATACTCCTTCTGCAATACAGTGGCTCCAGCTTCTTTCTTCCTGGTGCTCAGAGGATGGACAAGAATAGAAGGATATTTCATTCTGTCCTAGGCTTTGGAAGAGGGGCGGGGGGACTTAGCAACAGTTGAGGGACATCAACCTGCCTTCCAGGTCTGGCAGGGGCCAGAAGCAGCAGTAGCTGCAGAACCAGCAGCAAGCTGCTCTTTTCCAGCCAGCTCTAAGCTCTAGTTTTCTCCAGTGACCAGGCTGACCCTAAGCACATGAAGCAGCTCTGATTGGCTCCCCTTCACTATTTCCCCCACATCCTAATGAGGGATAACCAATCAGAAGGGGATTTCACTGCAGACGTATAGGAAGGTCTGCAAACCTGTAGTCTACAGGGAAAGCCTGGCAACTGTAGAGTTGGCAGGCCCATAATGCAATTCCAGTAAATGGCAGTTGAACTGCACTAATGCAACACAGAGGAGTTTGGCTCTCCACGTTTATTCTGTTGTGATACTTAGGTCTAGATCCTCATCTGGTGTAAGTCAGATAGCACCAAGTGAAGATCTGGCCCTTATTATAAGCAGAGGTTCATCTCAATAATGATTTGGTTAAGGTGCAGAATATTGTTACACTGGAAGGTGTTAATGGCTGCCATCAAGCATGTCTTTGCTCTATAGATCAGTCACTGACTTGGTAAATGTCTGTGGGAGATATTAACCACCTTTTATTCAGGCTAAAAGGAAGAAGCAGTTAAATGCCCCTTTTGTATAGTGATAGCTGAAAGAATAGGAAGCCGCCTCCCAAGGCACTGTATGGCAAAGCCAATCAGAAGCTACACTGTGTTGATGGAGGAGTTTCCCTGGGGACTGTTTGCAAATTCAGGGGCTGCAGATTGATTAGTTACAGCTCTGTGGGGAGGGGAGAGGAAGAAAGTGAGAGAACCAGTGGGGAGCATGGCCTTGGGAGGAAGCCAAGAGATGGAGCTTCATTTGGGCATAATACTTTCTGGAAAGGCAGACCATTTCTGAACAGGGAAACTGCCTCCTTCTGGTTGTTTTTATTGTGTTCAGGGAAACACGACTTTGTGTACATTCTGTGTAAATAAACAGCATTGCACCCATAGGCACCAACTCCATGGGTGCTCTGGGGCTGGAGCACCCACCGGGAAATTAGTGGGCGCCCCGCACCCAACGGCAGCCAAGCTCCCCCCTCCTCACCTCCTTCTCCCCCCCAGCATGTCGTGTCCCCACTCCTCTCCCTCCCTCCCAGTGCTTCCTGCCCCCAGCCGCCAAACAGCTGTTTGGTGGCGCTTAGGACTTTCCGGGAGGAAGGGAGGGAGGGGGAGGAATGGGGATGTGGCACGCTCAGGGGAGGAGGTGAAGAAGAGGCAGGCAAGGGGCTGGGACTTGGGGAAGGGGGTGAAATGGGAGCGGGAAGTGGTTGTGGCTGGGTGGGAAAAGGCAGGGTGGAGCAGGAACTTTGGGGAAGGGGTGGGATGAGGGTGGTGCAGGGGCAGGGCCAGAGGTTGTGGAGGGGTGGGGCCGGGGCGGTGGGGGGATTGAGCACCCACTGGGCAGAGGGGAAGTCAGTGCCATGATTGCATCAAAGAAACATCTGATTACTAACAATTTTGTCCTCCTAACAGAAACAACCCTGCAAGGCTCCAAATGTTTGCCAACCACTCAAGCCAAAAAGGGGAAACAATGTGCTCTCTAGTATGCATAACTGAAACATCTATATATCTATCTGTGTATCCAATGAGCCATCCATCCATCCAGGTTTTTACAGAACACTCATTGCCATTATATTTATGTGTCTTAGAACAAGATAAAAGAGAAGATTTGTTGGGTTTTTTTTCCACATGTGATTCATCATCCTGTGGTTCAAGAGTGTGAGGTGACATATGAAATCTATATGAAGATTTTAAACAACTGAGAGTCCTTATTATAAAATTCTAACAGAAATGAAGTATGACCCAGATGAATAAGAAATATTTTCTAGTATAATCAGAGATAAATTAAAGTAAAAATAAAAGCAGTGTCTTTTTTTTTTTAAACAACATGCATGCTTAGTCATCTGTTAAACAACAAACAACATAACATGTTTGGAGTGAGAAAAAAGTATTGAAACTATCCTTGTATGTTAACAATGTAAAGTGTGATGCAGTGTTTTTTTTAAAGGCACAGAATTAAATTACTAGAAAAGGGTCATTATTACTGCTCTTAGGGGGAGACAGCACTGACATAACTACCTTTAGGCAGTTATTCCAGAATCATTTACTATGTCTGGAGCAGGACCCATAATTTGATTTCTCCCCTTCTCCCCCAGACACAATTTACTTCTATAGGTGACAACTCTGAGTGAGATGCTGTGCTGCCCCTTAAGCAGTACAGCATAGAACTCTCAGCCTAGGCAGAGGGGGGCTAAAGGTGGATTTAAGCCACCTTTGTGCTCTCTCAGTCCTGGGCTGCTCTGTGGCCCCTGGTCTAATTTAGAAACTCCTCAGTCTACATTATGGAAACCTCCTCAGATTACTGTATGGGTGGGACCATGTGGCCCCAATCCCAATATATCCACCCCAGCATGTCCCCTATGAGCGGGGTCCTCAGAAGGCAGGCTTATGGCTGTCTTCCCCAGTGCCTGTGCCAGGGGCGATTCCCAGTCAGATCCTGGGCTTATAGGGTATGTCTACACTGCAATGTAAGCCCAAGGTTAGTGGGCCTCAAGTCAGCTGACCTGTGTTAGAGAACCCAGACTTGAGCATCTACATTGTAATGTAACCCTAGATTTAGAATTTTCTGACCTGTGCTTGAACCTAGGGTCTCTGGCATCCATATTGCAGTGTGTAGATCTGAGTCAAGTTAACCATATCCCAGAGCCTCTAGTGCCTCCCCACCCCCAAAATGTGGCTGCTCTACCCTTAGGAACTCGGGGCACTGTGGGAAAACTCTACTGCCCACCCTGCACATTATAGGCAGTCTGAACTGCCCACCAATACAGCTTGCTGAGCAGTTATTTTATTCTGTGCATTCCCGGCTACCAGAGCCAGCAACATGGAGGAGGCGCCTTTTGACAAAGTTCTCTTGCTTGCACTTTCACTCCGATGTGAGGAAGCTGGCAGAGCATCCGTGAGGTGCTTGTGGACATTTCGGTGGCCTTTTCCATCCTACCAAAGGTACCTGACGGATTTCAGAAGGCAGAGGCGTAAGTTGGCATTGCAGACTCGCTCTCAGATATTGCTCAGTATAATTGGCATAGCTGCTGATGTCCCCTATATAGACCGCCACTTCTGGTGCAGGGCCACAAGCACAGATTAAAATCACGTTGGAGGTGTCTACAAATCCATTTGGATGCCAGTGTAATCAATGCTGTCCACATTACTGTGGTTTGCCATGCTCTTTACAACCTTTGTAAAGCCAGAGGTGAGCCATTTTCCCCTGAATTGACCTATGACAGCGAGAAGACACTGGATTAGTACCCTCAGCCAGAAAGTGCAGCTACCGCGACGGAAACTGGTTGCATCCAGGCAGCAGAAGTGATGGGAAGGGACGCTTTGTGTTCTCACATTATGGACTTGCCTGGCCTATTTGAAGAGGGGGGATAGTACCTGTATGAATGTGCTTGGAGGAAAAACTGGCTAATTTATTTTTTTGGGGTGGCAGTGCTTGGGAAAGGAGTGATCTTGATTGCCATGCAATGTAAGTCAGCATGACATGATGAACATGATGAAAAATGAATTTGATTGCGGTTTGGGGGGTCCAATGGCTGTACAGATAGAATTTACTGATATTTGAATTGCTGTACCTACGTAAATAGAGGAATACAGTTTGCTTTGTAATGCTTAATTACTCAACACGTTTTTAGCTTTATTACCTGAAATTATGATATTATGCAGTGATAGCAATAACCTTTCTTGAAAACTTTATTTGTAAACAGCTCTTAAAACAGTAAACCACTCACACAGTCTTGTGCAAGCAAGCTGCCATTACAAAACACCCAAAAAGAAAGGTCAGGAAAGAGTTAATACCCAATCCGATCCACCTACTGGTGCATGTCCACTGGCCCCAGGTTCTCCTTTCTCTTCTTTACATGTTTACCCCTCACTTTGCTTTATGGGTGAGGCTGGAAGTTTCCATCCAAGAGGGGTGGAAGAAGAAAGTAAAGCTTCATGGTATTTAGTTGCCCTGTCCAGCTGCTCAAGAGTCCTGAATGCATGGGCCGTATGATTCTTATCCCTTGTCTTCCTGTATTCACTCTTTGGCCTCTTCCTGTATTCACTCCTGCACTGATCACCTGTCTGAAAAAACTGCAGAGCTGCCAGATTTTTAGCTATCTGCTGGTAAGCGTGGTCATTCGTGGTGCTTTTGCTGAAGTCCACAGTTTTACTGGCCTCACACCACAGATTCACCAAAATCTGGCTGTGCTCATGTGACCAGGAAGCAGCACTGTTTTCAATAGAGTGCATTGCAGATTGTTGGCTTAGAGAGAACTAAGGAAGTTGCCCCAAGGAACTGTGGATACTTTCGGATGACTCCCGGGAGCTGAGTCAATCCAGGGCAGCATCTACACTGCAAAGCAATAGGGCTCAGACCCTAAGTCCTGGCTTGACTTGAGCTCAGTCCCTACAGGATCCTGGGACCCTGGGTCCAAACCGTTGGTTAGTGCAATTGCAGTGTAGATGCAAGGGGGCTTTGCCTTGAGCCCAGGCACAAGCCCGGACTTACATTGCAATATAGACATATCCTTAGTGCACCTTCATGTTGCTCCAGCCCTTTTACCCAATCTAAAGGGGCTGGAGCAGGTATCAGGATTTTATCTTTGTATGCCATCTCAAAAGTTTATTGGCACTTTACTTTGGTAATGCTAATGTCATACTAAAGAGTTCAATAAGTCTTTTTGTGTCACATTATTACCTTTTGCATTATGCGTGACACAAGATGGTCCTGCAATCTTCAGCAGAGTACTAAAACAAACAAAATATCTCATTTTTCCTTTCCTTGTTGCTTCTTGAAGTGAAGCACCTGGCTGTAACCAGGTGGCATTCACACTCACCTCCTCACAGTGTGCACACTGAATATTGTTCATACTCATGCTATCCCTAGGGCTTGCCTTTATAATTAACATAAATAAAACAACAAACAAATCTAATACTAACATTTCCTCTTAGCTTGGCTGTTACTTCAGATTGCACTGAACTGGTTGTCAGAACTACGTCATGGCTAAAAAGCATCTTATTGCAAGTCAGTAAGGTGTGTTAAGAATCACAGATATGGGAGGTGGGGGGAGAAAGGTTGTAATTTCTTATATGGGACTTCTCTTGCATGTGACCTGCAGCTGCACTGCCTGCACAGGGACCATACATTTTCTAATAAACTCAGAAATACATAGTTATGTGATGTGGAGTAACAGTTGTTGAGAACTAAAGGAACAAACTAATATGAAATTGTCTTTACAATGCCAGTCTTTGTTAGAGGCTAAGTATAATTCTGTAATAAAACTCCATCAGCTGCAGGCTCTTCTATAAGGTACTGTGATTTCCTGTCAAGGCTGAATCCCCACTCTGTCACTTTGAGTGCAGAAGGTGGGGGCCCATAAGGATTCTAAAAATTAATACTTGCCACTCCAGGCTTGTATTAAACTCCCAAGGTTACAGCTTTTCTTTAACCTTGGCTTGGTAAATGCTGCCACCACCCAAATACCAACTCCCCCCCAAACCCTTGGACCCAGGAAGGAGCACTTGGGAATTCCTCCCTGTGGGGTACCCTCAAGCCCTTTCGCCCCCCCTCCAGGGAAGAGCTGAGAGAGAAAACAAAGGAAATTAGCTGTTGCCACCAGCTAATCAAACAGCATATGCACAAACCTCTTAGGACACCAAAATTCCAATCCTGTTCTTAAAAAGGGTAACTTTTATTAAAAACAAAAAGAAAGAAAATACATCTGGAATTTAGGCTTTTGCTATATTTTAAAAGAGCAATTCCAAAAATCAAGCATCCAAAATAGCTTTCTAGGGGGTTCATATTAAAGGTTACAAGCAAACAAAAGCATCTGGGGTTAGCACAGAGGAGTCCACAAGCCAATAAAAAATAAAAGAAATACCCTAATCATGTCTTTCTAGACATTCCCTAATTTTACTTACATATCTGAGGCTCCAAATAAGTAGGTTCAAGGTATGAATTGATAATCTATAATCATACCTGGCTTAAAGCTGGTTACAGCATTACTGCTTTGTGTCCTGCAGCCCAGAGAATAACAAACAAAGGGAAAGTTTCTTTCCCAATTTTAAAGTTTTACCTTCCCATTGGCTCTTGGTCAGGTGCCCACTCCTTTCCTTTTACCTGTGGGCTTGTTAACCCTTTACAGGTAAAGCAAGCAGAGAACAGACCAAGAGGGATTTTACAGCTAACTTGCTGGCTGCGTGCCCATCAAAGGGAGCTACTTCCCTGTCCCCACCATGTATCACACCTCCTCTCCCACATTCCAGTCAGTTCCCTGCCAATGATATCCAAGTATGTTCCAATAATGATGGGAAGGGGGCATCTTTCTGGTATTTTATTATTACTTGTCTAGGGGTGGATGCTGCAACCCTGGATGCTTACAGTGAGCAATACTTATCTATGTAATCCTGTTGTCTTTCAGAATGTGAGCCTTAACCATAGACTTTTAGCTATTTCTTACTTCCTTCTTGGATCACAAGTATGCAGAATAGCATTGTTATGCCAGTGGCCCAAGTACTGCATTATTTTCTGTAATTACAGGGTATTCTCATTATTACTTTTATATTTTGGATCACAGGTTTAGAAGAGGAAATGGTTTCAGCAAACTGATATGAATCTCTCAGTCCTTGCTTGTTGTCTCACAGTTATAAGTGTACAAAATAAAACTGGTTTCATTCAAACAGGAACCTTTCTGAACTTCAAGGACTGTAAACTGGCTCTGGCACAGACTTGAAAAATGCATTTCAAACAGAACATGAAAGGGTTAAAAGCTCTAGAAGAAGCTCTGTGGTAACCTCTTTCCAGTACTGTCACTTCTCACAATTTTATGATGATTCTCACCATATCTGGTATTTTTCTTGAGACCCCAGCACCTGGAGTCATGTGACTACATAGGACTACTGTATTTCTTTTGGATTACATAAATTAGGGGCACTGTGTTTCTCTCTTTCTGGCCTGTTTTTAGTGGACTGTATTTACTGAGTCATTCTTATTCATACAGAGCTACTCAAGCTTTTTTCATGACTACTAGGAAAAATGATATTTGAATTATGCATAATGTGTTTATCAATAAAATACACAATGTTATTCTATTGTGATATTCAAACTCAGTATGTATGGACTCTATTTTGGAGCAGGCAGTTCAGTGACAGATCTAGAAAAGGGACTTGGAAATGGACTCTATTAAACATACCTCTTGGTTTTATTCAATACCTAAATTTAAAAGATTCTTACCACTATCTTGGTATTGCTGGTCTCCCAGTATGCTGAAATGGCACTAGCATATGCTTTTAGTCATGAGAGGCAGGGATGTGTTAATGTTAGAATCAGAAAAAAAAGTAGCTTGAAGGAACTGAACAGAAGTAAAAAGGTGAGAAGTTTAGAAACCTTTTTTTTTTTAAGTTGGAGTCTTGAAGCCTAGTATTTTTTTCTCTTTTTTATTCAATTTCACCTTTTTCTTAATATAACTTTCATGTTTGAACACAGAAAAGCATCTATCAATGCAGATTTACCACATCTACCCCATTCACTCAATCTAACGTTTCATGAATAAGATCACTGCATGATGTTATTGTACCACATGTGTTGTAAGATTTGGATATCAGAAGTCAGTTAAGAATATGGTGAGCTCTCTAATTTCCTTCCTGTTGAGGACTGGTCATGCTGCCTTAAGAGTTTGTATGGTAATTTTCTGTGTACATTAATAATAATCTTTAAAAATGTAAATAAAATCTCATCCTGGAAGCATATGAGAATATCTTATAATGTGCTGATCACAGATCCCTCAGAATGCATCATTCTTTTTAGCACCTTTGCAAACAACGATTCAATAAGGACTAATGTTGATTATTGACATGAACATAGTCTTCAAGGGTTGCTATATATCATCTCTATGATAAAAGTCATAGAATCATAGACTTTAAGGTCACAAGGGACCATTATGATCATCTAGTCTGACCTCCTGCACAATGCAGGCCACAGAATCTCATTCACCCACTCCTGTATCAAACCCCTAACCTATGTCTGAGCTACTGAAGTCCTCAGATTGTGGTTTAAAGACTTCAAGGTGCAGAGAATCCACCAGCAAGTGACCTGTACCCCATGCTGCAGAGGAAGGCGAAAACCCCCCAGGGACTCTGCCAATCTGCCCTGGAGGAAAATTCCTTCCCGACCTCAAATATGGCCATCAGCTAAACTCTGAGCATATGGTCAAGACTCACCAGCCAGACACCCAGGAAAGAATTCTCTGCTAGTAACTCAGATCCCACCCCATCTAACATACCATCAGGCATATTTACCGCTATTCCTATTACTACAAATGAATGGGATAGTGATTGCTGGTCTGCTTAACATTTCTTTGATACACACAAGTGAATTGTCCTGATTACAACAGCAATGCCACTTGTTAAGCCTCTAAGGGTCATGTATGGGTTAGCTGGTTTGCCAGCATCACAGTTATAAGATTCCCATGGCAATTCAGCATGGGTTATAAGCATCTTAAGGTGTAGCTTGTTTCTTTTGTACTTTAATCAGCTCCAGCCATAGAGAATCTTGGATTGCAACTACATCGAGGGACAATAGATGATGCTGTCTGATACCTTTCCTCAGCCAGTTATATCAGATTGTCCAATAGTTAGGGCACTAAGCTGGAAAACAGGAGAATGGGGTTCAATTCCTTGCTCGATTACAGACTTCCTGTGTCACCTTGGGCACGTCACTTAATCTCTCTGTACCTCAGTTCCTTACCTATGAAATGAGGAAAATAACACCTCCCTATCTCACAGGGGATTGTGAAGATAAAATTAAAGATTGTGAGGAACTAAGATATTGCAGTAATGAGGCCATAAGAGTACCTAAGATGGACTAGGGCTCAGATTCACTTGGCACAGCAAAGAGTGAGGAAGAGGGTAGTTATAGCTCCACAATTCTCAGGGCAGATCGACCTCACCCTAAACACTGGTGGAGGTTATTTTAATGCACACCAGCTGGGTACAGCTCAAGGGCACTGTCTTGCAGCTATGCTTCCCCCACTGCATAAGAGCTGGGGGTGGGGATGGAGTTCACTAAATCAGATTAGCAACAGCTGAGAGTTTCCCTGTGACAAGGGACTTTTCAGCTTGGAAAATGTGGTTGCTTTGCAGCTCCTTTGCATCCCTCATACACACATAAGGATATGTATACAGCCGATCTGTTTAATGAAAACTCAGGTAGTACTTCTCTCATGTGTCCTCTGGCTTGATCAAGATTTTTACCTCTTAATTGATCTGTTATAGTATACACCTGTAACTGTATCAACTATGACTACCACTGCCTTTAAAAAAATAAAATCTGTTTGACAATTAGGCAGAAATATTCACAAGTATCTATCGCAGCTAATGAAGGCTAAACGTCCTGACAATGTGGGGGCTGGAAAAGTTGCAACCGAGAGGAAACAAAAGTGGACAGAGTATCACAGGCTGCTCCAGAGATCTGCATTTCTAAGAACATCTGCTTGCACCCAGCATAGAAGTAGGTGGGTGGAGGTGATGGAATGAAAACAGAAGAGATAACAGCACCCAGAGGGAATCCAAAATATTAGCATAATATAATAAGATAATAGCACTGCAAGATTCTATTTTTCCCTCTAAACACTATTTTACTAGTTATCAGGTGTTCTTAATTATGATTCATTTCACTAACTTCTCACAACTTGTTCAACTAGCTCGCCAGATAATTAATTGTATTGCTACATGCTTCACTGACTCTCCCTGCTAGATGTTTTCCATTCTTAGTACACTTCCTCAAATATATCTTAGGTACTATACTCTGTTTGGTCTCTATCCCTTTCAGTTTTAAGTCTGTTATTTCCATTAGTCTAGTTGCTCATTTATCTCCTCTCTTACTTGGCAAGTCCTTCTACAAGGCAAATGTTATATACTTCTCAGATGTGTCATATTTTGCATACACAGTCACTGCTTTCAGCAGTGTGAATTAAAACTGTTTGCAGTTTGGCACTTACCTTCACAAATGATAGCCATGTTTTCTGACAGGTGCTAGTCCTGCTGCTGGTGGAGGAAGCAGACAAGGAGATGATTAGACTAGAGTCAACTTGGAATGGCTGTAGTTTAAATAAATATACATGGAACAACAATACCTGAAAAGCAGTTTTTCATATTAAAGCTCCTTATTTTTGAGATAGAATTGAAGGAATTAATGGATGGGGTTGAAACTTCTTAACCAGATTATTTTCATTCTTATTCATCTAGGCAGAAATGATAGTGCACCTACAGTAAGGTTGCCTAACATTTCCTGTTATGAGACCCTATCTTCAGTTGCTTATAATTTTTGCCAAATTTTAACTGTCTAGTCTGAAATTTTTCATGGGTAGGTGTCTGCCAGAAATTTTTTTGTTTTAAGTTTCAGGTAAAATGCTTCAGTGGTACTGAAGAATTAAATTGATACACTGGTTAGTCTCTGTTTAAAAAAAAAATCATACAACTGTTTCACTGAAAAGTGCTAGTGCCTCCTTGCTTTGGAGCAGGAGTGTGTGTGACACTACTAATGGAGAGATGTGCCTTTTAATGTCCCCCTCCCCCCATCCACCCACACTTAGCCAAATTATGAGCCTCTGGAAACCACAATTCACAGGTGCCCAGTAGACACCTGTTAGAGTTTTGCAGCTAAATTCTCTGAAAATTCTGTCCACAATGAGCATGCTCCAAGTTGGAGCTGCAGGAGCTTTACATGACTTTCCTTACAACTGCTCATTCCAGCTGCCAGGCACAATAAGGGACAGAAGGTAGAAACATTGGCTATGTTCCCACACCTAGTCTGTTTGAATGTAGTGGGGATGATAAGGGTGGGGGGTGCAATAGAGACTGCAGGGAAGAATGGGGATAGAGTGGGGGGAGGAGGGGAAGAGCTAGGCTCTGGGGGAGAGGTAGAGGCAAAGGGGGCCACAGACAAGCAAGTAGATGATAGGGGCAGAAAGAGGCAGTCAGGAAGGACTGGGGTAGAAGAGTTTATAACCACTAAAGAATACTCTCCTACAAAACCTATGAAACACATTAGCAAAGTGTGCATCTCCATTCACCTCTACTGGCTAGTCCTCACAGAAGCTAATAATCCAGGGGTCAGCAACCTTTCAGAAGTGGTGTGCCCAGTCTTCATTTATTCACTCTGATTTAAGGTTTTGTGTGCCAGTAATACATTTTAATGTTTTTAGAAGGTCTCTTTCTATAAGTCTATAATATATAATTAAACTATTGTTGTATGTAAAGTAAATAAGCTTTTTAAAATGTTTAAGGAAGCTTCATTTAAAATTAAATTAAAATGTAGAGCCTCCTGGACTGGTGGCCAGGACCTGGGCAGTGTGAATGCCACTGAAAATCAGCTTGCGTGCCACAGGTTGTTGACCCCTGTAATAATCTATTACTGCTGTCAGTTACTCCATTCACATATGTAGTAGAGTTATGTGCTATGGATCTAAAGGGCCTAGCCATGTTGATGACCCATGCAGCAACCAGAGGTGCCGGGGCTATGAACTGCCAAGCCTAGAGTTGCTGTGGCAAAAATTAGGCACTGCCTACACTGCAGTGCAAGTCCAGGGTGCAACGTAAGGCTTGAGCCCAATCCCCCTTCTGTCTACACACAAATCACAACTAAGCGAGGGTCCAAGTCTATGTCAAGATGGGATCCAGGGTTCAAGTCCTGTCGCTTTGTAGCGTAGATACAACCCCACTGGACTCATGCTCTGGGAGCCATCCGTAGGCTTTCTTTCTCCTCTGCATAGTCAAGTTTGGTGGACTGTCAGCTTTTCACACACTGCACCATCAATAAAGGGCTAGAGCAGCCACATTTTGGGAGGGTGCTAAGAAGTCTGGGATATGGGTGGTCAGATTTGGGACTGCATAATACAGTGTAGATGCTGGCCCAAGTTGGGCCCCAGGGTTCAACAATTCCTAATCTGGGGTTACACATAAGTGTACACACTCAAGTCCTAGGTTAACAAACCCAGGGTCTGCTAACTCAAATTCTAGTAAGCGTAGGCTTACATTGCAGTGAAGATGCACTCTGTAGTTCCATACAAAGGAATTTGGTTTTTTCTGTTTGTTTTCAAATAACCCTTTAAAAAATTGAGGAAATTATATTTAGAAAAAAAACTATTGCAGAGTCAAGCCCTCAAAAGTTAGGAAATATGGACATTAAGATTGTCTGCAGTGTGGTATAGTTGGAAATTAAGATCACATTTTTTTAGTTAACCACAAGAACATCCTTCTTCTTTACAAAAGGTAAGAGTACTTTATTTGTGTTATAGACAAACTAGGAAAAAATTCTTAGTCACACAGTTCAAGTATTTCCAATCCAAATTCCTATAACCCTTTAAATAGTTATTGTTCAGGAGATACCGTTGACTAGGATCTAAACAAGAGTTTAAAGAAAGAATTAGGATGGTGTGATTGCACAGGAGTTAAAGTTAGGAGACATGCATGAATTCTAATTCTGGGTTTTCCACAAACTTCTGTATGACTCTTGAAAAGTCCTCTGTGCATCTGTTTTCTATCATTAAAACAGGTTGCCGTATGGGGCTATTGTGAAGTTTAATGAATGTTAGTAAAATACTTTTAAACTCTCAGACAGAACATTAAAGCAGTGAAGTAGTATTATGAGTTTTTCATATGACTGGATGTTGGTGTAGTTAGGAAGTTTTGATGTTGGTACCACTTGTAGCTGTTCAATTTATGCAATGTATCATTAAGAAAATGTTGTCTAAAGATGTTAATTTTCTTGATTCTCCGGTTAAGTCTATAACTATGTAATTGTTTACAGAACCTTTCACCTGTACATCACCAGCTGAATTCTGGCCCAGGTCAATAGAAGCTGCATATAACCAAAATGACAGTTAATATGAGTAAAGTTCACTCCTCAGTGTCTATATTTGGTGTTATGCAGTTCAACACTCACACTTTTCCTTCTGACACACTCTCCATGCTTTAGGGTCACCTGCTACCCAGTTAAGCTAATTAAGATGCACACCTGCAGTGTCTTTAACCTCAGACCAAGATTATTAACCCACTGGATTAGAGCAACAGTTTACTATATGAAAGCTCTTTGGAGGCTTCTGTGAAATGAGCTTGTTGTCTCAGTGTAACAGGTAATATTATTATTTTAGATGGTGGAAAAAAGCTGAATTAGCAATGGATAGTGAGTTGAATATAGTTTTTTACTTTTGAAATGATGATGAATTTTAAAATGGTGAATATTTGTCTCATTATAACCTTGTTTCCTTTCCTGTTGGGATTGCATATCCTGCAAATGCTGACTATACCCTATCCAACTCACTCAGTCAACATGTCTATTTACGTCATTAAGTGCCTTGAAGTAAGCAATCAGATAATTTAGTGTTTGTAGTTTACACTTTAACAAAATAATACAAATTCCTTCCTTTTTGAGGTGAAAAGAAATCATACAACATCTGAAATATTGCAGGTCCTACATGTAGGCTTAGAACAATTAGATATTTATCAGTAAATGTTAGTAAATATTGATTTCATTGTGTACACAAGCTCACAGACTGACAAAAATATTTCCATCAATAATAATTGAAACTTACAGATGGGCAAATAAAAAAAAGATGTTTGAGAACTTATTAGAGTTTGATTTAAGAATATGAATACTTTGTAAATTTTAACATGTGATATTAATATGTATTTTAGTGGTTATAAAGATTTAACTTTTTTTAATGTCAACGTTTACTGTCATTTAATAATTGTCTGACCCTGACTCCCACAATTTCCTACAACCATGAAAATTCAAATAGGTAAAAAATAGAAAACCATTCTTTAAAATAAGCATTGATTTTTTTATCCTTTAAAATTATTAGAAAAGAAAATGGATTTCTACTAAGTTTTTTTGACATGGTTTGGCAAAATCTTAGTACCGCTAACCACAGACATTAACGCGCCAAACAAACTATGTGAACAAAGTTTTGGTTCACAAAATATGAAGGGGAAAAAAACCCCCAACTATAGGTTAACAGATCAAGGGTCCTATATGGCAATCACTTAGGACATATTTAATTTACTCATTTTTGCAGTTTCACAGAGAGCAAAGGGACTACTAACATGCATCAAATAAAGAACATACATATTTGCAGGACTAGTACCTCAGAGTGAGAGCGAGATCCTCATCACGAATATTCTGTAATTTAGGGGAAGATACACCAAGCTAAAGTCAAGCACCCATGAGCTGTAATCCAGATCTTCTATTGACTATGCCTTATATTTCTGTTCACTTCATGAACTTTATTACCTTGGTAAATTTTGCCCTTGAGTGTTCTGTGATTGATAAATGGGGTTCCACGAAGCTTATTGGGTGTAAATTTTGGATGAGACCTTAAAAAACAAGGTTCTGCTATGTGTGGATATTAATTATCAAGTGGCACATCTTGTCAGAGGGGAAACTGCCTTGATATTACTGGCCAAAATTTTTCCTTCCACTATTTTGCAGTACACTGTATGCCAATGGACTGTTTTACTCCATTCCCAAGCTGGCTGCGTTTCAGTTGTATCATATGGATATAGCAGTTTTTCATGTGAAAAACACCACAGAAATGTAAAACTTTATTTAATATACCATACTACTTGGTGCAAAATTCAAGGTGAAGAAACTACGTTCAATTGTACAGTTTCAGGTTTGTTTGATTTTAAAAGAAAATTAATGATGTCTGACTTTTCTAAAAAGGAGAAAATGTTTCCTACTTTTTTATAGAAACACCTCTAAAAGAGTCATTTTTAGATTTCTTACAGTGATCTCAGCTACATCACTTTATGTTGTGGGTGTGATATACTGTGACTGAGACTATCTCCTCAACATTTAGAAAACGATTTCTGTAATTTAAAATAACTCAACTGCCTATCTAAATAATACTGTGCATTAAGAGCTTTCTTCTTACATTTTGCAGATACTTGCTAGCTCAGATAGGTAGATGGGCTAATTATCTTCCACGCCTCCACAGTAGAATAATGCAGCAATAATCCAGTTCCCGTCCAACTTTCATGCATAGTGCAGTGAGGATAGAGGATTGTGATCCTGCTCCCATTGAAGTCTATGGAGAAAAAACAACACTCCTATAGACTTAAGTGGTATAGGCTCAGGCCTACAGTTTGCAGCCTTTAGCAAGTTTCTACTGCCAATGCAACCACATGGAGTTCATTAGTATATTTAAAAGCAAATTTTCTTTTAAACCACTCTATACTCATGGCCTGTGTTAAAATAGATAGTTTCCTAGTAGTAGTATATCTAGGCATACTATCATACTATAATGTCATAGGGTATATCCACATGGCAGCTAGGAGGTGTAATTCCCACTCAGGTAAATGTATATGTCAGGGGTGGCTAAACTTACTGAGCCTCCAAGCCATATACAATCTTCAGAAGTTCAAGAGCCAGGCTGCATCTGCTGGGGCTCCCGGCTTCAGCCCTGTGGTGGGGCTAGGAGCTTCTGCCCTGGGCAGCGGGGGGTTTCGGGGATTCAGCACTATGAGAGGGGCTGACTGAGGCTCAGGGCTTCAGCCCCGCTCCTGCTGAAGCCCTGAGCCCCAGCACGTGTGCCCCATGGGGTTGAAGCCCTGAGACCCACCCCCCCCCACTGGACAGAAGAAGCCCTAGCCCCACCATCCTGCTGCAGTGCAGAAATCCTGAGCTTCCCCCGCAACAGTCTGGTAGGCCGAGAATGGGTGTGCGCGGGGGGCTCTACGAGCTGCACTTTAACTATCAAAGAGCCACATGTGGCTCATGAACTACGGTTTGGCCACCCCAGTATATATGCTAACTCTGCTTAAGCTACTGACTCAAAATAGCAGTATGGGTTTAGCAACATGAGTGGCTACTGAACTGCCATTTGAATATTGTCCCTCCTGACCCCCTGGTTACATATTTGATTGTTTAGCCCAAGACACTGCCCTTGCCACCACAGCCTCACGTTTATTTTTGAGGGCTAACTTGAGCAGAGCTAGTGCATGTACATCTGCCTCAGCTGGGAATTACATCTCCCAGCTGCTGTGTGGACTCTATTGAGAACTCTATTTTCAGGAAGTGCTTGATGAGAGACGACTGTGCATATGTGGAGGAAGTAATAAAGCCTAAATGTTGCAGTGTCTTAGCTCTTTCTCTTTTGGTTGTTTTCAAATGTCTCAGGCTCAAGCTGAGATTATTATCACAGAAGAAAGAGAAGTGCAATTGTTTTCAAAAGAGATCCATGGCAAGATATGATAGGCTAGTAGCTTCAGGGTAAAGAACATATGGAGTGGGCTTTGGCTACTGACATCAGAGTTGTCACCTCTTGCATTTTTTCTCAGTCAAGTTAGCAGATGCTTGTTGTAAACAGCTGCCCTAACACTGGCAAACGTACATGGTTGTAGTTTACTGCTGCAAACACTGGCAACATCAGCACAGTTCTAGCCTACAGCCACCAGAGGCCACTGCTGCTCTTTGCCTTTCTTATGTGTAGCGTGAGCAGCTACAAGGAATCACCCCAGAGGCATCCAATGTAAGGGTAGCAACAACTCAACCCTTCTCCCTCATTCCACCAAGCCGGAGTGGGCTAAACACCAAATGTGATCTATTGGCAGAGCAGGGGAAGAGAAGGAACTAAGTGTACACATTGCAAACTCAGCCTGCTGGAAAGAAGCCCCAGTTACATTCAGACAAATCTGATTTCATTCTTTGAGGTTACAAATTTTGTTGATAAAGGCAACAGTCTAGATGTAATATAATTAGAGTTCTGTAAGGTGCTTGACTTTGTACTACATGCCATTCTGGTTAAAAATAGTCTTCATTGTTATTGTATGGATCTATGTTAAATAGATTAAAAACTGTCTAATGGACAGATCTCAAAAAGTCATGGGCAATGAGGAACCATCACTGAATGGGTGTGGGGAGCTGCAGGGATTGGTAGTTGTCCGGACACTATTCAACATTTCATCAATGATCTGGAAGTAAATATAAAATCACTGCTGTTAAAATTGGTATCTGACACAAAGATTGGTGGAATGGTAAATAATCATGAGGACAGAGCAGTCATACAGAGCAATCTGGGTTGCTTGATAAATGGCATATATTCAAATAAAAGAAGTTTTAATACAGACAAATGTAGGAACAAGGAATGCAGACCATCCCTACAGAATGGGTGACTAGCTGATTCCTGGAAAGCAGTGACTCTGAAAAAGATTTAGGGGACACAGTAGATAAGCAACTCAGCATGAGTAGAGCACTGCAAATCTGTGGATATCTGCTTTCCGCATCCGTGGACCATGTTTGCAGATCGGATGCAGACACAAATTTTGTATCCATGCAGGACTCTAAAAATGAGCTCCTCGTGTGATGGAATGGCAAAAAGGGCTAATGCAGTCCTTGGATGTATGAAAATTAGTGATTATTAGGGAGATGGATTTACCACTATATATGGAATTGGTGAGACTGGTACTGAATACTGCATACACTTCTAGCGTTCACAATTTAAAAAGGATGTTAAAAATTGGAGAGGGTGCAGAAAAGAGCCTGAGATTATTTGAAGGCTGGAGAAAATGGCATACAGTAAGACAAGGGTAGGCAACCCCTGGCATGCGTGCCAAAGGTGGCGCACAAGCTGATTTTCAGTGGCACTCACGCTGCCCGGGTCCTGGCCACCAGTCTGGGGCCTCTGCACTTTAATTTAATTTTAAATGAAGCTTCTTAAACATTTAAAAAACATTATTTACTGTATATACAAAAATAGTTGTTATATATTATCAACTTATAGAAAGAGACCTTCTAAAAACGTTAAAATGTGTTACTGGCACGCAAAACCTTAAATTAGAGTGAATAAATGAAGACTGGGCACACCACTTCTGAAAGGTTGCTGACCCCTGCAGTAAGACTTAAGGAAGTCCATCTGTTTATCAAAAAGAAGACTGAGAAGCAACTTGATTACAGTATACTCCTTTAGTCTGGGTACTCAAAGGCTCTTTAATCTCATGGAGAAAGGCATAACAAGAGCCAAAGGTTAGAAGCTGAACAAATTCAAATTAGAAATAAGGCAGACATTTTTAATAGTGAAGGTGAATAACTATTGAAACCCACTACCAAGAGATTGGGGGGGGGGGGAGAGAGAGGTCTCCGGCAAGACCTCTCTGGAAAGTATGCTTTAATCAAATGCTGAGCTCTCAATGCTGGGGTAACTGGGTGAAATTCTATGGCTTGGATTAGACAGAAAATCAGACAAGATGATCTAATGGTCCTGTCTGATCTCAAGGGCGATGAAAGCACCTCTTGCTTGCTGGATTCCATATGTGGGCAGGGGTATATGATTTAGGGCAGCATTGTTGAGACAGGGAGGTAGTGGGGAGAATATTTTCAGAGTGGAACTGGCATGGGAGTAGAATTGCCAACCCTCCAGGAGTCCTCAGGAATTAAAGATTAATCTTTTAATTAAAGATTGTCATGTGATGAAACCTCCAGGAATACATCCAACCAAAACTGGCAACCCTATGCTGTGAGGATTTTAGAGGCAGAAAAGGGAGCGGATCCCTCTCATCACTGAGGCACAGGCAGACTCCAGTGTTTGTGAGTACATTTTATACCCTTCTCCCCTCAGAAGGTCAAGTGCACTGCAGCTGCATGTGTGTGTTTCAGGGGCAACTTCTTGCTGAATTTGAAGATCAGAAATCAATAGCCAAACACTGAAGGGATGCCAGCCCACTTGATTTCTGGGTGAGCCTGTATTGATGTTTCTTAAAGCCCCAGCTCCTGCAGACAAGGGATTATGGGGAGACTGTTTTCATTTTTTAAAAAATTGTTTCTATTTGTCAGGGCTGTGGAGAAAAACTGGAGCATGTGCACCCCTTAAGGGCTCTCAGACCCTAGATGGCAAAGAAAAAGAGCCCAACGTTGCGACACCCTGCTTTTAAGCCACTTGTGGTGGGGAGGGGACGAGGGCCTGACTCAGGCTAATGTGTGGCAATACTAGTGTCAGCAGAAGGTTGCTAACCAGCCCCCAAGGATTTTGTCCTGGAGTCTCCAGGAATTAATCTTTTTAAAGACTAGGTCCCGCGAGGAAACTCCAGCAATAGGGCCAACCTGAACTGGCTACCCCTAGTGTCATGACTTCCAGAGCCTGCCTCAAAGGGGAGCGCAGGAAGGGTAACGTGCGTGTGCGCGCGCGGCCACTCCCCTTCTGCAGGCGCGGGAGCTCAGGTTCTCCGTCCCTGCCCCGCCGCCCAACAGCTGCCGCTTGGCGATTAGAACTCCGCTCCGCTCTCAGAATTCCACAGTACCCGGATGTCACAGAGGCCAGGCCATCCGTCATCGTTCACCTCTTCCTCCCTCCGCTCGCGAGTGCACGCGCATAACCCCCTCCCATTACCAGGGGTAGGGCGCATGCGCCGCCGCCGCCCTTCGCTAGAATCACTTTTCTTTCACTCGCGACCTCAGACCTTTTGCGTTCGCGCGGGTAAAGCGCAAGCGCCTTTGCCGTGCGCATTTCCCTCCCTCCCCACCCTCGCCGTTCACGCGCGTGCGCGTTTCACTTGTCTCGCGCATCTCCATACAGCGCCTCAATCTCTGTGTATAGGGCCGGTACGTTCTTTCCTCGCCTGCCCCACCCTTTCAACTGCCTCTTCCTCCGCCACCGCCGTTGCAGTGTGGTGGGGGAGCGAGTGCGCGCGCACGCGCACGAGCGTGCGGGGGGAGGGGGCAGCCATGCCGAGGGGGCGGCCTTCCAAACCCAGCAGGGAGGACAGCAAGGCCGGTGCCGAGTCAGGTAACTAGCGCGGCCGGACAGGCTCGATACGCGCCCTGGGGTTCGAGACTGGGCCCTTAGGGGTGGCGAAAAGCCTCCGCCGGCTCCCGCATATAGTCCCCGGATATGGGGGGGAGGGAGGGAGGCCGGGTCTATTGTGTGTGGGGGGAGGGGGAGCTAGGCCCTGCGGAATGATACTGAGCGGGCAGATCCCGGCCCGGCGGCCCTGCGCTGTTCCTGGCTCGTTCAGTAGCAGCGGCGCGGCCGCCGGAGTCAGCCGGGAGCCAGCGCGCCCGGGAGCGGGGATGGCGTTTGCTCCCGTCCCGGGGCCCGTGTCTGTTCGCTCGCGGGGGGGAGGGGTCGCGGCTGGGCGGCTTTTAAACGGGGTGCGGGGGTTGGTGCCCCCGAACAGGAGAGCGAGACGAGGCGTGTAGCCTCCCCGGCGGGTGCGTGGTTCCATGGTGCCCGGGCCCTGCAGCGTCCGGCTGGGCGGCGAGCGGAGCAGGAGCCTGATCGGGGGTAGTTTGGAGATGAGGCTCTTCCCCCACCCCCGCAAACTGAACAAATACAGGCTTGAAATACACCACAGAGGCCGCCGTACAATGCGGGCTTAGACCTCGGGCTCTCCTTGCGAGGAATAACTTTTAAGAAAGTTTTCAGTCATTCCACGTGTGTTGTACATAAGGAAACAAACAATATAAGAGCCACACGGTTCTGCCTAAAAGCATTTTACCTGCTCTTGTTACTTCTAGCCCTTTATGATTATTTATGGTGGAACTAGACCACACCAGATTTTTTTTCCAGGTAGTTGGCTTTGTGCATTCGATAGCACTTTTTATAGTCAATGTCCCTGTTTTCTTTTGTGTGGTCAATTTTCCCTTTTAATCTGGGTATTTCTCACAGAAACCAGAGAGGAAAAGCATGATCATAACACCCAAAAAACTAGCACAGATGCTCAGGTAGGTCTGTGCCTCAACTCACTTTCAAAGTGTTGGATTAGATTTCAGGCTCCTGTAAATAACAGCATAAAAGATTCCCTCCCATAGAGTAGTTCGTAGGGAGTTCATCCTTTGATGTACAGACAGTCAACACCACTCTCTGTCATCCAGCAACTGAATTTTTTTGTTTCTTTCTTTCAGGAGGTGGGCTAAATGTTTATTATTTTGCAGGATAACCTTGAATTAATTTTGTAAACCCCTTTAAAAGTTCTTAAGCCTACATTTAAATATTATATTTTTGTTAGATATTTAAAAATCTTTGTTTTTGAAAATATTATTTAATATTGATTTTTTTAAAAAACAGGAACTGAGAAAATTTTGCAGTAGTGTCTTAGGTCCTGATCCTGCAAAGACTTAAACTGCATGTGTAAGGGCTCTCTTACACCAGGGCCTTCCACGATACTTGAATCTTTCCCTCTCCCCACTTTCTAAATTAAACTCTTACCTTAGTTGAAATATTACATTTTTGTATTCATTATGCAGGCTTAAAATAAAATAAAATGCAATATTTGGTAATAGAGGGTGAGCATGTATCATGTGTTCTTTCTACCCAGAGTTCAGATGCATATTATGATGTTGAAAGTTGAGTATAAAAAATTTCTATAGCAGTTGAATGATTACTTAACTAATATGAGAATTGGTGGTGGTTCAGGTTTTTTGGGCAAGGAAATGCTATAAGAAGTATCATTCATATAGCATACCCTTTATGTTTATACTGGAGTTAAATTATTCCAATTAACTATCAGAACTATGGGTCTGGTCCTGCAAATGCTTACACGTGTAACTTTGCATGAATAGTCACAGTGAGCTAAATGGAACTACTTATATGGAAAAATTAAATGCACTTTTGCAGATTTGGGACCCAAATTCCATTTCTGCAAGGTAGAATCTATGTGATGCTCCTTGCAGGATTAGGATTTAGGTTTGCAGGGAATAACAGTGATGATGTGCTGTGAAACACGAGATATGTACTAAAGAATGTTATGCTCAGACCTTTTTTTCTAAAGAGAGGATTTCTACTGTTTTTAAACTAAGTAATGCAAGAATAAAAAATTACACCCAAACAGTTTTGGTTTTAATACAGATCAGCAGTCAGTTTTGTAACAATTGCTTTTGGTGTTTTCAAAACAGAGCATTTATCTCTGTGTGTTTTCTGTGCATGTTCAGTAATAGCTTTTGTATGGATTTGTATGAGTTTCAGTGCATGTACTTTATACGCTTAAAATGTATACACAAGGTTTTTGAATAATGGTAACTTAAATGGGTATAAATGTTATAATATCAAGCTTATGATGCAAGCTGATCAAAACAGACATTCAAACTGTATGAAAATTCTGACGTTCAGCCTTGATATGATAAAAGTATATCCAATAACATTTAAATCATACTTTGATCTCAGACCCATACATTACTTAGGACTAACGTGAGGTGCTGAGGACAGTTAATTACAGGTGGTTGTATATAGTTGAAAAATAAAAAAAAAAACTATATACCAATATTTCTCAAGAAAAAGTTGTAACTGAAACTTAGCATTTTTAAAGTGTAAATTAAGCCATGTAATACAACAGAGGCTGGTTATTAGCCGATCTGATAATTTTTGGTTATTAGCAATTTTTTTGTCAAGAACCCATTCCATAGACTTTAATGTTCATTGGATTCATGTATTAGCAACTGTCATGGTGCTTATTGATAACTTTTTGATGACCTAGTGTCCCTGCTCCTTGTGGAAAACCTTGGCTACCGGTTTGTGGGGCTGCAGGCAGGGAAGGAAGCACTGGGCTGTGCCAAGTCCAAGCCCCTGGTGCCATGGTAGGCTGCAACTCGGAGAGTGTAGAGAGAGGTACTGTGCAACTCCGAAGGCACTCAGTACTACCTTTTCTGCTTCTGTCCTGCCCACAGCCTCCCTTACCAGCCTTCAGCACCAAGACTTCAGCGGGAGTTCCCAGTTACCTCCTGTGTGGGTCGCAGGTCCCTGGTTGAGGGGCTTTCCCCCTTGGCTGTTTCAGGCATGGGCCTTTTGTTTGTTGGCAGCTTTTTGCTTGGAACCAAGAAGTTGCTAGTAAATGGCATCTACTGTATAACTGTGAATGAAGTATGGAATTACTGGCAGATTTATGCAGAGAAAAGGAAATTAACTAGAGCTTGTTAGAAAAAGTGTGACAAAATATTTTTTCAATGGAACTTGTTGATTACTGGAATGCCTTGCGTAACTCGAATTTTGCGTAAGTCGGAAACGTATACCCAACCATTATGCAAAAAAAACCAAAAACAAAACTATTTCTAGCTTACGGAACTTTTTCCGTAAGTGCAGATTTGTGTAAGTCGGGTTTGCGCAACCCCGGGCGGAGAGAGGGGGGTCTGTAGTTGAAATTGGTTTGATTTTGATGGGACTTGGACAGAAACCAGGTTTGATTTCAGTGAAGCTCTGAAAGAACCTAAGGAGGTTTGCAGCCAACTTGCCTGCATGGCTCCTAAGAAGCCTGAGCTTTCAGAGTCTGCAGCTCTAGGGCAACCTGCAAGCAGGAAAATGCTCCTTTTAGTTGTAAATCCACAGTCCAGAGAATTGGAGCAGGAATGAGGCAAAATGGAGATCTCGGGTGTCTTTTATATCCTCTACCATATGTGTGGAAATTTACTGTCCCAAACAAAACCCACAACCCCGTGTATGGAAAGTTACTGATGAACTCCAAGGTTACGTGTCTACACTGCATGCCCTTACATATTTTGCTTGCAGTCTTAGGCCTGGGCTACACTTGAGAGTTACAGCGCTGATGGTGGCTTTACAGCGCTGTAACTTACTCCCCGTTCACACTGGCAAGGCACATACAGCGCTGTATCTCCCTGGCTACAGCACTGGTTGTACTCCTCCTCGACGAGAGGAATAAAGAGAACAGCGCTGCTGTGCCAGTGTAAACAGTGATTAATCTTACTACTCTGTAACTGACCTCCAGAACCTTCCCATAATGCTTTTAAGTAAAGATAACACTCTTTATTTTGTTGTGATGCCTCTGTTTGTTTTGTTGTGAACTCGGAGCTCCCGGAGCTGCTTATCTAAAAAACAAACACAGCTCCTGTTTGCTGTGAATGAGGCAGGCAGGGGGATCCTTTTGGAATGTCCACAGTTAGTATTTGCTTGAGGAGAGAAGCAGCGCGGCGGGCGGGAGTGGAGGGTCCGTTTTGGAGCAGATGCTTATCTGGTCTGTGAGGGAAAAAAAACAAAGAAGGCTATTTGCATTTAGTGAATGAGAGAGGGGTGGGGGAAGGAGTTGGAACTTGCAAGGCAGGGAGCTGACACAGTGTCAGCTCCAAAAATTTACTCTCTCTGTCTCCCACGGTCCCTGTCACACTCCACCCCACCCCCTTCTTTTGAAAAGCACGTTGCAGACACTTGAACGCTGGGATAGCTGCCCATAATGCACCACTCCCAACACTGCTGCAAATGTGGCCATGACAGTGCGCTGGTAGCTGTCAGTGTGGCCACACTGCAGTGCTTTCCCTACACAGCTGTACGAAGACAGCTTTAACTCCCAGCGCTGGTACAGCTGCAAGTGTAGCCATACCCTTAGGCATACTTAGGAAGAGCTGTCTGGAAAGTTGATTCTTCTTAGTAGCCCATCAAGCTTGACTTGCTCCTGGGGGAATTCTGTGCCACTATGTATGCGCAGAATTCATGTCCAGCACAGAATTTTTTTTCTGCACAGAAAATACATTTTGCCCAAGAAGTGCTACAGTTCTGCCTTTTGCCCACCATAGGCCACTGTGGCACCAGAACAGCCAGCAGCCGGCTGCGTTCCTCACAACATCCTGCCAGTAGAGCCAGGTTAGGAGGTACAGATATGCAGGGGACTGCGCGGGGGGGCAGACAGAGTGGGTCACATAGAGGTGCTGGGGGTTCACAGATGGGTTCAGAAGGGCTAGTGGGGAGGACAGACTGGGATGGCGGCTCAGGAGCTAGTGGGGTGGCAGCATTGAGCTAGGGGCTGAATGGAGGGATGGGGGCGTTGCAGGGCCACATGGGGAGCAGTTGTGCAGGGATGCACCTGACTAAATGGGAGAGGCTTGGAGTCAGTCAAGGTCTGCATGGTGGAGGCCCCCCACCCCCCTAACGCGTGCCCCCCAACCCTTCCCCCCCATTCCATAATTCTCCCACTCACACCTAGCAACCCTCCAGGTTCGCTCTCAGGCTCCTTCCCTCTCCCTCAGCTCCTCCATTACCCCTGACTCCCACAAGCCTTTGCGCTGCTTCTGAGGGGTGTGGGAAATATGTTTCTGTATTGTAGTTTAAGTTAATTACTCAAAGTTCTGTGTTCATTTGCCTAGTAAGGAATCTATTTGTCAAAAAACATTTCCTGAATTTTTTTTTTTTGGTCTGTATTGTTAAACATACTTGCTGACCGTTATTTTGAAATAAATTACCAAATAATTGAAACTGGCATGATTATATTGTGGTGTTTGACAAATAAAATATGCAGAATTTTGCAGAATTTTAAAATATGGTGTGCAGAATTTTTATTTTTTTTGGCATGGATAGTCCATTCACAATGGGCTGGCAAGACTGGATATAAATTACCTTGTGCATGTCACCCCAAGAACAGATGCAAATACATAGCCAATATTCATAACTTCAGATACAGTGATGATACATGGATTTAACCAGGATAATCACACTTGACATTATTGTAACTTTTCCATTGACACCTTACATGATACATTTTGTACAAGACTTGTTTCAGTTGTGTAACAGTGGTAATATCGATGATGTAAATCAGGGATTCTCAAACGGGGGGTTGTGACCCTTCGGGGTCACAAGTTTATTATATGGGGGGTTGTGAGCTGTCAGCCTCCACCCTCAAACCCTGCTTTGCCGCCAGCATTTATAATAGTATTAAATACAAAAAAGTATGCTAAATTTATAAGGGGAGTCATACTCATAGGTTTGCTGCGTGAAAGGTGTCACTGATACAAAAGTTTGAGAAACACTGATGTAAATGGTCATCTTCAGTCATATAGCATCACAGTGGTAATGGGTTTGGATTGTAGCTTGATAGTCCACATCAGGCCAGAGGGAGCCACATGTATTCGCCACAAATATCAGCGGGACCTCTGCTGGGGACATGGAGGGGTAAATGAACTCTTTCTTTAGGTTTTCCTCAAGATAGTTCCAGAGTGCCTCTAGTTTAGGTTCGGAGAAGGAGTACAGTAGAATCTCAGAGTTATGAACTGACCAGTCAACCACACACTTCATTTGGAATCATGAAATCAGGCAGCAGCAGAGACCAAACAAATAAAATACAATAAGCAAATATAGTACTGTATTAAACATAAACTACAGAAAAAGGGGGAAAGTTTAAAAAAAATTTTTGACAAGGGTAAGGACACTGCTTCTGTGCTTGTTTCATTTAAATTAAAATGGTTAAAAGCAGCATTTTTCTTCTGCATAGTAATGTTTGACTTAATACAGCTTTGAATGTTCAGTTGTAAACTTTTGAAAGAACAACCATATTTTGTTCATAGTTATGAACATTTCAGAATTCTGAACAACCTCCATTCCCGAGGTGTTTGTAACTCTGAGGTTCTATTGTAAATGCACCTGAAGGGAACCTCTGCTCCTGGCTGGAGGTCAATAAGGCAGTCAGAGCTGCAGTAAGGTGGTAGAAGGTTCTCTTTTGTTTTGTTGAACATGTCAGCATTGTGTTGATGTTTAACAAGAATCCCGGAGCCATTGGGGAGGTTGTGGGTGTTTCTAGGATCACCTTTGGATACTGTCCACACCTCTAAATTCTTTTGAGGAGCGAATAGACTGATAAGGGTTGCTGGTCCTGGGGTGGCTGTCAGGTAAACAGGGTTGTTGGCAAGATGGGGAGTTAAACTGTACTGTGCCTGACTGCCAGCAGTTGCCCAAATCATGGGCAACAAACCAGGGGATGCCAAGGACAACTGATGAATGCAGTCCACGAATTAATCCAAATTGGAGGACTTCAGTGTGACCTATAAGGATGCCATGTGGTGGGTGACCAGTCCTGATGACAGGAGTGACCTGTCCATGGAATCTACTAACCTGGGGGAATCCTTGCGCTGGGTTGGGATATTGTGTGTTTGGGCGAACTCCAGATCCATGAAGTTGGTTGAGACATCCAAGTCCACTAGGGCCTCTAGGTTGGTGTTGGGCATCACAGTGTGCTGGAGCCAGAGAGGGAGATATGTTGAGTGCTGATTGGGCATCACCAGGGTACTGATGGACATGTGTTGGTGTGGGTCAGTGGGAGAGGGGAAGTGTGCCAGCTCAGCCCAGACACCTATCAGAACTGGAGCTTGGCATTTCCTGATCTGGGCATTGGCAGGGCAGTCTGATGCAGAGTCCTGGTTCCCTACAGTATAGGCATAGCCACGATGCCTGGCATCCATTCTTTTCCACATCAGAGAGATGGGGCCAGAGCGTATCGAGTTGCATGGGTTTGGGTAATGGATGATGGGGGCACTGCAGCTGAGAGGACCAGCTTTTTTATGGGTGATGTTTGGTCAGGCAGTCGTCAGTCTTGATGCATAAATTGAGTCAGGCATCGAGGCCAGAGAAGGATTTGACCTGTGCCAGTTCATCTTTAATTTCACCATTTAAGTTGAGCAGGAAATTATAGTGCTGAGTGTCTACTTCCAAGTGTCAGAACTCCACTGCATATTTAGCAACTGGCTGCTGTCCCTGTGGCAACACCCAAAGTGTGGTTTTGGCTGTGCTCTCGCAGCATAAAAGATCACCACCATAACTTGAATGAAGACCTCAAATTGTCCCAAAAGCAGGCTTGATTTTTCCAGGAGTGGAGACTCCCAAACCAGGGCCTCCCCATTAAGCAGGCTGATGGTCCCACTTGGGCTTGGTTAGTGGAGTACGACTGGACATAGCAGAAATAGGAGCTGATGCTGACTTAGGAACGCACAGATTTTGTCATGCTTGCCATTGAACTTGTCAGGTAGGAGAAACTTGGGCTCGTGGGGCATGGGAGTTGGCACCAAAGGTGGCATGACTTGAGCTTGCAGGACTGCATTCTATGCCTATAGGGCAGTTATCTGGGCCTACAAGGTCTGTAGGTGTCTGTTATCTCTGTCAGAAAGATATTGGTTCTGAGGGTCAGAAACGGGTTACCTGGAGTGAGTCAAGGCTGGGTGCAAGACAGGGGCAAGGCTGGGAACAAGCACACACAGGAGCTATAGCAGCTGTGGACAAATGCTTTGAGAAGCTGCTGCTGGTCTTGAGAGCCAGCCTGCTGGCTCATCTAACCAATCAGTGTAGCTAACCAGGCTGTCTATTATAAACCAGCTGTCAGTGTTAGGCTACCTGGAGCCTGGCTCCGCTGTGGGCCCTGATTCCTAACAGGAAGTGTGAGATAATTTTAGCTGAAGATGAGTGAGGTGTTGGAAAGAAAACTGACGAGTTAATAAATTGATACAAAGTTCAACAGTACTTTTAGAGTAAAGGATGGGTGAGATTTCATAGTTAATCTCGCCATATGAAAAACCGTGTAGGGAGGGTTAATCATTAATGCTTATAAATCAGTTTTCCTGTATGCTGAAGTAATTGCCACAAAGTATGCCACCTTCACTGATAAAAGGTGAATTGGACAGCTTGATAAATGTTCAAAATGGGGTTCCATTAGAGAAGAAAGCAGTTTGCTCCCACAAAAGGATTTAAATCTTTCTTACAGGAGGAAGAACTCAAACCAGGGTCCTAAGAAGTCTGCTCACCAATTGATGAGAGACATTGAACCTCTGTCTGCAGGTGAATGGAAAGCTGATATTGTCAGCCAAATGTACTTTAATTGAAGCAATAGCTGGGTCCAAGTGTTTTAAATATAATAACCCAAGATTATTGGATTATACCACTGAGAAGGAATGTGACCCGTCAGTACTGCCCATGATGAAAAGTGCTTCCGTTTGCAGAATATGTAACTGTTGCAGGCTATTTCTTGCTCTGGAGTAAAATATTCTATACTTCTGAAGAACATTCTTTGTCTAATGAAGACATCAAGAAGCCATCCAAGCTGTGAGATGTAATCATACTAGATTTGGGTGAAGTACTAAGATGTGGTTCTGCAATACCATGTTGTTCTGAATTGGGAGCATGCTAAACTGGTGATCGGACAATATCAAGAGATCCATAAACCAACACTGGGAAGGCTTAGTGGGGAGATATCCGTGTAACCTGAGTGCAGAAGGCTGTGCTCACCCTTTGAGTGCCCCCTTGAAGTCTTGGTATGATGCTGCATGTGCTTTGGAGGGGTGGGAGAAGTATGAAGAGACTGCTGACTTTACTTATTATTTCTTCGTGAGAATGAAAAAAATTAAAAACAGAATTTTGCCTACAAAAAATCTTGTTAGGATAACATTTGGCTTCATTAGCGTTTCTGGTTCTAACAGCACATTGAATCCTCATATTTAATTCTGGAAGTAATTTTAGTACATTTCTGTATAACTAACTGTATAATGGTTGAGATATGCATGCAGAAAACACTGCTGAATTTAAAAAAATGATTTTGCATAATTTGGCTATCTTACTCTTTTCTCTCCTCTCTCATCCATGTATCTAACTAGAATTTACGAGGACTAGTTGACTAGTGACTGATCTTTGTATGTCACTTGAATAAGTGTGCTATTCCAAGTACAATAAGATAAAAGTCCCTTGTAATTGGAGCTGTGCTGCTAGGTTTTCTAAGAATTTTGACCACTTCAGGAAAGGAAAGAGTTCTTGTTACTGGTAATGTTCACAAGCTACAGAGAATTTCTACAGCACTGGATGAATCTGTAGGTGAAAGTATACAATAGGTTTAAATTTATAGAGGCTAGATTTGTCATATCTAGACAGATTCTTTTCCTCCTAGTTATAACACAATTATGTGAAGCAGAAATTAATCAAAGGCTTTTGTTTTCCACTCTTCCTATTACTTTGCATATATAAATAATTTGTTTAGTGCTTATCTCCAGTGCTTCAGCACCATTCTGATGTGGCAAAGCAAGCGCAAAGAGATGAGTCCTCATTTTTCTTCTGGGGATGGTTATGTCTGAGTTCCTTCCGATTTCTCATTGGATTGTATTCACAGTCAAGGTCTTACTGATGAAAAACCCTGTTCCCATAGACTTTTATCATAGCCTCCCTCAGCTGCAACCTTTTCAGAGGGTTGTGAGGGTCCTGAAATTAAAAATATTTTTTAAAGTAATCAGGACCTTTAGGGCTGCTTTGATTAGGACTAGAACCTTTAAGTGGATCAGTAATGGGCGAGTGTTGACTAGACTGATGTGCTGCTCGTGTTGGTCCCTATGTCACAAGAAGTTCTGGCTTCTCTGAATGCCCCTTTACAAGTCCCTTTATTTTACCGCCCCCCCCCCTCATTCCCACAAAAAAAAGGCAGGAGGGGGAGGAGAAAAAGTCCTAACCTGTTAGATTCTTTCTTGTCTCTTAGTTTAGTGATTGCTTCTCATGTGTTGTCAGCTGCTAGGGACAGGAGATCAGAAGCAGTAGCTTTATTTCATTGGAGAAGGGGAGCTGCCACTTCATCCCTCATCCCATGCTTTTGTAACTAGTAATAGCAATTTTTCCTCTTCATTTCTTTGCCATCATTGACACACTTCTGTTTGAATAGGAAGAGAAGTAGTATAGTTACAAAAATCTGGTCCTGAAGAAGATGTGCTCTAGTAGTACATCATGAGTCAATTTAGGGTTCAGTATGTTGGTTGTTTTTGAAAAATTCAGCGGAAAAAACTTAGTAGCAAGTTTTTAAAAAGCATCTGGTTTAAGATCCTTCAAAGCTTTATTTACAAACAAGATAATATTTATAGTCATGTAATGTCTCCCAAAATGTAAATATTTAAATTTCCTTAAAGCTGAGATTTCCATTTTCTGGATAATTTGGTAAAACGATTTTGAAGAACAGCTTACGCACAAAGCAAGATTCAATAATACTCCAACCATTTTCTGCAACAGGATATACAAACCTCAAAGTATATTTCAGGGTTTTTCTATCACCTTATGAGTTTTCACAGCAAGAAAGGTGAATGGGGTCTTAATTGGATCGGCCAATAGAAAGTGTTACTTCTCTTTTGACTGTAAGTGCAAGAACACTCTGATGGATTGCATGTCTCTCAACCATCTTGAACAATCAGTATTGGCTACACAACTCTCAAGGTATGACTGGTGAAATGGAGAAATTGCAGTGACCATATGTGTGGGGGAGAAGAGGTGCCTGCATATATATATAAAATTCAGTAGTGTTGTAATCATGTCTGAGGATTTTACATTTGTGGTTTTTGTTTTTGTTTTATTTTTATTGATGCTTGTTTAGGGAGAGTGAAGGTTCGTTGTACAGCCACCTACGTGCACATTTACAAATGGTATTATACATTCAGGACTACTAACTATACAGTCTTAAATGGTCACCCAAAACCATTTTTTTAAAAGTAAATATATTCACTATAACAGAGATTGGAGGAGAAATTTTTTCATTTGACAGCTTTTCTGCAAGTCTTTTGGTCTGTCCCCTGTTTCTGTGGGCCTTCTGTACAGAAGCAAGAAAGGGGAGATAATCAATTTTAAAAATAAAGGGAAAAGTATGGCCATAAAGCTACAAATTGATAGGCAGATACAACGTTTGGAATGGTGATTAATATCTGAGTCGTCTGAAGCAGGAACATACTCCTTCCTCTTCCTGAGATCTTGCAAATCCAATTCAGACAGAATCTTGTGAAAGTTTCCATGGGTCTTCGCCACTTCAGTGCACGCTTGTTTGTTTGTTTTTTAAACAAATCTAATTTAAAAATTGAAAATATAACTTTGTACAAAAGTGTTTAATGCTTATTTTGCAGATGGTGTTCTGACACTGAATACAGAGAACAGTAATTGTTCCTACCAAGTACCAAGCTTCCGTAAATGTGAGATCTGTTTGCTATCTTTTTCAAAAGTGACACAGTTCCAGCGCCACATGAGGGATCATGAGAGAAATGACAAGGTATGTATTTCAGTAAATCTAGATAAAAATCTAAAAAATATGAATACATCAAAAGTTAAATCCAGCATTTTAATAGGTGAGGTTGAAGACATAGTTGGACAACACTTCTTTTTCACTTCTCCCTCATCACATGTGCAGTCTATAAGGAATGAAAGAAACCTTGCATTGGCTAGCATTTCAGATATGCTATCCACAGTTGAAGCAGTTTTTGCTAAGGTATCCACAGATAGTCCATTGTCTCCGCAAAGTATATATGTGGGCTAAAGAAACTGGTAAAAAGATTTTTTTTTTCCTTCAAGATTTTAGATAGTAAACTGACTACGCTTTATCAACAATAGGGAAATTTGTTTCTTATTTAATTGGCAAAATTTGTACCCAACTGATTTATTAGAATCAACTTTCCCTTATGTAAACTATCTTCTTCTCTTTTTTTTCTTTTTTCCCCTTAAAGAATTAATTTTATTAAAGGAAATAGCAAAATCCTGCATGAAATGGTAGCCAATGTAGTTATCACTTCAACTGCTTCTAAACCAGGTGGAGGATGGATGAAGTGGGTTTTAGCCCATGAAAGCTTATGCTCAAATAAATTTGTTAGTCTTCAAGGTGCCACAAGTATTCTTCATTCTTCTTGAGGGTTAAGGCACTGTATTAAGATTTAGGAAGTCTGGGTTAATTCTAGGCCCTGACATAGATTTCTTGTGTAAGTTTAGCAGTTTTATTTAACTGCTGTGCCTTGGTTTTCAATTTATAAAATGGGAATAATCCTTTCCTACTTCATGTTGGGAGGACCGATTCATTAATATTTGTCTTGTGGTGAGGAAGATATAGATTAACTGTCTTTTTGAGATAAATTATTACTCAGTTTTCAAATCTCAGGAAATCAACCCACTTGTGCTGAGAGAGCAGTTGTTTCATAAAAAAATTGATAGCGTCTTAACTTCAAATTCTACATTTAAAAATAATCTGTGGTTAATTTGGAAATTATCTGTTCACTTGAATGAAAAACAGGAGCAATGTTTTTGAACAAAATGCAAGGAAAGATCAATTTTAAGAATGAAAAATGTTGCGTACAACAGGGGTGGCCAACCTGTGGCTCCAGAGCTACATGCGGCTCTTCAGAAGATAATATGCAGCTCCTTGTACAGGCATCAACTCCGGGTCTGGAGCTACCGGTGCCAACTTTCCAATGTGTCGGGGGTGCTCGCTGTTCAGCCCTTGGCTCTGCACAGGCCCTGCCCTCATTCCACCCCTTCCTGCCCCCTCCCCTGAGCCTGCCATGCCCCCGCTCCTCCCCTCTTACCCCCCACCGCCTCCTGCAAGATACAAAACAGCTGATCAGGAGGTGTGGGGAGGGAGGGGGAAACGCTGATTGGCGGGGCTGCCGGTGGGTGGGAGGAGCGAGGAGTGTGCGGGGGAAGTTGATGGGGGGCTGCTGATGTATTACTATGGCAATGTACATTGGTAAATTCTGGTTCCTTCTCAGGCTCAGGTTCGCCACCCTTGGCGTACAAAATTGTAGAGTAGCACGGTTAACCTTGGAATAAGCAAGATAGTAATTCTCTAAAATGCTCTCTGCTTTTCTGGTCAGATGGCTGGTTGAGCCCAGAGGAGGAGTTCAGGATTATGTACATGTTAGAAAGAGGTTTAGTTTTTGTCTCCACTCTTTTCTCTTGCCAGTCCCTCCTCACCCCCAAATCAAATGGAATTATGAAAAATTGGGGAGTCAGAATTTCTGTTGAGTATTTTAGGTCATGGGACCATGAGAGAAAATAATCAGGAGGATATTTTTGTGTCATTATTGTAGATAGGTTTTTGAACTACCTGTTTTTGTTTGAATTATTGTGTATATTATAGTCTATATCTGTGAGAAGATTAGACCTAATATATTTATCTTAATCTTGTTTCCCCAAATAGCCTCATCGGTGCGACCAGTGTCCAATGTCATTTAATGTTGAGTTCAACTTGACACTTCATAAATGTACTCACAATGGGGAAGATCCGACATGTCCTGTGTGTAACAAGAAATTCTCCAGAGTGGCTAGTCTCAAAGCTCATATTATGCTACATGAGAAAGAAGAGGTAATACTTAACCTCATTTTTAATTTTTGAAAGAATGTGACATGAATGTTACACTCAAGAAATTAAGCTTGTGCTTTTGCACAGAAGGGTGAGTAAATGAGGCAGAGCTATAAAGTTCTTAATGGAGAACATAGCCAATTTAATAATATTAGTTAAAAATGGATGTACCTGATATACACTAACTGCCGCAAGTGAATCCCTGCATATTTGGCAAATGGGTTACTGAGAGTCAAGGGCAGTAACAAGAAAATATTTATCTTTTGTAAATTCATGTTATCTGAAAGCAGGATCAAACTCATAATTCTTATTTGATGCTTTTCAATCATATTTACTTGCAAGTGTTTTTGATGAGAATGAAATAACATTTCAAGACTTGTATCTATTTAATCTTCTATGCTATTTATATCATCTAGTTTCAAAAATTTGATATTGAAGAAACCTAAATTTTCTTTGTTTCAGTTTTCAAAAATACCTCATTTCACCTGTGGAACTCAGTCCCTTAGCAGTGCAGAGTCGGAACCTTCTAGAATAGCAGTGCCCACTGGATCTGCATGCATCTTCCCTAGTGGATACCTTTTCCCTAGAGATAGCTTCATAGCGATCTAGAGGCTCATTTTGTAAAAATCTGCCGGAGGAGGATGGAGTCTATCTCTTATGTACTTGAACTAAAATTTAGGAACTAGAAAAAGATGTGCTATCCACAGAGAACGTAAGATCTTCTCTGCACAATTATGTTTAATTCTGCTTTTGTTTCCTCGGTTCTAGCCTAGTCCTATGCTTCATTTATAGTTTTGGCACCAATTTAACCAGTTGTAGACTTTCTGAAATGTTAGGTTCTTCTTCAAGTAGTGTCCTGTGAGTTCTCTACTGTAGGTGCGATAGCGCCCCTGTGCCTGAGATCAGATATCTTCAGTAGCAGTACCCACTGGGCCTCACATGCGCTCCTCCCTGTCTTGCGCTGTGAGTGGCGTCTGTATAGTGCTGTGCCATCCAACCTCCCTTAGTTCCTTCTCAACTGCTTTTGGTCTGGGGTGGAATCCCAAGCGGACCTCTTCATACATCCCTATCCCATAGTAATGGTAGTGTTTCCATTATAATTTTGTAGATATTAGCCATTTCCTTTATTTTTGTTTCTCCTGGTGGGGGAAAAAAAAAATTCCGTTGCTCTTCACTACCTGATATTTTTTAGCTTAGTGTAGGTTTCCTTTTCTATGCCCTTCCCAATTGGGCAGTTCTCCCTTCTCGGGGTTATGCCCCCATCCCTGGGTTCAATAGGTGCTTTTCCTTTTGTGAGGCCATTCCCATGAGTGATGGCCAGCGGTGCATATGCTGTCTTGGTGAGGGACACATCTCACAAAAGCATACCCACTGCCTCAAATTGAAAGCTCGGTCTGGAAAGAAAGAAATGTTACGGACCCAATGAGGCTTTGAAGCCAATGGAAATAATATAGGTGATTCCTCACATAATGAACTGTTCTTCCAGAGTTAGTTCCAGCAGAGTCCGCTCCAATGCTGGTTTTGTGTGTGGAATCTGTAGTGTTGATTCATGTCCCTCAACTATGAGGGCTCTTATGATGTTTCAGTAGAGCAAAGCGCCATCATCTTTCATGCCTCTGGGTTCTCCTAGACTAGACATGGATTATCCCTAGAGTCAATGAAAACTCATCATGCAAGTAGGGCTTTAAACATTTACTAGATGCCTATCAGCCGGGTTAGAGGAGGGTATTGTGAGCCTCCAGTCACTAATGAATTTATCCTCCAAGTACCCCTGTGTATTTTATATAATGGGAACTAATGCAGAGGAATAATAAGGGATTTGCCCAGTCTTTACCCAGGAAGTCTGGCAGAGCCAGAATTGAACTCGGAACTTCTACCAGTGCAGTGATTTAATCACAACACCATTCTTCCTCTCATCCTGGCATCTCTCTGCACCATCAGTGGTAGGTGACTCCCTCACCCACGTACAACCACCTTCCCGTGACATGGATCTAGTACAGTACTTACCAAGCTTATGGAATCACTGGTTAAACCTTTAGTAGTCTCTGAAGACTGCATCCTTAATTAATACAGTATTGGCCCAAAAAGTTAGTGTGAATCAGATTTTGATGGCTGATGCTCAGTGTGTTCCATAAGGAATATTGTAGCATATTGAACCTAGAATATATGGCAGACTCTTGCTCCCTGCACATATGCTCCTGAAGCTAACCTTATGATTAGGGGTCTACTTAAATTGTGGAGAAATCACACATTTTTCATGGGTTTGTCATGGCATGAAGAGCAAATTTTGTGGATGTATTCATATCATGCCACCCTTACTTCTGCGCTGCTGCTGGTGGCAGCACTGCCTTCAGAGCTGGATGTTGGGCCAGGAGCTGGCACTCTCTGAAGGAAGCACTGAAGAAAGGGTGGCAATACTGCAATCCAACTACAGTAGCCTTGTGTGATCTCCTTTTGTGTTGGGAACCCCAGTTTAAGAAATGTTGTGTACTTTTACCCATACTTTTAATGGTCTCTCTCCCTTTTCCAGTGGCATAAGCTTTTGTTCAGAGATGGGTGACAAAACTAATTAGAGGTTTGGAAAATTAGAGGTTTGGAAAAACTTTTACATAAAGAGTGACTAAAGAGATTGAAACTCTTTTCGTTTAGAGGAGATAAGTAGATACAGTGATAGTTGTTGTTCAGAATAGTGAATGGTATAGAAAAGATAGGGCAGATAGAAGTCCCTGCTCTTTCTCATAATTCAAGAACAAGAAGACTTCCAGTGAAATTGAAAGGCACCAACTTCAACTCATTTTACAGAATGCACAATTAATCTATGGGTCTCGTTGCTACAAGACATGATGGAGGCCAAGAGCATCCAAAAGGATTATACACTTATGTAGATAATGAGAATATCCAGAGTTAAATTATTAAAGCTTTAAAAAAAATTCCACATGTTTTGGAAGGTTTTTAAACCCTTACATTTCAGGGCATGAGAAATTGTGTGTCTGTGTGTATGTTTACACAGCAATTAAAATCACCTGCGGCTGGCCTGGGTCAGCTGACTTGGGCTTGTGGGACTTGGGCTGCAGCTGAAAAATTGTGATGTAGACATTTGGGCACAGGCTAGAACCTGACCTCTGGAATATCCCACAAGATGGGAGGATGCCAGAGCTTGGGTTCTACCCCAAACCCAAACACCTGCACCACAATTTTATAGCCCTGAAGCCTAAGCCTCATGAGCCCAAATTAGCTGACCTGAGCCAGCTGCTGGTGTTTAGTTGCTGTGTACCATACCTGAGGGTCCAAGGAGGAAAGCCCACTTTTTCAGAACTAAGCAAAAGTTAGATCTGGTGTAGCTTCTGAATGGTTTTTTTTTTTTTTTTTAAATCACTCCATGTTTATGGTAATATTTTAAGCATTTCATGATCTCGAGAATCAAGTTCTGTTATCTTTTTCAGAATCTTATTTGTTCAGAGTGTGGAGATGAGTTTACTTTGCAGACCCAACTGTCCATGCATATGGAAGAACATCGTCAGGAATTGGCTGGAAGCAGGACCCATAGCTGCAAGTCCTGTAAGAAGGAATTTGAGACTTCCTCACAGCTTAAGGAGCACATGAAAACTCACTACAAAATAAGGTGTGAATCATTGTATAAGTTATGCATATTCATGTAATGAGGGATGCTCCTTTGCAGTAGCAGAATATAGAGAAGCCTGAAAAGAATTTACTTCTGTCTGGCCCAGTCATTGACTGCCAGTGTCTGGTCCTGTACAGACAGTGGGAATTGTCCAGCAGGGGCACCCTTATGAAGGTCTTCCATCCACCTTCAAGACCTAGCACTAGAAGGTGGCAGTGCTGTAGGACTTTATGCTGCTGAGTGTGATCAAGCAAAACTACTGTGGATTTAGCTTGAAATTTTGCTTGAATGTGGACTTACCAGTCCCTTATGAGAGATTATATTTTCCATATTATTGCTGACTATCTGAGGCTGTAGTTTGTCTCTTTAAGCGTATACAGGTAACTTCTGTTGTGTTTGTGAGAGAGGTCACTAGCTTTACATAAATATTGACTTTAAAAGCCAAAGGAAGAGCATTATAATAAATGACATAATTAACTTCAAGTTCTATGAGATAATTTATTGAGATGTTTAGAAATGTAAAAGGAACTGAAATGGTATTTTTTATTTTTAATTCCTTGTTGGAGTAGGCTGTGATTTTTTTTCTTTAATATTTATGGGCTTATTAATATAAAGTGTAGTTCCAGTTGATATGTATCTGTGAAGTATGTGTTTAGAGATCCTGATATATAGTGCTGTATCTTTGAGTAGTGTTCCTGTGGGTGCTCCACTTGAGGTGTGCACGTGCCCCGTGCACCTTTGATATGAAATTTGTGGTGGCAGTGACTGTTTGGTCTGTTTAGACGTCCTACCTGTCCTCATGTGGAACACCAGAGCCAGCATTCTCTGCTCCCATTCGTTCCCCATCAGTAATCTGCATTGCAGGAGGAAGCATTTGAGGAGCAAGAAAGAAGAGGTGATGGAGGAGGCTACTCTTCAGACAAATATTTCATCATCATCTCTGGTTAAAGCGGTTATGTTCCACTTATCTATTGGGGATGACGTCTAGGAGTTGGTGAAGACAGTGGTGGACTCTCCCAGTTCTCTTAAAAAAAGTCCCAGAGATCCAGCATAAATTGTTGGAAATTTTACATCCTCCATATTCTGTGAATGAGCTGCTGTTGGAGCCGATCAAAATGGCTTGGCAAACCACTTCTGCTTTCTCCCCTCTTCCCCCATCCCCAAAGTTAAGAAGCCAGATTTTTTTTTTTTTTTTTAAGTTTTTCCCAGCCAGGGGCTCAGAGTTTTTATTTTCTCATCCTGCCCCCAACTCCCTGGTGATGGATACAGTCAACAAGCGGAATGAGCAGCATCATTCAAAAGCAACCCTCTTGACAGAGACCAAAAGTATTTAGCTTTATTTGGTAGCAAGACGTACTTGTCTGCATCCTGCAGTTTAGATCCGTGAAATATAATCATATCAACTAAACCAAATTTAATTTTTATTGAGCGACTCCCACAAGAACACAGGAAGCAATTTCAGGCCGCCATTGTGGAGGGACAGCTCCTGTTGGGGTGGACTTTATGGGCTTACCTCTACACTGCTGACACAGCAGCTTGATCCATGTCCACTACGGCAGTCATTCATGATGCATTCTTCAGTCTTCCCTCATGAGGTCCAAAACACAGTAATGGACCTCCTCTTCTGTGGTGTGCATCCCTACATTCCTTTAAGGCGTGTAGGGTGACCCTTTGCTTGAGGGTATGTATACGTCTGCAGACAAAAGGAGGTTCAGTAGGTCTATGTTTCTAATGGCTCAGAGGTCCTGCACAACCTAGTTTTCCACTTCCCACAGAGGACTTGACACCTTTGGGTAGTCCATTTCCTCTTAGGTGGCTCATCTGTAAAGCGTCCCTTTTGATGCCTTGGTTGAGGGTCACGAACATTATGGGAATCTGAAATGGTGGTATCCTGTTGAGCTTATCCTCCCATCTCTTGGGGATCATTTCTCCCATTTCTGCAGTTAGTAGGAGCAGATTGCTTCTGACAGATTGGAAGTCATAACATTAGGCTGTTCCATCTCTTTTCAGGGACAAATCTTATGAGTCTCTCCTGAGACAGGAGGTTCTGTTTCTTCTCTGCTTAGGAGCCATAGAACCAGTTCCCACTCAATACAAAGGAGAAGAGAATTTTATTCCAACTATTTCTTTGTTCCCAAAAGGAAAGGCTGATGGAGACCAATTTTTAGATCTCAGATGCTGAATACTTTTCGCAAGATTCAGAAGTTCAAGATTGAGACGCTTGTGGCTGTCATCCCATCACTAGGTCCCGGGGACTATTTCGAGACATTCAAGCTTCAGAGCGTGTATTTTTCTGTTGCGATATGCCTTTCTCACAAGACGTTTCTATGCTTTATAGTGGGCCAGGACCACAGTCAATATTGTGCCTTCTCTTAGGTCTGTCTACCACCCTGAGTATGTTCGTGAAAGTTATGGTGATAGTTGCTGCATAGCTTTTTCAATAGGGAGAAACCATTTTTCGCTATCTTTACAATTGGCTCCAAAAGGGGCCTTATTACACAGAAGTTCAAACTGCAGTAAACAAAGCCACCTCTCTACTCACAAGGCTCGGTTTTCAACATTGTGACGTTCTCCCTCGTACTTGTACAACAGATACAGTATCAAGAGCGGTGCCTATAAACTCTAACATCCAGAGCCTGTCTACCAAGAGACATGTTCTTCACCCTGACACAAGTTCAATTAAGTCCTGAGGTCTCGACCAGATTCTGGCTCCAGGTCCTTGGGTACGTGTCAATGTGCACCTTCATCATATGCCCAATTACACCTGTACTGCTTCCAAGCCTGGCTCTGGTCAGTCTACACCCCCAAACAGGGACAGGTTGAACAAGTTGCTCTCTGCCCCTCAGTGTGTGTTAGTCTCCTTTGACAGGTGGAAGAATCTGAACAAGGTGTATTTAGGGGTTCCTTTCAACTATCCCTTTCCCACTATTAAAATAGTTGCTGACACATCCCTCCTTGGATGGGAGCTCACCTACAGGATTATAGTGTACAGGGCAGGTGGGCCACTAGAGTCCACCCTTCAGATTGACATCCTGGGACTTACGATTGTAAGGTGTGCTGTCAGTACGTCCTTTCATTTGCATAATAACAGACCACAGGACATGTTGTACTACATAAACTGGAGGGAGGGGAAGGGCAAGATCTCCTTCCCTCTGTACAGAGGACAGTATGGAACTGGTGCATAGCTCGGTGTAGCCTTCTTTCAACAGTCTTTCTGCCTGGTCCTCAAAACATTATAGCCGATGACCTCAGCAGATACTTAGCACAGGATCATCAATGGGAACTCAGCAAATCTATACTCAGACTGCTGTTTCTCACCTGGAATTTTCTTACAATAGATCTCTTTGCCATCACTATCAAGTGGAGATGCACAAACTTGTGCTTGTTCCCTGGATGATGCCTTTCTTCTCTCATGGTCCAAGAACCTTCCACGTGCCTTTCCTGCAATGTTATTAATCCTCATGGTCCTGAACTAAGTCAGGTAAGACATAACCCCACACATATTGATTGCATCAGCCTGGCCAAGGCACCTTCTCCGCTTCTTCTCTCGGCTGGCCATCAATTTACCATTGACCCTCCAAACTTCTCTTGCAGGACTTAGGTAGCATTCTTCACCCCAACGTAAGCTTGCCTGGGATCTGGAAGGCATGTAGAGATAGAGCTCTCCTGTTCAAAGCAGATGCAGAAGGTCCTGCTTAACAGTTGAAAAGGAGATCAGAAAACCTAAGTTCAGGAAAAGATTTTACCAGTGGTGTGCTCACTGACATCTGTCTCCCGCTGATTCGTCCATTTTGGAAGGTTTAGAATAACTTCTTATCCTGAAGAAAAGAAGTGGACTCCATTAAAATCCATCTGGCAGCCATCCACAAACTTCCTTTTGAACCAATGGCCACCTTGCCATGAAAACCACCTTTTTAGTGGCCATTACTTCTGCTTGAAGAGTTGGTGTGCTAAGGTCTTTGATGGTTGACCCTCCTTACACCGTTTTCTTCAAAGATAAGGTGGTGTTCTGACCACATCCACAGTTCTTACCTAAGTCATTTCAGACTTGCATATAAATCAGACAATTCATCTCCCTATATTTTGTTCGGAACCTTATCAGAGTAGGGAAAATGCTGCCCTCCATAAACTGGATGTTAAGAGGGCTCTCTGGCATACATTTGGACAGAATTAAACCCTTCTGAGCCTCTCCAAGTTGATTTGTATCTTTATTTTTATTGTGGAGCGAGCTAAAAAGAAGTCCATTGTCTACCTGGAGACTTCCTAAATGGGTTTCTGCCTGTATCTCTTTTATGAAGCTGCTAATGTACATGCCCACCTAGGGACATAACCCATTCTACCAGATATGGCTCCACATCGGTTGCCTTGCTAAAAGATATCGCTATAGAGCAGGGGTTCTCAAACTGGGGGTCGGGACCCCTCGGGGTCATGAGTTTATTATATGGGGGGTCTGCCCCAAGCCCCGCTTTGCCTCCAGCATTTAGAATGGTGTTAAATTAAAAACACTTTTTTTATATATTTATAAGGGGGGGGGGTTCACTCATACTTGCTATGTGAAAGAGCTCACTAGTAAAAAAGTTTGAGAGCCACTGCTATTAAGCAGCGATTCTCAAACTTTATTGCACCGCAACACCCTTCTGACAACTAAAATTACTACATGGCCCCAGGAGGGAGGGGACTGAAGTCTGAGCTCCGCCACCTCAGCTGGAGGGCCCAAGGCCTTCAGCCCCAGGCAAGGGGCTTGTAACCTGAGCCCCACCACCAAGGGCTGAAGCCTGAGCCTTGCTGCCCAGGGCTTTAGACCTCAGGCTTCGGCCCTGAGCAGTGTGACTCGGGCTTTGGCACCAGACCCCTGCAAGTCTAACACCAGCCCTGGTGACCTCATTAAAACGTGGTCGCAACCCACTTTGGGGTCCTGAACCACAGTTTGAAAACTCCTGCTATAGAGGAAATATCGTGAGCTGCTCATGTGTGTTTACGTCTACGCCTTCTCCTGAAACTATGCCCTAGTGAATGCTTCTCAAGCAGATGCTACCTTTGGTTCTGTAGTTCTTCAAACGGTTTTAGATCAGGTTCCAAAGCTCCCACCTCTTTCAGAGGGTACTGCTCAGAAGTCACCAAGTGGAGTAACAAGAGGGACGCTACTTGAAAAAGAAAGATTACTTAGCATGTAAGTAACTGGTATTCTTTGAGATATGCGAACCTATGGGCACAGGTGTAGCTTGACTTCTATATTTGGAATGGCAGCTCCAGTCAGGCCAGTGGGGCCTGCGTGGGCGGCGGGGGTGATGGCAAATTCTGTGCCTGCTCAAGACATTGCCTCTCCCCCAAACTACATCCATGCCTGTGGATGCTCCTTTCCCTCTGCTCTGGAGTCTGATCTTTGTGGGATTTTGTAGTAGAGAAGGAACTGAGTGGTAATTGTTTGCCTCAGACCTTCATGTCTTCTGGTCAAAGGTGCATGTGCACCCCAAGTGGAGCCACCCCTAGGACATCCATCTTGAAGAACTCCAGTTACTATACTGCGAAAATAACCCCACCTTCTTGTAATGTTTGCAATTTTTTAAAGACTAAGGACAGTTACTTAATACAGATGGATAAGGAACCTAATATGTGGTTCCTGCAATGAAAGACAGCATTTCAGGATTATTTATTTTCTTAAAAGAAATCTTTGAAAGGCTGTCCTTTTTCAGATTTTCAAGTTTGTACTGTGATTAAGTGAACGCACAGCAGTACCAGTAAAACTGCAGATGATTGATTTTGTTGTTGTGAGTATCTAGGCCCTCTTTATCTGAATTCTTCAGTTTCTCTTCATTAGTCTGAAGGCCACGCTAAACCCTTCTTTAGTGTGTAACCGTGTTCTAAAATTGTTCATTCAACTACTACCTCATTATTATCAATGGATATTGACGGATGTAGTAATGATGCATGAAATGGAACAGCATATAGCTTGCTTTTTCTTAGCCTAGCAGAACCAGAACAGCTAACGTGAGTAAAAAGTGGTAAAAGTTAGTTTTGTCACTAAAGTAAGCACGTTTGAGTGAGAAGGGCCTACTTTTTTTTAGAATAGGAAGAGATAATGCAGTTGCTATATCAACCTTGCAAAATTTACCAGGTCAGGAACTGAATTTGCTCATCTGCCACTTACTATTATGATTGCTGTTTTCAAAATTCTAGACATTTTATTCACTGTGAATTAATAGAATCTTGCAAAACAGTTTCATACCATCTTAGTCTCATTCATCACCTGATCAGAGAATACCAGATATTCAAATTTTTGAGGTTTAGATATGGACCTAGCTGACACCACCAAACTAGATTCATTTAATTAAGGGTGTGTTTAAAGCCTAATCCTGTGACAGAGGCTCTCTCTCTTCTTACTAAATTACCACAACTTTACAAAGTTGTTTGCTGGGTAGTGTCCTCTACCACACCTACCCAGTTACACTAAGAAGGTATTAAGATAGTTCATGAAGTGTCCATCACTGTCATTGGAGAGAGAAATTCTAAATTATCAGTGACTGTTGGAGGCAGAAGGGTTAAAAAATAAAAAGTACTGGTGCTGCAGCTGTTGATTAGTTCTATAATGTTAGCAAAAAACTACAGCCCAAGCTGTACAATGTTAATGAAGCTGCATTTCTGACCTAAATTTACTTTAAATCCAGAAAAAGTAGATGTGATGAAATGTCATCTTTTTCAAATATTTAATCTGGGAATAAAAAGTCTTTATTTTAACTACTTTCTCTATGTTTCCAGGGTATCCAATACTAGATCTTACAACCGAAATATTGACAGAAGTGGGTTTACATATTCATGTCCGCACTGTGGAAAGACATTCCAAAAACCAAGTCAGTTAACTCGACATGTTAGAATACATACAGGTAAGTGGTGAGGCAGACTGGAGATATTTCAACAGCTGCACAGACTTTTTTTTTTTAAGTGCGGAACATGAAAAATGAATAGTAATATAGAGTCTCATTTTTATTTTAGTTAAGTCTGTTTATTTAAAGCCATTTCCACATTTTAAGTGTTTTCTGTTGATTGCTTCAGGTATAACGGCATTGCTGAAGTTGTCAATGGTGAACCTGAAGGTGTTGGTGGAGGGAGGATGAGTGGGAGGCACTTTAGAATTGCAGGATAGGTACATTAGCTCGATGTTTCTGCTAAAATTATCAACACTGAAATAAATAGATGTTTACGTTTACATTCTTATATTTAGGTTTCAGACTTAACACATTGAGATGAATGGGGCAGTTAAAGCGCTTTAGCTATCCTTGTAGGCTGTCTGCCTGCTACACTATATTGTATATTTTCAGGGATTTTGTAGCTAAGATCCTTCGTAATCAGTTTAAACTGATTTTTACTGAAAAAACTCAGGTTTAATTTTTTTTTTCTGATTTCACCCTACTTTTGTATCAATATATAAAAAGTAATTATGAAAATAAATTGCATGAGATATGAATTATGATAATGCATTAGTCTGTGTATATGCACAGTTGCCAGTTGAAATAAGGATATATATTAGCCTAGAAGATGCATGCCTGTTTATTTTGTGTGTGCAAGCTCTGGAGTATGTGTGCATTTGAATGTACTGATGAATCTAATGCCCACCACATACACATTTGAAACCACATTGAATTCCATTAATCAGAGCATTAATCTGCTGAATACTTCCCTCTGTCCTCCTGGCCACCAAAATAAACACTGATATTTACCCAGAAAAATTAATTTTTGCACCAATTTTCAGCTGTTTTCTTGTTGTAGTAATAAAGACCAATACATTCCTGGGAAAAATTAAATAAAGTAAAAACAGAAACTGAAGGGCCCTATTTATGGCAAAACAGAGCTAGAAATATATACATTTCAACATGGTTCTGCAGTGCATTGGGCTCAAAATACAGTCATTACCAAAAATTGCAGAGGTTAACTATTTATACTCATGTAAATATCTTATTCCTGATGACAATACACAGCAGGAATAAATGAACTTTTTTTTGTAATTTCTAGGAGAACACAGGTGAATCATATTGGTAATATTCCCAACCCTTTCCCCTCTGTACCAGTCTCCTTAATATAACAGCCATAGTACATGTTGACAGCTTAGTTGACTGAAAAGGGGAACGTGAATTATCCATCAAACTTACTCCTAGAATTGTGGTGTTAGTTCACTTTTTAATAGGGATATCCGTTTTAGGTTTTATATATTGAAGATCCAGAAGAGAAACACAAGAGGTCACTCTTGCAACTGATTTTAAAAGTAGTCTCACAATTCATTGTCGTATTTCCGAAGGTTAATTGAAAAGTTATTTTCCTGTTGAGTTCATTCTGTTTTGAATTTATTGTTCTACATACGTATATATTCTAATGTAAGTTTAAGAAACTAGATTGTACTTCATGGAGAGAACAGGAGTCCTTAAATCCTTTGAACTTATAGAAATTTGCAGTTCACTAGGAAGAATAAAAAGTGTGTATGTGTTGGTTGGACACGTGGGGGAGAGAAGATATGATCTCAGTGAAATGACTGCCCGTGAAATGGGTTAGTCACTAAATTCTAATCAGTTATAGCATATCTGAATAAGCAAGGTTAATTTCATTCAGTAGATCAGTAGATAAATCAATAGATAACACAGTAGGGCCCCAAACACTATTTTGGTGCTGTACAAATGTAATAAAAGTAAATCCAGTTTTTTTTTTAGAAAATGCATTCTTTATAACTGTGCAGCATCTCACCAGATAGTGCTATAGTTACCATTGTTTCATTGTTAGCCACTGTCTTCAAGCACTTACAGGAAAAAAAATTAGCCTGTAGGGCCATGGAAGCAATTTCAATATTTTCTAAAATCTGAGTTGCTAGTTAGATCATCTAATCACTCTAAAAAAGGCCTCGTATACTAGAAAGCAGCATCTAAATTCTAATCTTTTTAAAAAGGAAAAAATATTTTCTGGATAACAAACATTAAAAGGTAACTTTGTAAGTAATATTTTTGAAAACCAAATAATCTATGCTAGCACGCTACATCCAAATAAGAACAAATGGACAGTTTAGTGATTGAATTAGATGCAATGACAATGGATGGTAGACTTACTGTACATGTAATGTGCTTTGCTTATGATGGCATTTTCTCTCTAATACATAATGTCATTATTGGTAATGGATTTATGTTTTTTTTTTTGTTTGTTTGTTTGTTTTTTTAAAGGTGAAAGACCATTTACGTGTAGTGAATGTGGAAAAGCCTTTAACCAAAAGGGGGCATTACAGACACACATGATTAAGCATACTGGTGAAAAACCCCATGCTTGTGCCTTTTGTCCAGCAGCCTTTTCTCAAAAAGGCAATCTTCAGTCTCATGTACAGAGAGTTCATTCAGAGGTAAATGCAATTTTGTTAATAATATGATTGCTGTTAAATATACTGCTGATCAATTTTTAACCTTTTCCTCTCAGTATTTAATCTACCTGTAGCGATGCATGACTCACCCCTGCGGTGCCTCCTGCTGGTTGTCCAGGGAATTAGCTCTTCCAGCCTCTGGAGCGCCCTCTACAGGCTGGTGTCCCGCTGCCACTGGCTCCTGTGTCCCTCGTGTTTGGGGTGCTGCCCCCTGGCAATACCCCCACAGTCTCAGGATCTCCCCACCTAGGGGAACCCCCACCCCCTATCCCTACCTCGCCTCAGTCATAGGCTACTGCCAGTCACGAACTTGCCCCTGTGTCCTGGGGCAGACTGCAGCGTCAGCCACTCATCATAGGCAAGGTTGGGTCTGGACCTGCTGCCTCTCTCTGCAACCCAGTGCCTCTGTGGGGCCTTGGACAAGGCCCTGCAGCCTGGGGAGTTGCCAGCCTGGAGCTCCCCAGCCCCTCTGGCCTTTCCCCAGCCCTGCCTCACACTAGACACCCTGAGCTTCCCAGCAGCTAGGCCCCTCTCTCTCTGAAGGCAGAGAGAGACTGTCTGTGCTTCTGGCTCAAAGCCTTTTTATAGGGGCCAGCTGTGGTCTGTTTGGGGCATGGCTCTCAGCTGTGCCTACTTCCCCAATCAGCCTGGGAGCTGCTTGCCCCAGCCACAGCCCTCTGCTGGGCTGTTCTAAGCCCCTCAGGGCAGGAGTGGGTGACCACCCCGCTACACTACCCTATTTCTCGGTGTCCCCGTCAGGATCCCTCCTTTTGACCCTTTGACCGCACTCCTGTCCCTGTTCTTTTATTAGTTGTCCCCCGCAATTAGTGGGTTTCTGAGGTCCCGCAGATCCTCCCCTTAGGCTGGGGGGGGGATCCTTTAGCAGTGGGCTTCCACCCGCCCACTTCCCGGAAACCCAATAGATACACTACCTTATTTATATTACATCGTATTCCAATGTTGTACCTTGTTGCCTGCACCCAACATGGATTATATGCTAAAACAGAGCTTACTGATCAGTTTTGCTCAATTTGATATAGTAATTTACACTTTGCTAAAATCATTAATCTGAATTAACATTTTTTTATTAGTAGCAGAGGATTCATTTACTCTTTATCTTTCGAGTATATTGGTTAATGATGTATCAGTTGAGTAATTTAAGATAATTGTATTTATTACAATTTGTATTTTTTTAAAAAACTATCCTTGGCTCTAGCTGCCTTTGATATAATTGAAAATACAAATGGGTAAAGATATAACCAGCAGCTTTTCCAAACTATAAGATAAGACAACCAGGCAGAGATTTCAAACCCAGGCAATACCTCTCTGCTCATCAATACCAGGAAATAAATGATAGCTATTAGAAGGGGCTTTCTGGGTTACACTTGGAGCAAAATAAACTATCATGGAAGGTACAAACTCATTCTGACCTTTTTTCTTTATGGTCTCTTGACACACACATTCAGAGATCTTAAATTAAAAAAGGACGTTATAATCATGTAGTCTGACTTTCTGCATAATACTGGCTATATGACTTTATCCAGAAGTTTCTGCACTGATCCCAGCAACTTGTGGTTGAGCATATCTTTTTAGAAAGAAACTTGATCTTGGTTTAAAGGCTTCAGGTGATGGAGAATCTGTCCAACTATTCCAATGGTGTATTATCCTGGTGGTTTAAAAATTTGTGCCAGTTGAATTTTTCTAGCTTCCAGCCAGTGGATCTTGTTTTCAATTTGTCTGCTAGACTTCTGCATGTTTAGCTACTTGTAGACTTTGATTTAGGGTTTGTCTACACACAATTTAACTATATCAGTTTTGAAACAAATACAATTCTGTGCAACTCCCTAGTGTGGACTCAGTTATCTGTCCTGGTATAAAAGTGGCTATATCATTGTAGCTTATTTTGGTAAACTCAGGGAGATAAGCTGTAACAACAGAAGCACTGTTATACCGGGATAGCTGCATCTACGCTGGGAAGTTGCACAGATGGAACTGTATGTGTTTCAAGACTGATATACAGTATATACTTGTTCATAAGCTGAATTTTTTTTAGTAAAAAAGGGAAGCACCGGAGAAGGGGGTCGGCTTATGAACGGGTATAGAGAGGGAGAGGTGGGACACAACCCCTCCCTGCAACAGAGGGAGCAAGGAGAGGCAGCACAACTAGCAGAGCCAGAAGGGAAGAAGTGGGGCCAGAGTGTGTCTGCTTCTGGCCACGCTGCTCTCCCCACAGCCTTCAAAGCAGCTGCAGCTGTGCCCCTTGGCCCTGCCCCCCAGAGCAGGCTGTGGCCACGCTGCCCGGCCTGCTGGAGCATGCTGCAGCCATGCTATCTAGCTCAGGCCGCTGGAACATGCTGCGGCCATGCCACCTGGTCTGGCCCACCGGAGCAGGCTGCGGCTATGCTGCCCAGCCTGCCGGAGTAGCTCCAGCCAGGCCAGAGACATCCTCCCTGGCCCACCACAGATAAGGTGAGAAGGGATGGGATGGGGAAAGTGTGGGGGTTCTGGGCTAGGAGTGGGGTCATGTGGGAGTTGGTCACAGGGGTTACTCCCTTGACCCCCAGCTTCTTCCCCCAAAAAAATTTCCTCACCAGTTGCTGTCCCGGGACACTTTGTTTACATAGGTTTACCTCCGTGCCTGCGGACGCTCGAGGTAAACAAACCATCTCGGCCTACCGGCGGCTTATCCTGATGGCCCGGGAAGCCAAAGTTCGCTGACTCCTGAATTATAGGGTCGGCTTATGAATGGGTCAGAAACATTTTCCATTTTTACTTATCCATTGGGCGGGGGGTGGTCGGCTTATAAACGAACTGTCTTATGATCGAGTATATACTGTGTAGTTAAATTGTTAAAGTCGTCATTGGTCACCTTTGCTTAAATAACCTAAATAGATTAAGCCTTTTAAGTCTCTCATTGAGGTGTGTTTTTCAGACCTCAAATCACTCTTCTGCCTTTTTTGTGTGTTTAAAAAAAAAAAAAAAAGTGGAGAGTGTTACTATGGACTGCAAAACAGTGGATACGGCACTCCAGTACAGTACTTGTCTCACCAATGCCAAAATAGTATCACCTCTCAGCTTCTACTATTATTCTTCTATTTGTACATCTAAGAATTGTGTTAACCCTTTTATCTACAGTATTACATTGGGAGCTCATGTTTGTTTGACTATCTACCGTGTCCCCTAAGTTCTTTTTAGAGTCACTGCTTTCTGGGATACAGTTCACCATCAAACAAATATGGCATACCATTCTATGTTGTTTGATATATGACCTTGTATTTAGCTGTATTAACGTGCAATTTTATTTCTGCCCCACTGATCAAGTTATTCAGATCTGTCTCTGTGACTGGTCCTCATTATTTACCACTTCATCTGTAAAAACTTTATTAGCAATGAGTTTCTTCAATAGCATCAGGCTATTGTGAGATCCTCCTAAAACATTCCCATTTATTGATTATTTTTTTCCATATTCCCAATTCTAAAATCTATCATTTGATCATGCTCTCTTAGAAACGTTTTCTTCCAAAGGCCTTGTCATGCTATGCAGTCCTTGTTCTGATCTTGCCTCTAGTGTTGTCTTTGGTAGATCCTTCACTTTCTCTTTCTCACATTCCCTCGTATTTTCTCAAGAATGTATACTTGCCCCTCCTATTTTTCTTCCACACTCTCTTTGACCAGTCTCAGATCACATTGCTTCAACTACCACAGGGGTTCTCAAACTGGGGGTCGGGATCCCTGAGGGGGTTGTGAGGTTATTACATGGGGGGTGGCAAGCTGTCAACCTCCACCCCAAACCCCGCTTGCCTCCAGCATTTATAATGGTGTTAAATATATTAAAAAGTGTGTTTAATTTATTTGGGGGGGGTCCCACTCAGAGGCTTGCTGTGTGAAAGTGGTCGCCAGTAAAAAAAGTTCGAGACCCTCTGAACTACCACCTCTGCTATGATGGCTCATGGGTCTTACTTCCTCCATTTAGTGTTGTATTTCTTATTCTCTCTGATACCTCTTCTTGAATATCTTGCTACCAGCTCTGGCTCAACATGGGAAAAGCAGAACTTCATCCCTCTGCTTTACTGTGTTGGCAGTCATGCATTCCATACTCTTTTACAGGCGTGCAACAGTGGGATAATTTGGATAGCTCATTCTTTCCTTTCCTCCTACCATGTTGCTATTGTTGCTATATCCCATCAACAATTTTCTTTACATCCTCTTCAAAAATCCTTCCTTTTCCTCTGCTAAAATTTTTGTCTGTCCTTATTTTTTGGTCTTTTGCTTCAACTACTGCAACCTCCTTCTCTTTTGGCCTCCTTTATTTTGACCTACTCCCCTTCAATATGTACAAATCTTGCTACCAGAACATCTACTTCACCCACCACTCCAGCCATGTTTAACTTCTTTACATATCCCTTTAGTGGCTTCTTCTGACCTTAATTATCAATTTTTTTGTCCTTGCCTTCAAAATCCTTTATAAGCTCTTGCCTACCTTTCTGATCTTGTCTTTTCTTCCTCTGTTCTAGCTACAAGATTACATTTTTTGCCCCCGCCTTCCTGTGTTCTTTTCATTTTAGTCTTTGTGCTTTCTTCCATGCAGCCCTATTTGTCTCTAACCAAGTCCACCCTGCCTCCATCTTCCATTCTTTGATGAACACACAATTTGAAAAAGGTCTACACAGAAACTACCCCAAAGTCTAAACCTAATACAAAAAACCTAAAACAAAACATCCAAAACAAAACCTAATACAAAAAAACAAACAAACCAGATGCATTCTCTAAGCATCACAACTAACTCACTTGCTTTTTGGTGCTTTCCATTTCCAGTCTTTCATCTGTACATTGCTTGGATTATCCTCTTCAGTTAGGTACCTTGTTCTTATTTGTAAACTGCCTTATTGGATTTTTGTTTCTATATAAATATTGCTTTAATGCGTGGATGAGATGGAGATGAAAAAAGCTGGAAAAACACTGGCCAAGGGCATTTTTCTTTTTCATATTAATTTACTCTCTGTGGGTATGTCTACACAGCAGAGAAAAACTCGCAGCTGGCCTGTACCATCTGATTTGGGCTCACGGGGCTTGAGCTGCAGGGCTGTTTCGTTGCTGTGTAGATTTCTGGCCTTGGGCTGGAGCCCAAGATCTAGAACCCTGTGGGGTGGGTGGGTCCCAGAGCCCCGCAGCCCACGCCTTACGGGCCCAGGTCAGTTGGTACATGCCAGTCATGGATTTTTCTTTACTGGGTAGATGTACCCTGAAGTTCCACAAAAGCTCCCCATGACAACAGATGATGGTCATGTCACTAAATGATGATGGCCTTTGTCCAAAAAGTGATACTCAATTGTTCTGTTAGCTGGAGGTAAATAGCATGGAAGAAATAGCTCATTAAAAGAAAGTTGTCTAAGACTACAGTATATTTATTGTGTTTATAAATAAAGAAAAAATTACAACTGGAAAATCTTGGGGAAAAAAACATATTTTTTTTTTATTCCTTAAGGTGAAGAATGGCCCTACCTATAACTGTACAGAATGTAGCTGTGTTTTCAAAAGTTTAGGCAGCTTAAATACTCACATCAGCAAGATGCATATGGGTGGTCCACAGAACTCATCAAGCACTACTACAGAAGCATCTCATGTTACAACGGTAAACTTAACTTATTTCCTATGCTATGCTAGTGACTTTAAAAATGTAATAAAATTGGATATTTTTAGTAGATATGATTCTCCTTCAGATGATATTAGAACTCTTCATATATTTCTTATGTGTTTCTTCTGAGGCCTTAAAAGAACTAGCTATGTTTGGACAGAATAGTGTGAGAAAATTCAAGTTTATGAAGAGTCGGTGCATGCAATAGGAAAATGTGTTAAAGATGAATGATGGAGCATACAAGTACTGAAGATGTCTTACCAAATGAACTCTCTTTTATTTCATAGGGGAAAACAGCTATATCTTTTTGCAACCCCTTCCACCCTATGGTCCAATAACTTTCAGGCCTGATTTTTTCAAATTTGCTGAGTATCATTAACTTCAGTTGGAATTCTGGGTGTGCAACACTTTTGCAAATCAAGCCCCTCATATTCTCCTCTTATGAGAGACATCAGTTATGGCTCAAAGAGTAGTCATCAATGGTCTGCTGTCAAACTGGGAGGATGTGTCTAGTGTGCTCTTCAGTGATCTGTTCTGATCTGGTACTATTTAAGAGTTTCATTAATGACTTGGATGAGGAAGTGGAGAGTATGCTTTAAAAAATTATGAATGACACCAAGCTGGAAGGGTGTTGAAAGTTTTTTGGAGTACTGGATTAGAATTCAAAAGAAGCTTGACAAAGTGAAATTCAGTAAAGACAAGTGCAAAGTATTATACTTCAGAAGGAAAAATCAAATGCACAAATAAAAATAGGAAATAACTAGCTAGGCAGTAGTACTGCTGAAAAGGATCTGGGGGTTTTAGTGAATCACAAACTGAATAAGAGCCAACAATATGATGTAGTTACAAAAACAGCTAATATTCTTGGATGTATTAACCTCTAGAATATTAGCCTTTTTTTTGTAACACAACACATGGGAGATAGTTGTCTCTCTCTACTTGATACTGTTGAGGATGCAGCTGGAGTATTGTGTCCAGTTTTGGGCACCACACTTCGGGAAAAATATGGACAGATGGAGAATATCCAGAGAAGAGCAACAAAAAATGATAAAAGGAGCAAAGGTTTTTATATATATATATATATATATAAAGCTATGTTTTAGTTTTTAGAAGATGACAACTAACAGGAGACCTGATAACAGACTTCAAATAGGTTAAAGGCTGTAACAAAAGGGATGGTGATCAATTGTTCTCCATGTCTGCTGAAGATAGAACAAGAAGTAATCAGCTTAGTCTGCAGCAAGGGAGATTTAGGTTAGATATCAAGAAAAACTTTCTAACTATAAGGATTGTTAAATACTAGAATAAGTTACCGAGGACGGTTATGGAATCCTCTTCATTGTATGGTTTTAGGAACAGGTTATACAAACACCTGCTAGGGTTGGTCTAGATATATTTGGTTCTGCTTCAATATGACTTGATGGACTACTTGACCTTTTACTGTCCCTTCCAACCCTACATTTCTGTGATTTGACAACCACTGAATATAACTGAATGAGACTTTCTTTCAAATATCATTGTTTGTATTTGATACATTCTGCTTAACTGCATTTTCTGAGACCCTCTCTCTAAGATTGTTGTTGCTGACATTTGCTGCTGAGTCAGATAAGAGGGATGCTTCTTCAAGAGCCTCTGCATTCCCACTTGTCAGATTGCACCTCCATAAGCAAATATATGCAACTCTCTTTCAGAACAGTTTTAATTGGGTATGTGCATGAGGCATCTTAGTTCAAATGCCTGAGTCTGAATATAGGAATTCAAACCCCTCCCAACTGCCCTAGTTTCTTCTCTGCCATCACAGAAGTGACCTTATTCATGTCTAGGAGCTACTCCTAAATTTTGGGTAGCTGACCAATTTGTTATATATGGTTTTTCTTGGTTTTTAGTGTATACAGTTACTATAGAATAGTTTAATCTGTGTTAATTAGAAGGAAAAAAGGAGTAAATCTCCTTATTCCCTCAGAGCGCTTGGGAATCTTCTGGCATTGAGACCCAAAATAGATTTTTTTTTTTTTAAAGGGCATGTCATGCCCAGCATCTGCTCTGGAGTTGGATGTATGCATCTGGTGCCCAGTATGCCTGGGCAGCATGTGATTCCCTTCACAGTCTACAGTGTGTAAGATTTTTGCCCAGAAGTCAACAGGAACAGCAGTTAAGGCTTCATGTCCCTTGGCCTGCAAAGACTGAAGGTGGGCAAACTACCCTTGGGTCTGCACTTTGTCTGGAATGGCCCACTTCTGTGCCTAAGAGGCAGTTGGCTGCATTGGCGCCAGCTGCTATCAAGGGTTCAATTAGTGGATCTCTTCAACCCAAGAGCAAGACCTAAGCTACTAAACATGATTGCCATCTGACAAGGTCCCAGTGTCTAACCAACCTCAGTGCCTGCTTACCTTTACTCTAGTGATTAATTTGGCACCTACTCCTGTCCCAACCACTGGAGTTACTGCCAAGGAGACTTCCCTGGCTATTCTGGCATCAAATTCTCCCTTTGGGTATTGACATAGACTCTTCAACTGTGGGTGAGATTGCTGAAGGACCCCCTTCCAAAAGGAAGGAAAACTGCAAGTACTTTTGTGACAGATTTATGTTACCAATCTGCCTGGGGCTTCAGGTTATCAGGCAGCAGGGAGCTTATTTGTGTGTGTTGGCCTTGGGCTGCAGTTTCGTTCCTTATTTTTGAGCCTAGCTGAATCGTTGAGTTAACCCGTTCCTTTCTCCCTTCCTCCCCCTTGGCCTCTTGCAACCTGCAAAGGAATTTTTCACTCCACACTCATGCCTTTGACTCATCCCTAGATCCTTTCCCATGAATATATATGTGTTAGCAATATACAACTCTGGTGCTTACCCGGGGAACCCCATGTGGGGAGGGGTGGGATTTTTATTGTGACTGTGACACTTTAACTGTGAGGAGCCTTGAAAAAGAAAAAGGAGTACCACCACACTTCCTCACCTGGTCTGGTGCAGGAGCCCCGTGTGCTGGTCTTTGCAGTTCATTTCCTACTATTATATTGGCACCAGAACAGCATATCTAGCCTGTTGGTGCTTATGTGCAAAGGGTTGTCCCTTCTGAGAATGCTTTGCACCCTCTCTGTCATTGTGCATAAGCACTAGACTCCAGTGCCGATTCTGGCCTCTTCTCTGCATGCCTTGTTTGTCAAACCCTGGTCCTCTTCCTAGCCCACAGTGGAGGTTCACACCTTTGCATGAATGGTACAGAGTACCATCAAGGGGGCTTTGAGACTTTCCTATGCCATTCTCTACATGAAGACATGGGAACATTCAACCTCTTTCTTAGCCCTTCTCAGATATTGGGCTCCTTGAAGGACTTGATGCAGAGTTCTGTGTAGTTACAAATGTGACCCTACATACAAGAGTCTTTTTAGGTTCTGACCATGGCATTGAAGTCTCATCATGTGAAGTCTAATCATATTCCAATAGACCCTCAGACTTCAGGAGTTTTCCCATCAGTTTCTATCTCACCTTGCACCAGCCCAGATCTTTGTGTCTCTGCACCAGGACCCAACACCACCTCCACTCAGCATCCAGTATATTGATGTGTGGGATGCTGAGGCCCACAAGAAACAGAGGACTACCCGACTGGGGACACAGTGGATGCTACTTCCTTCAATAAGAATATTGGTTTGGTGGCAATGTCGGCTCTAAGCAATTTCAAAAAAATTTAAGATCTTTTTGGGAGGATGGTCAACACCTTACACTAGTGGTAGTCAATTATTTTTTTGTCAAGATCCAAATTTCTTGGTCATTGTATAGTCAAGGTCCAGACTCCAGAGAAAGATTTCACGGTTTGTTCAAAAGTTTCTGGGGGTCTCTTATGGTTTAAAGACCGGTCTAGGAAGGACAGAAAGGCTAGGTTGAAACTTCTATTAATGTAATACTCCCTCTCTCCACGGGGTGTGCTTTCCTGAATACATCAGCCACAACATCCTGTGCTGCCTCAATTACTGCTTCAACCCTGACAGCAGCCCCAGAGGCTGAGACCTCATAAAGGAAGAAGCCTCTTTCATCAGGGAAACAAGAAGGATTGTTCACCCTGTAAATCTCATTTCTGGGAGATGTTGCGTCCCTTGAGGAGTACTGCTGAGGCTCCAACTGAAGTGGAAATCGAGGTGTCAGTACCACATAAGAAATCTTGTGCAGACAAGTCTTCTGCTCACAGTGTGGCTTCTATCACAGCACTTTTTAGCTTTCGTAGGTCTTCTCCCCATGCTCTGGCACCATTGCCTTGTTTAAGCTCCTTTGTCAGCTTTTTGGTACTGCATGCACCAAAGTTTCCTTGGCAGTTGGCACCTATCCATTTTCCCATCTCCGTCACTGATTTAGTCTCTGACCATAGGCTACCATTGCCCTCCACCACCCTCCACATTCCTTTTCCCACAGTATCTTCTTGTTTCGAATAAACCGGTCTCTCCTCTGCTAAGGTGGTCTACTAGAGCCCCCTCTCTAGTACTGGTCTGACAGCAGTAGCCAGAGTCTGTGTCATATGTTCAACCCTCGGTACTGGCACCGATGCCTGGGACCCCGCCTTTTAGCCCAGGGGATGATACTTGTGACTCTGAGGTCTCGGTACAGGGCTCTCCCTCCGTACCATACCATCACACCCTTATGAGTCCATTTACTGAAGTGAACCTTCTGGAGCCTTCCAAGTGCTCTAGACCTAAATTATATGAATGCCATTGGGGACCTTCCCTTACTCCAGTGGTCTTACTGGAACCCCTGGGGAGCACTTTGGTAAATAGTTTTACAGGGTGCTGGCTAGAAAGAAACCCTAACACCCATTGGCATTGTATAATCATGCACAGGCACTGACAGACCATTCTCTGGCACCACATACTCCCTTGGCAGTAAGAGAGGCACAAGAGGGCCAAGAGCCACAGATTGATGTAAGCTTGCCTCCATCAGCCAAGTACTACTCCTCCCAAGACGAGATGGTAATGCCGCCACCACCACTGTCTTACACTGTTAACTTCAGGGCTTCCCAGGAAAAGAAATGTCTGGTGGAATCCTTCCAGATCCTATTAGAAGAGGTTCAGGAGTCTCAGCATTCCCTGGTGGACATTTTAAATATCAGCTCCTAGGTAAAAATTGCCCTGCTGATTGAAGAGGCACTGTTATCAACTGCATGCACCTTATGGCAAACCCTTGCAAACTGACAGTTAAAAATACTACATTCCGGCCAAGGAGATAGGAGTGGGATGGGAGAAAAAATGCTCTAATTTTCTGGGGGTGGATGCAGTTAATGAAAGAAACTGTCAGGCTTGTTCTAGACCCTGGATTAAATTGGCATCGTTAGCACTGACACTCTGAGCTCCCCTCTCCAGGAATCAGAGGCAATCTGGTTACCCTCAAAGATAGCTGGACATATCTGGAAGGAAGCACATATCTCAACCTTGGAACAGCACCCTACTATATCAGAGCAGTGCTCAGTCGAGAGCAACATGTTCATTATCGGGGATCTTCTTTTTCTTCTTCACCTCCATTTTGAAACAGACTGTCTGATTTCCTGGGTGCCTGGAAAGCCATCACTACCAACAAATGTGTTCTAAGCACTGTGGAACTGGGCTACATGTTACAGCAAAAAACTAGATCTGCTTCCCGTTCCCCTTCACTGTCCCTCACCAGGATCCTTCTCATATTAGTGGTTCTTCCCCACTGTATCGGAGGAGAGATTTTTATTTGAGACGTTTCCTTACACAGAAATCAAAGTGTGTGGGGGGATGGGGGTGCGGAGGGGGTGGGGGGATGCTGGCTAAGGCCCATCTTAGGGTACGTCCATACTACCCGCCCGGATCGGCGGGTAGCAATCGACTTCTCGGAGTTCAATGTATCGCGTCTCATCTAGACGCGATATATCGAACTCAGAACGCGCTCCCGTCGACTCCGGAACTCCACCACCGCGAACGGCGGTGGCGGAGTCGACGGGGGAGCCGCGGACGTTGATCCCGCGCCGTGAGGACGGGTAAGTAGTTCGAACTAAGGTAGTTCGACTTCAGCTACGCTATTCGCGTAGCTGAAGTTGCGTACCTTAGTTGCCCCCCCCCCAGTGTAGACCAGGCCTTAGACCTACAAAACTTAAACAAATACATAAGAAAGTTTTGTACAATATCCTTGTATTCCTTCATCCCATCACCCAATCCTGAAGATTGGTATGCTGCTCTTGGTCCTCCAGATGCCTGCCTTTGTGTGGCCATTCATCACACCAGAGGAGGTTTCTCCCCTTTGGTCTGTCATCAGCTCCCAGAGTGTTTATCAAATGCATGGCTGGAGTAGCTGCCTTTCTTCACAGAATCGCTATTCAGGCATACCTCTATTTGGATGACTGGCTTATTTGGTGACATTCCAGACAACAGAAGGCATCAGAGAAATTCATATTCTATTTGACCATCTGGGCCTGATTATACAGTCTCTTTCTGGTGCAGAGAATCAAGTTTATCAAAGCATTGCTAGATTCAACATCAACAGTGGCATACCTTCCTTAGGTCAGCTTTCAAGTGATCCTGGAATTATGCAGTTTCCTCCAACCTTATCCACAAACAATGATGAGAAACTGGATGCAACTTTTAGGACATGTGGCCGCTTGCATGTAGGTGACTCAGCATGCCAAGCTATACCTGAGATGTCTTTAAGGCTGGTTAAAATTTATCTACTGTCCATTAACTCACCCTCTGGATGCATTAATTCACAGACCTGCAAGTGTGCCATCTTCCTTGAACTAGTGGAGAGTCCAGTTTGACGTCTCTTTGTCTCCTCCTCTTCCCTTCCTACTATGACTCCGGTCATGGACACATCTTCCTTGGGCTGAGGTGCACATCTGTGTCCCTTGCAAGCTCAAGATCTGTGGGCAAACAAACCATACACATCAATGTTGTGTAATTGAGGGCAATTTTCAGAGTTTTTCTGCCAGATTTTTCTCAACCAGAGAAAGGGCAAGTATGTTCAAGTACTTACAGACAATATGACAGCAATGTTTTACCTGAGGGGAAGGGGAGAGAGGAGGGGCAGATCAGCTTGACAGACTGTCAGACTGTCTTTCTGGAATTTTTGCATTCACAATGAAATAGGACTGTCGATTAATCATGGTTAACTCATGCGATTAACTAAAAAAAAAATCGTGATTAATTGCCATTTTACTGGCGCTGTTAAAGATTAGAATACCAATTGAAATTTATTAAATATTTTGGATGTTTTTCTACATTCTCAAATATATTGATTTCAATTACAACACAGAATACAAAGTGTACAGTGCTCACTTTATATTATATTTTATTACAAAAATTTGCACAGTAAAAATGATAAAAGAAATAGTATTTTTCAGTTTACCTCATACAAGTATTGTAGTGCAATTTCTTTATCGTGAAAGTGCAACTTACAAATGTGTGTGTATACACATTTTTGGGGGGGGGTTATGGAACTGCACTCAAAAACAAAACAGTGTAAAACTTTAGAGCCTACAAGTCCACTCTGTCCTACTTCTTGTTCAGCCAACTGGTAAAACAAACAAGTTTGTTTAAATTCATGGGAGATAATGCTGCCCACTTCTTATTTACAATGTCACCTGCAAGTGAGAATGGGCATTCACATGGTGCTTTTGTAATCAGCATTGCAAGGTATTTACATGCCAGATATGCTAAACATTCATATGCCGCTGCATGCTTTGGCCACCGTTCCAGAGAACATGCTTCCATGCTGATGACGCTTGTTTAAAAAAAAAAATTGCATTAATTAAATTTGAGACTGAACTCCTGGGGGGAGAATTGTATGTCTCCTGTTCTGTTTTATGGAAATTCTGCCATATATTTTATGTTATAGCAATCTTGGATGATGGCCTCGCACAGGTTGTTTTAAGAACACTTTCACTGCAGATTAGGAATGTAAATATTGTTTAAAAAGTTAACCGTTAAGATAGCTACACTACTCAACTCAAAGTTTAAGAATCTGAAGTGGATGCTAGGGCAGCTCTACATTTTATTCTCTCACGTGGACACATGAGGCGATACTTGTTGCACGTGCTTCCCTGATGGGTACTGCTCAGGAAAACTCTCCGGCTACAGTGCACTTGGTGTGCACAAACCTGAAGTGGAATAGATATGTGCAACACATCTCAGAGAACAACAGTTACAGTGGAGGTAGTAACCATTTTTCTTCCATGCCCTCCCTTAGTCTTCATCTGGCATTCTTTTACAGTACCTGGTGCTTGATTTCTATTGCTGAGTTTTAGAGATCACCCACAATGAATGTTCCAATCACTTCTGCACCAGGTCCTAGCTCTCACTTTTTTCCTCGCTCCCTTTCTCCTTAAAGACTCATTTCATGAGACTGTCTTCCTATAGAAGGTGGACTTTCTGCTGTCAAGGGAATCCATAAAAGGAGTCTTCCTAATCTATTGAGAACAAAATTCCTGGTATTTCCTCATCCCCCACGAAGGTGGATGGTCTAAGACTCTTTCTGGACTTCAGAAACCTGAACAGGTATTTAAAGATATCAAAATTCAGGATTCTCACCTTTAGGAAGAACCACTAGAGCAGGGGTGGTCAAACGTATTGACCCTCTGACACACACATGACAATCTTCAGAAGTTCAAGAGCTGGAGTGCGCCTGTCGGGTCTTGGAACTTCAACAGGAGCAAGGCTGAGTCCCAGTAGACGTGCCCCGTGGGGCTGAAGCCAGAGGTGAAATGAGGTCACATAACACCCCCCCCCCCCTGTTTTTTGCCAAGGCTTGCTGGCCCTGCTCAGTAACATGGTGCTGCCAAGTCCCCTCCCTGCACAGCAGCTGCTGGAGCCGGCAAGAGGGAAGCTGTGGCTGTGGGGCGAGGCAGTGGCAAACAGTTGGGAGCTGCAGGGAGAGCTGCTGCTTTTGTTGCTGCCTCCCCCTGGAGCTAAAGCAGTGCTTCCTTCCTGCAGCTGCCTGCTGTTAGCTTCGCCTGGAGAGGCAGCAGCAAACACCCGGGAGCTGCAGGAAGGGGCCACTGAGAGGAAGAGGGGGGGATGTGCCTGGGGAGGTTCACTCAAGCTGTTGGGGGTGGGGGGAGGGCAAACTTTAAATTGCGGCCCCCCCACTCTCAGCATCCGTCATTTTTGGCAGAAGACCTAGCCCCACTTCTCTGCTGCAGGGCAGAAGCCCTGAACTCTCTTCCCCCAGTCTGGTAGGCAGAGAATGAAAGAGGGGAGCATGGGGCTCCACGAGCCACACTTTAACTGTAAAATTGCCAAATACATTCCGTGAGCCGCGGTTTGGCCACCCCTGCAGTATAGATTAATGAGATTCTTCTTTAGGAGATAGATGCTTTTGAATTCAAGGTTGTTCCCTTTGGGCTGTCAGCAGTCATTTTCACCAAATGCCTAGTTACAGTGGCATCTTATTCTCAGATATTGAGATATACAAGTATGTGCACAGGTATGAATGGCTTTTTAAAAACAAGACAAAACAGGACTTGATATGAGCCCTTGCCACTACTGGAAGCTTGTTCCACTCATGAGGCTGCAAATAAAATGGAATAGTTTAGTCTCCAACTCCCTCACAAAGAATATTTTATAGGTGCAGTACTGAACTCAGTAGAAGCCAGGATGTTCCTTCTAAAGGAAAAATTCGCTAGCATCCAGCAAGTGTTCATCACCTTATGGGCATATTGAGAGCAGACTCGTTACTTTTTCCTGTGATTCATGGTCTCATGACATCATCAGCTTACGTGACTCCTCATACCTGACTGTACACAAGACCTTTACTACATTTGGTAGTATGACACCAAATGCTGAACATAAGCTTCCTGTAGACATTTGTCTTTGATGTAGTACCAGTGGAACTATCAACTCACCTGATGCAAGTCCAGGGACAGTGTTCTGCAAGGAGTGGCTGTAACCTCCTGTTCCTAACAACTTCGGGTTTTTTAAGTGACGTTTACCTGCAGTTTTATCTGTTATACTCCGTCTCTCTAATTCTCAAATATTACTTTGATGCATTTTGAATTCCAAGGATTTGGGGAAAAACCAAGCAAACCAAGCCTAGTAATAGCTGCTTGGTTCTAAAAATGACCATAGCAAATGAGACTTGTCATATTTTGTCTCAATCCAGTTGGATATATAATGCTCGTAGTATGCTTTGGGGGTAATGTTGGGATAGAAATTGAATGTTAGAAAGCAGTTTGTGAGAGGAATTGCTCACATAACAATAAAGGCAGCCAAATGGCTTTTTTGTTTATACAAGTTATAACATTATTACTGTAAGGTCAAGGGATTTACTTTTCTGTTTTAAACAGTGTGAATACTGTTTGAAAAGCATATTTTCCCCTGCAACTATCACATTCACTTATATCTTTTTGGGGATAGGAGTTGATATTCTCTCTCTGTCCGTCTGTCTCTGTCTCTCGCTCTCTCTGATATCTATCTATATATCCCATCTCTCTCTGTTTCCTTGGACTGTCTGTCAGTATCCATCTGTTGTCTCTTGTCTTATATTTCAATTATAAGCTCTTTGGGGCAGGGACCATTTTTTGTTCTTTGTTTGTCACAGTCCTAAGCACAATGGTAATGCTAATTAATAGTAAAACAAACAAGTAAACAAAAAAATCCATACACACATTCTACCCAAGAAGCTTGCTTTGGCAGTAAATGTAACTGTCTGGTTACTGGAAGGCATATCTTAGGATAGTGTTTCTATTTTCTTGTGGCCACAGCCGCCTGGGTGGTGGTGGGGGGGGCGGGGCGGGGCAGGGACAAAGCAGCATCCCCTCTCCCTTCCTACCCTCCTCTGGAGCCACAGATGCCAGAGGAGAAGGCAGCTGATTTGAGTTCCCCACCTTGCCGGGTGCAATGGGACTTGGGTTTCCAGCTTCAACCCTGGGGTGGTGGGATGACTGGTGCCATCACCTGGCTCTGTCCCCCAGCTCAACCCCACCCCAGCTCCTGCTGCCTCCTCTGGCCCTGGGTTATGGCCACATGGTGGCGGGCTCCATCTCTGGCTGAAAGGTTTCAGGTTCTGGCCGCGGGGATCCAGATCCAGCCCCGGCCACCCAGTGGGGGCGATGGCGGGCTAACCACCCCCTTCCATTTGCCCCTGCCCCCTGCTGCATTCTCCAACCCCGGTTTCAGCCATGCGTTCCGACCCTGGCTGTGTGGTGGTGGTCACCGGGCTCTGGCCACTGGGCTTTGGGTTCTGGCTGTGGTGTCCAGCCACGTGGCAGTGGGTGCTGGCCATGGGCTCACTAACCCACCCCCATCACCTTTGGCCCCTGTTACTTCCACACCAATCTCCTCAGGGCCGTCCTTACTCATACGCAAAGTATGCAGCTGTGTAGGGCACCAGGAAATTTGGGGCACTGCAGCAGGGCCAGGCCTGCACTCACCGGTGGTGGGAAGTGCAGTGACTTGGCCCCAGCCACGCCACTGGTGAGTGCTGGGGGGTGGTTCCCCCTGCCTCCCAAGCCAAACCCCCCCCCCCCCCCCGCCCAGGGGGGCTGCGTGCAGACCCAGAATAACTAGGGACATCCCTGGATCTCCTCATCCATGGCTTAATTTGTCCCCCAGCTTGCCATGGCTGAGTAAGTCTGTTGTGAAGATTGATATTTGTACGTTATCACTTTTCGCTACCTCCCAGCTAGCTAGCAAGTCTGCTGCTGTGAAAAATATTAACAAATGTACAAATATCACTTTTCAAAGAAGCAGACTTATGAGCTAGCAAATCGTGTAAAAAAAAAAAAAAAAAAAAAAGCAACCAAAAAAGCAAAAGAAACTAAAACAGCAAAAGACAAGAACGAGGAAAGCACCTTATTTGTTTTTATTCTGTTTAGGTCTAGTAAAGAATAGAGACAACTATACATTATTTTTTTATTATTGAGTCTGCAGAAAAACCCAACAGCCTTATATCAGTGTTCCCTCTAATTTTTTCCATCCATGTGCGGAAAGAATTTTATGTGCACAATATCGAGATAATGTGCAGATGTGCACCACCAGCAGCAACCAAAAACCTAGATATATATTTTTTAAAAATTACCGTGGGGATAATTACTCCAGCCAGGACAGGTTAGGCGTTTTAGAACTCACTACTCAAAGAATTAAATTTAAAAGTAAGAGAAAAATAAAGATTCTGAAATGCATAGACAGTCAAAAAACGAAAACAACACGCATTGAAAGAAGTATGAAGAAGTAACAACAACAGTAATACAAATATGTGTTGTGTGTGTGAGAGAGAGAGAGAGAGAGAAAGTGAGTGAATGAATGAGTGAGTGAGTGAAGGCTTGTCTCTACTTACCATGGATTGATGCAGTGGCGATGGATCCACCGGGGGTTGATTTAGCTAAGAGATCCCTGGAAATTTATCCAACCCCTGAAGTGTCTCTTTTACTCTAGCCATGGTTTGATGTTGTTGAAAAATTATTTGTAAGTTTTACACTTAATATTAAGTGATATCTTTTTTCATTTAATACAGTAGCTTACCGTCTTTGCCATTCTTTTGTTTGTAGGATCCTGTGGCTCAGCCTCTAATGACGTCTCCTGCTAACCTGATGCAACCTGTTGATAATAAATGGAAGAATGTAAGTATAGAGATTTTCTTAATTTATTTGTGTCAATACTGAGATGGCAGGCATGTTAAAAGGGAATTTCAGCTTTTAGAACTTTGCAAACATTTATTAATATTATGTATTAACAAACACACAGTTTTCTGGAAGGTGGGTTGATATTTGATTAAAGGGCCTTATATAATGCTGTGCTCAATTTGTGAATGCAAATCTGTTAATGCTTGTAAATGGTTAATTAGGAGTATAGCGAGTCAATTCATAAATGTTTCCTGATAACTGTATACACAACTCCATTCAAAAACTCTTGGAAAGCATGTCAGATACCCCACTCCAGTCCCTGTAGGGCAGGTAAGATGATTAGTGTGCCATAAAGGGGCTCTAAATGCATTAGGGAATGCATCCATTAGGGAGGACTTATGCAATGCAGGCACTGTGAAAGAGAACTTCAAGGCTGCCTTCCCAGGACTCTAGCAAGCCCCAGCATAAGAGCTGGTGGCAGAAGGTGTACTTTGAAATGCTTTTTTAATATATACATTTTATAATTTAAAAAAATCCAACCTTCATTAAAGGCAGTTGTCTTTTAAAATATATTCTTCTTCAGGGTTGTTCATATTGATTCCAGTTAGGTGTGTGCACACCGCGTGCACGATTGTCGGAGAATTTTTACCCTAGCAACACCCGGTGGGTCGGCTGTGGAGCCCCATGGAGTGGCGCCTTCATGGCCCTGGATATATACCCCAGCCGACCCAGCGCCCCCTCAGTTCTGCCCGTGATGGTCGTTGGAACTGTGGAGCACAGCATTGCTGTCCTCCACTCTCCCTTTTACTTCCCGGTTTGGGTAATTGTTCTAGTTCTTATAGTTATATAGTTAGTATAGTATTGTAGTCTCGATAGTTGTAGAATTAGTTTGTAAATAAAGTTAGTAGGTTGGAAGGGGTTCCTTCCCCTTCCTCCCTGGGTGCCGTCTGGGCTCATGCCCAAGGCTCCGGGGTTTAAACCATGCTCAGCCTGTTTGAAGCCTATGCCAACAGGAGACCCCCACGACTCTTGTTTAAAGTGCCTCGGGGAGTCTCACCAGGCCGAAAAGTGTAAAATCTGTAAGGCTTTCAGGCCTCGAACCAAAAAGGAGTGGGACTTTAGACTCAAGCAGCTCCTTGTGGAGGCGGCCCTCAGCCCAGATCCTCCTTCAGCACACCAAGTTCTGGCACCGAGTGCCTCGGTGCGCAGTGCTCCGGTGGCAACTTCGAGTATTACACTTCAGGGAGACTTGGATAGAGACCCACGGCACCGGTCCTTACTGGCACCCCGTCCAGCGCAAGCACCTTGGGCGCCGTTCCCTGTCCCTAGGGCAGAAGAGACCTTGCAAGCCAGAGGGGGCTGCCTCTCATCAACAGGCGCCGGCACCCCCTTTGCCAACCTTGGACTCACGTCCGGCACTGGAGCAACCGAAGGTACAGGTGCCGATATCGGCACCGTTGACTCCGGCACTGAGGGAAGAGCCATTGAGTCTGGCGCGTACTGGCTCCCTGGCCCGCACCGTGGTTGAGCCCCGACTTCCATCGACGCCGGAGACATTTGCAACGGCGAGGGACCTCATCGTCCTTACAGAACCGGCACCCATGCGGTACAGTGTAGGGGCAAGCCAGCCCTAATATGTCCACTATCTCTGAGTGTGGACACTCGGCACTGCTCCCGATCTCGGAGCAGGTCCTGGCACCGCTTGCAGTCCCGGCACCCTTGTCTATCACGGCATCGGTCATACTCACGGGCCAGATCGTACTCCCGGCACCATTCCGCCTCGCGGCACTGCTCCGGACCTTGGTACCGTTCGGACTCCCGATACTGCTTCCGGCACCGGTCAGAGCGCCGATCCTATTCGAGAAGCCGCTCCTGGCACTGCTCCCACAGGCAGTCTTCATCGTGATCCAGGTTTGGATCCCAGTACTGGCATGACCATCGGCACCGTTGTCGATCCCGGTACCGTGCCGGCACTGCTCTCCTGTGGCCCGGCACCGTGCGGGCACTATTCCCAGCAGAGTCGACACAGGCACGCTCCTCACCGCCCTGGCCCTCATGCTCTGCCTCATGCTCTTCACAGTCGGACGGCATGTCCCGCTTAGCCTATCCTGCAGTGGGCCAAGCAGATGGTAACCTGGATCAATGGCAGGATGAAGCCCAAGACCCTAGCCAGGAGCCTGCACAATGGTCCTTCTGAACCCCGTGGGCATACCACCAAGCCCAAGGGGTTCCATCCTCAGCCTCCCGCTCAGCCCATTCAGAGCCCCAAGTACCGGAGGCCACCATCAGTCATTCCCCTCCGGGAGGTATGGAGGCATCTGCACCCACCCCAACGCAGCTCCAGACCCCGGCACAGCGGATCCTGGGCATCAGGATCCCTCGCAACTGGACCTGCCACAGGATCCATTAGCCCCTGTAGCATCTTCCTCATCTCCTCCAGATGAGGCGGTGGTGAGCACAACGACCTCGGGTCCCCCCTCCAATAGACCCTACATGCTCACCAATACCTTCTACGTAGGGTGGCACGTAATACGGACTTCCAAGCGGAGGAGATAGTGGAGTTGGAGGACCCGGTGGTGGACATCCTTTCAGCTGACACCACATCCCCGGTAGCATTGCCCATCATCCTCACCATCCAGGCCAACGCCAAGACAATATGGCAGACCCCTGCCTCTATCCCACCTACGTCCAGAGTATGCTCACCCTACCTGTATGCTCACCCTCAGCCGTGTTCACTGGTGGTGTCCTCAGTGAATGCAAGGGAACGGCGTGGTCAACAGGCTGCAGCACCCAAATCTAAAGATGCCAAGCACCTCGATTTATTTGGACGCAAAATTTGCTCAGCGGGGGGCCTTCAGCTCAGAGTCGCAAGCGCTCTTGAGCCGTTATGATTATAACTCATGGAACTCCATGGGTAAATTTAAAGAGCTGATTCCGCCAGAGTCCAGGGATGAGTTTGGGGCTTTAGTGGAAGAGGGCAAAAAGGTGGCTAGGACTTCCTTACAGGCCTCCCTTGATGTAGCTGACTCTGTGGCTAGGATCCTGGCGTCGCTATGCTATGCATCTCCTGGCTTCAGGTATCTGGCTTACTGCCAGAGCTGCAACAAACCCTGCAGGATCTACCATTTGATGGGCAGAGCCTGTTCTCAGATAAAACGGACTCTAGATTACAGAGCCTAAAAGACTCCAGAACCATCATGTGCTCCCTGGTGATGCATGTCCCGGGTACCCAGCGCAAGCCCTTTAAACCACAGCCTCAAAGGTTCTACCCACCCCCTTTTCCAAGGCATGACTTACAGAAGACGTGGTTGAGGTGGCAGAAAGAGATCCACCGGCCACCAGCCTGGTCAGAACCAAGGCCCTCCTAAACCACCATTGGGGCCTAGAAAATTTTTTTGAAGGTGTGCCTGAAGATGGCGTACCACTCGCTATCCAGGGTCCTTTCCCTCCATTTCGAGAGAGTCTCTCCCATTTTCACCATGTTTTGATCGCTTATAACTTCAGACCAATGGGTTCTTCGCACAGTGGAAAAGGGGATATTCTCTCCAATTTTCTCAACCCCCGACCCCATCCTCCCTCCCCGTCCCTCTTCAGAGACCCCTCTCATGAGCAACTCCTTATACAGGAAGTCTTAACGCTCCTGTCCACGGGAGCGATCAAGGAGGTTCCATCGGAACTAAGGGGCAGAGTGGGTTCTACTCCCGCTACTTCCTAATCCCCCAAGGCAAAGTGGGGGCTATGGCCCATTCTGGACCTGCGCAAACTCAACAAATTCATGGTAAAGTTGAAGTTCCGCATGGTTTTCTTGGAGACCATTATCCTTTCCCTGCATCCTGGAGACTGGTACGCCGCCCTTGACATGAAGGACGCGTACTTTCACATAGCGATTTACCCTCCTCACAGGCGCTTTCTTCGCTTTGTGGTAAATCATGAACACTACCAATTTGCTGTCCTGCTCTTCGGGCTGTCCACAGCTCTGAGAGTGTTCACCAGATGTATGGCCATCGTGGCAGTCTACCTTCATAGACAACAGGTGTTTCCATATTTAGACGACTGGCTCATTCGGGGCCGCACCAGGGAAGACGTGTGATCCCACATCTGACTCACCTTAGGCATGTTCCGCACGCTGGGCATCCTGTTCAACAGTGAAAAGTCAACTCTGGAACCAACCCAGAGAATAGAGTTTATCGGGGCAGTCTTAGACTCCAGACTTGTCTGCGCTCTCCTGCCGGACAATCGTTTTCAGGCTATGGCAAACATCATCCACAGCCTCCAAAACTTCCCAACTTCCACGATAAAGACGAGCCTTGGCCTTCTGGGGCACATGGCGTCGAGCACTTACGTAACCAGACATGTCAGACTTCGGCTCCACCAGCTTCAGGCCTGGGTATCAATGGTATATCGTCCAGGTCAGGATAGCCTGAACGTGGTGGTCATGGTTCCGGAATTGGTCTTGACCTCCCTCAGTTGATAGCTGAACCCCATGTCGGTGTGCGAAGGGGTACCATGTCACACCCCACAACCTTCCTTGTATCTTGTCATGGATGCATCATCTCTGGTCTGGGGCGCCCACCTCGGGGAACACCAAACGCAGGGCCTTTGGACCACTTCTGAACTAACTCTACACATCAATGTACGAGAGCTGATGGCAGTACACCTAGGGTCTCAGACGTTTCGCTGTCTCCTACATGGCCGTTGTGTGGCAGTCCTCACAGACAACACCACGGCCATGTTCTACATGAACAAGCAAGGGGGAACCCGGTTGTCTACCCTGTGCCAGGAGATCGTTTGCCTGTGGGAGTTCTGTATAGTCCACTCGATACATCCGGTGGCGTTGTTTCTCCCGGGGGTCCAAAACACGCTGGCAGACCACCTCAGCAGATCTTTCCAGCCTCACGAGTGGTCCATTCGCCCAAACGTCATCCACTCAGTTTTCCTGAGGTGGGGGTTTCCCCAGGTCGATCTATTCGCCTAGTTCAACAATCAGAAGTGCCAGGTATTCTGTTCTCTCCAGGGACGTTCTCTGGGATCTCTATCGGACGTTTTCCTACTCCCGTGGAAAGACCAGCTATTCTACGCATTCCCTCCATTCCCGCTAGTCCACAAGGTCTTGCTCAAGTTACACAGGGACAAGACACGCAAGGGACAGGGACAGGGACAGGGACAAGACACGCATGATTCTGGTTGCTCCAGCATGGCCCAGGCAGCATTGGTATACCACACTCCTAGAGCTATTGGTAGAGGCTCCGATCACACTCCCCCTGTGGCTGAACCTGATATCACAAGACCACCGTCGCCTCTGTCATCTTGACCTGCAATCCCTCCACCTTACAGCATGGATGCTGCATGGCTAACTTGATCGGAGTTACTCTGCTCACAATTTGTACAGTTCTGTTAGGCAGTAGGAAACCCTCCACTCGGGCCACGTACCTGGCCAAATGGAAGCGATTCTCCTGTTGGCACGGGCAGTGCGCCTCGCCTCCGTTACAGGCATCAATACCTTTCATCCTAGACTATCTCCTATTCCTGAAGCAGCAGGGCCTGGCGACGACATCTGTCAGGGGGCACCTGGCAGCCATGTCAGCTTTCCATCCGGGAGAACGTGCTTCCTCTGTCTTCTCCAACCCGATCGTTGTTAGATTTCTGAAGGGTCTAGATCGTTTCGACCCACAAATACGACCACCGGTTCCAGCATGGGACCTAAACCTGGTCCTTTCTAGACTCATGGGGCCCCCCTTTGAGCCGATGGCCACCTGTTCGCACCTTTATCTATCTTGGAAGACAGTCTTCCTTGTAGCCATCACTTCAGCGAGACACATATCTGAAATCAGAGCCCTCACGTCTGAATCACTTTATACAGTTTTCCACAAAAACAAGGTGCAGCTTCGCCCGCACCCTGCCTTCCTTCCCAAGGTGGTATCTACCTTTCACATGAACCAGGACATTTTCCTGCCAGACTTTTATCCAAGTCCCCATGCCACGCGGCAGGATCAACACATGCACTCCCTTGACGTCCGTAGGGCCCTCGCCTTTTATATCAAGCGTACAAAGCCGTTTAGGAAAACAACCCAGCTTTTCATTGCAGTGGCCAAACGGATGAAAGGCCTACCGGTCTCCTCGCAGTGCATTTCCTCATGGATCACCTCTTGTATCCGTGCTTGTTACAACTTGGCCGGTGTCCTGATCCCGCGTCTCATAGCTCACTCCACGAGGGCCCAAGCCTCGTCAGCCGCTTTCCTGGCTCACGTTCTGATTCAGAAGATCTATAGAGCTGCTGTTTGGCCATCTGTACATAACTTTGCAGCTCACTACGCGTTAGTTCAGCAGTCTAGAGACGCTGCCGCATTTGGTTCAGCGGTTCTGCACTCAGTGATGTCTAACTCCGACCCCACCACCTAGGTAAGGCTTGGGAATCACCTAACTGGAATCGATATGAGCAAGCACTCGAAGAAGAAAAGACAGTTACTCACCTTTTGTAACTGTTCTTCGAGATGTGTTGCTCATATCCATTCCAAACCCGCCCTCCTTCCCCACTGTTGGAGTAGCTGGCAAGAAGGAACTGAGGGGGTGCTGGGTCGGCTGGGGTATATATCCAGCGCCATGAAAGCGCCACTCCAGGGGGCGCCACAGCCAACCCACCAGGTGTTGCTAGGGTAAAAATTCTCCAACAATCGTGCACGCGGCATGCGCACACACCTAATTGGAATGGATATGAGCAACACATCTCGAAGAACAACAGTTACAAAGGTGAGTAACAGTCTTTTACTTTTTTGGCAGATTTTAACTTGTTTTGTTGAATCATTCTCTACAAGCTCAACTAGCTTTGTTTGGTGGAAAGTGGGGAAGTTATAAATAATCAAGAATAAGTACCATATATACTCATTCATTAGCCCATTTGTTTATAAGCCAACCCCCCAACATGGCTAGGTAAAAATAGCAAAAACCGTATGACCCTTTCATAAGCTGACTCTATATTTCAGGGGTTGGCAAACTTTGGCTCCCAGCCATCAGGCTAGCGAGTCGGGACATTTTATTTACTTGGAGCATGGCTCCATGCCTGCAGATGCTCCAGGTAAACAAAATGACGATGTATTAAATATACAATTCAATGATTCCATAGAGTTTAAAATCATCACATTTTGGTGTAGACCCATTTGTAAGCTGACCTCCGCTCTTTGAGGCGTCTTTTTTTTTTACCAAAGATATTTGGCTTATGAATGAGTATATACGGTAGATTACCTGAGAGGAGAAAGGTATTGTTATAGAGAAGAAATAAAATTAGGACTTGAAAATACTTTCTTATGAAGGATATTTTAGCTAGAATGCTTTGGAATACAGTATACATAGTCCATTAGGTTTGCAAGTGGCATTCCGTATATATTTTGCATGACAGCTTGGTGCTAAAGGAAGACAAGGGCTTAGTATGAATAAGACTCAGTTGTCATGTATGTATATGCCAGATTATTCAAAAGCTTTCAAACAATACTCAAGGCAAAACTTTGCCAGAAGCTGGGAATGAATCATAGATTATCAGGGTTGGAAGGGACCTCAGGAGGTCATTTAGTCCAACCTCCTGCTCAAAGCAGGACCAAATCCCAACTAAATCCCCAAATGGCCCCCCTCAAGGATTGAACTCACAACCCTGGGTTTAGCAGGCCAATGCTCAAACCACTGAGCTATCCTTCCCCCCAAAACATCACATCACTGCATTGGCTGGGATGGGTGACAGGGAATGGATTACTTGATGATTACCTGTTTTGTTCATTCCCTCTGAGGCACTTGGCATTGGCCACTGTCAGAAGACAGGATACTGGGCTAGATGGACCTTTTGTCTGGCCCAGTATGGCCATTCTTATGTTCTTAACTGCTCACCCATTTCCCCCTCTTATCGTTAATTGATAGGAGAAGCCATTTTTATGCAGCAGGTGATTAAGCAGTCAGTGAGCACCTTGGTGGTCTGAATTTACACTGCTTCTAGCCTTTGCTGTTTCCTCATTATGAAAGAGATGTTGAGTGGGTGCTCCAGAAAGAAGCAGGTGTACAGAGAAAGGAGTCCGCTATTTAGTAACTCAGCAACCAGAGCAAAATCAGGAGTGAGCAGGTGGCTAGCAAAGACTGAGTGATAGAGATTGAGGGGGAAACTTTAGTCTACTGTACTTTTTTCTCAGGACTTCATCCCCAGAACAATTGATGAGGGCAGGTATTTCAGACACATAGTCACCTGCTTAGCATTGCCACTGCTATATACATTTGCTCTTGGTAAAACTTGGTAAAACTGTCAGAAGGGCCTTATTGCTGATTTTTATATGTTCTTACCTACAACTCAAATTTGAAGGCAGTGGGCTGCAACTCTCAAAATTGGGTCTTAAGTCTCTTAGGCGCTTAACTCGCATAAGCACTTGTGAAATTTTGCTTTCACTAAATGCACTTTTTTTTTTTTTGTAAATGGTACAAACCCTTGTTGATTAAGGGTCTGACAAATACAGTTCTTTCCTGTTTTTATGCCAGGAAAGAGTAAAAGTTGTTTTTTTTAAAAAGTGGGGGAAAAAAAAGGCAAAACAATACCATGCTTTTTTTATTCTTCAAAGGAATGGATGGCAGACATCTTTATTATGAAATAGTAATAAAATATTTGGCTCTTTGTGGTGTATTATAAGTTGGATACATGATAAGCAATCCAAGTTACAGCCTGGAAGGAAATCTTCATCACTTTTATAGATATAATGGGGGAACATTATAGAAATGGTAACTAAAACTTTTCTGTGGTTTTATTGAAACATTATGACCTATGTTTCAGCATATACAACACCTAGTCTAATGTATAGGTGTACATGCACACACATACTATCTAAATAGGTATGAAAAGGTTGTCAAATTGAGTGTTTTCTCCTTCAATATTATGTTCAGCCAGCCCTTCAATGAAGGGTTGTCCTCCTCTTGCTGGAGAAAGGGCAGCTTATAAAGCTGTCAATCTAGGACTGCTTGCTCCTCTACGGACCTCTGCTACATTCTACTCCCAGAAAGTACTATTTCTGAAGTTGTTGCACCTCTGTGTATAAAATTGTTTTCTGTGGTCTAACAGCAGTAAGTACAAAATGAAGAATATATCTATTGTTGTTAATCTGTTTAGACAGAGTTTCTGTCAAACTGAGATCTGTGCAAGGATCTTGCCATCCTGGTCCTCAACAAGATGAACAAAGATAAACTCTGTGTGTGTGTGTGTGTAACAGGGTGACAAATATCTATTCTTGTGAGTGAGTGTCAGCTCACTTTTTTAATGTTGATTCAGAACTATTCATCCAATTCCAAGGAGGGAACTGCAAGGTGAAACAAATTTTTTTTACCCTAATTATTTGGTATCATCACAAAATATGAAGGCAAGGTCTTTACCCCATCAGGTCTGCAAGAGAGTGTTTTAGCTATGGAAAGAGCCATGGAGGAAAAGCTTTTCAAAATGTAAAACAAAATTACAGTGAAAGACTAAGTAAAAATTCATCCTAAAGCCACTTTGGTAGTATGCAGACAGGACTCTACTTAGCGCACCCTGAAGCAATAATGTGGCTTCTCATTGCTTGAGGAACAGAAATGAATATTAGCCTGTGTATGCCCAAGAACAGAACTGCATGGCCAGCAAATGTATGTTGTGGAATCCTTGTTAAGGAAATAAAATAAAAGCTCTCTGAGTAAGAATATATTTGAGTGGTTTTCAACCTGTGGTCTGTGGACCCTTGGGGGTCTGCAGACTAAGATTTTCGAAGGGGTCTGAACCTCTATTCAGAATTTTTTAGGGATCCACAAATGAAAAAAGGTTGAAAAGCATTGGTATATTCACAGGACTGAATCTGCAGTGAGGGGAAAAAGTGGATAAACCCAATAGATTGTTAAGTTAAGTGGAAAGAATAAGGCTAGCCACCCTGTTTGTTTTATTCCAAGTTCTAAAAAGGAAAAATAAAATTAGCTGAAGAATGAGTCCTTGGATTTCTTCTTCATCCTTTCTAAGATGAAGAAGAAAAGAAAGAGGGAGAGAGCCAAGATGGGTGGAGAAATTTGATTTTTAGACTTACAATGCTGAAAATAATTTTTGTTATTTTGTTGTTCTGTTCAAAAGATATTTAAATTTTTGTAGTAAAAAGAGGTTGAAGCAAAGAAGTGAAGAAACTGAAGGAGGCATTACCTATATAGTTCAGAGTGGAAGTTTAATGATACATTACTTTCTGGTCTGGAACAGTTTATTACAAGGTGAATGAACTTCCTCATATAAAGGCAGAAGATTGAAGATTAAAACAAAATCAGAAAGATAAACCTGACTTGTCTGAAGAATGTTGCTGTAGTATGACTAGTTTTTGTTTGTTTGTTTTGTTTTGTTTTTAAATCAACAACCTTGTAATTGTTGTTAAAGGAGATTTTCCAAGGGACTTGGCATATAAACTGAGTGAGGCTTTTAAGAAGAAAGCAATCAGTACCATGTTTTGCTTATTCATTTAGACCAAAATATTTCTGCAAGGAGCTGAAGAATTGATCCCCAGTAAGGATAAATCTATAAAATTATCTTTTGGATCATATCTATATTATTTTTCTTTGTGGCAGGTGCCCACAGGTACTCTCTTAAAACAAACAAACAAACAAACAAACTGCAGATGGCTTGCTGGCAGAAAATATAGTGGCTCAACTATAGTGACTGAGAGCCAAGTAAAGTAATTGTTAGCTTCTGCTGAATACTAAAGTGCCAGATAAATAGAAGAGCATCATCTGTCATCAGGAAGTGATAAAAGGTGGTCTCCTGCTTAAAGCAAATGACAGGGACACTGGACATCTGCAAAGCACCCTAAGTATGAAGTAATTGTATTAGAAGTAGTAACTTATTCTATACAATACAATAAAAGTTGTGAAAAAAGTGGTAGAGATGGGACCAGATGGCTCACCTTTGTTGGCCACTTTCCTACATGAAGGATTGGTTAAGGAGGTTTGTAATATGAGGCAGCATTTTGGGCAGACTGCAGGCAGAGAGCCTCAGTTTCCACTCTTGATCAGAAATCTCTCCCCTTGGGGACGGGATATATTAACCTAAATAAAACTTCAAAGAAAAATCAAGATCCCAAAACAAAGTCCACCCAAAAGTCCGTGCAGAATGAAGGTTTTGCTTCCATACTTTGGTAGACCACTCCAGGCCCTATGGGGCTGGACTCAGTCCTAACTCCCAGGACTTTCTGCTGGAGCCTGCTCACTCCTAGCAGTCTCTGATCCCTGAGCATTCCCCTCTGCTTGCAGCTTCCTGCTGATCTTTTTAGGGAAATCTCCTGATTTCTCCCAAATGTGGCTTCTTAGTAATCAGGGTTGGGTGTCTCAGGTCTTCCAGCCCTGTTACATGGTTTCAAGGGGAAAAGGGAAATTTGTCTCAACTGTTGACTTTTTTTCTCAGCAGTATGTCTACCAATATGATGATACACTTATTCACAAAGAGTTTATTTTATATAATTTGTAGATTGTATTACTAAGTCACACATATACAATAGTCTCTGTTTCACAAAGGCTTAACAACTGAGTTTAACTGTGAAACTATGTATCACTGAGGCATCATTACTTTTATTAAATATGCTAGACAATTTACTAATAATACTTAAGTATTTTTATACAAAAAAAAGCTTTTTGAAGTATTTTTTGTGATTACATTTACTTTTTTGTGTACCCTTACCTGCAAAATTCAGTCATTCAAAATAGGTCCCTAAGCTGTGTGAATTGGTGAGGGGCCAATATTTTATCATAAACTTAATTCAAGCTGTAAACTTATAGCTGTATAGCTTGGAAAAAACTCCTTCTGGAAGGAGAATAGAGGAGCAGTCCTTTAGTGGAACCAGCATTCCTCAATGACAGCTCTGTAAACTCCCCAGTCTTACATGAGTGGACATCCCCACAGTGGACAATTAGCAGACATATTTCAGATAAAGAAAATATACTGGTAAGTCAAACTTTCTTTATACGTATCTCTTTCATTTTCCTTTATAAATATACTGCTGTATATTTCAGGCCACACATTTTCAGTCTCCACTTCTTCAACAGACAGAAAACCAAGTAACTTCAGCTGCAGGTCAACAAGGGCAACAGGCTGTAACAGATGTCATCCAGCAGCTTCTTGAGCTGTCAGAGCCAGGTCCAGTGGAAAATAACCAGCCCCAGCAACCTGGCCAACAACTCAATATTGCAGTAGGACTCAATCGAGACATTTTGCAGGTAGGGCGTATTTACATAATAAGTAGTTTAGCATTCAACAGTGTCTTTGTAATTGTTATCCTTATAGTGAAATCAGCAGTTGATTACAACAATAAGGTGTTTGTATGCCTGAATTGACTTCTTTGCCTAACGGGGAAAAATTGAAGTAATGAAAGTATAGTGTGCAGAGTGCAGCAAGATGTTTCTTTGGCCCCATTATGTGATCAGATTGGAATGCAATAAATACTAGTTGGAAGTGAATGACACTAAATATTTTTTTTAAATTAAGATTGTCCTTTTTGTTTTGTTTTTTGTTTTTTTGTTTTTCTGTGGTCCATGGACCACTTGTGACATTCAGGGATCTAAATTGTGATCATCCATGATGAGCATGTTAAGAAATTTTGTATTTGATTATGAATTAAAAATTTGTTCTCTGAGCTGCACCCTGTGATGTTTAAGCTGGAGTATTTGGCTCAGCCGCATTGCTCCGACTCTCTCTCAAACCCATTGCTCTCCAATTGCCTTTTAATGGTTCCTTTGTTGCATCAGGGGCTCAGCTGGCAGAAAGGGAACAGAACAGGGTAGAAAATATTCATCTTAAATATTGGTCGTGCTCCCTTGATCTTTCTCAGATATGTTCAGTCTTCAAACTGAAAAGGTTGCACATTATTTATGTATTAGTCTGTCTTCTCTTGAGTACCAACCAACCACACTATTCATCTGAACCCCTTTTTGAAACATTCAGGCCTTAATTCTGCATGCGCTGTTATCCCTGAGCAGAGCCCTGTCAGGTCAGTGGGGTTCTCTGCAGGTACAATGAATTATAGGATCAAAGCCTAAGGGCTGTCTACACTACAGAATTAGCTCAGGTTAATTATAGCCTCAGGGCTGTGAAAAATTGACTGTTTACCACCTTTGTACAGGAAAGATCTCTAAATCTTTGCAATTTTGAAATCCAGCTAAAATTTTGTAGTTGTAAGACAACATGATTAAATTCCTTTAATCATAACTGTATTGAATCGCCTATATAGTTGTTTGAGCAGAGCAAATTTAGAATAATTTGTGTAGTTTTTCTTTTCTAATCTTCTAGTTTTGTTTTGCCTTAGCAAGCCTTAGAAAACAGTGGGCTATCTTCAATTCCAGTCTCAGCGCATCCTACAGACTGCAGCCAGGCTAAGAATCCTACAACACAGGATCAAAATCCAGATGTTCAGAATCTTTCTAATCATCAAGCTGACCCTAATAATGCAGAACAAGATAAAGAGCAAGAAAGCCCAGATAAGATGGATAAAAAAGAGAAAAAGGTTATAAAGAAAAAGTCACCATTTTTGCCTGGTAATGTTGGAAATGTTTTCTACATACAACTTTTGTGCAATAATAACTACAATATCTTACAGTTTTCTGTAGCACCTGTCACTGTAGTGTACAGGAACTTCCTAAAACACATGCAATTGATATATCAATAAAATGCTTATGGAATTTCGAAAACACTAACACTTTATTTATTTGTTTTTAACAGAACTTCTGTGTGCGCATTGGTTTCCATTTTCTCTACCCCATTCTGTGCGTCCAAGTTTGGATTCTTCCTATTCATCCTTAGTTCAGATTGAAGATCAGTACAGTAAAGGCATTGCTGCTACTGCTTCAGTGCCAGCTGGTTGAAGCTCTGTGACAAGGAATACTTAAGCTCCTGTGGCTCAGAGTTTAATAGTCATCTTATGTTGCTTGTTCTTTGTGTAGAAAGCAGAGACTTAAGGTTAATTCCAAAATAGGAATCTCATGCCCTACACCATTCTTCAACCAACTTGGACTGTCTGGCACACTCTGACCACTTACGTCCCCATCGCCACGGGGGCGGAGAAGAGGAACTATGTACCTGCAGAGGGGTTTGAGTTTCTGTTCTTTCACCTCCCCCCCCCCAATTCCCTGGTCACACAGGTGGCGATGGAGTGAGTCTGGCAACACCACCCACGCTCCACCTCAGTGAATAAAGAGGGCCTGTGACTGGACCTTCTGGGTCGCAAGGTCTTGTCCTCTGTCAGCCTTCAATTTCGAATCTCAAATTACTTGGCTCTATTCAGTAAATCAGCAGTTCTCAAACTGTGGGTCAGGACCCCATTTTAATGATGTCACGAGTGATGGCTTAGCCTTTGCTGGGGGAATGGTTGAACCTGTTTCTATGACCTACAAGGGCACAGGGTTCTATTCCACCTATTTCCTAGTTTGCAAGAAGAAGAGCAGGTGGAGACTGATCTTAGACATCTGTCATCTCAACCACTTCATATGCAAGCCAAAGTTTCATATTGTCACCCTAGCAGCCATCATACCTTTGCTAGAAAAGGGCATATGGTTTATGGCTCTTGATATGTAGATATCCATCCTACCCACAAATGTTTCTCGAGATTCATGGCAGGTCCTCAATACATCCAATACAGGATTCTATTGTTCAGACTTACTGGTGCTCCATGGTCTTCACCAAAGCTTTCTCGGTAGTGGGGACCCATCTTCGGTGTCAAGGGGTCCTTATATTCCTTTATCTCAACAACTGATTGATAGCAGTGTGATCCAAAGCGGAGGCTCGAGTCTTGACCTCCATGCTGTTCACACTTCTCTCTTCACTGGGGTGAGTGTAAAGGTTGAAAAATCAAGTTTGGATACCACACAGTCCTTAGAATTCATTGAGGCCAACATTGGTGTGGTCTCTGCACGTGCCTACCTACTGGAGGACAGGTTCCAGACCCTACAAGAACCAGTTACCAAGATGGTCTCTGGTTCTTCTGTTTCGGTCAGGATTTGCCTTTCTCTTCTTGGTCACATGGCGACCTGCACATACATTACCGCCTTCTCTCATCTTTGCTTTCACTGCCTGCAACTGTGTGGCTGTGAGGGCCTATTCTCCTATGCACTATACCAAGGACTTCCTACTGACAGTTCCCCTGCCCCCAAGGTTCTCTCCTCCCTCTAATTGTGGACAAACCCAGGTCAGGTTTGTACCAGGATACCCTTCTTCCCATCATCACCAAGCATGATTGTCATGGATGTGTCACTCATCGGATGGGGCGCCCACATGGGTGAGCACATGACACAAGAGACTTGAACCACTCAGGTACAGTTGCCAGTTTTGGCTGGATGTATTCCTGGAGAGTAATAATTTTTAATTAAAGATTCATCTTTAATTCCTGGAAACTCAAGGCCAATCTTGGAGGGTTGACAACCCTACACTCAGGAATCCCGAATGCACATCAACATCCTGGAAATTCAGGTGGTGGTGTGGAGAGCATTTCACTCATTTCTCCCATCCATTCACTCCCATCATGTTCTCATCGTGTCGGACAATTACCCCCACCATTTCCTGCATCAACAAACGGGAGCATGATGTTGTCAGTGCTCTGTGCGGAAATTTTTTGTCTTTAGGATTTGTGCATTACCCACAAGATCCTGGTCTCAGCAGTGTATCTTCCCAGGACTTGGAATGTAATTGTGGACTCTCTAAGCAGGAAATTCATGGCCGACCATGAATGGGACTTTCATGACACTATGGCTGCTGACCTTTTTGACATCTGGGGGACTCTGACCTGGGACCTCTTGCGTCCCATACCAACAGCAAATGCACCTAGTATTGCTCCGCAGTGGGGAGATGAGTACCCTTTCTCAAGGCAGTGCCCTGTTCATCCGCTGGTCAGACCAAATCATTTATGACTTTCCTCCCCTACTGCTCCTGCCACATGTCCACACAAGATCAGACAGGAGAGAGCGATGGTCATTCTGATTGCTCCATTGTTGTTGGTTTCCCCTCCTTCTCTGCGTTTTGGCGTGTCTCCTGCCAGCTTTCCTGGAACTCCTCACGTAACATGGAGGCAGGATCAGGCATCTCGATCTGCAGATGCCTCACCTAAGCACTTGGTTTTTGAACAGACATCTTCTCTAGAGCAGGAATGTTCATCAGCAGTACAAGACATCCTCTCGAGTAATCCATGAGGCGGGTCCTATAGGGCCGAGTGGAAGCGTTTCACCCTGTGGGCCCAGCAGAGGGATTTTGCCCCTGAGCACAGGGACATCCCTCTTCTTCTGGACTATCTCCTGTCCCTGAAGGCATCAGGACTCCCTCTCAACTCCATCAAGGTTCATGTAGCCACTGTCAGTGCCTTGCACCCCCTTGTGGAGGGGCACTCTCTCTGTATGCATCGCTTGACTACTGGGTTTTGGAAGGGCCTCCTCTAGACTTAGCCGCCTGTTCAACCCTTCGCTCTGCAATGAGACCTCAGTCTTGTCCTCTCGGTGTTGATGAAATTGCCCTTTGAACATATGGCCTCCTGCTCCCTGTCTCTCTTTTCCATGAAGGTTGCCTTCCTGGTAGCTATTACTTCTGCAAGAAGGGTAGGCGAAGTGTTTTACTAAGTTCCATAAGGACAAGGTTTCCCTGCTCTTACAACCTTTGGCAGAAAGTTGGGGTGTATCCTTCTTTCATCTCAACCAACCTATACACTTACCTGCTTTCTTTCTGAAGCCTCACACCTTAGTGGAGGAATGGCACCTTGACTCCCTCAGTGTCTGCAGGGCCCTGGCCTTCCACCTGCAGAGGATGAAATCATTCAGAAAGTTCCCTAGATTGTTTATCACTCTAGCGGACAGGATTAAAGGTCAAGTAACCTTCACTCAGAGGGAACTCTACAAGCATTTCGGGGTGCATTATGCTTTGCTATTAGTTATTGTTACTGTTGTCACCCCTTGGCGTATAAAGTCCACTGTACAAGAGTGCAAGCATAGACTATAGCTGTGCTTCACTATCTCCCAATTATGGACATATTTAGGGTGGCCATGTGGAGTTCGGTATATACCTTCTCTTACCATTATGTCTTAGTGCAAGACTCTACGATGGATGCCTCATTCAGCAGGCCGTTCTCCGTTACATGATTTCATCGTCTTCCTAGCTCCTTCCTCCTAACTAGGTACTGCTTGTTAATCACCCTCAGTGGAATACAATAGGGACATCACTTGAAGAAGAAGAAGAGATTACTTATCTGTAACTGGAGGTTCTTCGAGATGTATGGTCCCTATATGTATTCCAACCCTGCACTTCTTCCCCTCTGTTGTGGATCTGTTTGATTTGTGGTGGAGAAGGAACTGAGGTCATTGTTGTCTGTCCTGTCCTTTTATCTCTTTGGACGAAACCATGAGGCAGAGCAAGGGCAGACCAATGGACACTACTACTGTCAAAATCTCCAGCTCTGGATGCATGGTGCATGCATATAACTCTTGGTGGAGTACAGATAGGGACCACGCATCTCAAAGAACTTCCAGTTACAGATAAATAACCTCCTCTTCTCCAGAGTGGCTGAAGTTCTGCTTGGCTAAAGCCAAGTTCCAGTGCATCTATTAAACTCTCTGGGAGGGGAATTTCAGTTCTCACAAGCACTAAATTATCTGCTGACATATTAGTGCATGTGGAATGGCTTCCATCTTGGCTGAAACCAGAGATTGAACTGAACACCTCCAGAGCTAAAAGCATGACTGAAAAATACATTACTTATGTAGAGAATCCCAGTGTTGTCTGACGCTTCTCAGTTTTATAGGGAGTTAAAACCCTATTAGGTGTGTAGAGCCCATTTCATACATACCAAGGTACTTCAAAGTGTAACATTAATATCAAAAGTAACTTATTTTAATTTTGATTTGTTTAAGCTAGCTAGAACAAAGGAAAAACTTTAAAAATACCAAGTGTCAGTTATATGAACCTTGTTTTTAAAGAAGGGAATTGTACTGCATTTGAATGCGCATCAGGCAAGTTTGTGAAAACCTGATGCGCTGGTATTTGCAGCTAGTAGAAAGTGAGCCACTGGGAATGACACATAATCTACAAACAGGATTCTAAACATTAAGGCTATTTTGCAAATGTAGGGGGTAAAATAGGAAAGGTATTAGTAATAAAATTCTTAAATGTAAGATTAAAGTTCAAAGAATTAATCCTGTTTCTGTGAAAAAGTACATTGCTTAAATTTAATCTTTCAGTTCTGTTCTCCTTTTATAAATGTAAAAAGAACAAAATTCTAATTTGTAGCCTAAATTCTTTTAAATTCAGTGGTACATGTATAGTATGTTGACTTAAGTTCTTTCAGGATGTGCACCAAGTAGAATTTCTTTAGGCAGAAAGTTCTTAATGTAAGAGAGAATTTTTCTTCAAGTGACTCTGTATGTTCCCTACCTGGTGCAGTCTAATGGTGGAACCTTCATAAGCAGCATCTGTTGGGGTGCTTTCTCTCCCGCCCCCGCCTTTAAGTGTTCACAAAAAGTGAGGCTATATAAAGGGGCACTATTCCCTCTATAGCCTCAGTTCTTTCCAACCACAAGCGCCAGTCAGAAGTGAACCATGCCAGTCTATCTGATCTGGGGTTTTCTCCTAACTCAGAAGCAAGGTCCTTTTTAAGCTGTGTTTCAGTCATTATTTAATTAGGACTTTATACTCACCTCCTGAGTTTTCAGCACTGCTTGCCAAACTACCCATAAATGGGAATATACAGAGCCACTCAGAGAAGAAATGAAGGTTAATTATAATCCGAATTCTTCAAGATGACTCTGCATAATCACACTTCCCATCCACCTTCCCTTCTTGCCCAGAGTGCTTGCTTTCTCTGAGTCAGTAGTGGAAGGAACTGAGGTCGTAGAGGACATAGCACCCCCTTATATAGCTTCATCCTCAGAATGTTTTTGAAAGCTGATGGGAGGGGCAGAAAAGCAGTGTGTGTGCTCCAACAGGCATTGCTGGGAGAATGTTCCACTAGTAGGCTGCACTGTTTGGTTCATTACCCATAAATGTGAATATGCAGAGTCATCTCAAAGATCTCTGGCTACAAGTAAATAACCTTCATTTATTAATGGTGGTAGCCAATCTATTTCATGTGTGTATCCCTGTTTGATAAGTGTACTGGAAAAGAATATGCTTGGTTAGAGTGGGAATTCCCACTCTAATAATCATAATAGCAAGCCTGATAAAATTTGCAGAGAGAAGATATATTTTTGAAAGTACTAAAAAAGAAAATTAGATAACGTGTAGGAAATCCATTTTATAAGTTTGCTCACTAGAGTAGATTTTTTTATGGTCTGGCAAGAGATTATGGAAAGAAAATAGAGAGTAACTTTTTCAAAATAAAACTTTTACAAATAGGCAAAATCAGTTTAATTGTTAATGGAAAATGAAGATATTGGGCATAATATTGTTATGAAGATTAAGGTGATTTGGTGCTGATTCACATGATCTTTAGAATCAATCTAAGAGCTTTCATTTACATTCTTCACATTGTGTTCTCTAGGTTTTTTTGTATAAAAGTATTAAAAGACCTTTCCTCCATTGGAGCTACTGGAATCTGCTTTCGGAATGACTATTCATTCTCTGATATCTTCTTAGTGAATTTGACACTTCTAATAAAACAATGCTATTTACCAGCTTTCTGTTATTCTGGACACTGTTTTTAATAGTCTATTTAAAACAGACAAGCAAACAAAACAAAAACCTACGTGTCCCCAATTGCAGACCTATTATCATGATACTTTTTTTTTTATAGCGATCCTGTGAGGAGTATAACAATTCAGTAATTGAGTATGCTATGCTTAAATCCTGTCAACACAAATATACAGCTCAAAAATGGCTAATACATTATATGCTATTCCCATATACACACTCCACACTGTAGAATAAAATGTTACTGTAGGTGTATTTTGTCCTCCTTCATTACAGGTAACTACGATTAAATAGGATTATCTTGGATATTATTTTAATCATATTTCTATAAGCAGTATTTACTCTAAGGGGAAGGTATCTGAGAAGTGCATTACACTTTGTTTACTAAGTCTTGGCAAGAGTCTTCAGTGCTCATTTTTAATTCTCATCTTTTGAGTGACAATGTCAATTTATCAGACTGTTTATTAACTTACAAATATAAACAGGCGCACATCTAATTTCAGTGTTATTTATTTCAGGTTCTGTACGTGAAGAGAATGGAATAAGATGGCATGTTTGCCCATATTGCTCTAAAGAATTTAAAAAACCCAGTGATCTAGTGCGCCACATTCGAATTCACACGCATGAGAAGCCATTCAAGTGTCCCCAGTGTTTCCGCGCCTTTGCTGTGAAGAGCACTCTCACAGCACACACAAAAACACATACTGGCATTAAAGCTTTTAAGTGCCAGTATTGTATGAAATGTTTTTCCACCTCAGGAAGCTTAAAAGTTCACATTCGTCTGCATACAGGTAAGGCTTCTGAGTTATCCCTATGGTTTTATATGATGTTCAGAAGTCCTCCAAGAATAGGGGACAGAGTTTGGTTTGTAGATATGAAGATGATCAGCACCGTCATAAATATCGAATATAGAATGAAGTATTTTGTTTCTGACAAATAACTTCATAAGAATTTAAATGGTAGCCCTGTTGAATTCTTGTATTATAAACCTTTTTATTCACCAAATATTTTAACTTGTTCATGTCCCAATTCTCATTCGTGTGTGACTTTTTTCACTCCCTTTTCTCTGCTAAACCACAACTGTCCACCTATGTTGTTTTCTTCCTTCACTCTTGTTTTTCATTTTCTCCTGGAACGTATACCTGGAGGGTCAGTTCTTTAGCTATTCCAGGCTTCCAGACAACAACTCTTACTTGAATTATGAAGCTACTGAATCATTGAAGGTGATCAGGGCTGGCCTTACCATAAGGCGAACTGAGGCGGCCGCTTCAGGTGCCAGACTGTGGGGCGGTGCTACTAGGACCCAGAGTGTAGAAAATTTTCTGCTGTTGGTGCATATGTATTCTCTCTGCTCTAGATGCACAGAGATGGTGGAGTGCTGTGCTGGAGGAAGGAGGGCACAAGAGACATAACAGGCAGGCAGGAGAAAAGGTGAGAAGGAATAACAGAAAAGCAGCAGGAGCTGCAGGGGGAGAGAGGAGGAGGTGCCTCTTATTTACCTCTTTAGCACCCTCAGGAGCCTGATTAATACCAGCTTCTCAGGGAGCTTCCTGTTTCCTGCTGCTTCTCTGAACCCACTTGAGGAGAACAGGCAGTCAACTGAAGTAGTAGGAGCCAGTTAGGCCCTTAAGACGCGATATCTTCCCTCACTCAGGCCCTGCTACCAGCCTGCTTATTTGTCCCCTTCAATTGGGTGTTGAGAGCCACTATAGCTGGCACAGAACAGCAGTCATGAGTGAAAGAAGAAAACACCCCTCTGGGGCAGCATTCAGAAAAAGAGAGAAAGCAAAGGAAGCTTTTCTATCTAAGCAGGAAGGAGCTCTCCTGAGATACATAGACACAAATGTTCACAATGAGCCTTCTGGCCTCAGTGAGGATGTGAGTGGTGAGGAGATGCCTGATTTTCCAGGTAGTCATAGTGCAGGTGACCTGGCAGCTACTGCAGCATCCATATATCCATCTCAAATGGATGTAACCATGCACATTCCTGAAGAAAAGTGTAGATCAGAGAAGAGTCTGGTGGAGGTGCAAGAAACAGCTTAACTTAGAAACTTAGTTCCTTAAGTCTAGATGATCCAGGACTGGGGACCCATTTGAGCAGTAGCCTGAGGGACTTCCTTGTACTGCATGGGCCACAGCAAGTGAAAAATTTCACGTTCCCCAAAGACAATGAAAATAGACTTTCCATCCAACACATTACTGGCATGAAATCCCCAATGGTGACAGAGTGGAGAGGCCATGGCTTATATACTCAAAAACCCAGAATGCTGCATACTGTTTTAGTTGCAAACTCTTCCAGTCTAATGTTCCAGCCATGTTGGGTTTTACAGGAACAAAGGACTGGAAAAATCTGGCTAGAAGGCAGCAAATAACCAGAGAGCATTCTGTAGGTGGAAAGAGCTTGAGATGAGACTAAGGTTAAAAGCCACCACAGGTGATCAGCATCAAGAGAAGATTGTATCAGAGTCTCTTTACTGGCAAATGGTTTGAAAAGGCTTATTGCCATTGTGAGAATGCTTGCTACCCAAAATCTAGCACTGCGTGGCACTTCAGATCAGCTGTATGTGCCAAACAGTGGAAACTTCCTTAAAATTGTGGAGCTGATGATGTACTCCACGAGCATCTCAAAAGAGTCACCATCCAAGAAATGTACACACACCACTACCTTGGAAAAACAATTCAAAGTGAGATCATACAGTTACTGGTAACAAAAGTCAAACAGAAGATTGTGGCAGATCTGAAGTCAGCAAGATATTACTCTGTTATTCTGGACTGCACACCTGACATCAGCCATATGGAACAAATGACTTTAATGGTGCGTTTTGTAACAAAAACAGAACCTAGTGAAAATGTCCCATCAATGGTGACTGTCAGAGCATTTTCTAGAATTTATTGACATTGATGATACTATGTGCTTCTTAAAAAGCTGGAAGATATGGGAATTGCGATAGCTGACATGAGAGGTCAGGGCTACGATAATGGTGCCAACATGAGAGGAAAGAACAGAGGAGTGTAGACACTGATCTGAGAGTTAAACCCTCGAACTTTTTTTGTCCCAGGCAGTTCTCATTCATTGAACTTGGTGGTCAGTGATGCAGCATCAGCTTCTCTGAGGCTGCTGAATTTTTTAATGTAATTGAAATTATTTCTATTTTTCTCTGAATCAACTCATCAATGGCAAATTTTGAAGCAACATCTGGGAACATCCTCTCTGACACGGAAACCACTGAGTGCCACATGATGGGAAAGTCGAGTGGAGTAAAGCCTATCAAACACCAAATCGGGAAGATAGATGATGCCGTAGTTGCCATTTTGGAGGATAATGCTATAACAGGAACTGTTCATGGCAGAACAGTGGCAGAGGGAAATGGAATCACCAGAAAGATAGATAACTTCAAATTTCTGTGTGGCTTAGTGTTGTGGCATGACATACTGTTTGAAATAAACACTGTAAGCAAGAGACTCCAAGGTGTTGACCCTGGAGCAATGGAACAACTGGAAAAAGCAAAGTCATACCTACAGTCTTACCGGTCAGATGAGGAATTTCAAAACACTCTGAAGAGTGCACAGAAGCTGGCAGAGGAACTTAAATCTGAAGCTAATTTCCCACCCATTCAAGAATACAAGAGTCAGCGAAGAAGATGATGTTTTGATTATGAGGCATGGGATAATCCCATAAGAGACCCCAAACAACAATTCAAAGTTGAATTCTTTAACCAGGTGCTAGATTGTGCAGTACAGTCAGTTGAAGAACGTTTCATGCAGCTCAAGGAACACAGCAGTATATTTGGGATGTTGTATGATATTCCAAAACTGCTCACTATATCTGAAGAAGACCTACACCAGCAATGCAGGGCACTAGAGACAGTGTTGACACATGATGACATGCACTATATTGATGCGAGTGATTTAGGTGATTAACTGAAAGCCCTTTCAAGATGCATTTTAGCAGGATCAACTCCAAAGGCTGTTCTGGAATGTATGTGCACAAATAAGATGACCACCCTCTTTCCAAATGCTTTTGATGCTCTGCACATACTTCTAACACTTCCTGTAACAATTGCCAGTGGAGAACGCAGCTTCTCGAAGCTGAAGTTAATAAAAACGCATCTACGCTCCATAATTACACAGGAGAGGCTGGTCCAGACTGTGGACCTTCAGGAAGCAGTTAAAATCTTTGCAACCAAGAAGGCACGGAAATCACCACTTTGGTTATTCAAACAGATAAATATGCCAGTGTTTACTATGCAGACAAGAAAAGTTACATTTGCTGTTCAGGTGTTTGAAAGTTAAGTGTTACTTAAAATTTTTGAACAAGCCATTTTAAGTTGTTTGTTCTCCTTTATTGGGGTAGGTAGCAGAGCAGTACTATGAGAGGAGTGGAACAGGAAGAAGGCAGAATTGAGACCTTTCAAAGTTTTGGCCCAAGCGAAAGGGCATAGGGGTGTCATTTGATCTCCCCGCCTCAGGTGCCAAAATGCTGTTGGCTGGTCCTGAAGTTGGTAGAAGCTTGTATACCTGAGTTGAAAGCTGCTGAGTGCAGTAGTTCTGAGATTCCAATTTCTGTGGTGTTCTAGCATGGAATTCACCCTTCAGGCATTCCTACTGGCTTGTAGTTGATAGTGAAGAGGGTGCCACATAGTCACTACTCCCTCTTTCCATCAGTTTGGGAATCTCCCATTTCTGCTCTCTTCCCCAAGGAAAAATAACACACACATCCTCCCCGTATTTGGTCGTGTCAGTCTCTATAAACACACGGTTATGATTTTACTATTTGGATTCCATAGCTTTTATTCCTGCGGACATGGGAGTAAACCATGAAGTAATATATTTTAATCTCTTCCAGGTATTAGACCTTTTGCTTGTCCTCACTGTGATAAAAAGTTCAGAACATCTGGCCACAGGAAGACTCACATTGCTTCACACTTTAAACACACTGAATTACGAAAGATGCGACATCAGCGTAAACCTGCAAAAGTTCGAATAGGAAAGACCAGCGTTCCAGTACCGGATATTCCTTTGCAAGAACCCATACTCATCACTGATTTAGGTGAAGACTGAGTTCGTATGTGCTGTAACTTGCTTATTGTAATCCTGAAATTTGAGTTTAGAACATGAATCAAGTAGAGTACACTATTAGGCAAAGGCAGTCTATAAACTCATTCAAGAACTCCACTGCAATTAACTGTTCAGCAGCTGCAGAGAAAGCTGTACTGTCAGCTATTTGAATTGAAAGTGTACTTTATGAATTTATAACAGAACGTTTTTTTATTGATAGAACCCTATAAAGCTTAACTGAAAAAAATTGTAAAATATGCCGTGTAGAAAAGGTAAACTTATTCATTTTTTTCCTTTAGGTTTTTTTTGAGCTAATGCTTAGAGAACATATTCTAATCACATTTATTCTTGATACAGTTATAATTTTATATGGCTTTAGTGGATTTCGTGTAAGTGGGAACTCAGTTGAAATAGTGTTTCATTAGCGATAACATTTGAATATATTCTAGAAAGCTCACGTGGCATCTTTCTATTCTGGCATAGGATGTTATATAAAGGTAATAATTGGAGATATACCAATCTCCTAGAACTGGAAGGGACCTTGAAAGGTCATTGAGTCCAGCCCCCTGCCTTCACTAGCAGGACCAATTTTTGCCCCAGATCCCTAAGTGGCCCCCTCAAGGATTGAACTCACAACCCTGGGTTTAGCAGGCCAATGCTCAAACCACTGAGCTATCCTTCTTAAATCATTTTGTTGGGAAAGGTTAGTAGTTCAGCTTTAGATGAAGGATTGTATTGTAAATAAGAGGTTGGTGACAGTGGGCAAGATATGATATGTATATAATTACATTTTCACCTAAATATAGTTGATTTAGACTCCATTAGTGATGGACAGTTTTCTGCTTTGACCACCTTAAACTAGATATACTAAACATAGTATTATTTTCAAAACTCCAACCAGAATACAATAACCATGTGAGGTTTCGAATAAAAAAGATCTAACTATAGACCTAGAATATTATTACATTAAAGGTATTAACATGGCCATAACAATCAGATTGGTTCCATTATTTTATTAATGAAAATAAACCCTACAAATTACTTCTTTTTAAATGAGAAACTGCCAATAATATCATAGTTTTACAATCCTATTTTAGTTTTTTATATAATAAAGGTAGATTTAATAAAAGTCCTGTTTAGTCATGTGCATTTTAAATGTAACACTTAAGACCTTTTAGAGACTTGGGTCCAAATTCTTTTCCGTGTCCAGTCTTCACTTCAATAGATTACCATTTGCAGCTCCTTATTTCTCAGCCAAACTCTGTGCTGGTGCTGGCATAGTTTAAGCTTTGTCTTGACTAGGATTTAAAGGTGCGATATTAAAATGTGTTTGCTAACATGTTCTAAAACTCTACTATGGACAAGGCATTGGATGGAGTTGTAAAGCATGTTAGCAAATGCTTTTGACTAGCACATTTTTAAATGCTAGTCAAGACCAAGCTTAAACTATGCCAGCACCAACACAGAATATGCTGTCCGTAGCCCGGGGCCGGCTTTAGGAAGTGTGGGGCCCAATTCGAACAGTTTCGGCACGGCCCCGGCAAGGATGACTTTAAAAAAAAAAATGTAAAAATCCATGTGGGGCTTGTACTCACCGGCGGTGCTCTGAGTCTTCGGCGGCTCTTCGGTGGCGGGTCCTTCACTCGCTCCAGGTCTTCGGCGGCACTGAAGGACCCGCCGCCGAAGTGCCACCGAAGACCCAGAGCAAGTGAAGGACCTGCCGCTGAAGTGCTGCTGAAGACCCGGAGCACTGCCAGGTGAGTAAAAATTAAAAAGGCGCCTCTAGCCAGGGAAGTGATTCTCATTGGGCACGGGGCCGTATTAGGTGCGGGGCCCAATTCGGGGGAATTGGTGGAATAGGTAGCCACTCTGGAATTGGTAGCCACTCTGTACACAGTAGTGCATTTGCTTTTTTTAATATTTTGATAGTATCCTTACTCTGTTATCATTGCTTGTCTTGAAAGATCATTGTGCTTCTGTTGGTTTTAAGAATTCGTACAGGTCGCTAATATTTTAGAGTAGACAGTTTGCCTATTCAGTTTGTAAAATCTTTTTTCCCTTTGATTCCACACCCTCCTACATGGTTTTTGTTTTAAGAATCTCTTGACATTAATCATGTTAGACTACATCAAAACATTTAGTCATAGGGTATAATATTCAGATCAGCCAGGAGTGAATTTCAAATACAACTATGTAACTTTATTTTTTAGACCAAAGAAGAAATGGAAACATATTTTGTTCTGTGGTGGAATTAAAATGTCTTCAGTGATTAGATTGATTTGATTAAATTGCACATTTCTAAATGTTAAGAATTGTGAAATACGTGGAAGCGTAGGGTTTTTTTACAGATATATTGTAATTCTTGCACGTTACCCAGTTTGAAATGTGCTATGTAGGAATCTGAACTTCTACTACTCCTCCAACAGGTGGCACATTCACCTTCCCTCTGGTGACATTTAAGTGTTCTGAGAACTATCATTTTCTTTTCTGTGAATGGTGACAAGAAATTCCAAGCTGCAAATGTCTTTGCTCTGTGTTGGTGGTATGGTTGAACTGTTTCTTGACAGAAAATTAAAAAGATGTAGGTTTTATTTTTTGTTGAAAATATTTTTCTTTCTTTCTTTCATTCATTTATTCATTTGTTTGCTCTTGGGTCCAGATATTTTTAATTAAAGTATTGACCAAAAAGTGCCATTAGGACTTCAGTCATTTTTCTGAATTTGACTGATGTCCAATACTATTTATTCCTGCTTTTGGTTGGGAACAAATGTTGTTTTAAAGAATAAGTTCTCAAAAATATCTGGTTAAGTTTCTGCATCCTGGGTAAAGTGTCTCTTGTCTGTCCTGGCTACCTCCAAACATTTTCTCATTCATCTGATCAACTATCAATATAATTAGAGAATATTTGGCTGTGTTCACAGTAGGAATTTTCATTACTTTTCCAAATATTTGATGAATGCCGGTGGTATCATGAGTGATGGGTCTAATGTGGACTGGGCACGTGCTTTTCCACGAGAGAGAGAGTGTGTGTGTGTATGTGTGTGTGTGTGTGTGATCTCCAAATACTAATTTGTGTGGAGCCACCTGTACAGTTTAACATTTGATATGGTAGCTCCATACCACTGTGATATGGATCCTAATCTGCAAGAAAGGGGATAGAAGCACTATTTTGGAGAGGGGCAAGGATAGGTTTGCAGGAGGAGGCAATTGTCATCTATCGTTGTTGAGCTCCTCTTAGTAGAGACTTTACTTCTATCAAGGTTTAGGAACAACACAGCAGGAAAGGCACTTCCTGCTTGATTTAGAAGACCCAAATCATCTCCTTTATGCCTCTCCTGGTTCTCTCCCCCCCCCCCCCCACCACACACAAAACAGTGCTAAAAGAAATTCATTGGTCACATATTCTCTTCTTAGCTGCTGTTTTTAATCCCAAAGGATGTTCCTCTCCTCTCATGCTTTTACCTTCAAGGTTAGCAGTGTAGAGCCAGGCAGAAGAAACCCTCTAAACTTTCCTTTGTGGGGAGAAATAAAACATCTGTTAGGAAGAATGGTGGGTGGGCAGGCTGAAGAGCTAGAATGGTGGGTGGGCAGTTACCCTGCTAACCACCTCCTAGTGCCAGTCCTGATTCTAGAATCTAGAGTAATACAGGACACTGGGGTTGTGTAGTAGTTTTTGTTGTCAGAACTGGGTCACAGTGCAATGAAGTTTGAAAACCCCTGAGCTAGAAGATGGCAAAAACTAGCTATTTCTGTGAATTTAAGCAGAACAAACAGATTTATGTAGCCTCTTACTAAAAAAGTAAATTGTACAGTAACTTTTTACAAGATTGCACCCTACTGCTATGCGCAGGACTCTATTTTCAGTTCAAAGATGTGTGAATGGTTTTGGACCTTTTTACTTGATAAATCTGCTACTACCCCACATTCTGTCACATCATTTGAGAAGGGTTCTTTTGTGAATTTTCTAAGACTAAGACTTGGACTGTTAGTAGGAGGAACTCTCCTCATTTTGCAGAGCTGAAGTTGCCTGTCTTCAGGGTACAGTGTATAAACAGCATCTGTTTAAATAAGGTTTGGTTTTTTTCCCTAATAAATTTGTGATGGCACTGAAAAGATAACCACCAATTAGTGGAGGTAGGTGTTGGGCAAACAAGCATTGATAATTTCCATTCTCTGTTTCAAATGTAGGTTTAATGTAATGTGAGGAAGACCAGTGCTGCAGTGATGGGGTATCACTTATATAAACTCTTCCAATTAAATCTCATGTAACAAAATTACACAGCAGTGGGACAAAATGAAATCTAGCTAATTAAAGTGTCATGTGAAATGACTGAAATAAGATCCGTATATAGGACTTCAGTCAGTTGGTAGTGAATTAGTAAATAAATTGGGTTTTATTGAACTTATTTTGGATTTTGTTGGAAATAAATGTCTAATATGGACTCAGAGGATTGTATTTGCAGCTTACTGTAAGGGGGCAGGAGCCATTACTGCTAGAAGGAACTGTGCAGCTAAGGTACCACACGTAATATTAAATAGATACTATAAAGATGTTTAGGTTTTTTTCTGTTACTACCGATTTAATATATTTAATATGTATTGTTTTTAAAAATGTTTAATCTCTTTATACCGTTGCAGCTTCACCAAATGATCCCATTTTGTTTTTTGTTTTATACACGCAGGTCTTATCCAGCCAATCCCAAGGAATAGCCAGTTTTTCCAAAGTTATTTTAATAATAGTTTTGGAAATGAAGCAGACAGGCCATACAAGTGTTATTACTGCAATCGAGCATATAAAAAATCTTGCCATCTTAAGCAACATATCAGGTAAAATAAACACAAAAGAGAAAGGAAATGTATTTAATAAAAGTTATTTAATGTGAGGACAGTTAAAATGGAAGAATAATTTGTGGGAGGTGTTTATATAGGACTCCTTGCTAAGGTTTCAACTTTACTATCTTGCTGTCCATAGCTAGTGAAACTACAGAATTAACTTTAAGCAGTCAGGTTGGTCCATATTTTTGGCTAACTTGTACTCTGTGCACTGCCATCAATATCAGTGGGGTTGCTTGGGGATATTCGTGCAGAATTTATCCTGTTGACTCTTAAGCGCCTGGTTTTTCTAAATTATGTACAAAAATTTGCAAGCAGTTGTATGGACATTTACTGTATGAATTGAGTGAGTTATGTTAAAGGGGCGAATTATGTGTTTAACTGTTGAAATTAGAAAAGGAAACTGGGCTTGTAACTGCATGCACATTTTTCTGTGCACACAGTTCACGGCTAGTGGTTATCAGTGCATACTTCCTTATTGGTTGTTTGAAGTTCAATTCAAAAAATAATTTTGGGTATCCATTATGCATGCAGTATAATTCCTGTGGGGAAAAATCTGATCATGTAATTAAAGACCATAAGGTTAAACAGGCAATCTTAATTCTGGCATTTCCAAACTTTTTAGTGCTTGACTTTACAACCTTAATGTTCTTTGAAGGTCGGCTTTGTGTGTATGGGGTGTGTATGGGGTGTGTATGGGGCGGTGAGTGTAATGTATTGGTTTTTTAAAAAAAGCAAATCGGAAAAACAAATTTTCATTTGTCATCATATTGGCACCCACATGGTTCATCTGCAGAGTTGAAACCTTTAGATCCACTACACAGACCTCTGCCTTTTGAGCTAACTGAGTTACTTATAGCAATAGTAGGTTGTCATCTTCTCTGTGGGGATGAGACATACATTTTTGCAGTAGGTTTCACAGGTATTTGCTGATGGAGGAATGGTGAGACTCAGGAGTATTGAATTCCATTCAAGGGTCTATAAGGAGTGTGATGTAGTAGTCATACTGTTCTGCCAATTCTACTTCCCCTCTCCTGCAAGATTAATCCTTTGTGCCCCATCACTTCCAAATTGTGCCTGCTCCAGTCATGTCTCCTTAGTTCCAGTTCCATTCTCTACCACTCAGGCTTCTCATACAAGCCCCGGTCTCCTTGCACAGATGGTCTTGGTTTCCCTCCCCATCAGCTCCTTGTCTGATCTCAGTCTTCACCTTCACCCACTGGCTCCGAGTTTCAATACCCCACTTCTTAGTTGCATTTCCCTGCCCTTGTTCCTTCTCCCAATCTGCTCTCCCACTTCATCCCTGTCTGACTCTGCATTTTAATCAGGGAGCTGCTGGACCCAACCAGGTTAGGGAGGGCGGTGTCCACACAGAAGAGAGAGTCTCCCTGCTTTCAGCTCACAGCAGCCCAGGCCTACTCAGCCATGAATTGGAGCACGCTCACTGTGGACAAAATCTTCAGGGAATTTAGTTGCAAGTCTCAACTGAGCATTTGCAAACTGAGATTTTTCAAAGACTTGACTAAATTTGCATGCATTTTCATGGGAACAGCAACAGGCATATCCTGGATATAAAGGCTACCCTGGCAAAATTTCAAGACCCTGCTCCAAAGCATGGTGGCACTAGAGGTCAAAAAAAGGTCACCAGCATTTTTTCCTGACCTCATTCTTGGGAATGGCGGAATTGTTTTAGCTGAAATTTTCCAGTGGTAGAAATACTTAACAATCAGCCTTAGGCAGAAGGTTGGCATGCAGAATTTCAGCTCAAATATTTTAAGTTTGGCAAAGTTATAAGTGAGAAGTTTCTACTGATTCTGCCTATATTTATGTGCTTAAGTGTCATTATATAACCATTTTTAAACTTATATTTTCAGGTTTTGTTGAACAAAATGTTAGGTGCTCTTTGGTTATGTTTTTTTCTTATTTTGCTATTAATGACATTGAGAAATCAAACCCAATTTGTGCGTTTGCTTTTTTTATCTTTTTTAAAAGATCACACACTGGTGAGAAGCCATTTAAGTGTTCTCAGTGCGGAAGAGGTTTTGTCTCGGCTGGAGTGTTAAAAGCGCATATTAGAACTCATACTGGATTGAAAGCTTTTAAGTGTCTTATATGTAATGGGGCCTTCACTACTGGTGGTAGCCTCAGGCGACACATGGGGATTCATAATGATCTTCGACCATATATGTGTCCATATTGTCAAAAAACATTCAAAACTTCATTAAACTGCAAAAAACACATGAAAACTCATAGGTAGGTATAAAACTTTTTTTTTAAACTCTTTCAGTACATTGCAGTAGTTCATCCTTAAAGCTTCCTTGAAACCTAGCTTTGATTTAGGAGCTATGTTTTGTTATCTGGGTTCTAAAAGAGTTAAAGAGTAATTTGGCATAATGAATTAGGAAAAAGCCCTTGTTAGCATTTAGCATAATGGGTCTTGGTCTATAACTGAAGTTCCTAGGCACTACTTGAGTACAAATAAATGATGATAAAATAGTAAAATGTCATATAAAGAGCTAAAATAGTGTCTAGGTGTGTGCATCATTTGCTAATAAAAGATCTCTTCTTTCATTCTCAGGTATGAGCTTGCACAGCAGCTTCAGCAGCACCAGCAAGCTGCTTCAATAGATGATTCAACAGTAGATCAGCAGAGCATTCATGTTTCCACTCAAATGCAAGTAGAGATTGAAAGTGATGAGCTGCAGCAGCCAGAAGCTGTCACAACAGATCAGGAAGCTATTTTAGAACTAGACCAGCAGCAGGTGGTAGCCACAGAAGAAACAGGACTGGGACAACAATTGACTGACCAATCTTTAGAGCAAGATGAAGGTATATATTCAGAACATCAAAAACTATACTAAAGAAAAAATCAGTTTTAGGTGAAGTTTCTAAATTATTTTATCTTGAAAACTTTTATGAATTTGGTTTTAAGACATCTGAAATAATGGTTTAGAAAAACATATACTTTCTGTAAAAGTGTACAATAATTACTTAAAATTTATGTAAATGAATTAATTTTTCTTACCCTGCATAATTCTGTAAAATATACTGGGAAATATAAGATATTTTATATTAACCCATACCCATTTCTATTTGGCAAACAAATCTAAACAATATATCACAAAAATATGCTATGTAATACTTTATACAAACATTTTCTTTCTAAGTCACCATCTTCCAGCACAACTTTTCAGGGTGTTATCAAAGCACACGTGCACAGTTGGTGGAAAGAATACAAAATATTGTGTTAGTTGCCAGTATCAGAAAGTTAGGTAGATCTGGTTAAATGAGATGTTTGTGTTCGCAGTTGATCAACAGAGTTGATTAAAAAAATTAAAACTTAAAAAGAAATAAAAATACACCATCTAAAGATTTAAATCCGCAGGACTGCACCTGACAGATAATTTTAAAATAAAAAGAGTTAAAAAGCTTGAATAATGACATATTAAATAAATTTGTGATTAATTGTATATCTACCTAATTAATTTACTTTTGAATTTATGTTCCTGATTTCAGATAGGTTTGTGACATCCCAACATGCTTTACAGGAGAACATCAATCAATTTGAACAGCAAACTCTAACACAACAGTCATTTGATCAGCAAGGGTTATCACAAGGTTAGTTATAGATTAAAAAAATTTAAAATTACAGCTCTTAGTAATTATTAAAAGCTTCAATTCTGTGCACACAGAATATGGGTAACAATGTATTTAGCTTTCCCATTCGTGCATGTACAAAAGGAGACCTACTGAAAACCTGATCTTAACTATTTTGAAAATAGACCTTGTAATCTGAAAAAATTGAGTTTTTGGCTATTTAAACTTATCTAGGTTTTCCTTTAAAATGATCTCTATCTAGTGGTTACAGCATGAGATTTATAGTCAGGCATTTTGTATTCTGTTCCTAGTTTTGAGTGACCATGAGCAGTCTTCATAGCATCTTCGGTCTCAACTAAACAACATATTAATGGAAAACAGTAATGTTTCCTACCTCACAAAGGCATTGAGGCTTACTTAATGTTTGTAAAGCACTTTGAGATTATTGATGAAAAAGCACAGCATTAGTTTATCATATTTACATACTGCCATAGCAGTGCCCTTTAAAATTTGCAAAAATATATGCAAAAGTCAAAAATCTCCTATTAATTTATTATTTTGATGTTTACATGTATTTTTGCAAATGTTGGGGGGGGGGTGTTATCAAGGCTGGGCAAGTGGTGTAATCTGGTGGTATTAGAGTGAGTGAGGGAAGGATAATAACATTAAGAACTGGCTGGATCCCTGAACTAATCATTTTAGATGCCTTAACATTGGAGCTTTTTGAAACTGTAAAATAAATTTTTAAAGGAAGCATAATAATTTTGCATGTTCTTCTTCGACTGCTTGTTCACGTCCATTCCACACTAGGTGTGCGAGCGCCGCGTGGCACGGATGTTGGAAACTTTTCCCCTTAGCGGCTCCTGTCAGGTCGGCAGGGGAGCCCCCTAGAATGGCACCTCCATGCCGGTGCATATATACCCCTGCCGACCCGACCCCCTCCCCCCAGTTCCTTCTTACCCTCCGTGGCGGCGTTGGAACAACTCTCTCTCTTGCTTGCGAATGATCCCTTAGCACAGTTGTAGCAGTTATTAGTAGGTAAGTATCTAACAACTAAGAAGTGCTAAGTCTCCTTCGTTAGTGTTGGAAGTTGCTTCCAGCACTAGCCCCGGGCTGCAGGGCATGTCGCAGGCCCAGGGGTTTAAGGCTTGTGCCGCAAGCCTATGCCGATTAGTGACCCCCATGACTCGCATCTCCATTGTTTGGGGGAATTGCACCAGACTGAGCGCTGCAAGATCTGTAAGGCGTTCAAGCCCAGGACTAAGAAAGAAAGGGACTTTCGCCTTAAGCCATTGCTTGTGGAGGCCGCACTGCAACCTTCGGCCTTGGAGTGTCCGGCTTCAGCGTCCTTGGTGCGTAGTGCCCTGGCGTCAGTCCGTGATCCTGCGGCACTGAGGAAGCAGGACAGGCCCCGACACCGCTCGACCTCTCCGGCATGGTCGAAGGGGCAGCCAAAAGGCAACAAGGGGCGCTCCCTGCATAAGAAAGTGGCACCTTCCAAGGGGCTGGGCACTCAGAGGGGCAGTGCGGCCCCAGGACATACACCGGCACCGGTGGCTCCGACGGCGCAGGCCTGTTGAGCCCCGGGCTAAGTGGTTTGAGTACCAATGAAGTGATGGAAGGACCTCATTGAGCTGTTGAAGCCAGCAATGGTGTGAGGCTGAGATCACTGGACCCAGGCAGAAGGCACCAATCTGGTCCCGACAGTGGCCCTTTTGGATTCTGTGGGCTATCATCAACAGCAAGGACTCTCTCCCAGTTCGAGGTCTTGCTGCTCGCGCGCGTCGGTCCGTCCCCCCTGTGCAGCACCTCTCAGCAGCTAAGGGAGGCCACGGTGCCAGATCAGGACAATCAACCCGGCAGGACGCAGACGTGCCCCCTGCCTATATGGAAGAGCAAGAAGGGCAGGGGAGAGAGGGCAGCTCCTCTCCTCTCCCCCCCCCCCCCCCCCCATGAGGCTGTGGGGCACTGCAGTGTGTGTGCCACCACAATCCAGACCAACTACAAGATGGTCTGGCAAACCCCAACCTCCAGCACACCAACAGTCAAGGGGGTAGAGAGGAAGTACTTCACCCCTTCCAGGGGCTCTGAGTTCCTCTTTTGTCATCCAGCCCCCTGTTCTCTGGTTGTCTCAGCCATTAATGAATGGAAGCGTCATGGTCATCAAGCCCTGCCCCCAAGGAAGAGGAGGGCTTTGGACCTTGTCCTTTTGTTATGGATTGCAAACCAGCAGGCGATCCTGAACAGACACAATTTCAACTCTTGGGTGGCAGTTTAAAAATAAGTGTGGCTTCAGGCTTTGGGCCTCCCGCCCAGAGGTCCAGAATACCTCAGGACCTGATCAGACTGATGCCAGGCTGCATAGCCTCAAAGATTCCCAGGCCACCCTCAAGTTGTTGGGAATGCACACCCTGGCGACTCCGAGGAAGCTGTTCAAGCCTCACTGCCACTGCTGAGGTGGTTACCAGCCTCGACCTAGGCAGGAGCAGGGACAATAGGCGCAGGCGGAACAACACTCCTAGCCAGGGCCAGGGCAAGCCCCAGCCGGGCAATAAGCAGGGGTTTTGAAGGTGCGCTCGGGGACAGTGTACCAACCCAGCTCCCAGATCCTTCCCCATATTTTTTGAACCGCTTGTCCCACTTCTCCCATGCGTGGTCCCATATAACATCGGATCGTTGGGTCTTATGCACGGTACAAGTGGGATACATGCTGCAGTTCTCCTTCCCTCCTACTCACCCTCCTTCCCTGTCCCTCTCACGAGCAACTCCTTATGCAGGAGGTTCAGTCGCTCCTCGAGGCAGGTGCGGTGGAGGAAGTCCCTTGGGAACTAAGGGGGAAAGGGTTTTACTCCTGTTTATTTTCTCATCCCAAGGCAAAGGGGGGGGCCTTTGGCCCATTTTAGACTTTTGCAGGCTCAACAAATTCTTAGTCAAGGTCCGCTTCTGTATGGTCTCCCTGGGCACTGTTATCCCATCTCTGGATCCAGGGGATTGGTACGCTGCCCTGGACATGAAAGACGCATACTTTCATATCGCCATTCACTTTGCTCACTGGCGGTTCGCCATAAACCAGCACCATTACCAGTTTATGGTTCTCCCACTCAGCCTGGTGGCAACCCCCTGCATGTTCATGAAATGCACGACAGTAGTGGCAGCCTTTCTGCAAAAGAGGAGAATACGGGTATACCTGTACCTCGATGATTGGCTCCTCGCGGGTCAGTCCAAAGAGGAGGTTTGTTCCCATGTAACGGTGGCCCTGGACGCATTCCTCAGACTGGGGCTTCTCGTTACGTGCCCAAGTCTTCCCTGATACCAACTCAAAGGCTGGAGTTCATCGGGGCAGTGCTGGACTCGGGGCAGGCGTGAGCGAGCCTCCCGGAACCCAGATTCCTGGCCATCCATCAATGCTAAGGTTTCCCACTACTACAGTCACATGCTGTCTGCAGCTCCTAGGGCACATGGTGGCGTGCACTTACGTGGTCAAGTACGCTTGGCTGAGGCTCAGGACTTTACAAGCCTGGCTCGTCCGATCGTATCGCCCAGGCAGAGATCCCCTAGACCTCGTTGTGATGGTTCCTGCCCATGTGTTGGACTCCCTGCGCTGGTGGGTGAATTGGCCAGTAGTATGCGAGTGTATCCCTTTCACTGCGCCGCAGTCTGCTCTGACACTAGTGACGGACATGTCAGACCTCGGCTGGGGGGCTCACTTAGGGGACCTAAGGCCACAGGGCTTGTGGTCCAGGGATGAAGTGTTGCTCCACATCAATAGGAAGGAGCTCAGGGCAGTTTGTCTAGCCTGCCAAACCTTTCACGCTACTTTGGAAGGTCACAGCATGACAGTTCTGACAGACAACGCCACCACCATGTTTTATATAAACAAGCAGGGTGGAGCCTGCTCCTCTCCCCTCTGCCGCGAGGCTCTTCTCCTGTGGGACTTCTGTATAGCCCACTCCATCCATCTCGAAGCGTTGTACCTCCCAGGAGCATGGAATGAGCTGTCGGACTGCCTCAGCAGGTCGTACTGCATGCACGAGTGGTCGATGAGGTTGGATATCTTGCAATCGGTCTTCCAAAAGTGGGGTTTTCCCCAAATGGACCTATTTGCCACCAAGGACAACAGCCAATGTCCACAGTTTTGTTCGTTCCATAACCACAGCCCTAACTCAGTCACAGATAAGTTCGCAATCCCTTGGGGCGGGAGTCTGAAATACGCCTTTCCTCTGCTTCCACTCATCCACAGAGTCCTCCTCAAAGTTCGCAGGGACAAGGCAACAATAATTTTGATCGCCCCCACTTGGCCTCATCAACACTGGTTTACGACCCTGCTAGAGCTGTCAGTGGCTGCCCTGATTGCCCTGCCCCTGCACTAAAATCTCATCATGCAGGACTGTGGGCATCTGGTCAACCCGGATCTGCAGTCTCTGCATCTCATAGCGTGGAAACTCTGTGGCTGAATGCTATGGAGAGCCAGTTCTCTCTTTCGGTAAGGCAAATTCTCCTTGGCAGTAGGAAACCCTCCACTGGGGGACCTACCTAGCTAAGTGGAAAAGATTCTCCTGCTGGTGTGAGTCTAAGCAGGTACAGCCACTCCAGGCCACCATTCCAGTCATCCTAGAATACCTCCTGCACCTCAAGCATCAAGGTCTCGCCCCTTCCTTGATCAGGGTGCATCTGGCGGCCATTTCAGTGTTCCACCTGGGTGAATCCGGGTGTTTGGTGTTTTCTAACCCCATGGCAGTGCGGTTCCTCAAGGGACTGGAGAGGGTGTTCCCTTACTCGCACCCGCCGGTTGCACCCTGGAACCTAAATCTGGTACTCTCCAAGCTCATGAGCCCTCCATTTGAGCCCCTCACCTTTTGCTCTCTCTTCCACCTCTCCTGGAAGGTGGCATTCCTGGGAGCCATTATGTCCGCAAGGAGGGTGTCTGAGTTGAGAGCCCTCACCTCGGAACCTCCTTATACAGTCTTTTATAAGGACAAGGTGCAACTCAGGCTGCACCCTAAATTCCTCCCTAAGGTAGTCTCCCGATTTCATATGGGCCAGGACATTTGTTTGCCAGTGTTCTTTCCTAAACCACACATGGACCCCAGTCACCGTAGCTTGAACACTCTGGATGTCCGAAGGACCCTGGCGTTCTATTTGGAGCAGACTAGGCCTTTCTGCAAGTCGATGCAGTTGTTTGTCGCCATAGCTGACAGAATGAAAGGTCTTCTGGTCTCGGCGCAGCATATATCGTCATGGATTATGGGCTACATTTGCGTGTGCTACGAACTCGCCAAGGTTCCAGCCCCGGCGATCACGGCCCACTCGACCAGGGCGCAAGCGTCTTCAACAGCTTTCCTGGTGCAGGTCCTGATCCAGGGGATCTGTAAAGCAGCCACCTGATCCTCGGTGCACACATTCACAGCCCACTACGCGGTCAATGAGCAGGCCAGAGATGACATGGCAATCGGCAGGGCTGTTCTCCAATCAATTGTTCCATGACTCCTACCCTCCTCCTATGGTAAGCTTGTGAGTCACCTAATGTGGAATGGACGTGAACAAGCACTCGAAGAAGAAAAGATGCTTACGTACCTTTTTTGTAACTGTTGTTCTTTGAGATGTGTTGTTCATGTTTATTACACTTCCCACCCTCCTTCCCCTCTGTCGGAGTCACTGGAAAGAAGGAACTGAGGCGGGGTTGGGTCGGCAGGGGTATATATGCACTGTCATGGAGGCGCCACTCTTAGGGGCTCCCCTGCTGATCCGACGGGAGCCGCTAAGGGTAAAAGTTTCCGACGTCTGTGCACGCGGCGCGCACACACCTAATGTGTAATGGACGTGAACAACACATCTCGAAGAACAACAGTTATGAAAAGGTAGGTAACCGTATTTTCTCTAGACTCCATTGGAACTTCTTTTTAAATAATTTTTTTGTTCAGACATGGTCATGTCTTTGAATGAGCACCAAAAGTTTTTAATATGGCTGTCATATAAAGTCTGCAGAAGGGAAGTTCTGTTCTTTTACAAGGCCCTCCAAAATGGGGCTCATCTTTTGCAAATTTCAGCAAGTCCAGAAGAGAGATGTGTGTGATGGGGAAATGTATACCTGGATGGGATAAAGGGTGGGTAGTGGATGATGCAGATAATTACAGGAAGGCTCTTATCCACATAGAAAACTTCAAGAACTTTTTACTAGAGGTCAAACTTTTAATGTTCAAAGGTTTTAGAAGTTTCTGAGGTTGATAAACTCCTTCCTTCCTTCCCTTTTGGTTCTTTGTTCCCTCTGTTCTTGCCCCTCTCAACTCAGATATATCTCCTGGGGGCTCCTCCAATACCTCTTATGTCCCACCTATTTACTCTGTACTCCTCTGTCTCCTTGCATGCATCTCTCTTCTTATCTCTGAAACATGCCACACCCTTTCAACACCTCACTTTAGTCCCTTGTATGCACCTATGTATCCTTTTGTCCTCTCTGTCCTGCTACCATTTCATGCCTTATCTCCTCTGTACCTCTAGGTTCATTTCAACCTCTCATGGATGGGATCCTCTTCCTGCCCTGCCCATCTCCCTTGTCATTATCCCATATTCTCCAGTGTCTTTCGGTCAGAGACTGGGGAGCACTACTTAATGCCATTTCTCCATGTATCTCCTAGTCCCCAGTCTTCTATTACCCCCTGCTATATCTCATCTTAGACTTCTGCCCTGACATACTCCACCTGGTTTCCTACCCCTATTTCTGACTCAGGCCTGGTCTACACTACTCATTTAGGTTGACGTAAGGCAGCTTACATTAACCTAAGTACAGACCACTGTCTTGTCCTACTGATGTAAGTGCCTGAGAGGGTGAAGAAATAAGCCCCCTAACATTTCCCTGGTCCTTCTTGCATGAACAGAGAGCAATACCTGAAGTCTGAAGGTGCACACAATTCGATGTTTATTGGGGTGAACTTCCAGCAAGCATGATTCCAGTTTCCTTCCTTAGTATCTCCCTTCCCAGCTCTGACACCACAGAGCCTTCCCGTTCCTCCCCCTTAGCAAAACATGATTCCAATTCCCCCACCCCCATTCCCTGTTCCAGTTTCCCCCCTACTTTTTGATTGACTGCAGACTATATAGTAAAACTTGAGCTGTGCTTAGCTATACCATAACCAATTATTTTACTGAAATTTAACTAACCAATTTTAACATATTGAAATATGATTATTTAACCAATTATATTCCACCACCTTAATTGATTTACACCCAACAAAATTAATTATACAGCAGACAAAAACAATTACTGAAATTTAACTAAAGACAGAGATTATACAGACAAACAATAGGGAAGTAGAGACTGCAGTGATAGAACAATACAGAAATGAGGATTTTCTACATTCCAGCTATTGATAAGTGAGTTCTTGCCAGACAGAATGCTATTAAACTTAAGTTTCCTTTTACATTTTTTAGGTTCTTTCCTTTTTTTTGGAGGTGATAGGAATACAATCCTGTCCTAATATTCCTAACAGCCCAATAGCACCTTATTTTAATGTGACTAGTTTGGAATGTAAGGAGGTGACCATACACTTTCCAGTTTATGGCTGGCCTCAGCTGCTTAGCTGAAGGCCTTAGCCTAAGAACAAGGCCTCAAACTGTCACAGTAAGGGAAGGCCTTACACCGGCAGACAGTGATTTTGATTCTTTCTTTTATACCTTTATAACTAGCTAAGTAATAAGAATACATCTAATTTTTTTAAAGTATAGACCTTTGCAGACAGGCCTGAATATCTATATCCTAACAGTGCCCTACTACAATGACATAACAACTCCACCTCCACAAAAGGAATAGGTCTTACGTCGGTATAGTTAGGGTGACAGTGTCTGTATAGACACTGCCTTACTTACATTGGCTGTTGGCTATCTTGTCAATTTCAGGGCTCTTGCTGGAGCAAGAAAGCTGGGCAGCTAGAGCCTGGCTGCCCCCTGCTCCCAGCCGGCTGTGCCTGCCCAGTTCCCCATTCAGGGTGCTGTTCCTGGCGGGTAGGTGAGAAGCCCGGGCAGCCGCCCCCCGCTCTCGACTTAAATCTGTAGTGTAAATATGGAGGTCATGCAACTGTAAGGCCTGTAGTCATTAATGGGTCATGTGATTTTTTTTTCTGATATTTACAAATCTTTCCAGAAGAATACCTGTGGAATGTAGAATGTGATATGCAAAACTTGAAGATGATCAGTTTCTGATTGTGACTGAGGAGTGGTTTAAAATTTGGACTTATGGTCACTTAGTTTCAACCTTAATTACATAATACCTATTGATGCTCCCTAATTACACATAAATGATTTGAATTACTATTGTTTTTCATTTCCCCAGTTTTTAATTTGATTCCTTGTCTAGTTAAATAGCTCCCTTTATAAAAACATAACTGCCTCTTATTACTTCAGTGTGTTATACAGTTTAGGATATTTTATTTTGTTTTGCTGATTTTGATACTTTATTACAATGCATTTTAAACAAGAGTTGAGAGAAGGTATTAATGTCTCTAAATTTATTAAACAGGCCCAATCTGGATCCATTACAGTCCATTGGAATTTTGTGATTGGCCATCCCATCTGAGATCTTTCCAAATGGAAAAAAAGGCAGAATTACTGATTTTTCTCCAGTTGTTAATTTTCCAATTTGGTCATTCATTTCAAATTGAGAAATTACACAGTTTTCATCTCAAAGTATTATGTAATTTATGCTTCAGTTTCTGTGTGCTCCTTGTCATTTGGGAAATATAGATTGGTAAATGCTTTTTACAAAAAAATTATCTTTTTGGAGTCCTAGTAATATTCATTTTTACCACAGAAATTTATGCTGCTCAACGTGTTTTATAAAACGTAATAAAAATCTCATTTGTATAAGATTTCTCCTATTCTACTTGGAATCTCATCCACAGATTCCCAACTCTTTGAAGTTTCCTTGAAGATCCTGGAGCCCTTCAGTTTTTTTGAATTTCAGGTAGGTAAGCATATGCGCGGATGCATGCGTTAAATTGGTCGACCCTCTCCCTATGTCTGCATCTGTGCTTCATGCTCCTAAGTTACTTTTTCCTGACAATTAGGTAGGACATTTGAGCCCCCAGACATTCTTTTCTTTCCTTGGTATTTATAGGCTATAATTCTTGTAAAATATATTGGTTAAATGTTTAATTTCTTAATAAAACAATGTTGGAGTGTTCTGACATTTTTGTAATTGTTACTTCAAATAAACAACCAACCACCCTTCGTATTTGTCAGAGAACAGACATAGACCTATGCGGGTCTATAGAGGCCTATCAGGATCATACATTACATTTTTCTTGTAGGGATCACAGCCTTTTACAGGATGCCTGTTTTGTTCAGATAGACTTCCTTCCTTTTACTATTTACTTTTTAAAGAGTTTTGATTTCCTCCCCTGAGGGCAGTATAGGCCAGCACCATAATCCATTATTCACTTGAGCTGGTTTTGACAACATCAAGAATGATGAAGCACTGAGTTTTTCTTGATAGCTTCTACATGTGAATGCTCCATTCCTCTTCATTTGAAGACATCTTTGGAGGTTCAGAGGCAGTCCTTTGCCAGAAAATTGTTACCATTTAAAGGATGTCAATTTTGGAAGTGAAGATTCCAGATCGTGACTGAAAATTCAAATGCCATATTTCCCATGGGATACTATAGTTTGTCTGTGGTCCTTAATGCAAGATTTTTTTTTTCTGATAATGAACTGATTTCCAGAGTGTTTCTTTAATAACTTCATGTGGAAGTGAAAGAAAATTTCTTGGACAATGTCCTCAAGCCAAGAAAGAGCAAGCTTCACAAGTTGATCGTCATGCTGCAAGTGGTATAGCATCTCATCCAGGACTGAGAGGGACTGAAGAGCTCTGTGTAAACTCAAAACGTGGGGAGGGGAGATAGCTCAGGGGTTTGAGCATTGGCCTGCTAAACCCAGGGTTGTGAGTTCAATCCTTGAGAGGGCCACTTAGGGATCTGGGGCAAAATCAGTACTTGGTCCTGCTACTGAAGGCAGGGGGCTGGACTTGATGACCTTTCAGGGTCCCTTCCAGTTCTAGGAGATAGATATTGAAGTTAGCCAAATAAAAGAAATTACCTCCCACACCTTGTCTCTCTGATATCGTGAGACCATCACGGTACAACACACTGCAAACATGGATTCTCCAGTAATAGGCCCCTGTGACTCTACTCAATTCCAAATATCCCCTATTCCATGTCAGGTGAAGGAAGAAGATATGTAAGTTTCTTTAGGAGAGAAGTATGGTCTTTTGATTATAGCACAGGACTGAGAGTCAGGGAGATCTGTATTCTATTTCTTGCTCTGTCACAGACTTCATGCGTAGACATGGTTGGTAAGACACATAGTTGCTTCATCCCTTACGGTCCCTATCTATAAAATAGATGCACTGTAGAAGTACAGTAGTAGTAGATACCTTCAGCATCTTCAGAACAGTTTATATTCAGTCCAGAACTTCTTTCACAAGCAAGGCCTAATACTTCAATGTGACCAAACAACAACTTTCATTGTACAGATCTTCCTTCTGAGCACTTTGTTTGAAACATTGAGATTTTTTCAGGACTTCTTGGAAATTGTTCAGGATGTCCATAATCCCTTTACTGTAAAACCATGAAGTGAAATGGATGATGTTCAGTCATAGTGACATTTTAGCACCCTTGTCTAGGGAAAAAGATACTGTGTTACCTCATCTTGGCTTGATTGGATTTGTAGGTGGTCTCTTCTGGAATATTTAACAACTGTTTAGGGGGGTTTTGGATGGGGGGAGACATTGTGCAAGTTCTCCTAACGGTCATAATTTTTGCTTTTGAATTTCTTGTTCTTTTCAAAGGTGGCCTTAAATATGTTCTTGCTGAAACATTTTTTTTGCTATCAGATATAAATTTGATCCCAAACAATCTTCTCTATTATTACTTTAAACTCCTGTGATACTGTTCTTCAGAGTACCTTTTTTGTTCTTCAGGGTACCTTTTGAGTCTGGCAGTTACCTCAGCCAGGTGAATAAATGATCTACAGCCTCGGTTAAGCAAGCTGACCATTAGAAAAAAGAGGGAGTTGTGGTTCGGAAGTTATGTCCTTTTTTTCTTGGAGATTCATCTGAATTTCACTTTATTGAATCATATTTTCTTCCAACCTTGATTGATCTAGGAAAGAAATAGTTATATAAGCTGCACAGTTACACTGAGTGCTTAGTTATAAATAAACTAGAGCCAGTTGCAGGTTTTACGTACAATTATTTGTGACTTTACTATACCGATAACTGTATTTCTCTGTTGTGAGAACTACCGTACGAGGGACTGGAAGGAAAATTCTGCTTTCACTTGGCACATCCCATTGAATGATACTTAGTAATCTGCAAACATTTTGTAAGCATTGCTGTTTGGGCTCTGATGCTGTTGTGGTCATTTGATATGCTTGTACAGTTCTGCATTATTTTCATAATCTTCATCTGTTGTCCATTAAAGGCAAACTGCACAGCAAAAATAAAATTGTACCCTTTGCTGTTCCTTAATGATGCATAATTATGGCCTGATTCTTTTCCACCAAAAATTTGTACTTGTTTTTTATATTAGAAATATCAGATCCTGTCTTCTTTTTCTTGTTTTTGTTATTGGTTGTTTTGTTGTTAAAGGGTTATGTTTGATGTTGATGACACAACAGGCTGAAATCTGAGCTATACTTTCCTGGCTTTCAATTAGCCTTTTGTGATGGCACTGTCCCATTTGTTCCTTCAGCAAAGAGGAAGGTTATAATCTGATATTACCAAAGAAAAACCACAGAGAAAACCCATCTTTGAGGCCATCTTTATATATCAGTAATGTACATAAACACAATTTTATTTTTACTTTGCAACTTGCCTTTAAAAGGCACTACTTTACTATAAACTAAAGAGTGGGAATATGTGGAGGAGATCCAAAGTAGGAGAAAATGGGGTTACTTTATCTGAAACTGGAGTTCTCTTATTGGGTCATCTCCTCCACTCACCCGCCATACTCCCCTCTGAGCTTTGCATCTTTGTGATTGGCTTCCAGTGTAAGTAAGGGAGCGTGATATCAACATGGATAAAGGGAGCTGGGTCAACCTGTTTGACACATGCATGCTTACCTACAAGAAATTCAAAATTTCAAAGGCTCTGAGGTAATAGAGGCATCTTGAAGAAACTTCAAACTGTTGTTCTATGGAGGAGATTGTCTAATAGAACTCCAGCTAATGGTAAGTAACCTTATTATTGTGAATATTTATTAGATGCCCAGAATGCTTATGTATTTTGCTTATGCTTACTAGTGAAGAGTGTAATGTTGTAATTTTCTGCTGTAAATTACTATTTAATCTTTTTTTTAAGTTACTGTTTAAATAAGTAGTGCACTATTTATTTGTCCCATTTTACACATTTTCCATTATTCTGGGCTTTTGACTTTCTTTAATTTCTGACAGGTTTTACAGTGAATGATAGCTACAATCAACAGAATCAATTTTCAGCTGTACAGCAACTACAGGATTCAAGCACACTTGAGTCTCAGGCTCTTTCAACAAGTTACCATCAACCAAATCTGCTTCAAGTTCCTAACCCAGAGACTATTAATGTGGTGAGTATCTATGAAAGATAGAATATATTGTTGTTCATTCTGTGAGGCTGTGAGGGGATGGTCATGAAAAGCACCAAGAAAATGAGGGAAGATTCAAGAAGACTTTTCTTGCTTAGTCATTTTTCTTTAAGACACAACAAAAGCAAAACAAACTGGAAAAAAACCAAAAAACGCAAAATAATAAGTTTCCCTGTCCACATGTTTAAGAATATAAAAATGTGTCACTTTATTTTATATTTTCTGGCAGTTTCCTTTCTTAAATCTAAAAATCAAGATACGCGTATGCTATGGATACACTTAATGTGAGTCATTGAAAAAACCTTACATAGGCAGATTGGAAATTAATTATGCTAATTTATGGAACAACTCTTATGGGTTAGACTTTTAAATGTTTCTCAGGGTTTTTTTTTTAAATTTTTTGGTGCAAATGACATGCTTTTTCATTATATAATCTTAGCATTACCTTACTGTATCCTACTTGAATGCGTGCTGTAACTACTTTGAGATTGTTTTCCTGATAGCTGCGCTATAAAACTGCATAATATACAACCACATCGTAACCTCCTATGATGAATGTTGGGTGGGGATCAGAAGACCTGAGAAACTGCGAAGTTAGATTAATAGATTTTGAGGTCAGAAGGGACTATCAAGATCATCTAGTCTGATCTCCTGCACAATGCAGGCCACAGAACTTCACCCGCCTGCTCCTATAATACACCCTTAAACTCTGGCTGAATTACTGAAGTCCTCAAATTATGATGTAAAGACTTCAAGTTACAGAAAATCCATCATTTACTATAATTTAAACCTGTAAGTGACCCATGCTGCAGAGTAAGGTGAAAACCCCCCAGTTCACCTCAAAAGATGGGTTTTAGTAGCTCCAGAGGAGTTAGGTGAGTATTTTCTAGCTATCTACATTAGAGCTTCCTTTTCCTTCAAATTTCATGCTGTACCAGCCTCACTGTGAGGCAATGCTGTCATTAGTCCTATAAAAGGGCTATGTAGAGTGACTGCTCTTTGATTTTGCCCGTTACATGACCCAAACAATAAGACCTGACTGCAAATTTGATATAGTTGGAACTCCCAGTGAGAGGGCAAATTTGTAGTGTACTGGCTCTGTTTATCCTGTTTTGTAAGCCCCAGTAGCCCTTTTGTCTCTGCACTTTTGCTACCCTCCTTGCCTCACAGTAGAGGAGTGCTGGTCCATTGTTAATGTTTAGATCCACTGTCTAAATTCTTAGAGAATTTGTGTATTTATAAATTTATGCTTTTATACCATTTCTGTTGAATACTTGAGATGTACACTTGCCCCAAGTCTGTGATACAGACTTTTGTGCCTTGACTTTAGTATTGCTGGATTTAAGATTTATCTTGGATCTCTATTTGATTTCTAGACTACTCGCCTCATACAAGATCAATCACAAGAAGAACTTGAACTGCATGCCCAACGCCCCCAGTTTCTTGAGGACAATGAAGATCAAAGCAGACGTTCATACAGGTCTGTTATATTTCATTTTAGCCTGTGTCACTTGATTTGCTTATTTTCTTACATTACTACCATTTAAATGTAGTCAAGACCAATACCATTAAGTGCTTTGGAAACAAGCAGTGCCATCTAAAAATTGATCAATGACTTTGTAGAAAGTCAATATAAAAAATACGTTGTGAAGGCTTTTTGATGATCATTTGGTTCACCTTAGAGAACAAAGTTAATACAACATTCTGAACAAAACTTCAAGCGGTGGAGAATCCTCACTGAGAACTATTCCAAATAGATTTCAGTAAGCTGGCTGTGGGAACATACATTCCTTAGAGTGTTTGTCCATAAACATGTGTGTAAAGATACGTATTCCACTCCTGGTGTGCATGTGCTCTCTGCACTTGAGATCTGAGTCTTTTGGTCAGCAATATCCTTCAGAACCATGTATGATCCCTGTGTGCCTGCACGAAGGGCATAAAGGGCAGAACACCCCAATCAGCATTCAGTTCCTTTTCACTGTCCATGACTATGAGATGGAGCTACCTAGTGTCCATGACTTGTTGTGTTTACCTTCACTGTTTTTCCTATGTCTTGTAAATGTTAGTGTTAAATTAGAGTGGGTTAGTTAGGTTATTATCCTGTTTTGTCTGAGGGACTCCCATATCCCCAGCAAATGTATCGTCCATAATTTTTTCTTGAAAAGGATTTCAGAAGCCAAGGAAGTATGTTTGCAGATGTTTTTGTCCGACAGCTCCATAAGACTGACTGCAGAAGTGCCCTACTATTTTAGTCCCACTCTTTGGACAAGTTCCACCTTTTTCTATGAGTGTTTCAGTGAGCTCAGGATTTGTCAGTTCCAGAGGTCTATCATTCAAGGATCCAGCTTCTGTCTCTGGTAAGACAGACTATAGCGGGGTGGTTACCACACTCCTGCCCTGAAGGGCTTAAAACAGCCTTGGGAGAGGGCTGTGGCAGGGAAAGCAGCTACTAGGCTGATTGGGGAAGCAGCTGCAGCGGGGCCACGCCTCAATCAGGCCTCAGCTGCCCCTATATAAGAGGTTGGGAGCCAGGAGCTCAACGGTCTGTCTCTGCGTTCAGAGAGAAGGGCCTGGCTGCAGGGAGGTTAACCAGGTATCTAGAGTGGAACAGGGCTGGGGAAAGGCCAAGGGAGCCAGGGAGCTCCGGCCTAGGAAAGCCCCAGGCTGCAGGCCTGGTAAGACCTATTAGGTACTGGGTTCCAGGGGCAGCCTTCGGGTAGCCAGAGGCAGCAGGTCCAAACCCCTTTGCCTGTGATGAATGGCTTATAGTGCAGTCTGCCCCAGTGAACAGGGGCTAGATGGAGACTGGGCAGTAGCCAAGACTGAGGCGAAGTAGGGCTAGTGGGTGGGGGTTCCCCAGGGGGCAGCGGCACCGGCATCCTGGGAGGGACATGGGGGCCAAGCGGCAGTGGGACACCAGACTGCAGAGGGCTCTCGGGAGGCTGGATGAGCTCATTCCCTGAGACAATCAGCAGGAGGCGCCGCAGCAGTGAGTCCCACACGTTTACACAGACAAAAAGCTTTTTGAGAATAAGGAGCATCACTCCTTGGAGGAAAAAAAAAGGTAGATTGCCTGTGAAAGCTTCCATTAAGAAAAGATCTAAGTCCCCTATTCTCCCATCCCAAAATTAGGCCTTTGTTGCATGCAAGATTTGCTAAAATAGGTTTACATTCTGAGCAGACATCCATTGGATATTCCTAATACTACAAAATGATGAACCTAGGGTGGTTGAATCCTTCCAGTCACGTTTGCAATTATTTTTGTGCCACCTTCCAATCAGAACCATACTGGTGATGAATTCATCCCTTTGGGGCTGTAGTGGCACATGTGGAGCATCATGTGCAAGTCCTCTGTTTATGAACCCATGACATCCTGTTCCTTGCTACATCTGTTGATGAGGGCCTCCTTTTTGGTTGCAGTTATGTCAGGAAAATGAATTTGGAGAAATAGAAGCCCTCATGGTAGACCCACCCTATACAATATTTCATTCTGAAATTATTTTTGTCCCCACTCTAATTCCTATGAAAGGTGGTTATGGACTTTCATTTGAATCATATATTTTTTCCTAAACGTCACTCAAATAAAGGAGAAGCTAGGTTGCATACTCCGGTGGGGGAGCATTGCCTTTTATTTACAAAGAACTAATCAGTTCATAGTTTCCTTGAGATAGATTATAGTAGTTGTTGAGCAAATGAAAGTCATCTAATTTCAGCCCAAAGGCTGTCTGAATGAGCTTCTGGTTGTATTAGGTCCTCTTATGATATGGCTAGTTTAGACTTTTGCAGTTCAGATTTATTCTAATAGGGCTCAGGCAGCATCCGCAGCTTCTTTGTGAAGTATTCCTATCACAGATATCTGTAAGGCAGCCACTTGTGGGGGAAGGGACAATCCGTACTTTTAAAAAGAAATATTCCATTTTGAAGCATCAAGGTCATATCCTTATTTTGGCAAAGCTGTACTACGATCTCTCTGATTAGACTGAGCAGTAACCGTCTTAGATTAGGTTACTGCTTTGTCAGTCACCAAAGATGGAATGAGTGTGCGTGTGTGTGTGTAATATATATATATTACACACACACACACACACACACACACACACACGCACGCACGCACGCTCATTCCATCTTTGGTGCTTCAAAATGGAATATTTCTTTTTAAAAAATTCGGATTTCCCCCCCCCCCTTTCCCACAACATGGATGATATAATACTAATACACAAGAATAAAAGATGCTGCCTAGCCTGATTAGAATTAGAATATATATATATATATATATAGTCTAAAAATATGGAAGACAGAAAAATTACTTTCCTGTACAGGAACTGAGTGGTGATTGGGCTCCTTTGTCCTTTATGCCCTTGGTATGGAGCATGATGATACTCAAGGTGCATGTGAAACCTATCAAAAGTATATGCTTACAGGTCAATAAGCTAACTCATTCTAATCTAACACTAACTGCAAGAAGTATAGTAAAAACAGTTAAGGTAAGTGTGTTAAGGTGTAGGCACTAAGCACTCTTTTTCACAGCCATGGGTGATGAGAAGGAACTGAGAGCTAGTTGGGCCATACTGCTCTTTGTGCCCTTGTTACAGACCATGAGGACACTCAAGGAGCAAGTGTAGCCCCAGCGGAGGTTGCTGGCCAGAAGACTGTGATCACAAATACGTGGGGCACCTTCACACCAAGAGTAAAGTATATATATATGGACAACACATCTCAAAGAACTCCACTTATTGTACAGATAAGCAAATAAATTTCCTTTGCCCTTGCAAAGGTATAACAGGATAAATGTGGGTGCAACCTGTGCAAAATACATAACCTGTGGTACTATTGGATGGCAGTCACATTACCCATACAGAAGATGCTGACAATTCAGTATGCAGAAGTGGCAAGTTGACTCCTTTTGTAGAGCAGATGATAGGATTATAGCCCTGGCCACTTTGCTAGGAACACCAAAAAAAGGGTCTAAAACCAGGAATGTTATGTGCTCAGGATGTCCCTGGTGTACAAGTACACCCTATTTTAAATAGGTGGTTGCTTCTCAATCACCTTTCTTCAAAGTGAAGACATGGGGTGTTTGAAATTGAGTGGTGATTGGCAAGCATTTTCAGAGTCAAGGGAGTGTGTGTGTTTGTTTTTTTCAGAGGTTGTAAACTTTTGTATGTTAAAGAACTCTGGTGGGTTTTTTTTTTTGTTTTGTTTTTGTTACTAGCTCTAATTGGAAGGTATTGTAGAAATGCAAGTTAACTATAATTTCACAAGAAAAGGCAATTTGGGGGAGAAGTTCAACTGTTTCGTTTCACCGGGTTGGAAATAAACCCATTTTATGTTTTTCATGAAACTTTCAGTGATTTTTTTTTAATAATTGGAATGTTAATTAAGGTAATGTGTGAAATCAATATGAAATATTTTTGCTGTCAAAAAAGATGTTTTTAGCATACAAAAATGTTAGCAATGGAATGATATGCATCAAAACTGATGCATAGCATGGTAAATTTCACAAAAGAAGATTTCCCATGTGTTGACAATTTTTTGTGAAAAGTTCAGTTTCCAGAAAAGACCAATTTTGATCAGAAAAACTTTTTGTATGTAAAATTTTAACCTGATCTACTTCCACTCTCAACGGACATTGCAAATGCTAATGAATTAATCTTCACAAATAACTTACTCTTCCTCACAAGGATATCCTCCTTTCCCAATTGAGGAACACAAAAATTAAGTAACTTGTCCAAGCTCACTGTGTGTGTCTGTGCTAGAGCTGAATTCTGTTGTTGTTTCCTGATGATTCTGGACAAAATGCCACCATTGTTGCCCCACTTTAAGTTGCTGTTTCACTTGTTTTAGGTAACTTAGGGCTGGTCTCCTCTACCAGGGAGATAAACGCTGCTGCAATTGATGAAGCAGCGATTGATTTAGCGGGTCTAGTGAAGATCTGCTAAATCGATGGTAGAGTGCTCTCCGGTCAACCCCGGTACTCCAGCTCTCCGAGAAGAGTAAGGGAAGTTGACCAGAGAGTGTCTCTCATTGACTCAGTGCCATGAAGACACTGGGGTAAGTCGACCTAAACTACGTCTACTCCAGCTACATTGTTCACATAGCTGGAGTAGTGTAACTTAGGTAGACTTAGCCCCGTAGAGAAGACAAGCCCTAAGGTGGACAAGGATTTGAATTACATGAGATGGGATTTGGAGAAACCAAAAGACCAAGGATATTTTTATTAAACAATAGATAGAACCCATCCAAAGGGTGCAGTCTAAGGGTTATCAGCTCCTGCAGTTAAGACCCAGAGGAATCAGTCTAGCACAAAGAATGTAACAAATACATTGCAGCATGAAGGTAATTCTAATGGGATGAGACATTTTAGATCAGAGTTCTCCCAACAAATTTTTTGGTGGCCTCAGAGTTCAGCCACTAATTATTGGTGATGGGCACACTGACACTTTTTTCCTAAAATACTTTATTAACTTTAGGAAAAATAAATAAATATGCACATATATATATATAGATATAGATATATCTATATATCTATATCCAAATCATTGTACTCTATTTATGTAGTTATTTTTTTTATAGACTCAATAATTAAATAATGCTCAGTTGTCTTTATTCTTTACTGGACCTAAACAGTATAGAAATACAAATAAGGTGCTTTGCACATTCTTGTCTTTTTTGTTGTTGATTCTTTTGCTTTTTTGGTCTGTACAACAATTCTGAAGTAAACTTAAAAATGCTTTGACATAATAGAAGTCCAAATAATAATGAAAAAAATCTGCAAATATGTCCATTTCTTTTCTTTCAGAAACAGACAAAAATCAATCCAATCCAGTAATAATGATAATAGTAACAACAAACACAATCCTGTTCTATTGTACTTTAGTAATACAGTGTGATAATGAAATTAAAGTTCTGGGTTTTAACACATCTATTGTGTGGAACAGACTATTTGCAAAAGTTCAGGAGTTCTTTGAATGAAAAGTCTGCAGGATCTCAGGTTCCCTGTGAAACTAGAAGGGAAATTTCCAGGTTAGCATCAGTGAGGCAGTTTCGGTACTTTTTCTTCAGAAAATGCAGTGGACTGAATGCCCTGTCACACAGCACAGTAGTGAAAACAGGGATAAGAAAAGCAAAGCAACTTTAGCTAGGGGCTTGTAGATGTCCTCAAACATGTACATGTTACTTCAGAACTGCTGTATTGTAACACTGGGTTGACTGAAGTATATTTTCATTCTTGAATCATTGCACGTTTTCACCATGAGGAACTTGAGAGAGCTTAAATCCAAAGAGTCAAATGAAGCTAATCTGTTTTGCAAGGCAGTTAGTTTGTTTGCAGCAAAGAACCTGACCAGAATTGTTGAATGGATCAGTCACAAAGGTGTACTGACGGAAAAAGTTTCCCTCACTGAAACGATTTTCAAGTTGCTCCAAGAGGATACTTAGGTATTTGGTTACAGCTAAGCCAAGTTTATGCTGCACATTCTCATTCTGAGAGCTGAGAAACTGATTAAGCTAGTAAAAAACTGAGAAGTCTTGTTCCTCTTGTAGGTGCTGGATGATGTCGGTGATTGTCAGTCTAAACATATTAATTATTTCAATGCTATCAAATATAGTTAGCTGAGATTTTTGAAGCTCCAGGCTCAAGGAAGCAAGCTTTGGTGGTAACTCTTTCAAAAAGAGCAGGCAACCATGTACTTCTGGATCTTGTAGCTTTTGGCACTTTATTTTTGGTGAAACTTTATTCTAAACTTCACAACTATTCTCGGAGCTCAAACAGCCTCTGTACACTGTAATTAAAACTAAGCCAGCGGACTGGGTTGTAATTCAGCAGCACCGTGTGTGTATCTCAGCTCATTTCGCTCAGAGTTGCGAATCTCCCTTTGTTGACAGCGTTGATGCATTTTTTCACTATGGATTCAATCCATACTTTTCATTGAAGCCTTGCTGGCAAGTACCGTATATACTCGTTCATTAGCCCATTCATTTATAAGCTGATCCCCCAAGATGGATAGGTAAAAATAGCAAAAACTGTATGATTCTTTCATAAGCCGACCCTATATTTCAGGGGTTGGCAAACTTTGGCTCCTGGCCTGTTAGGGTAAGCCACTAGCGGGCCTGGACATTTTGTTTACCTGGAGCCTTCACAGGCACGGCGCCCCTCAGCTCCCAGTGGCCGCGGTTGGCACCACTTCCCACAGCTCCCATTGGCTGAGAACGGCAAACTACGGCCACTGGGAGCTGAGGGGCTCCATACCGGCAGATGCTCCAGGTAAACAAAATGACAATGTATTAGATATTCAATTCAATGATTCCATAGAGTTTAAAATCCATCAAATTTTGGTGTAGACCTGTTTATAAGCCAACCCCTGCTCTTTGATGCATCACTTTTTTACCAAAAATATTCGGCTTATGAATGAGTATATATGGTACTTCTTGGTGGGCAAAACAGTGAAACAAAAAAAGTTTGAGTGCACCTTTCTGGAAGCGGTTCAACACCCCTACTCATGCACTTTCCATAGGTGCTGCCCCATCAGCTGTCAAGCCACAGAGATTGTCAAAGCTAACACGGCACTCCTCCATTCTTCGAGTGCTTGCTCATGTCCATTCCATTGTAGATGTGTGTGCTTGCCACATGCACCGGTGCTGGAAGTTTTTCCGTTAGTGGTATCTGTAGGGGACTACCTCTGACACCCTCAAGTGGTGCGCATAAGCACCAGTGTAAGAGTCGCCGCCAGCTGCCCCCACCCTCAGTTCCTTCTTACCACCAGTGACGGTGCCGTAATGTCTCCTTGCCTCGGCAAGCCTATCCTTCTCAACTGTACCCAGTTGCAAACTTTTTTGTATATAGCTGTTATAAAATTGTTAGTTTTATAGTTCCTTTAGTGTAGTTTTGGTGTAGTTTGTTAGTCCCAAATGGGACTTAGCCTAGGGATGGGGCATGTCCTGGTCCCTGGGCTTCAAACCTTGTGAGTGCTGCAAAAAATCCTGTGCCAGTCAGTGATCAATCAGCTTCCATGGGGAAGTGCTTAGGGGAAACCCACATTAGCGACAAGTGTCGCATTTGCAAGAGTTTGACAGCGGACCAAGAAGGAGCGGGACATTAGTTTCCGAGCACTCCTTATGGAGTCGGCCCTTATGCTGGCCTCAAAGCCAACCAGGGCGGACTCTGCTCCCAGCACCATGGGTTTGGTGCGGAGTGTGCTGCTGGCACCGTTCCCCATCCTTGATATCAGCTAAAAAGTAAAGAGAGGCTGGGAGATGACATTCTCCTATGCCCCGTAAGGGAAAGGAGAGGACTGGAGGAGAGCAAAGACCCACGAGGGGCAGCTCTTCCTCGCCAGATGGAGGTTGGGCCCTGACTCCTGCTGAGCAGCCGAGTCCAGTCTAGGACCTGCCCGCCACCCCAGGGAGCGGCAGAGTTATTCGGCACCTGGTGGTGCTGTCCACGCTGGCCGCAAAAGACATCCTGTCCCTGCCAGTGCCACCCACACTGACTACGGATGTACCCCGTTCGAGGAGTAAACTGGCCTTGGAACCCTTCCAACAGTCCCCATCAGTACGGCACCGCTCCTCACTGTAGGAGGTGCCCCATCAATGCTCGCCTGAGCAACGGCACCAGCCCACGGGCCTGCTGGAGTCCCCAGGATTGGTCCAGGGACTCCAGGCAGCGTTCCTCGGGCTCGAAGTGGTGATCACCAGTGGACTGGCACAGACCCGCAGAGGCATGGCACCAGTGCTCAGAGCCCCAGTACTGGAAGTGTCTTAGCTGCTCACCCAGCACAGGGCACAGCTCTGCGGTGTCAAGATGCTGGTCTCTGGATCCATGGCACTGGTCGCCGGAACAACAGTACGGCTCACCGCGAGCATGTTGATGGTCTCCGACTCGTCAATTGGCCGGCTCATGCTCCCACTCCCGCTCGACAGAGTGGCACCACGAGCGAAGCATAAGGCATCAATCACCAGGGTTCCATCGCTAATCCACTGAACACCACCACTGGTCACCGAGATCATGGCACCGTGATCCGTTGCTTTCCTACAGATCTTCAACAGAGGCTCGGGGCCAGGGCCGAAAGGATTGAGGTAGACAGGAGGCTTCAGTACTGGCCTGGTCCCCCAGACATGTATCCCTCTCCTCGTGCTCTGACAGTGAGGAGGAGATCCTGCCCATGGGCCAGGGCCAGCTGTCGGGCATCGGCATTCCCTGCTGGGCAACCAGTGACAGCATGGCCACATGGCCAGAGGCCTGCCTCTTGGCAACTCTGAAACCCGAAGGGATTTCCCCAACCATCTCAGGGGCGTAGGTTGGCCTTGGGGGCATCCAACAAACTGTCGGCAATAGTCTACCGCCCGCCCCCGAACTCGGACATGGAGTCAGAGCAGGCTCCCCAGGTCCAGCCAGCCTTGGATGAGGCTCCCGTGGTAGAGGCGGCGGAGTTGGCAGACCCACCTGTACCTGCCTCCTCATCGTCTTCACCCGATGAGACAATAGCAGGACCCTCTCACCCAGTTCCCTGGGACAATGCCAACGCTCACCAGGAGCTCTGAAAGAGGGTCACCTCCAACTTGGGGCTGGAAGCCGAGGAGTTGGCAGAACCCTCGGACTCCTTGTTCGACTTACTTAGTGTGGTAGCTCCAGCCAGGGTGGCACTGCCTGTGCACAAGGGGGTGGCAAAAATCACCAAGGCCTTGTAGCAGACACCTTCCTCACTGCCACCCATCTTCAAGTGGGCAGAGCAGAAATACCAAGTTCCTGCCAAGGGGTATGAGTATCTTTATACCCACCCTGCCCCAAGCTCACTAGTTGTGTCAGCAGCCAATCAACATGACAGACAAGACCAACCGGGATTGATGCCAAGAACAAGGAGGCAAAGAGGCTCAATCTCTTGAGTAGAAAAATTTGTTCTACTTCCAGCCTCCAGCTGAGTGGCCAACCACCAGGTCCTACTTGGCTGCTATGATTTTAATATCTGACAGTCCACGGTCAAGTTCTTAGACACGCTGCTGGAGGAAGCAGCTGAAGAAATTCCTGGTGATCCTGGACGAGGGTAGGGCATTAGCCTGGGCAGCCCTCCAAGCTGCCTCAGATGTGGCAGACTCTATGAAATCGCCAAGGCCATAGTTTGGGCCAATGAGGCAGGTGTCTTGGTTGCAATTGTCGTGCCTTTCAACGGAGGTTCAGCAGTCCATCCGAAACCTTCCATTTGATGGTCTAGTGCTGTTTTCTGAGCAGACAGACAGCAAAATTGCATGGCCTGAAAGACTCAAGGGCCACTTTGCGCACCCTGGGCCAGCCTATACATGCTGGAGCTGGCAAGGAGGTGGTTTAAGCTGCAACAGACCCATAGATTCGGCAGCCAACCTTGGTCAGAGCCCTTCTGTAAAAAGGGCAAGGGCTATAAGCACCGGCAAGGCAACCAGCCAGCTTTCTCCACTCACTTGAGCTCCACCCTGTTTCCAGCAGGGTGGTAAGCAGGCATTTTGAGTGTGTGCTCGAGGGCGACCTTCCAGCCTGGATCCTGCTCCCTTGTTATTTCCAACCGCCTGTCACCTTCCTCCCTGCCTGGGCCTCTATAACATTGGACCAGTGGGTCCTCAGCACAGTAGCAGGGGGATATATCCTCCAGTTTATTTCTATCCCTCCTCTCCCACTCCACTTCCCTGTCCCTCTTCAGGGACCCTTGTCATGAGCATCTGCTTACCCAGGAGGTACAAGGCCTTCTCTGAGTGGGAGCCCAGGAGGAAGTCCTGCTGCACTTAAGGGAAATGGGGTTTTACTCCTGCTATTTTTTTATCTCAAAGGCCAAATGAGGTCTACGGCTCCTCATCGACCTGTGGAACCTTAACAAGTATCTCAAGAAGCTGAAGTTTCATATGGTCTCCATCATTCCTTGCCAGGATCCCAGGAGACTGGTACACCACCCTCAGTTTGAAAGATGCTTGCTTTCACATACTGATTTTCAGTGCTCACAGATGATTCCTACGTTTCATGGTTGGGACTGCCCACTACCAATTTGCAGTGCTCCCGTTTGGCCTGGCAACAACGCCAGTTGTGTTTACCAAATGCATGCTGGTGGTGGTGACCTACCTCAGATGTCGGGGTATCCAAATTTACATGTACCTTGACGACTGGCTCATCAGGGACCTGTCCGGGTCCAATGCATCGAGATGCTTGCAAGCCACTTGTTGAGCACTGGGCCTGCTGATAAACGAGCAAAAATAAATATTAATCCTGGTCTTGTGGATAGTTTATTGGAGCGGTTCTCGACTCTACCCGAGCCAGAGCGTTTCTGCCAGACGACAGATTCTGGGTAATGTCAGATCTAATTGCCAACATCACCACACATCTGCTCACCACGGCCTGGATCTGTCTCAGACTACTGGGTCACATGACAGCATGCACATATGTCATCCACTGTGCGAGGCTCAGACTGCACCTCCTTCAAATATGGATAGCCAACAGTCTGTTCCCCGTCCAGGCACTCCCTGGACAAGGTCTTCACGGTCGCCCCAAAGTACTCACCTCTCTGCAGTGGTGGACTGACCCGAAGTTGGTGCTGGAAGGAGTGCCCTTCGAGAGTCCACGGCAGGGGCAACCTTTCTGATACCTTTTTCCTGTCATGGTTGGGAGACCTGATGTACACATTTCCACTGATTCTGCTTATTGGCAAAGTCCTGTTGAAAATCAAGGGGGACAAGGTGTGAGTCGTCATGATCACCCCAGTGTGGCCTCACCAGCATTGGTTCAGCGCACTCATGGAACTGGCCGTGGCAGCCCCGTGGCTACAGGCCTGCCACCCAGACCTGCTCTCAGATGACCACAGTCGGCTCCTGCACCCAAATCTTACCTCTCTCCACCTCACAGCTTGGATGCTTCATGGCTGAACCCGGGGGAACAGGCCTGTTCTAGTAAGATTCTGCTTTCCAAGAGAGCCTTCTGTAAGCCCTTCACCAGAGCGACTTATGTAGCGAAGTGGAAGCACTTCTCCTGCTGGGCATTGGAGTGCAACATCTCCCCAACCCAGTTGTTTCTGCAGTCCATCCTGGATTATGTGCTTCGCTTAAAGCACCAGGGCTTTGCCTGCTCTTCGGTCAAGGTGCACCTGGCAGCCATATCAGCCTTCCACCCTCGCGATCAGGGTAAATTGTTCTCACATGAGATGTGTGACCGGTTTCATCACAGAGACCCCCTTGAGCTGTGTTGCAGTCGACACATCCACGAACTCCTACCTGCCTCAGGTGGTACTGCTTGGGAATCACCTATAATGGAATGGAAATGAGCAAGCACTCAAAGAAGAAAAGACAGTTAGTTACCTTTTCGTTACTGACGTTCTTCAAGATTTGTTGCTCGTTTCCCTTCCATGACCCACACTCCTTCCCCACTGTTGGGAGTTTCTGGCAAGAAGGAACTGGGGGGGGGGGAGCCAGCATCCCCCTTTATACTGGTGCATACATATGCCACTCCAGAGGGCACCAGAGCCAGTCCCCTACAGATGCCACTGAGGGGAAAAGATTCCAGCACCGGTGCATGTGGTGAGCACACACACCTACAATGGAATGGACATGAGCAACACATCTTGAAGAACACCAGTTACAAAAAGGTAACTGTCTTTTCTGTCCTGGACACATTCAAAAATGTGTTTGCCAGTTGGCCTACCTCTGAGGCTCACTTGACATAAAACACCTTCACAACTGTGCTCCTCTGTAATGTGTCATTGCTCAGTGGTATCTCTCTGAAAAGCTTACTTTCTGGTTCTACGACCAGAACAATTTTCTCCAGTAGTTCTCCATCGCTGAATGGTTTCCTTGCTTTCCCCAAAAGTAGTGAAACTTTAAAAGTAGCCACGCAAATCTGATCCACTTTATTAAAAAAAAATCTCTGAGCTGCTGCTGTTGTATTTTGAACTTGGGTTTTGCATCATGTAACAGTTTGCACCTCATGGTAGTTCTGTTTCAAGTACCTGTGCATTAGTGGTATATTGACGTTGCATTGCATCAATTTTGATTTGACTAATTTCTCTCTTACAAACAGTGCACACTTCAGCTTGCTCAGAAACTGAATCAGACAACTTCAGAAATACAAGAAACTGCTTTTACCACTCGTCTTGAAATGTTTGTTTTTCTTCCATCCATGTTTTGCTTTCCTTAGCAGGAGGTGGGACCATCTCTATATCACATTCAGGGTCACATTCTGGTGCTGATTTTTTGAAAAACTTTCTGATATCCATTTGTGTATTTAAGTCTTTTGCCTTCTGCCACAAACAATCTCAGCCTACTCAAATGCCACGCAGTGACCTTGATGATGATGATATTGACCAATAGCTGCTTATGGAGCTACAGTAGTAGGAGATGTAAACACAGTATGAAAATGTTTTGTGACTTGAGAGGAAACCACACCTATGTAATTCAGCTCTGGCTGAATTGTAGCAATATGTAGAAGGGAATGAGTATGCATTATGATTTATGGTGTTTACAAGACAATTTTAAAACTTTATATCTCTGCAATTGTTGGGGCACTCGGGTACATAGGAGTATTTTGATTTCTATATTTGGGGAAGCAGGGTAATGTGGATTTAACCAGGACTAAACAGGGCCTTATGGGTGGGTGATGTGGGCAACCGCACACAGTGCCGTGGTGTGGGGAGTGCTAGGGTCAAGAGGCAAGGAGCGGTCCAGGCCTGGGGTTTGAGGCCACGGAAGGGAGCTCAGGACAATGGGGAGAAGGCAGCAGGACACATGGGTGATGGGGCGGTAGGTGGGGAGCCCAGAGAGGCAGCGGGAACTAGGGATATCATAGAATGTCAGGGGTTGGAAGGGACCTCAGAAGGTCATCTAGTCCAACCCCCTGCTCAAAGCAAGACTAATCCCCAGACAGATTTTTGTTCCAGATCCCTAAATGGCCCTCTCAAGGATTGAACTTACAACCCTGGGTTTAGCAGGCCAATGCTCAAAGCACTGAGCTATCCCTCCCCCCAGTAAATGATAGGGGCAGTGCTTAATTTGTAATGAAAGAAGTGTCAGGGCTCAAGCTGGGCAGCCAGAGAGTGGTGGCTGCTGGTGGGTGCCCAGCTCTGAAGGCAGGGTGGCATTGGGGTGCTAAGTGTGCTGTGAAAAGTGATATTTGTGTCTTTGTTAATATCACTTTTCACAGCAAATCCTGGCAAATTAAGACCTGGATGGAGGGTTGGGGGGGCGCTGCCGTGTGATTGGGGCTGATGATCGGCACTTTGGGCCAGCACTCGCAGGAGGCCAAGGTTGGTGCCTGCTGCTGTGTTGGCAGGGCTGGGGATCAGTGTCTACTCCCACTTGGCCAAGGGATCAGTGTCAACTCCCACGTGTCCAGGGAGCTCCTCACCTGCTGCTGCATGGTTGGAGCTAGGGGTTGGCATCCAGGACCAGCATCCGTTGCTGTGTGAGCAGGGCTGGGGGTCAGCGCCCCCGCCATGTGTCCAGGGGTCAGCATCTAGGGCCACTGCTTGGAGTCTGTGGAGTCTGCTGCAGTGTGACTGGGGCTCATTGTCGGCATCCAGGACGAGCACCCGTTGAAGCCAGCTGCTGTGTGATTGGTGCTCCTTGTCTAACACAGGGGATCAGCACCCTATGCCATGTGGCTGGCGGTTGGCACTTAGGGCCTGCCCTTTGGATCTGCACCTGCTGCTGCACAACCAGGACTGGGGGTGGGTGCCCAGGGACAGCACCCACTGGAACCTGACACCGCACAACCAGGACTGGGGGTGGGTGCCCAGCTCCAGCACCTGCTGGAGTCTACAATCGGTGCTGGAGATATGCACCCAGGGATCGGTGCCCAGAGCCCGCGCCCACCAGAGGCCAGAGTCAGCAACTGGGCTGAGGGTTGGCACTTGGGGTTCGCAGCTGCTGTCACATGGCCAGGGTTAGGGGTCAGTGTTGGCATCCGGGGTTGGTGCTTGGGGTCTGTGCCCACTGTTTCTCTCCCCCCCACCCCCGCTGCTTGCTCCGTCACCGTTGTATGTCCCACCTGTCTCCAGAGGTGGTGAAGGGCAGAGCATCCAGGAGCAATAGGGAGGGGGAAAGGGCAGCTGCTGCTTTGCCGCCCCCACCCCCGATCACCACCCAGGAGGCTGTCATGGCCACAGGGAAAGCCCCTGGTGACCACATGTCTATACCTGAGGAATTTATACTTTCTAAAACTGTATATTTGGAAAATATCTCTGTATGTTTACCTACAGAATTGTTTTAGCTGCTTTGCTGGCATTATCTTACTAGACCATAGCAAAACAAAAAATACTACTGATTATATCAAAGCTGCTTGTACTAAACTGAGGTGGTCAAATACTCCCTATATAATAACTTCACAAAATCTGAAAAACTTTGAGGACACATGATGTAAAATACATACATTCAAGAATAGGAGTACACTTACACTGCCGTTTTCCTTCATTTAAACAAGAATGACTTACATCAGTAGAGTTCAAATAAAAGGTAATAATAAATGTCAATATAGCACAACCTGAAAACTACCATTTCTTTGTTTAAACAGATGTGACTATTGCAACAAGGGTTTTAAGAAATCCAGCCATTTGAAGCAGCATGTGCGATCACACACTGGTGAGAAACCTTATAAATGCCAGCTGTGTGGCCGTGGATTTGTTTCCTCAGGAGTTCTTAAATCACATGAGAAGACTCACACAGGTAATGGAGTACCTTTTTAATATTGTGTTTATTCCTGGTGTACACAAAAGCCTCACTTATGAAAATACATATTTATTTATATGACTTCCGTTTTGGAAGTTGCTGTTGTCTCTTAATGTTCTCTATGTGTAGGTGAATCAGACAAGTAAAATACATTATTTTTTCTGTTACTTTAAGGAGTTAAAGCATTCAGCTGTAGCATTTGCAATACAGCTTTCACTACCAATGGCAGCCTTACCAGGCACATGGCAACTCATATGAGCATGAAGCCTTACAAGTGCCCATTCTGTGATGAAAGCTTCCGAACAACCGTTCACTGCAAAAAGCACATGAAAAAACACCAGACGGTCTCCTCTGCAGTAGCAGCAACTGGAGAGGCCGGAGGAGGAGGTGAACAACCTTTTTGTTTGTTTTTCTTCTTCTTCTTTTTTTTTTTTTTTTTTTTAAACTGTAATAGGCCTTGACTGCAAACCAGGCAAAAATGATTATCAAAAAATTGCATTCATGTGATATTAGCACTATAATTTATGCCCTCTTGTTTCAAAATGCAAGACTATGCCCAATAAGCCAGTAAAATTGCTCCTTTACATTAACTAGTAGAGGAAACAGAACACACTTATGAACAGGTCTGACGCATTCAACCCAGCAATAGTTTACAATACATCTATACATGGTATCCCATCCCAATGTAATTAATGGTCTTTGCACCTTACCGTAATTTATTAAAAATTGTTTCGTGGGGCAGATATCAAGTGACTTGTAAGAATATTTTTCATATTTCTGCTTTGAATAAGATCTTCCTTTCACATTCTGTCAACCTACTCTTTTTCTGGCTCCAGTCTCTAGCTAAAAAAAGGGTTATTTTCATTCATATCATATAGCAGCAAAAAAACTCACTTTTTATTGGAAATGTGTGTGGGCACTTCCATAAAGTCAAGATCCCACAAGAGTGGATTTTTTGGGTCTTTCTGTATTTTTAGTATTTTCTACAGAGTTTTAAAGTGCAGTTTTACTCTAAAAATTCCTTTTTTTAAGTATAAGTAAAGAAATGATTTTCTGCAGAACATCAAGCCTGCATACTCTGCTTGAAATCTGAAAGTCATGTAGGGTTCTTTCTAGCTCCTAATTCATTAACTATAAAGATTCTGTATCTTAGACTTAATTAACAATTTTTTTTGATGTGGGTAGAGTTAGAATCCAGTGTACTCTCTCCCATAGCTCTGTTCTCTAGACTAGGCAGTCTCCCATTGGGAATATAGCTGTGTTATAGTGGAGTTAAGGTTGAGAAAACTGATCAGTAATTTGGTGTAAAATTCATTATCAAGATGTTGTAATTTATCATAAAAACAAGCATTATAAAACCAGAACATTTAGCTTTAAGGTTAAACTTAAAGGTAACCCAAACTTGCATAGTTAAGACACCAAACAGCCTCAGCTCTGCCATATAAACACATCAGACAATAACTATGATTTTGATTAAGGCGTGTTAGTGTTCGTAATTGCAGGTTAGATTAAACTGATTTTCTGTGTGGTTTTTAAATAGTTGTATGTGTGGAAGAAGATGATGAAAATTCTGAAAGAACTGCTTCCAGAAAGTCTCGTCCTGGTGTCATCACTTTCACCGAGGAAGAAACAGCAGAACTGGCAAAAATTAGACCTCGAGAAAGTGCTACAGTCTCAGAAAAAGTTCTTGTCCAGTCTGCTGCGGAAAAGGACAGAATCAGTGAGATCAAAGATAAGCATGCAGAACTGGAAGCGGAGCCCAAATACGCCAATTGTTGTACTTATTGTCCCAAAAGCTTTAAAAAACCCAGTGATTTAGTCAGGTAAGGCGAAGCAGAGGGTCATGCTTTTGGGTGTATTAAGTTCTTTACTGGACATTTAACAGTACTAGCTTTTTGTCAAACTTCTTATAGCCAAGTTCACGTTTGTCTATCTCACTATGCATTATGGGGAATCACTAGCAGTTATATAGCAATTTTTCATTTCTAAAGTGATTTACACATATTAGTCTCTGTAATGTTTCCTTGCTATTTCATTCTCTAGAATTGACCACAATTGCTCTCTTCTCACATTTCCATTTCCCTGAATTAAGTTATTAATTTAAAAGTCTAACAATGAATAATTGTATGCAGGTGTTTGGTAACATTGTGGGGTTTTATTGCAGTAAAATTTTGGTGTATATGAAAAAAACTATTTGGAGAATGAAAAAGAATTGCAAAAATCTTTAAAAAAAATCCCCCTTCTCCAACAGAACACCCTCTTTCCAAGAGCTCTGAGTATGTAGTATAACCGTACATTTAAGTTTAAGTACTTCCAAACTTTTTTTAAAGATCTATAATAGATACAAAGTGATTGGTATGGAAATTAATATGTTTGTTTAAGAACGCTAACCAACACATATATTCAAGAAAACATGTTTTTGTCTAGGCATGTTCGTATCCACACTGGGGAGAAACCATATAAATGTGATGAATGTGGAAAGAGTTTTACTGTGAAGTCTACTCTGGATTGCCATGTAAAAACGCACACAGGTCAGTAGGAGTTTGAACTTGTGTACTTGCAGCCCCATTAGCTATCTTCTTAATGGGCTCTTTTATCTGTAGGTATTGGAGGATATGGTATATTTCACTATTAAAAGCACAATGTTAACATTAGATAACACTTTTGAGTCCAGAATAACTTTTATAGTGATCACTGATAAAACCTATTGTTTTAACATTATATGTATCAAAAGGTTTATGATAAGCCGTGTCAGGGAAATATGAGCAAAGCATGGCTATATGTTTTACTTTCATACCTGCTGGAATAGTCCAACACTTTGGGCTGGTCTTCACTACGGGGAGATAGACACTACTGCAGTCGATGAAGCGGAGATTGATTTAGTAGGTCTACTGAAGATCCAAACATCAACTGCAGAGCGCTCTCCGGTCGATCCCAGTACTCCAGCTCCCCAAGAAGATTAAGGTAAATCAACGGGGGAGCATCTCCCGTCAGTGCAGCGCAGTGAAGACATCGGGGTAAATCGACCTAAGCTACGTTGACTCCAGCTACATTATTCACATAGCTGAAGTAGTATAACTTAGGTCGACTTACCCTGATAGTCAAGACAAGCCCTAAGTGATGCTCTTGGCAGGAAGGGCAGGGTTTGGGGATTATATTAGAAAAGTTTTCTTTATACAACTCATGGGCCAGAAGGTACTTTTTCTTGTCTGATGAGTTTAAAAATGAAACCAACTTAAATATCTTGGAACACTAAGTAGAAAGTGTTTGGGCCATTTTTCTGCAGAAGGCGTTCGGGCTGGCATTAATAGTCTTTTTCTAAATTATTACAATAATTGCAGTGTGTTACCATGACTAGCGTCAGTAGATTGTAATTACCTGTACTAATAGACTTCTACCATAATAGATGTATGAATTAACAAAACTTTTTCTGAGTATCTTTTTGTATTAGTTTGTCATGGCTGAACTTTTACAACTTATTCATACAGCCACTTCTGAAGTAATTTATTACTCCTGGAAGTAATGGTTACAGAATCAGTATGTTGTGTAATAATGCTCTTTCTAACCATGTAAGAAAGTGACCCAAGTGGTTTATAATGTCATAACCTAAGATTATCGTGTTTTATGAAGGTACCTTTCACTCTAAGGGAGCAGTTTTTTTTTCCCCACTGTCTAACAAACTCCAGACAGTATCTGTGTTGATGAATGTTATCCCAAACTTGTTTCACTGAACAAAAGTGACAACCTCCTTGTTGAGGCTATACAATCCTGCCCTAAATAATCTGTGGAAGTCTGAGTTGCCATTCAAGAATTTAATAAATAGTCCTGTGATATCAGTTAAAGCCACATCTTGACTAGTAACAATTCTAGGCCGAACAGCCTTCCACAGCCTCGGTATTCAGTTGTAAAGAGTTGTGGATTGGGCCAACCCCAGAGTGTCTGGGAGCAGGTTAGTCTTGCCGTAAAGAACTGAGTTTAACTTGTTCAGGAGTTAGTTTGAGAGTTTGTCAGAGGAAATGGCCAAACAGTAGTCATGGTTCACTCATCAACCTCTCGATTGGCTGAAATCCTTCTTTCAGTCAGTTTTAGAGAGGTCTGAAATGTTATTCTTCTGTGCTTTGGGTGTCTCTATATACTATGCTGCCCGCAGTTCTTGTTTGGATAGGAAAGAACAAACATTGTAAAGTATGGGAGTTTGTTAGTACCTCACTTGAGCAACAGTGTGCCAGAAGCATGCTGCTACTTCTCAATGAATTGCACATGTTCATTCCACTATACATGAATGTGTGCACAGTTATCACAGATTTTTTTGCTCTCAGCAGTACCTGTCAGGACACTAGTGTGCCCTTTACTGCCACCTGCAACTGCATGCAGGTATAAGGTGTGGAGCTGCCCTGGGCCCCCTCAGTTCCTTCTTACCATCCATAATGGTTGTTGGCTTGATTCTAGCCTTGCTACTGCAAGTTCTTCTTCGAATAGTGTCCCTGTGGGTGCTCCACTGTAGGTGTGGTAGCGTCCCTGTGCGTGGGATCAGAGATCTTTGGTAGCATTTCCTGTTTCGTGCTGTGAGCGGCGTCCATATAGCGCTGTGTGGTCCAACCACCTTCAGATCCCTCTCAACTGCCCTTGGTCTGGGATCCCTAGCAGAGCCCTTCGTTTGTCCAAGAACCTTTAGTAATATTAGTGCTTATGTTGCAAGTTCGTAGTTATTGGCTATTTCTTTTATTTTTCTCTCTTCCCTCTCCCCTTTATAAACTTAAAAAAAAAAAAACACATTTTTTTCCTTTGCTCTTTCCTCCCTGTCTCCATGAGTGATGGTCACTCATGATGCATATGCTGAGTGAGAGGGGGCACTTATTAAAAAAAAAGTGCACCCTCTGCCTCAAATTGAAGGCATGGTCCAGAAAGGACCGTGAATTGAGACTAAAACTTTTATTAATGGAGAGCTCAGTGAGACCAGCCTCAGATCCTGGATCCAGTACCCCTCTCTCTCTCTCTCTCTCTCTCTCTCCCCGCAGTGGTCACGGGCCCTGAGCTCACCCATCAAGGAGCTGTCTCAAAGAAAGGCATCTCCTACGAGAGCCGTAGCCTGAATATCTTTGGAGACGAGACCTAGCTCCTATGACCATCCGGTCACCTGCAGTACTGGTGCTATTGAGAGGTCCAAGGCAGGACCACATAAAGGAATACTGTCACTCGGGACAGAGAAGGACAGTTCAAGGATCTCAAAATTGGCACTGACCACTTCAACTAAACAAACGACTTTGAGTGCATCAGCACTGTCCAAACCCTCTGCACCTGTGAATCATGTGGCACCATCTACTGGTGGTTCAACAGAAAGCATTCCACCTTTGGTGCCAACAGTATCCATAATCTCTGCACCAATACACACAACCACCGGTTGCTCCTGCCAGTACTGCAAGAGTTCCGATGCGTGCGAGACGTGATCGTCTCTGATACCCCAGAGTTGCTGCTCCTCCAAACCGAGTTCTCCATTGTTCATGCCTCTCCTCTGGAGACCCAACACATACCACATCATTCTCCTTCAGCAGTAAGCATGACACTATCCTTCTCTAGTGAGGAGGAATACTCCATTGCTCCTTGCACCTTGCCATCGTATCAAGAGGCTCCACACACAGAATCACACTGCCACCCTCGATACCCAGCCAGTGACCTGAATTGAACCAGGTCCCTGGTATGGACCCCTATCAATGCAACCCCATATGCTAATTCCTACACATTGGCCCTATTGGGACCCTTGGGCCACGTATAGGTCACTCTTTCCCAAACTGCCAACAGATCAAACACAGGCACAAATCCATTGTCCATCCTCATCAGTCTCTAGGCCTCCTGACCCAGACCCAGATTTGTTAGATGAGCATGAGGAAGAAATGGAGGAAGATGTTACACCACCAGTGAACATTAATTCATCCCCTGATGAGACCATCATGTCACCACCTCCAACACTGGCTGATGATTTAAAACATTTTCAAGAACTGTTCCACAGCATTGCAGACTCTCTCCAAGTCCCACGGGAGGAACTTAGACAGCTACAACACAAGTTGCTCATCATCTTACAGAACTCCACATTGGCAAAGATCGCATTGTTGGACCCAGCCAAGGTAATCTGGCAGACCCCAGCATGAATACCACCTGACTTTAAGCAAGTGGACAAAAAGTACTATTTCCCCGCAATGGACATGGAATTCCTATTTTCCCATCTTATTCCCAGCTCCCTTGTGGTCAGTGTGGTGCCATGAGAGAGGATGGCAACACCACTCCAGGGCAATCCTATCTCACAGGGACAGTCGCAAGGCGTATTCCTCAGCTATGCTCCAGTTTCACATTGTTAATTATGAAGCAGTTCTAGCCAAATATAATCATATGAACTATTCAGAATTCACTGAATTCAGTCAACGTTTCCCAGAGGACAAAAAAGACCAGTCTGATCCAGCACGACATCTGTGGTAATGACAAGGAGATGATTTGTTGTCAAACAAGTGAGTGTTGGAAATCGTCAGCAACAGGTATTCAGTTCTATTCCTCACTCCTTCCCCCCACCCTATCCCTTCTCACAAACAGCTTCTACAAGAAGACGTAAACCACCTTCTGAGACTGGGAGCTGTAGAACTGGTCCCATTCCAACACAGGGAAAGGTTTTTATCCCCACTATTTTCTAATCCACAAGAAATCTGGCAGGTGGAGACCTATCCTAGATTTGAAGAGCCTCAACAAATTTGTCAAACTACATGATTCAATATGGTCATGTTGTTATCAACAATAATCCCAGCACTGGAATGGGGACTAGCTCTTGGCCCTCGACCTCCAAGATACATACTTCTATATCACCGTACACCCTTCCCACAGATGGTTCCTTAGATTTGTCCAGGGTCTGACCATTACCAATACAAGGTACTACCTTTTGGCCTTTCAACAGTGCCCAGGGTATTTTCCAAAGTCCCCGCAGTGGTGGCAATGCATCTCTGAAAACAAAGGATTATAATATTCCCATATTTAGATGACTGCCTCATCAAGGCTCTGTCCGGAGTCGATGTGTTCCAAGCCATAAGAACAATGGATCTTTTCTCGAAACTCGCCCACTAGATAAACATGCAAAAAATGACAGACACCAGTTCAACCTCTGAATTGTATTTGGGCCCAAACTGGATGCTATAAAGGCCAGAGCCTTCCTCCCAGCTCACAGATTTTCCATGATAATCATTCTCATCTCTTCTGTGAGAACCAGCCCACAGGTTTCCACCAGAACTCGTCTACATTTGCTTGGTCATATGGAAGCAGCCACGTTTGTGGTAAAACACACCAGATTATGCATGCGCTGCCTGCAGGGATGACTACAAACAATGAACATACCCCACAGACACAGCCTGCACAAACCTCTCTCGTTACCACTCAAAGTCAAAGACTTATTAGACTGGTGGATGCAACCCTGAAATGTCTGCAACCTTTCCTCCATCCTGATGAACAACACCTCCCTACTTGGTTGGGGAGCACATCTACAGACCTACACAGTACAGGGTATGTGGTCCCCCTCAGAATCCGGATTGCACATTAACTTCTAGAATTATGTACAGTCCACAATGCATGCTTACACTTTCTACCAGTTATCAGACGGCCATAAGAGAAGTGATGGACAACATCGCCTGCATGTTTTATATTAGCTGATGGGGGAAGTGAGGTCCCAATCCCGGTGCACAGAAGCGCTAAAATTGTGGAGCTGGTATCCAGCATGGCATCAACATCTCTGCCAGATATCAACCTGGATACCAGCACACGATGGCAGATTCACTGAACAGGAGATTCTCACAAGAGGGAGTTAGACACAAGAGCCCTACAACACATATTGAACTGCTGGGGATTCCTGAACATAGATTTGTTCAGCAAACGCTGAGTGCCTACTATTCTGCTCAAGAGCGGGTCTGGGTCATCAATCTCTGGGAGACGCCCTCCTCATTATATGGGATGCACCTCTCCTCTACACCTTTCCACTCTTTCCCCGGCTGTTCAAAGTGCTTCACCAGGTACAAGTGGAATGGGCCAGAGTCATTCTCATTGCTCCAACATGGCCACGACATATAGTATCCTTACCTCATGCTCATGGCAGTCTGTCCACCAATCACCCTGCAGTTGACTCCAAACTTCTTGCAGGACGAATCTAGAACTTTTCCATCTGAAGACATGGTTCCTTCATGGTTCCAGGATCTGGAAATAATCTGTTGAGAGGATGTAAAGGAGATTGTTTTAAAAGGCAGATATACAACAACTCATTATACTTACCTACATAAATGGAAAAGATTCTGGACTTCTTGTGAGACCAAACATACCTCAGCTTTTTTGAAATGTCCAATATCTTTTTAACAATACTTCAAATTGAACTTTCTTTTCATATTTGTTTAGAACCTGACTGTTTACATTGTTATACAGTACTGGTAATTATTGATTATTTCTTCTTTTGCTCTCTCTTTTGTTGTCCAGGTCAGAAGCTCTTCAGTTGCCATGTATGCAGTAATTCTTTTTCTACCAAAGGGAGTCTAAAAGTGCATATGCGTCTGCATACAGGAGCAAAGCCATTTAAGTGTCCACACTGTGACTTACGGTTTCGTACTTCAGGACGCAGAAAAACGCACATACAGTGTCACTATAAACCAGAAACCAAGAGGGTCAGGAAGCCTGTTACCCGTACATCTGCTGAGGGATTACAACCAGTGAATCTTCTTAATTCTTCCACGACAGATCCCAATGTTTTTATCATGAATAACTCTGTTCTGACAGGTCAATTTGATCAAAATTTGCTTCAGCAAGGACTTGTGAGCCAGGCAATCCTTCCTGCTTCTATGTCAGGTAAGAATGAATACTTTCATTTGGGTTTAGTTAGCCAAAATACTAAGCTCTGATTTCTGTTAGAGAAAGCTTACAGACAAATTATAGTTCTTATTTAGATAAGACTTCCACTGAAGCCATTATTTGACTCTTCCTCATAAAGTGATGCTTTCAGCAGTGAAGATAGCATGTAGTCTGTCTATTAAGGATTCATTATTCTTAGGGGAGTAGAGAACATATTCAAGTTATGATTTAAAAAAACAAAAGCTCTTCATGTTGTTGTGACATTGCAGTAGTGCTATACACAAAGATTAGAACAATATAGATGAAATAGAAGCCTAAATTAGAGATTCCACATTCCGGTTTATTTTAATTAAATTCTATTGCTCTTTCCTGTAAAATAAGAGAAAATTAGTGTTTTATGTACACCGTTCATTTTAAAAATATATTTTTTTAACCTTAAGCGTTAGGTTATAAAGAAAGGAAAATTCATTTACGTTAGTTGAGGATATGAAGAAAACAACATTTAAAATACAGAACTTTTACAGTTACACAGATCCCTCCCTACAGTTAATTGTTCAAAGCAAAAATTAACAAAAATATTACAGTGAGCAATGCAGAAGAAATTAACATAAGTATAGGATAATATTTTCATAAGCGACTTGGACACTTAGGAGTCTAAGTCTTATTGGAAATAAATGATGCTAGCGTCCTAAGCATTTTTGAAAATGAGACTTAGGCATCTAAGGCACTTTTGAAAATTTTGCCCATTAAACCTTCTTTATAAGCAAGGACTTACCACAAATTTACTTCCATTTTCTTAAATGCTTAACATATCCATCAAGTTGTAACCACCATCATTTTAGCCTGTCTGGTTGGATCTTAGCCTGTTGCATAGAACTCGGTGAAACTGACTGGTTTCAGTTCACACAATATTGGTAAATATTAATTGGCAGGTTCAATTCGTGGGAGTTTTACATCCTTTCGAGTTTTGCTTGAGTGGAAAGAGGGGCCTTCAGAATATTCATATACCTCAGAATGGAGTAATGAACCTTTTAAGCCAGTGGTTCTCAAACTTTTGTACTGGTGACCCCTTTCACATAGCAAGCCTCTGAGTGTGACCCCCCCATTCTAAATTCAAAACACTTTTTTATATATTTAACACCATTATAAATGCTGGATGCAAAGTGGGGTTTGGGGTGGAGGCTGACAGCTCACGACCCCACCCATGAAATAACCTCACGAACCCCTGGTGCTGCAGGTTGCCTCGTACTCCACAAGTATTTCCTGTAGATGTAGTGGGAGCAAATTTATCTTTCTGGCAGCACAAAGATTGAAAATAGGGAAAGCAGAACAGATGGCAGTCCATCTGGCTGTTAAAATGGTTCTTATGTGACTTTTGAAAGGACATTTTTTATGTATTGTATAGTTTTTAAAAGATACAGGTCTGTTGAATCTTACGCTCATTTAACATGCACGATTTCAGCTTTATGTGGTCCGGAGGGGGGGGGGGGGGAGGAAGAGAAAAATAACAATTTTAATACTGTACCTGTAGTGTGAGCGATTCCACCCGCCATTCAACTCTATGTAATATTGACTATACATGGTTTTCGCTTTACGCGCTAACTACGGAACGGAACCCCCGCGTAAGATGAGACTCGCCCGTACATCCAGAGAGGGTGTATGTTCAAAAGCTGAAAATATTGAAATATTTGGACCTTTGTGTCTAGAATTCCAAAGTCATTCTGAAACTATTCTACTTTATGAAAGAAGCTGGTCACTGCTTAAATACTTGGATTTTTTTTCCTCTAAACGCATTATGCATATTTGTTTTAAATTTAAAAAATGGACCGTTGACTACTTGACTCTAATTTATTTTTCTTGGTTGACAGAATTGCAAATACTTAGATATTTCAGAATGATTTCATTTAAAAAAAACTGGATAAAAAGGAGACCAATAATGATAAAGAAAAAATTATAATATGACTATTTTCTTTGGTAGCTGGAGGTGACTTAACTGTGTCCTTGACAGATGGTAGCTTGGCCACCCTTGAAGGCATACAGTTACAGCTTGCTACTAATCTGGTTGGGCAGAATGTTCAAATTTCTGGAATAGATGCTGCCAGTATTAACAACATCACATTACAGGTAGGTTACTGTTAATTTCTATTAATAAGAGTGGATGGAGTGTTGTGTGTAGACTACCTGTGCCCTGGCAGAGCCCTATTGACTTCACTTCACTGTATAGTGTGTAATTATTCCATGTTGTACAGTATTAAAAATATTTTGTTTGTATATATGAGTGTGTGTTGAAAATAAAACTTAGAGTTTCTGGTTTTCCGTGGCCTTTTTTCTGAAAATTTTATGCAAATTTTATAACTTGCTTTTTATCCGTTAAAAACATTGGTTTTCCAAAGCACTTTAGTTCAAATTTTCCTCCTGTTTACAGTCTTTCACGGAGTGCTCTCCTGTTTAATGCAGGAAAAATGCATTATATCAACACCAAGGCCGGCTTTAGGGCAATTCCCCCGATTCCCGGGAATCGGGCCCTGCGCCTAAGAGGGCCCCCGCACCCTCTGCCAAAGTGCTGCCGGAAACAGCAGCAACCAATTGAGCTGCTGCCGAACTGCCGCCGTCTTCAGCGGCAGTTCGGTGGCAGCTCTTTCAAATCGGGCCCTGCACGTCCTAAAGCTGGCACTGATCAGCACCCTCCATCTCTAGATTTGTTGTTTAATTTTTTGACAACAAAGTTGTGAACATAATCCAGAAGAAATGTTTGTTTAAAAAAAGGAAGAGAAAATTCTTGGCTTCAACCACTTTTCAGTGCTTACTTTGAACACACTGTGGGGAAAATGGACTTGGTGTAGTTTTATTGGTTTTAAACATACAACAAGAACTCCCATATGTAAATCTGAATTACATATCCTTAAATACAGTGTATATATAAATAAACTAGGGCTGTTGATTAATTGCAGTTAACTTGTGTGATTAACCCAAAAAAAAATCGTGCTGCTAAACAATAGAATACCAATTGAAATTTATTAAATATTTTGGATGTTTTTCTACATTTTCAAATATATTGATTTCAGTTACAACATAGAATATTAAGTGTACAGTGCTCACTTTATAGTATTTTTATTACAAATATTTCCACTGTAAAAATAATAGAGAGTATTTTTCAGTTCACCTCAGACAAGTACTCTAGTGCAATCTCTTTATCATGAAAGTGTATCTTACAAATGTAGCTTTTTTTTGTTACATAACTGCACTCAAAAACAAAACAATGTAAAACTTTAGAACCTACAAGTCCACTCAGTCATACTTCTCGTTCAACTGATCGCTAAGACAAATAAGTTTCTTTATATTTACGGGAGATACTGCTGCCTGCTTCTTATTTACATTGTCACCTGAAACTGAGAACGGACATTCTCATGGCACTTTTGTAGCCAGCGTTGCAAGGTATTTATGTGCCAGATATGCTAAACATTTGTTTGCCTCTTTATGTTCAGCCACTATTCCAGAGGACATGCTTCCATGCTGATGATGCTCGTTAAAAAATAATGCATTAATTAAATTTATGACTGAACTCCTTGGGTGAGAATTGTATGTATCCTCTTCTGTCGTACTCACATTCTACCATATATTTCATGTTATAGCAGTCTCAGATGACACACCACATGTTCGTTTTGAGAACACTTTCACAGCAGATTTGACAAAATGCAAAGAAGGTACATCAATGTGAGATTTCTAAAAATATCTAGAATACTCAACTCAAGGTTTAAGAATCTGAAGTGCCATCCAAAATGTCAGAGGGTCGAGGTGTGGAGCCTGCTTTCAGAAGTCTTAAAAGAGCAATACTCAGATGCGGAAACTACAGAACCCGGAAAAAGAAAATCAGTCTTCTTCTGGTGGTATCTGGCTCAGATGATGAAAATGAACATTCTTGGTCCGCACTGCTTTGGATCGTTATCGAGCAGAACTTATGGTCAGCATGAACGTGTGTCCTCTGGAATGGTTGTTGAACCATGAAGGGACATAAGAATCCTTAGCGCATCTGGCACATAAATATCTTGTGACACTGGCTACAACAGTGCCATGTGAAGCCCTGTTCTCACTTTCAGGTGACATTATAAACAAGATGTGGGCAGCATTATCTCCTGCAAACTGTAACCAAACTTGTTTGTCTGAGCGAATGGCTGAAGTAGGACTGAGTGGACTTGTAGGCTCTAAAATTTTACATTGTCTGTTTTATTTTTGAATGCAGATTTTTTTGTACATAATTCTACATTTGTAGGTTCAACTTTCGTGATAAGGAGATTGCACTACAGTACTTGTCTTAGGTGAATTGAAAAATACTATTTCTTTTTTTACAGTACAAATATTTGTAATAAATATAAAGTGAGCACGGTACACTTTGTAGTCTGTGTTGTAATTGAAAGTAATATATTTGAAATGTAGAAAACATCCAAAAGTATTTAAATAAATGGTATTATATTGTTTAACAGCGCAATTAATCGCGATTAATCTTTTTAATCACACGATTAATTGCAATTAATCTTTTTAATCGCTTGACAGCCCTAAAATAAAAAAAATATGCTGAAACATTTCATTTTGATGTTATCAAAACATCAATATAAATATAAAAAAGTAAATTTTGAAAGTTATCTAAGATACCAATTTATAAAGCTTGAGGGTGGATGTACATAATTTAATAAAACACAAAAGTAAGTATATAATAACTCTAGCAAGGATGGAAAAATAAGTTATTCCTACTGTCGGTCCACCCTTTTCCTCTACTCCATTTCACCTTCTCTGTCAAAGGACTGAGGAAAGTGTCTTAAAGGCAATACAGAGGAAATACCAAGTTCCAACAAGAAGAACATCCTGCAACTAGTCCCCTCATGTTTTAATCTAATGATTGTTACAGTTGCTCAAACTTGCTGATCTCAATTGCTGTGGCAGACCTGGAGAAAGAGGCGCACTCTTAGCCAGGGCCCAAACCATTTATGACTTTAGTAGTTCATAGGCAACTCTTTGAATTGGATTAAAAACAACTAGGAAGCCAAGGTAATTGCTTAGGAACTGGTGTTAGGTTTTTTAATCCTATATCATTGCGTAACAAGTCATCAGCTGCATTCTGCACCAGATTTCATAAGCGACCTGTAAGTATGGCAAGGTCCAGATCAAAAGGAAAGGTTGATGTTTAAAAAGGCAGAGGGAATTAAAGGCATTTTAAGACTGTCACCTGGAATTCTGGTTTATATTAACTTTACTTATCCATATCTGACTCTCTTGGTTTTCAGATTGATCCCAGTATTTTACAGCAGACATTACAGCAGAGTAACTTACTTGCCCAGCATCTAACTGGGGATCCCAGTATGGCTCCACAGAACAACTCCCTCCAGACAACAGACAGCACGGTGCCAGCTAATGTGGTTATCCAGCCCATATCAGGCTTGTCTTTACAGCCAACAGTTACATCTTCAGCTAATATGACGATAGGACCACTGTCTGAGCAAGACTCTGTGTTATCAACTAACAGTAATGGTAAGAAGTGTTAATAGCCCCTTTTCTCTTGCCTTTTATTTTTTTTTGGCCATAATTCTTAAATCATTTATGGATAGAAATCTTTGTATTGGTTAACTTGCTCTTATCCCTCTGGACTTCATTAAATAAATTAAATTTATATTGATATTAAATGCATTGCTGCTTTAAGTTTGATGATAAAATACACAACTCCATAAAGAGAGTTCTGTTTGTACAACATAAACATCTGGGGCCTGATTTTTAAAAATTTACTCGTATTTTCCAGGCACACTTTGACCTCTAATTTTGTGATTGTATTTGCAAATTAGTTACTAAAATGTTAACAACAGTTTCATCAACAATACTAGTTTGAGAAAACATAGAGGCTGCATAGCTAAGCACATAAATTTCTGTCTCATAGAAAATGAGATTTCAAAATTTGTTTCCATTCTGAATTGGGATGAACAGTCGAAATCTCAGAATTTTTCATGAAATAAAATATGCTGAAACATTTCGTTTTGATGTTATCAAAACATTTAGTTTCAATAAGGTAAAAACTTTCAAACTTTGTTTTGATATATTGTATTTTAATGTATAATATCATAAAAGTTGAAACAAAATGTTTTGACCTGATCAAAACTAGCCATTTGAACTTTGATGAAATAAAGTTTTCATGAAATTAATATCTTCCCACAAAACATTTCAATTTTATTTTTGATGGAAATCTTTTTCTGTTGGAAAATTTTCAACCAGCTTTAGTTACAACTTAACTGATTGACTGTGTGTTTTGAAGTCTACATGATCACATACTTTTTCTCATGTAATACACATTTTTTCTATAATTTTAGAATTGCATGTTTATCCTCAATAATTAAACTGATAAGAACAGATTTAAAAATTGTATTAAAGCTAATGTTAAAACTATGTAATACACAGGTTGAGAAAAGATTGTCTGTACATCTGGGTATAGTGCTTGGATTATCCACAAATACAAAGTTGGTTTAAAAACTCATAAGATACATATAGTACATAATCTGCAATAACCCAAATTTAAATACATGTAATGATACAGTTTAGATATTAGAATCCAAATATTCGGGTACATCACTCATGAAAAGTTATACAGAGGGTTGGTTGTAGAAAGCAAATAAAGGAATGAGTGTAGATTGTCCCTCAGTAACTGTATTATCCTGAATGAACTAAAAGCATAGAATGAAAACAGCCAGAGTAACCTTTTAGCTATGTGCGGTGTAACCTCATTTGATTTGGAATGTTGGTTAGTAGTTGTTAAGTACTGTTTATACACAAAGTGTAGTTCTGAAGGTTCATGACAAATTTTGGAAAAATAAGTCTGATTTTCCCCAGTATATTCAAAGTCATGTCTTAGTGGGGGTGGTTTCCCTGTCAAACTACAACTTTGTACCTCCAGTTGTTTTGATACAGCTGTTGAGGTTAGTGTGGGTGGTTTTTCACTTTTTTTTTCATTCTCAAAAAAAGCCCAGCTGTTTTTGTTTTATTTTTGAAAATTCATGCAATCTCTTAGCAAAGAACTGCCTAGAAAACATTGGTGAAAGCATTTGAAATTGGAAAAATTGAAAATGGGTTTTAGAATAGAGGTACTAAAACTATAGCTGTCATTAGCTGTCCAGCTACAATAAAATAAGCTTGTCATTGTATCTTGCAGAGTTGTATTTTTATATAATTATAGCTGTGTACTATAACTTGCAGCACAAAGACTGGTTACCAAAAAGATCTAAAAGTTTGGGAAAGTAAAGATTGGTTATCAACAACATCTTATTCAAAACACAACTTTAAACGGTTTAGTATTGTTGTAAAGGCCAAGATTTTATTGGTTGTTTACAAATATTTTTTTAAAGATCTGTATTAATTATACAAAAAAAGTACTGTCATGTATTTTTTTTTTCCCCCTCCCAACTTATATTTTAGGTGCACAAGATCTCTCTCAAGTGATGACCTCACAGGGTATGGTGTCCACTTCGAATGGTCAGCATGAGATAACATTGACCATAAATAACTCAAGTTTGAGTCAAGTTCTAGCTCATGCTGCTGGTTCCACCACTACAAACTCATCAGGAAGCCCGCAAGAAATTACCCTCACCATATCTGGTTAGTATTTTTATCACTGGTCAATCATTCTTAGTTCCCATCCAAAATGCTAGCTATACGATAACATTTGCTGGATAACTTTATTAGAGGGTGAAATCATTTGTTTCCACTGCCTGCAAGTTTAGCCTAAGGCTATATCTACACTATAGACCTCTGCTGGCTTAGCTATGTTGTCAGGGATGTAAAGAATGTCATCCCTGACTGACATAGCTATGCTGGAGAAAGTCCCTAGCATAGTTGCAGCTCTACTGGCCAAAGCTGTGCCTTCACTGATGAATCTTGTTTTGTTTGTGTGGGCTGGTTTTACTATACTTACACCTAGTATGGCTTTGCTGGTATAGCTGTGTGTATGCTAGAAGTGCTTTGCTGGGATAATATACTGTACACCGTTACTCGTAAAGCACTCCTAGTGCAGACATGGCTTTAGTTTGAAGTATTTTAGATTCTCCAAGACTAAAGATAGCTTTCACAAATCTTTTTTTTTTTTTTAATGGTGAATAGCATTGCTTTGATGATGGTCATATTAGACTCTGTCCCCTCCTTTATTATATTACTATAGCTATTTTGCTTTTTCAGTCTCTGGGTATGTCTGCATTTCAAGCTGGAGGGGAAAAAAATGTTCTTCTACTGGCCTGGAAATACGTATCTCAAACCAACAAGCCTTGCTGCCTAGATAAGATTTCTTCCTCTAGGACAATGTTCTTAAGTTTGTGGACAAGTTACCGGAGGAGGCCAGTATTGGAAGAGGGTAACCTGCTGGCTAGGACCTCGCTACAGGCTGCTTTGGATGGTCCAGACTCTGCAGCCCAGAGCCAGAGCATCTGTAATAACAGTGTATTGTTGTTTGTGCTTCAATCATCGGGTCTTCCACAGGAGGTCCAAGAGACTATTCAGAATCTTCTTTTTGAGGCACCAACCATCGTCTTCACAGTCTCAAGAACTCTGTGGTTATGTCTGAAAGCTTTGGGGATTTATACTCCACTCTCTAAAAAGAAGCAATTCCATCGTCAGTCATTCCAGTACTACGCATCCTTTATCATTACGCAACCTGTCTAGGAGGAAAGGGAAAAGTCATCAGAGCAGATGCCACCATCCTCACTTTTTTGTCTTCAATAAGCTCTTCTAGACAGCCTGGAAATGCCAAGCAATCTGTTTGACTGCCTTGTCGAGGATAGCTTCCAAGTTTGCCTGACACCAGTTCCTATCCCTGTTTTTTCCAACAGGTTATCCTAGCTTGTACCCATATTACCACAGATCAATAGGTCCTAAGCAGTGTGGAGTTAGGCTACATCGTCCAGTTTTTTTCTATACCTCACTCCCGTCCTTCCCCCCAATCCCTTTTCCGGGATTACTCTCGTGAGGAGGTCCACCTGTTGGGAGGTACAGGCTCTCCTGTTGGGAGCTATAGAAGAGGTCCCTTCTCTCCACAGAAGGAAAGAGTTTTATTCATTCTGCATTCAAATTCCAGAGTCAAAAGGAGGTTGTAGACTCGTATTAGAACTGCCAAGAGCTGAACAAAATATATAAAGAAAACAAAATTTTGCATGGTGACCCTAGCATCCATTATTCCCTTCCTGGGGACTAGTACGCTGCCCTTGAGTTTGAGACACACATTCCCATGTGGCTATCCATCAAAGCCACATGCGATTTGTAAGATTTATGGTAAATAACTCCCATTATCAGGCCACAGTCCTGCCTTTTGACCTATCTGTGGCCCCTAGAGTATTTACAAAATACATGGGGATGGTGGTTGCATTCCTAAGGAAAACAGGAGTACAAGTATTTCCATATCTGGATGACAGATTGGTGAGAGGTCTCTCCAAGAGCCAGGTAGAATTCCGTGTGTCCAAGATCTAGTCCATCTTTAGAGTTGTGGGACTGCTTATCAATGAAGACAAATTAGTCTTTCTCCTGTTCAGAGAATATTGTTTATAGGAGTAGTCTTGGATTCTACTGTAGCCAGAGCTTTCCTCCCGCAAACCAGATTCCAGACGATGTTAGTCATTGTATTGGACCTGAAGGTCCATCTAGTCACAACTGTAAGGAACTGCCTCAGACTACTGTATCACATGGCCTCATGTACATATGTGGTTCAGCATGCCAAAAGTTATTTTAAGGAAGTTGCATCGGTGAGTGATTTCAATGTACTCTACAACTTATCACTAGATATGCTGGTTCGAATGACCATAGGAATTGTAGCCACCACGAATTGGTGGATGGATCCAACAAATGTATATATTGGAGTTCTGTTCATGTCTGCACAACCATATTGACTCTGGTTACAGACACTTCTCTTGGTTGGGAGCCCACCTGAGGAATCTACAGACTCAAGGTCTTTGATCTCATTAAGATTTAGCTGTCCAAAAACATAAGAGAGTTGAGTCATTCATCTTGCCTGTCAGGCTTTTCTCTCCACATCAAGAAAAAGACTCTTCTTGTCCTTATGGACAACACAGCAGCAATGTTGTATGTGAACTGACAGGAAGGGGCCAGATCAGATCATCAAGAGATGATACAACTTTAGAGTTTTGTATCACCAACATGATTCACCTCAGTGTCCCACGTTGGTGTTCAGTACAGTCTGGCAGACTCCTTGAGCAAATCTTCCACAGAGATCATGAGTAGTCTCTTTGTCCAGATCTAGTAAGACTGATTTTTCAAACCTGGGGCGTTCCTCGCATACTCCTGTTTGCAACTTATCACAACAGGAAATTTTTTTGGTTCTAGAGCAGATCACATTCAAGGGTCTCTGAGAGAAGCTTTCCTATTACTCTGGAAAGACAAGCTAATGTATGCTTACCCTCTGGTTTTGCTCCCTACCAGAGTGTTGCTTAGAATCAAGCAGGATCATGCTTGTGAGATCCTCATAGCACTGGTGTGGGCTTGCCAGCATTGGTTCTCCAGTCTGTTGAGCCTCTCAACTAGGGCTTCTTTTACACTTCCTCCAGAACCAGACCAAATCGCACAGGACTGTGGTCACTCACTTCATCCCAACCCAGATGCTCTTCATCTTGTGGCCTGGATGCTTCATGATTAACATCTCAGGAGTTCTGTTCAAAGGATGTACAAAACATCCTCCTGAATAGCAGAAAGCTTTCTGCTATGTACAGTTACCTATTTAAGTTCTCCTTAAGTTCCTTGTAGTCATAGCAGAAAGGAGGTTCACCAGACTGGGCTTCTGTATAGCTTGTTCTGGACTATTTTATTTAACCTGAAACAGCATTAGATCTATCAGGGTTCACCTAGCAGCTGTCTTCACTTTCCACCCTCCAGTTGCTCATCACTTGGTTTTCTCCAATCCAATGTCACTCAAATTCTTAAAGGGACTGGAGTGGTTATAACCCCAAGCAGAGGATCCTGTCCCTCTTGGGACTGAAATCTGGTGTTAACAAAGTGTATGGGTCCACTTTTTGAACCGCTGCTTACCTGTTTGTTACTTCTGTTAGTGAAAGTAGCTTTTTTTGATGGCGGTTAACTCTGTGAGAAGGGTGCTAGAGTTACAAGCCTCAGTAGCTGGCTCACTTTATACAGTATTTTACAAGGGCAATCTATACTTAGTCCACATCTGAAAATTCTGACAAAATTAGTCTCTCACTTCTAATTAATCAAGCAATATACTAACCAAATTTCTTTCCTAAACCCTATTCTCATAAGAGTGAGGCGAGACTGCATACTCCATGAGGGCATTAGCTTTTTACTTGGACAGGACTAGACCATTTAGGTAGTCATCACAAGTGTTTGTGGCATTTGAAGACAGGATGAAGGTTCTTCCGGTCTCAACTCAGAGAAACTCGTCATGAATCTCCTCCTGTATAAGAATGTGCTACAACATTACCAGTGTAACAGATCTGGTGCCTGTACAAGACATTTGTAGAGCTGCAACTTGGTCATTAGTGTGTTCCTTTGCACCTCATTATGCCGTATCAACATTCCAGAGATGATGCCAAACTTGGATGAATAGTCCTCCCATTATTGTTCAGGTAGACTCCGATCCCACTTCCAAACTGAACTGCTTGTGAAGTAGAATGGACATGTGCAATCACTTGAAGAAGAAAAAATAGTTACTAACCTGTTGTTTAACTGTTGCTCTTTGAGAAGCATGCACATATCCATTCCATGATGCCCATCCCCTTCCCCTTTATATTGGAGTCTGTCCAGTAAAAAGGAACTAAGCATTGTTGAGGACGGCTCCATCCTTTACACCACTGGTCCCCAAACTTTTTCATCTGGCAGGCGCCAGACAACGAGCCACGGAGGACCGTGGTGGCGGACGAGCATCCGTCGAAATTCTGCCGACAAGCAGCAATGTCAATCAGCGGCATTTCGGCAGCGACACCTCTGGATGATGCAGCTTGGCGGCGGCATTTTGGCGGATGCTTGGCCACCAGCCAGTACGCGGGCGCACTTAGACGCCTTGGCGGACCATGTTGGGGACCCCTGCTTTATACCATGCACAGCAGTATGAGGCAACAGGGGGCACATGCACCACCCTGATGGGTCTCACTAAGGGGAAAATCTCCAGCTGTGGTGCTCTGGGCACACAGACCTGTAGCGGAATGACCATGAGCACCATATCTTGAAGAACAACAGTTACAGAACAGGTTAGTTCCTGTTTTATCAAAGGACAGATTTTCAACAATTAAGCTCTGGATCCGGGTACTGGGTCTCATGGCTTCATTAGTACATTTCATGGGCCTAACTAAATGAGACTTCATGTTTGCTCATGAATATCTAAATATTAGTGAGCTCAGTAGTTAAGTGTACAAAAATTTGTCTGCCTGGTATCTGAAAATCTTCACTTGTGCAAACCAATTTATTTATGTTCCCAGGCACTAATGAACTGTCTCTTCATTTTCTGATGATATTTCACCTTTCTGTAAATCAGTTTCGTAATATAGATTTATTTCAATTACATTTTAATAAATTGAGGAAACTTGCACATTTAGCTGGAATTGTCTTGTGTTTTTGATATGTAATAAAACACTTGATACTGCTCCTTTTAAAAATATTCCTACAGTAGTGGAGTATACTTCAAAAAAAAATCCACAATTTCATAATCTTCCTTACTAATATTGCCCCAAGTACAAAATTAATCCTTTTGATTGGATGTACTATTTGTCCTAGTACTTTTTAATGAGAACTTGTTTGAACTAAGTACATTAGCAGAAAAATTGCTTTCTGGAGTTTCCAGATGTCATAGAAGAATTTCTCTTTTAGGTCAAGATCTTATTCAGCATAATTCTTCTGGAAGTAATGAGTTGAATGGGAGTTTACGACTGACAACACCATCAATTAGCAATCAATCAACAGGTGCTACGTTAACTATAAGCAATGATCAACTTCTGTCTCAGGGTACATCACTGAACGCTTCAGGTAAGCACTAATTGATTTCATAAGAGAAATAACTTTCTGTGTGGAAAAATAGTTGCTGGGCCAGTTCAGTAAATCTAAAATGTTAAATTCATTTAGTTCTCTGATTACAAAGCTCAAGATTTTGTTTGTTCTCTCACCTGACTCACTCATGTTCATCCCCACAGGACAGGGAGCAAGGGAGAACAAGGGAGTGCATCTAAAACTGTTGCACTGAGATAGTTAAAGGAATAATGCACAGAGGTTTCCTATTAAATTGGAGGCGTTAGGGAACCTGTCATGTGGCCAAGGAACAGTGATAAAAGGGTCATGATTCAAATTTCCCATAGGACTTATCACATTGTTTTGTAAATATGAAGCAGTTCATACTTCATACTCCTATAAGAAAAGTGAAATTTACTGACTGTTTCTGGTGTGGCAGGTCCCTGTTGCTTTCCTTTCCCCTAGTGGATGCAGGTCCTTTGTAATTATAAGCAGGCAGTTCTTCTTTGAGAGCATCCTTCTGGGTGCTCCACTTGAAATACACATGCACCTTCCATTGGCGATTGTTGACAGCAGTGCTGTTTGGCTTGCGCATGCGCCCTACCCATCCTCGTTGCGACAGATGAACTGTCCTCAATTCCTTCTCAGCTGCTGTGGCCAGAGGCAGAGAGTTCAGTAGTATTCGCTTGTGCAGATGCCTGCCTCTTAGTTGCTTTTTTAGTTTTATTTTTATAGTTACGGTAATCATTTTATTTCTTTTGGGATCTTTTCCACTAGCCGAGGCTTTGGCCTCTTGCTGCCTCCACTTCCCTTTGCACAGGGGTGTCCATTTTCAGAAGCCTTTTATGTTTTGGGGCATGCTTACATCCCCAGGCTTTAAAATGTTACCTCACTTGCTTGGAGTCCTTCCCAGTTAATGACAGCCACTCCCACTGAATCCGCTGCCTTGGGAATACACATGTGCTCTCAAAGTGCAAAATCTGCACTAGTTTTAAGAGCCACTGTAGGGAGATTAAACTTCACCTCTTCATGATGGAGTGCTCCCATCATCTGGCTTCAGGTCCAGGCCCAGAGACTCCCCACCAATACAGTGGCCTCCAAGCGACCATATTGCCCCATCAGCCTCCGGTAGACCTGCAAGTGAGGTGGGAAAGATTTCTATGAAAAGGAGTACTAAAACTCCTTAGAAAGAGCATAGTTCTAAGAGATCTGCTGTACTTGCGACCCCATGCCCCTTAAAGGCTTCCAAGGAGGTTCAAGAGATCTCAGTACCAAAGGTTCTAAGTTGCAGTCCTTGAGCTCATTTAAATCACATGGTACCCAATGATTGGTACTGAAGCCTCTGGTACCATCGAAGCATGACTGAAGTACTAGAGACTGTAGGGACTCCTCACTGAAGAAGTTGGTATTGCCTGCAGCATTTGCTGTGTCTTTGGTACCTAGCGAATATCAACGCTGCTGGCACTGCCCTTAGTACAGCAGGCGTCTTTGTCCACAGCCCATCAGGTTCCTGTGCAACCTCACCCAGTACCACAGGAGTTCAGATTTTCCAGGTATTTTTGTCTCCAATTAACTTACATCTCCTTTATTAAGCTCAGTTAGACTCCTGGTATGGCATCCTCTGCTATCTCTAGTACCTCACCTATCACCTGTACTGCATGATTTCCATGTGTCCATACATACATACATACATACATACATACAAACAGATCATCATTCCTCCTTCATCTGCTCCTCCATTAAACTTTTCAGATGAGTGCTCTCAGATGTTCAAATTTCTGTTCGAGTTCTTATGATTATCTGTCTAGATCACACTGTCTGGAACATGCTACATTGAGGGATATTTCACGGCTCGTGCAGCTTCGCCTTCCTCAGCACCGTCCTTAGTATGACAATCCTGGATGCCTGCCTCATTCCCTTATGTGCCTTCATTTCCAATGGCCATATTGGGACCCTTGGGCTGCATACTGCCAACAATTCTCCAAGGCACCCAGCGCTCACAGGGAATGTCAGGGACTTCATTCCCTGATTCCCTCCATTCTCCAACAGCAATCCCCACCTCATGAGGAAACATTAGAAAAACAGGAGAGTTGATGAGGCTACTCTGACAAATATTTCCAGATCCTCCTGGATGAAGCTATTATGCTCCTTCCATGTCCTGTGGATAACTTCAGTTTCAAGGCTTGATGAAAAGAATGGCAGCCACTCTTCAGATATCCCTGGAAGAAGTCTAGTAGACTCAACCTAAATTGTTGGACATCCTTGCTATGCTATCTTCATCATGGGTAGCCCTCCTCATAAACGAGACATTGTTAAACCCGCTAAGACAATTTGGCAGGTCCCTGCTACTGCCACCTCACTTCTCTCCCCCTTCCCCCCCCCCCCCCCCCGACATTCTAATAGCTAAGAGGGCAGACAAAAAGTATTAAGTTCCAGCTGGCGGTTCAGAATTTTTATTTTCCCACCCATCCCCTAACTCATTGGTTATGGATGCAGTGAATGAACGACACAGGCAGCACCATTTGAAGACCGTCTTATGATAAGGCTAATGTTCCATGAGCTCATAGATATTTTGGTCAGAATCGCTATTCAGTTGCCATCCTGCCACCCAGTAGTTTGGAACTTAGGGATCAGTTTCAGGCAGTTGTTGCAGAAGGGCATCTATCCAGAACAGCTTTACAGCCCTCTCTCGATGCCGCTGGCAAGTGCTGTTAAATCCATCTCCACAGCTCTAATCGTGTGTCAAGTCTCATGGTTGCAATCCTCTGGAATTCCGTGTGAAGTCTGGAACATTGTAGAGGACCTTTCCTTTGATCATCTGAAATTATTTTTCAAGTTCTCTGATAAGTCTCTGCATTCTCTGAAGGACTCAGGGCAACCTTTCATTTGCTGGGCATAAATACACTTGCAAACAAGAGGAGATTTAGTCAGGCTCAGGCAGCGTAGAGATCCTGATCAGCTCAGTTTCCCACATATCACAGCACCTCAGAAGCACCTAAAAAGAAACCCTGAATGCAGAGGGGGAAATTCTTAACTGCTGCACCACGATTGACTCAGTAGCCACCATCAACAAAGTGTTTGTTTTGACGCCTTGGTCGAGAGTCACAAACATCTCCGTGATCCAGATTTGCTGCTGTACTATTCTGCCCTTTCCTTCCTCCCAACTTCTGGGGATTGTCTCCCATTTCTGAACCTCATGCAAGCAGATTTCTTCTGATAGATGGCTCTTAGAGGTTATAACATTGGGCAACTTCATTCTCTTGCATTCCCTGTCTCTCTTCCTGGTCCCTTTTCAGGAATCCAGCTCATGAACCTCTCCTGACATGAGAGGTTCTCTCCCTTCACCACATAGGAGCCATGGAACAAGTTCCGACTTAACATAGAGGAAGAGATCTATTCCAATTATTTTCTGATTTCCAAAAAGAAGAGTAGGTGGAAGCCAATTCTAAATCTCAGCATGCTGAATACCTTCATCACGGTACAGAGATTCATGATGGTAACGCTAGCTGCTATCATTCCATCCCTAGATTCAGGAGACTGTTTTGTGACCCTTGACCTTCAGGACATGTACTTTCATGTCACAATACAGCCCTCTCACAAGAGAGCCTTACACTTTATCATAGGTCAGGACCACTGTCAGTATTGAGTCGTCCTTTGCAGCCCATCTGCTCTGCACCCTGCGTGTTTACAAAAGTTATGATGGTAGTTGCCTCAGAGCTTTGCCAATGGAGAGTAATTTGTTACCTCTATTTTAATAGCTTTCTTTACAGCAGTTTGTACTTCAACATAGCTGGCTTCTCAAGGGGTGTTCCTATGTCTCTCTTCCACATGCTTCACCTTCACCTCGGTACTGCATAATGGACCCCTCTTACTTCTATGGAGGATGGAGTTCATAGGGGCCACTCTCGATGCCATGACATCCATAGCCTGCCTGCCAGAAGGCAGGTCTTTCGCTCTGACATACTTAATAGCTCAAGTCCAAATAAGCCCCCACACCATTGCCAGATCATGCCTGAAGCTCTTCGGTCATGTGGCAGTGTGTACATTGTCACGTTACATGCCTGCTTACATATACCCTGCTTCAAAGCCTGGCTCAAGACAGTTTATACCCTCCCAGCAGAGAGAGTTAGAACAAGTTGCTCTTTATTCCCAGCCGTGTGCTAGTCTTTCTTGAATGGTGGAAGAATACAGACAAGGTATGCTCAGGGATTCCCTTCAGTTATCCGCCTCCTACTGTCACAATAGTTTTGGATGCATTCACCTGAGAATGGGAGACTCCTCTATGGGACCATGTTATCCCATGCAGATAGTCCGCCCAGGAGTTTACATATCAACTTTCTGGAGCTCAGGGCAGTACAATCTGCTTACCAGAAGGTCATTCTGTTTGTCTAATGACAAACAGGGTCAGTATGTACAACATAAATCAACCAGGGGTTGAGATCCCCTTCTCTGTGCTCTGAGGCACTCGGGTAATAGAACTGATGTATAGTCCACCATACCTGTATCTCAACAGGTTATTTTTACAGCTGCCAAAACACTGTTGCTGATGACCTCAGCCAACACTTCACCTCAGATCACAAGTGGGAACTTGAGAGATCCATACTAAAGCAGATTTTCCTTACCTGGCATCTTCCAAACAATAGACCTTTTTTCCAGTACTGCCAACCGCATATGTGCAAAATTCTGTTCGAGAAGGTGTCTCAGTCACCATTCCCTGGGGACACGCTTTTTCTTTTCCTGGTCAAAGAGTCTCCTATATACCTTCCCCTCCAATGCTGCTAATCTTCAGCGTTCTACACAAATAGGACAAAGCCATGGTCATTTTGATTGCATCAACCTGGCCAAGACAGGTATAGTTTCCTTCCCTTCTTTATCTCTTTTCCCAGCCAGTCATCACTTAGGATTTGGGGAACATTTGTCACCCCAGCTTGGTTGCTCTCTGGCTTAAGACTTGGTACCTAGATGGCTTTCGGGATTAGAACTCTCCTGTTCTAGAGAGGATCAAGAAGTCTTTTTGAATAGCAGAAAATAATCTACAATAACTCCTCACTTAACATTGTAGTCATGTTCCTGAAAAATACGACGTTAAGCGAATCCAATTTCCCCATAAGAACTAATGTAAATGGGCGGGGTTAAGTTCCAGGGAAATTTTTTTCACCAGACAAAAGACTATATAACACACACACACACACACACACACACACACACACACACACACACACACACACACACACACACACTAAGTTTTAAACAAACCATTTAATACTGTACACAGCAGTGAAGTTTGGTGGAGGTGGTGGAATCAGAAGGTGAGATATTTCCCAGGGAATGCCTTAGTGCTAATTGATGAACTAGCACTCGGCTGAGCCCCAGCTGTTAAGGCAGCACAAATGGAGGGAAGGGAGAGAGCATGGCAGACAGAGACATGCACCCTGTGAGAGACAAAGAGATGCATATTGCCCCTTTAAGTATGCTGACCCCATTCTAAGTACATTGCCTTTTTAAGTAGATCAGCAAATTGAGACAGCAGCTGCTGCCAGCAAGCTCTCTCTGTCCTGAGCCCTGTCGTGTCCCAGATGTCCCTGCTCTATAGAGATGGGGGGAGGGGGACACCATGACATTAGCCCCCCTCTTAGCTCTCCCCCTGCACAACAAGCAGGAGGCTCCCGGGAACAGCTCCAAGGCAGAGGGCAGGAGCAGCACATGGCAGTTGGGGGAGGGACAGCTGAACTGCTGGCAATTGATAGCCTGCTGGGCAGCTGCGCACAGGGAACTTAGCGGAGCGGGGAGCTGATAGAGGGGCAGCCATCCACCCTGGTTCCAAGCCCCCACCAGCTAGTTGCATTGGGCTGCTCTTTCTGTAAGCAGTGGACAAAGCAGGCGGTTGCCAAACAACATTACAAGGGAGCATTGTGTAACTTTAAATGAGCATGTTCTCTAATTGATCAGCAGCGTAACAATGAAACAATGTTAAATGGGATGACTTTAAGTGAGGATTTACTGTACCATGAATTACCTTCAGAAATGGAAGCGATTTTACCACTGATGCACTTACCATCACCTCTCTCCTGTTGATTCTCCATCTTGGAGATTTTGGAATACCTATTCACTCTGAAGAAAGGAGGTCTCTTGTTAGGTTCCATTCAAGTCCACCTAGCAGTCATCACAGAATTTAATTCTCCTGTGGAAGGTTTTTCAGTATTTGCTCATCCTTCAGCTTCCAGATTCGTCGAAGTGTTATCAACTCTCTTCCTAAGTGTGAACATGGGGTTTGAATTTAGTTCTTAATTTTCTAATGAAATCTCCCTTAGAGCCATTAGCTTCTTGTGTGCTTTGTGCCAGGGTCAGGCCAGATGGCTACAGAGAGTGTTAGAAGGCATATATATTAGTCCCAGATTAAGTAGATCCCTTTTCTCTGGGTAAGGTAACGGGCAGTTCCAAAATAATCGGGAACTTGCTGGAACCAACTAAGGCAGGCAGGCTAATTAGGACACCTGGAGCCAATTAAGAAGAAACTGCTAGAATCAATTAGGACAGGTTGGCTAATCAGGGCACCTGAGTTAAAAAGGACCTCACTTCAGTTTGTAGTGTGCATGTGAGGAGCTGGGAGCAAGAGGCACTAGGAGCTGAGTGAGAAGACGTATTGCTGGAAGACTGAGGAGTACAATCATTATCAGACACCAGGAGAAAGGTCCTGTAGTGAGGATAAAGAAGGTGTTGGGAGGAGGCCATGGGGAAGTAGCCCAGGGAGTTGTAGCTTCACGCAGCTGTACCAGGAGGCACTCTAGACAGCAGCAGTCCATGGGCCCTGGGCTGGAACCTGGAGTGGAGAGTGGGCCCGGGTTCCCCCCAAACCTCCCAACTCCTGATCAGACACAGAAGGAATTGACCTAGACTGTGGCTTCTACCAGAGGGGAAGATCTCTGGGCTGTTTCCTGACCCACATGGTGAATCTCTGAGGTAATCCAATCCACCAATAAGTGCAGGACCCACCAAGGTAGAGGAGGAACTTTGTCACAGCTTCTAAATCTTTCCATGAAAATGTTTTTTGGCAAATACCGCTTGTAACTGTGCCCCAGTGAGTCACAAATGAGAGTGACAAATTCAGGACAAACTGTTGAGAAATAGGGCAAACACCCCCCAAAACTGGTGGTTATTCTTCCACAAGATATACTAGACCAGTAACAGAAGTAAACTGATGTTTCACCACAACGGCTAACAAGTCAGAAAAACAGTCTCCTTAGGTGTTCCAGTCCTTGTATCACCACCAAAAACACTAGACTTAATGATGAGTGGTTATTTAAAACCAATTTAATCAACAAAGGGTTCTTCTGATCCCAAAGGACCAGCCACATTGGCCTAGGTCAATATATACACCTCTACCCCGATATAATGCGACCCGATCTAACATGAATTCGGATATAACGTGGTAAAGCACCACTCCGGGGAAGGCGGAGGGGGCAGGGCTGCGCACTCCAGCCGATCAAAGCAAGTTCAATATAACGCGTTTCACCTATAACACGGTAAGATTTTTTTGGCTCCCGAGGACAGCGTTATAGTGGGGTAGAGGTGTAACTTACTCAGTAATCATTCAGTTGCCAGTCCTTTAGTATCTAATATCTAAAGGTTTATTTATAAAAAAAAAAAAGAAAGAAAGAAAGGTGAGAGTTAAAAGTGGTTAAAGGAATCAAATACATACAATAATTACAAGGTTCTTGGATCAGGCTTGTAGCAGTGATGGAATAAAGTGCTGTCTTGTTAAGTCTCTGGTTGTTTCCAGATCATTGGAAGGTCCTCAGTCCTTTTGTTAGAATGCTCCCGTGAGTATAAATCTATAGTCCAGAGATTTAGACTAGAAAAGAGACAAAATGGAGATGTCTCCAGGGCCTTTCATAGCTTCTGCCATGTGGAGGGAAACCCATTTTTTCAAACAAAGCCAGTTTGTGGAAAAATGCAGGTAACAAGATGGAGTTTGGAGTCACATGGGCAAGTCACATGTCCATGCCTGCTTTGCTTAGTCATAGCAGAGGCCATTACTCCTACCCTAGTTAGAATGTTCACAGGAAAGTCTATTAAGTAGATAAGTGTCTTCCATGGTTCATTGTGAGTTGTGTTCTTTGATGGGCCATTCAACTTGGATAGTTCCTTCACAGTGTGCTGGCTAAATAACTTTTGGTGCTACCACAGGAGCAAACATTTGAAATACAGGTACATAGTTAATATTCATAACTTCAGATACAAAAATGATGCATGCATACAAATAGGATAATCATATTCAGCAAATCATAACTTTTCCATAGACATCTTACATAATTACTGTGGTGGTTCAGGTCTATACTACTCTCCAAGTCGGTGGTGCACATCCTCAACAGGAGTACTTTCATTGACCTAAGAGGGGCAGTCTGTGGAGCTGAGAGCCTGGGCTCTCAGTTTTGCTCACTGCTTGCTACCAGGAGCCTGGCTGCCCCACAGGCTCCTGGCTCCCCACTCACCATCAGCTGTCCTCCCCCTCACACTCTTGGTTCCTTGCTCCCTGCTGGGATCCTGGTGGCCCTGCCTGGGCTCTCGCCTCCCTGCCGGAAGCAGGGAAGCCGTCTGGGCTCTTGCCTCCCCACTCCCTAGTGGGAGCGGGGCAGCCCCCCAGACTCCCAGCAGGGAGCCTAGGTGCAGCTGGGTTCCCATCTGAGAGCCAGAGCAGCACCCACATTCTTGGTGTGGAGTGGGGAGCCCAGATTCTGGGGGCAGCTTGGCTCTGTGTGGGGAGCTCGGGCAGCAGCCCAGCTGGGACATGGAAACGTGAAATTGACAAGAATAACAGCCAATAGTTGTGGAGGTGGAGTTATGATGTTGGTGTAGTAGGGCACTTACATCAGTGGGAGCAAGGCTGTAGTGTGTACACTTCCGTAGTTAGGTTGACATAAACCAGTTTGTCAACCTCACTGTAGTGTAGACCAGGGCTGAGACTATGCATATCTTATACAGACAGAGCTAAATGAACAGTAGTGTTCTCCCAGATACTTTCTAAATAGGTTTCCATCTTCATCCTCTCCTGATATACAGCTGCTAATGGGCCGTGTCCAACTAGGGTAATAGCCCACTTTATTACATTTCAATCTATGTCCATTGCCATACTGAAAGATGTTCCTGTTGCAGAAATCTACAAAGCTGCTACACGGGCATACTTTCTCAACACATTAGGCCTAGGTGCATGCCTCTAGAACAGATGCTACATTTGGTTCTGCAGTTCTAGGCTGGGTTCTGAAGTGCCCATCTCCTTCAGAGGGTACTGCTCGAGAGTCACCTCAAGTAGAGCATGCATAGGGATACTAGTCGAAGAAAAAGGAGACGTTACTTACTTTGTACAGTAACTGGAGTTCTTCAAGATGTCTCCCTATGGGTGCTCGACTACCCGCCCTCCTTTCCCCTCAGCTGCAGAGTCTCTTCTGTGGTAGAAAAGAACTTGAGGATAGTTTGTCAATCAGTCCTAAGTATCCCCAGTACAGGGCACGAAGATGGCTAAGGTGCATACATGCACTGAAGGAGCACTGCTGCTGAAAATCTCCAATCAAATGTGCAAGGTGCATGTGCACACCTCCAGTGGAGTCCTGCATTGTTGGGGGGCTCATTATACAAGGTAAGTAACATCTCCTTTTGCCTTAGTGTCTGAACTGGCTCTGAATAGTTATAAATGAATTCATTAGATTTAGATGGTGGGCAGTGCAGCTTTTAGATTATTCCAATATTTTCTGAACACTCTGTCATGGAGCGTTCATTGGTGTTACATCAGGATAAAGGTCTATACCATACAGGGCTGAACTTTCTCAATAAATCTAAGGTCTAAAACTTCATGAACAAAGTAATCTTTCTCTTAACAATAGTAGGTATTAAAACATAATTCTGTGCACTGCAGACTAATAAGTAGTACCTGTGCATCATACTGTTCAGGAAGGTGGCAGCCAATAGAATGTTTTCAGCCTTGAGGATGACTTTCTCATATCATCAGTTATTTCAGATTCAAAATAAATTGGTTCATGACTAGGCAGCTTGTTTATATAGATGGTGTTGGAACTACCTAGTGGCTATTTCAAGCCACTAAATTTCTATTATTTTCATATACTGTAATGTGTTCTAATGTAGGTTTATATTTTTGGGGCCTGTTCTGCAAACAGATGCATTAACTAATTGACGAACAGAGGTGTCCCTAGCCTCTGTTCGTCAGAGGATGGAGATGGATGGCAGGAGAGAGATCACTTGATCATTGCCTGTTAGGTTCACTCCCTCAGAGGCACCTGGCATTGGCCACTGTCGGTAGACAGATACTGGGCTAGATGGACCTTTGGTCTGACCCGGTACGGCCGTTCTTATGTTCTTATGTTTACAGAATTACATTATTATTTTATTATTTTTATATTAGAGTGGACACATCTCACCATGATATCTGAGCCTTTTATACAGAAAAATAAGATCTGCCTCTGCTCTTGCTATCCTAATGTTTGGTCACTTTTACTGGTTTTTGTTTTGTGGTGGAATTTTCTTTCTTTGTGTTTCTTTAAATTTTGTTGACATCTTGGCTTCTGGTGTAAGTAGACTTTTGAAAAAGGTGAGTTTTTCCTCTGAGTTCTGAAGGTGATCAGATGAAGACACATTCTAATCTCCTGTGGTAGGGTATTCCATAGTGTTTACCTAACATTGAAAACTTGTCTTCAGTTATACTGCTTGTTATGGACCCATGTCCATGCAGCACAGTGCAAAGCTCTCACACAAATACATTGTTTTTCTTGTTGTTTGCCACCTCTCTGACTAAAAGAGGAGAAAGATCTGCAGTAGTGCCACCAAGTCTTAGTAAAGAATTAGCAAGCAAGAAATTATCACTCAAGTTATTCACCTAAAATAAAGTAGCCCTGTAGTTAGGATTGAGGCTTATGTTTCTTTTTTTAATGTTGCTCATACTTTATTTTTTGCAGAACTTAATACGTCAAGTGGAAATCTTCCTTCAACACCACCCATGTCTCAATCCACAGTTTCTGCTCAGAACTTAGTAATGTCTTCGTCAGGAGTTGGAGGAGATGGTAGTGTTACCTTGACCTTGGCTGATACTCAGGGCATGTTATCTAGTGGTCTTGATTCAGTTACACTTAATATCACTTCACAGGTTAGTGCAATTTACTGTTCTGCTCTTCTGGTAGAGTAATAATACAATCTCAAGGGACTGGAGTATCTGAATGTTTTTTCAGAAAGTAATTTTTACCACTTACGCACAGTAGATGAAGATGCAATTGATATTTTTGCTGCTAACAGTATGCACATTGTTGCCTAGAACCATTACAAAATTTCTTACGTGGAGCTGCAGCTTATGCCGCCTCATGCTCCCATGGGAAGGCATGAAGGCAGGAGTTCCCGTGACTCTCCCTGAGTTTCCTCTTACTGCCCGTGGCAGCAAAATGGAACCAATCTTTATAACAGCTTTTAGTTCTTTAATTTTCAACTGCATATCCCTGTCCAGATTGAATTTCTTTGATTTGATCCCCTTATACAACACTCTATCCCCATTCCCCCTCATCCCCCCAGGACATACCCCTCTATACAAAGACCTCAAGATGGTGGAGTCAAAACCTCTAGGCTTCAAGCCTTGTGCATCCTTTGACAGACTAATTTTTTTTAAAGATGGACACAGCAGTTGCCTGTTTTTGTGGGGTATAATTCATCCAAGCAGCAGGTGCTTGGTTTGCCTTTCGTTCTCTACTCATCTTAAAGGTCAAGATATGTGAGCCTGAAGCTCCATCTCTTAGAACAGTCTGAGAGTGACATGAGACCTAGAAGATCTAGGCTCGAGTACCCCCATACTGGTCAAATTTGCACCATCCAGCAGGCAGGTAATGCCAAGATGACAGCAAAGAAGACTGCACCAAGCAAACAGGTGTCACTGACAGTATCTACACTGTCACCAACTGCAGTATTGAACCTATCAAAACTTTTGATATTGAAGATGATGCCATTTTTGATAAATTGTATGGTCAGTTGGTCAAGAGACTAAATAACCCAATGTCAGTCAAATTTATTAATATGGTACAGGAAGAAGGTTCTATCTGACACCAATCTTCAAAAAAGAGCCGTCCTATACGGAAGTGTTACATTCACCTTATACAGAAGGTGTGCTCTCCAAAGTTCTACTTCTAAAGCAATCTTTTTATAACCTACTTGATTACCAGTAAAAGGAACCGTATTCCTCATTTGAAACTAGGTTCAACCAATTAGCTTTTTATCTTGTTTTTCTGGTACCATGGTGTGCCGCTTATTTTTGTTCTGAACACACTGTGCATTCTAGGTCATGATGGATCCTTATCTTTATTATGGGTATAGTATCAGAGGGGTAGCCGTGTTGGTCTGGATCTGTAAAAGTAGCAAAGAGTCCTTATAGACTAACAGACGTTTTGGAGCATGAGCTTTCGTGAGTGAATACCCACTTCGTCGGATGCATGTAGTGGAAATTTCCAGGGGCAGGTATATATATGCAAGCAAGAAGCAGGCTAGAGATAACGAGGTTAGTTCAATCAGGGAGGATGAGGCCCTCTTCTAGCAGCTGAGGTGTGAAAACCAAGGGAGGAGAAACTGGTTTTGTAGTTGGCAAGCCATTCACAGTCTTTGTTTAATCCTGAGCTGATGGTGTCAAATTTGCAGAACAAAAAGGAGCGCTGCTGAATACAGCACAGGCAACATAGTTGGCCTGCTTCAGAAATGTGCTGATCTCAGAGATTTTCAAAGCAATACGTGGAGTAACTCTGATCTTTTAAAAAATATGCACTTGACATGATAGCCAGGGCAGACACCAAAAGTGGGATTGCAATCTTTGGTTAGGGCAGTGTATAGAATACAGGTACTACATGTGTAGCTACATGCTGCAGTGAAAGGCAGGCTCTGTTCACACCTGACACTGCAGGGTATAGCTACACATGACAGTGAGAGGCTCCAGCAGCAGATCACTGTCTGAGCTGTTCCCTGCTACCTCCTCGCTGCCGTAGCCTTTCACGGTGGCGGAGAAAGGCTGAGGCAATGGGACAATAAAAATAGCAGTGCAGACATGGGAAGCACTGCTTGGGCACGTACCGAGTTGTGTAGGCTATATATCTTGGCTGTGTAGGTAGGGCACTCTGCTCACCTAAGCCATGCATTGCCATCTATGCTGCTACTTACACCCATGCTAGATGGGTCGTCTTTACACACCATCATAAGTGTAGATATAGCTTTTGATTGTGTGGTTTCTTACTCCCACCATCCGAGGAGGAGACTGCTTGCTAGTCACTTACAGTGACACACAATGTACTTGAAGAGAAAAGAATGGTTACTTACCGTACAGTAACTGTGGTTCTTTGAGATGATGTAATCAGTGTGGTCCCGTGATCAACCCTCCATCCCCATTTTTCGGAGTAGTCTGCAATGTGGGCTTTGAATTGCAAAGGAACTGAGGAAGTGTCCTGACCCCTCCGCCATATATCCCTCAGATGGGAGCACAAGGATGCCTGTGCAACCCTCATATTGAGTATAATCTGGTCTGGTGTGTGTCAGTTGCATGCACACCTACAGTGAGATTGACACTGTCTACATTCTGTCAAAGAGTCTCAGTTGCTGTAAGGCAAGAAACTTCTTTCCATGTGTTGTAGGATATACAACTCTGCTCCTTGCTCCTATCCTCCTTGTAACACTGCTGTACAAGAGACAGTTCACTGGGTTTGTAAATGTGATTTCTGCTTAATCAAAATTAGACAAATTAGTCACAATACAAGAACACATTTTTGAAATTTTAACAGTAAATCCCAGTGGCCTCTTCCATTTCATATCCAGTTAGGAAAATTAGTAGGAGAAACACCAGTGTGACATAGTGATGGAAGACTAAATATGTAAAGGTTCACAGTGTACCTTCCTCTAGGAACAAGTATTTGTGAATGTGAATAAACCTATAGAGACTTAAATAAGATATTTATTTTCATCTTGAAAATGCTAGTGCATAGTAATCAGTGACTTTAGGTCCAGGCCTCCAAAATATTTTGTAACGTGGACCAGACTTTTAGTATGTTGTCTTGTGAACCTGTTGTCCATCCATTTGTGACCACATAATTTCTGTGTCAATACACCTGTTTCTTTTGTGGAAAATAATAGGAGCGTATTTATTATAGTTGGTAACTATCTTTTTAAAATAAATTAGCTGCTGGAAAAAGCACTGCACGCCAGCACTATGTGACCATCTGGCTCTCCAACACTATCTGCATGTGGTTCATGAGCCATGGTTTAGGAACGTTTTCAATATGTCAATAGAGCTAAAGGTGCATTAGCAAGTAGTATGAAGAAAAAATCCCTATTGCTTCACATTAAAAAGGACTTCAGTGGTTGGTAGCAAAGCAGAACCATCTGCACATTTAGCAATAACTTACCTCTTCATATAATTTTTAGCTGAATTACATTTTTTGTCCTTGAAAGTTAGATGTTAATATCAGTGACTACATTTAGGTGTTGTACATAGGCCAAGTGTACAGCCAGCTCCTCTGTGATTGACATTTCCCTTCAATCTTAATATGTGAAAACCACTGCTGGCTTCTGTCTTTGCGGAACTAGGACTAAGTTGTTTGCTTATTTATTTTCCATGGATTAGGGGAGTGTGAGTACGTACACACACACACACACACAATGATTAAACATAGTGAAACAAAGTCTGTGGAGGCGACTACATTCCCAGATATCCCCCAATCTCTTCAGCTTTGCATGAAAAATAGTTATCTTGAGTTGGAAAAATAAAAATGGTGGGCTTACCAAACAACTTATAAATGTATATCTGGCATGATATACCATGCAAATGGTATATCAAAATATGTAATGATATAATGTATTATACCATTGGTCTGGTGACTTCCTGCTATGTGGAGGTGGCAGTAATACATTGTGGTTTAATTTCAGATAATGTGACACTTTAAGATATGTGGATTTAGCAGAGTTGATATGCTTATTTGGATATATTTTTAACCCCCATTGGCCTGAAAGCGCTAGGTTTTTTTTAATGATTTGTTCAAACTGATGTTTGAAGTAATCTTTTTAAAAGAGTAGTCTTGAATGATAGAAGGATTTTCTATTTAATCCCATTTTATAATTCTTTTAGGATTACTGGTTAATTATGACAATTGACTGTGCTTGTAAATACAATCACTTGAATAATTTTATTTTGATAGGGTCAGCAATTCCCTGCTTTACTCACAGATTCTAGTCTCTCCAGCCAAAGCGGTTCGGGCTCACAGCAAGTCATACTGGTGAGCCATGCACCACATTCAGCATCTACAAACTCTGATGAAATAACATATCAGGTAGATGTAGTTTATTTGTGTACTTTTATGTATAAAAACATGACTTTAATCAGATATGAAAATGATCTGTTTATCCTGAAGCAGAGAGTTTCATATAATTTTTTAACTTTATCTTAAAGTAGCTTATTATGGAGGCTGTAGCTTTATAGTTAAGACTATGTTGATTTTGCACTTAAAGCAGGGATTCAGGCTCTTCGTTAACTATGAAAAAATACCTGATATCTTCTTGATAAGTACAGCACTTTTTGAGTATAGAATAAATTTTATGAGCATTTCCAAGTAAATCTATTAACTAGTTCAGGCTTTAAAATGGGTCCTTAAAGAAAGTTGGCACTCCAAGCTCGTCCCCTTCCCAGATCTTCCCCCTCCAACCTCCTCAGTGATTTTAATAACAGAATAATACAGACTCTCCAGACTTTGCATATACTTGAAACTTGCTTAAATCTTGTGCATGTATTACATTTTGAAGAATTTTTAAAAGATTAATTAGCAAGTTTTCTATCAATTCTGTATCAAATTACAATAAGGAGGGAGGAAAATAAAAAGTATATTATTTGAAAACGAATTTAATCATATATGGAACCACAACCATGAAAATACCTTACTCATAATAGTGTGATAATTGTATGACATCAGTACAAGGCAAGTTAAGGTTTAGTATCTATGCATTGCCGATTCATAACATTAAGTTTAATCTTAACTCTTAATTTCCTGGCTTTATAATGATCGGTTTTGGGAGAATTACAACATCCCTATAATGTACTGACTATGAATAACTGTCATGTATTCTCATCCATAACTTCCATCTTGCCATTGCTTTTGTCTTAGAATTCATATAGACTTAGATTTTTAATATTGCAGGTGGCAAGAAACATAATTTATGCATGTAGTTTCTGCAGTTCCATGCATAATCACTGCTGCAAGGTGCATAAATTATGGTCTAAATTTGATTTTGAATATTTGTAGTGTCCAAAATTCTGTTTTAAAAATGGATGCTTTCAAAATACAAATATATATCTCCTTTTACTCGTCTTCTTTTCAAACTAATCCTAGCCTTTTCAATGTATGCATGATTTCCGCCATCGCAGTGTGTCAAATAACTTTCACTGCTCTTTTCCCTTACCATGTCTCTTCTGAGATGAGGTGACCAATTTGAACACACTAGTAAAGGTCACACTGTAACAGCAATTTGCCTATTGGGTATAATACTTTTCTCTATTTCCCTTTTCATTCAGGTTACAGTAGCATCATGTTTGTTTTTATTTAACCATTGCTGACATCTTGGTATTGCTGCCCACACTTCAATCTTTTTCTGTGAGGTTACAACTAATTTAGGACCCATTAGTGTATATTTACAGTTTAAACTATTCTTTTCAATGTGCTTTACATTGCACTTGACTTTAGTAAACTTAATCTACCATTTCTGTTTTCTAGTTTAGTTCTTATTGAAATTCTATAAATCTTCTTTTGCCATGACTATCCTAAATAATTTCATATACATTAATATGTGCTGTGTCATGTTTGAGTCAATTATCTCATTCTAGAAATTACTGAATTTTAAAATGAGTTCTCAAGCAGCCTCAAGTTATTTCCTTTTAAAAAAAAAGTGGGGCAAAATTCTTAAAAATGCCTAAGTAACTTCAGCACTTAAATCCAATTGAATTTTAATTGGACTTAGGCACTTTTAACCATTTCACTTGTAGGCTCCTAAGTGCCTAAATCCCTTTTGAAAATGGGCTTTCAACCTCTCTGTCACTAAAACTTTTGAAAATTTTACTTGTGCTGAAGAAATAAAAGAAATAGAAAAGATCCTGTGACTTGTACAATCTACAGGTTTATGGACACGTCGTGCCCTCATTTCCAAATCCTTTAAAAAATTGTGAATTCTGTTTGGTAAAAGGTGCGTCACTTTCTAACTCTGCTTTTGAGCAAGTGGTCTTTGCTAAAGAAAGGATAGAAACAGACTACACCAGAACTTTGTGTACCTTCATACGTCTGATACACATGTATGCTTGGAATTGCCATTGAATGTACACAAAATATCTAATCACCGGTGTTCTTTCTTTTCCAGAACATAAAGACATGTATTGGTCAAGGTTAAAAATCCATTTCTATTACATAAATGCCTTTTTACTGAATTCTTCTAAGTGAGGCCTTACTCTCCTCCTCCTTATTTTGAAGTATGACAGGGTCATTCCCTCTTACCTCACTTATTGCTCATAGCCATTGGGGGTGGGGGATCACTCTCACTAAATTAGTTATTTCTTGTATAAATCATGCAAGCCAGAGACCTGTGGGAAAAAATCTGTTAGGTAAAAATAGACAAATAGATGGATATTGTTATCAAATAGATGACACATTAATTTTCCTAATATTCATAAGTATCAGTTTTTATTCTTCATTGATAAACCTGAATCTCCTTGGTTACTCTATAAAAGGCAATTAACTTTTTCTCCCTTGCTAACTGTGCTAACCTTCTATACACTTAAGAAATCTTAAAAATCATCTTACCATTTGGGGAATAGACTACCTGCATTCAAGAAACTGGACAGAGAACAAGCTTTTCATATTGTAGTTCGCTTTGGTGCAATCCTTTTTTGTTTTGTTTTGTTTTTATTTATTTATTAATAGAATGAAGTACTTACTCACTTGCTTAATTTTAAGCACTTGAGTAGTCCCACAGGTATTAGTGATACAACTTATGGGCTTAATGTTAAGCATGTGAGTAAACGTTTGCAAAATTGAGGGCTTATTATGAGAACATTGGTGGTACTTGACACATTAATCCAGAAAACATCACAGAAAATGTTTATTCTGGCACACATCATCTCCCCTTATATGTGAAAAATAGGGTTTGTGGCTTTGTCTAGATGAGGAAATTTCAGTGGTTGAGTTTAGGTCCCGATTATTTAAAATGTTTTAGCTAACCCAGACCTAATGTCGACCTCTTCTTTAGTCTAGACACAGGTTAGCACCTTTTACTTTGGTTTAGCAGATTGTTTCAATCTAGAATTTCTTCTGCGGACTAAACAAACTGAATCTGGCATTTACATTTGGCCATCAAGGTTCTTTCAAAGCTCTAAAAACACTTACGTACTAGTTAGTAATAAAAGAACTACACTGAAATATTTTAAATTGATGAGGACATTTTTATTGGGTATTGAATTTCTCACAGTTACAGTCTGATTACAGTAAAAATGCTATTTGACTCTCAATGCTTTGAGGTTACGCAAGGGAAGGATTATATGCAACAGTCTCCACTTAAATTATTAATTGGTTTAAAATAGCAGATCGTTAAGAAGGGTGATCTAGACTGTAATATCCCAGACAACATAGAGGAAAGCTGTTGTTCAAAACTACCTACCCAATTCTGCTTTTGTGTTGTCTAGAACTATGGTACAATATTTGGACTTGCCATTGGTCCACTGGTATCACCTGATGTCATTTACCCACATTTTTTCAAGTATCTATGCAGAAAAGTTAATTTTGTATAACGCTTCCATCAATCAATTATTGTGGAACTTCCCCTTGTGTGCAAAGATTGTAGGAAGATTGAATGCTTTGGAAGTAAACTCTGGGCTTAAGCCCGCAGTACTCTGCTTTCTGCTAGCTCTGCCTCCCATCAGTAGCTAGATGCAGCAATTCAAGTTCTCCTGAAGCTTTCCTCTTTTAATTCCTCCTAAGGAAGCAGGGACACTTCTTTTTGTTTATCCTTCTTGACCTTTCCCCCTCGTTTTGGGAAATAGTTTCCCCCATTTTCCTCAGCTTTCAGAAACCACTCAGTAAAAAATGCTGTTTAGCAAGTAGGCTGTCCCCATCCATTACCCTCTCAAGCAGTTGGAAAAAGCATTGGTTTTTAGACTAAAAGGTATGAAGGAGTACTATGCCATTTGGATTTCACCTCTTGTTCTGAGATGAATATAAAGCTTGGACTTGGGGGTAATGTCGTATTCATCCAAGAAGATGCTCTCACCTTGCCTCGAGAAACAAAAAAAGATTTTTAAAGGTAACCAAAAAATGAGCATCAAGAGGCTGGGCCACAGCCAAAAACAACATTTCCGTTTTGTGTCAGTGGGTAGTAGTGTTATTAATCCTCTTGTCATACACTTTTACAAAAAGAAGAGGAAAAAGAGTAATACTTATCTTTCAGATCTAGGCAGAAAAGACTGTTCCATTTCATTGTTACTTTGAAGAGATAATCAAATCTTAAAGAAATTTGTATAGAGCAAAATAGTAAACTGCCAAATAAGGAGATGTGGGTCAAAACTGGAATAATTTATGGGTTGTGATCCTAATCTTCAAGGTTGTCAATGGCCTGGACCCATCTACACCAGGTATCTGCTTTTCTCTCTCTCTGCCCAAGATTTTCCATTAAAATCTGTTTCACTGGGAACAATAGATTTGTCCCGGGTTGGGGAAAGGTGTGTGTGGAAAAATCTCATCTCTTGTTCACAGCTAGCTTCCCCAGTCTCCACTGCTGGGACATTGCACCCATCCAGAGTTAATGGACTACTGCTGCCATCTTTCCTATCTCTGAAGAGTTCTGGGGACAGGATTGAAGGACCTGAGGAGCGTATCTCTACAGCTTCCTTATCCTCCTCAATGGTGTCATCCCATCTTTCAGTAGTGAAAGTTTTAGATACTAACAGTCTCTGAAGATGCCCTCTCAGCTGTGTCTTAATGAATTCATCATTTAGTGGGCTGCTCTTTGAATGATTCAGCACTTCATTATCCCTTTGATCGTCTCATTCTCTGCATCTTGATTCATCAGTTGATCACTTGATTTTCCATATTTGTAACTGTTTCATTGCCCTCTATTTTCTTCATAATAAATTGTCACTTAATAATTTTTGCATGAATTCATTATCCCAATTGATTGATACAGTGAATTTCATTGCTCTAACTTTTTGGCTGTTCATGTGATTTTTCCTGCCACACACACATTTTAAATTGCTTCACTACTTATTTGATTTTTGACTTCTAGCAACCATGCTCATCATAGTTGTCCTCCATTACCTTGTTCCAAACACCCTCTTGTTCCGCCCTATCTTCCCTTCTCGCTGCCCTACATCACAATTTCTCTTTCCATTCTTTTTTCTCCCTTCACTCATTGCCAGGTTCACCTCACAGCCTCCTTGCAACTCCATGACATTCCACATCTCACTGCTGCCATCATCCCATAATGCCTCTCTTTTTGCATCAAGTAATATCTAACCCAGCCTTGCCCCGTCTACATTGCCCTTTGTTCCTCACCAATCACACCTTGCTTTGTCACCCTTCCTGTCCCTTAGGGTCCCATACGCTCCCAATTTCTTTACTAAGACCGCTGTTTTTCTCTTCCCTTTTTCACTCCTCTACAAAAGAATACCACAGTCCTGTCCACTTCCTACTCCCCACATCCCTGACCTTTGAAGTTGTGTTCTAGTATAGAGGTATCAATTCTCTCTCTCCACACTGTATATCCTACCCAAAGAATGATACAGAGAGTGTCAGATTCCTCCTCTTCCTGAAGACTGTCTCTCGATTCTCTCCCACTCCTCTTTCAAGTAGAACTCATCAGACTTCAATCTTCCTTCAGCTACTTATAGCTCTCATCTGCTGCCCCAATCCTTCCCCAAATACCTTATTCTCTGATTTTGATGTCTACCTTTCCCCCTCATCTTGATCTCCAATCATCTTTAGTGACTTCATTTTCCATGTTGCTATCCCATTTCATCCATCACCTGACCCGACCACCTCGTTGCCCTTTGTGATCTTGAACTATGGATCAACTCTCCCACTTGCCAAAATGGCCACTCATTTGACTTGTTTCAGAGTAGCAGCCATGTTAGTCTGTATCCGCAAAAAGAGCAGGAGTACTTGTGGCACCTTAGAGACTAACAAATTTATTAGAGCATAAGCTTTCGTGGGCTACAGCCCACTTCATAGGATGCATGTAGTGGAAAATACAGTAGGAAGATATATTGTTTCATGTTATCTGTGTGTGTGTATCTCACACTCTCTCTCTTTCACACACACACACACACACACACACACACACACACACACACACACACACACACACACACACACACACACACACACACACACACACACACAGATAACATGAAACAATGGGTGTTACCATACACACTATAAGGAGAGTGATCAGTTAAGGTGAGCTATTATCAGCCAGAGAGAAAAAGAACTGTTTGTTGTGGTAATGAAAATGGCCCATTTCCAGCAATTGACAAGGAGATGTAAGAAACTGGTGGGGGGGAAGAAATAAGCATAGGGAAATAGTTTTACTTTGTATAATGGCCCATCCACTCCCAGTCTTTATTCAAGCCTAGTTTGATGGTGTCCAATATGAAAATTAATTCTAATTCAGCAGTCTCTCATTGGAGTCTGTTTCTGAAGTTTTTTTGTTGTAATATTGCGACTTTTAGGTCTGTAATTGAGTGGTCAGGGAGGTTGAACGGTTCTCCAACTGGTTTTTGAATGTTATAATTCTTGACGTCTGATTTGTGTCCTTTTATTCTTTTATGTAGAGACTGTCCGGTTTGGCCAATGTACATGGCAGAGGGGCATTGCTGGCACATGATGGCATATATCACATTGGTAGATGTGCAGGTGAATGAGCCCCTGATGGCATGGCTGATGTGATTAGGTCCTATGATGGTATCCCCTGAATAGATATGTGGACAGAGTTGGCAACGGGCTTTGCTGCAAGGATAGGTTCCTGGGTTAGTGTTTTTGGTGTGTGGTGTGTGGTTGCTGGTGAGTATTTGCTTCAGGTTTGGGGGTTGTCTGTAAGCAAGGACTGGCCTGTCTCCCAAGATCTGTGAGAGTGATGGATCGTCCTTCAAGATAGGTTGTAGATCCTTGATGATGCGCTGGAGAGGTTTTAGTTGGGGGCTGAAGGTGATGGCTAGTGGCGTTCTGTTACTTTCTTTGTTGGGCCTGTCCTGTAGTAGGTGACTTCTGGGTACTCTTCTGGCTCTGTCAATCTGTTTCTTCACTTCAGTAGGTGGGTGTTGTAGTTGTAAGAATGCTTGATAGAGTACTTGTAGGTGTTTGTCTCTGTCTGAGGGGTTGGAGCAAATGCGATTGTATCGTAGAGCTTGGCTGTAGACAATGGATCGAGTGGTGTGGTCTGGATGAAAGCTGGAGGCATGTCATTTGACTTGGTTTCACCAAAATGTACTTTATTTCTGATATTCTCTCTCATGCACACTCTCTCTCTCTCTCTCTCTCTCTCTAAATTACTACCCTTGTACTCTTGATAAGTCTTACTTCTCACTATCTTCCCTAGTGATAAATAGATTGGGGAAGGTGGGGAGAATAGGATAGCATGAGGACTGGAAAATCTCTTACCCGATATTTTTGATTAATGTCTCTTTCAATAAGGACTCTCCCAAGGCTAGCAGTTGACTACATCTTGTTTTTTTCCAATACTCTTTCAAGGATAGTTTGTGTACATACAGTAGTTCACAGAAAAGATAATTCACAATTAAATATTTAATCTGAGTTATTGTTTATGGCTTTGAAAGTACTCTCCTGGTGGGACGCCAGGTAGTTAGGATATAAGCCTGGACCTTTCAGGCACAGTGCTTGAGCTCCTTCTAGTCTTTGCTCACAGAGAGGGAATCCACTGTAGTGGATTGATAGGGACATAAGTCAAAGGAAATTATCCTGTAAGACAATTTATATATTTTGGAAGGTTTTAGTGACAATTTAGGAAGCAGCAATTATCTACTTTGCCCTTTTTCTTCCCAGTACTGAAATATGTGATTTTTAAAATCTCTTCTACCTAAAGAATATTATGAATTAGATCTCCATAGATTTGACTGCATGCACACCATGTACCCTTAATACCACAATATATTGTCTGTTTATTTTCAGATATTGCATGTATTTAGTGAATCTTGCATTTAAAAAAATTGCCAGAGGCATAGGAGGAATGACCAAACACAAATTTATATTTCCCCCTAATCTTGTTCTGTTCTTTTTATTGATGTTTGGTGCCCAGCTCATCTGATTCATTTGAAAATACATTGATCAGATTAGAGTACATAACAAGAAAACATAAATCTGTTGATTTCTGAGAGTGTCCTCCTCCAATTTTGAATGTATAATCATGTTTTATAAATTTTTACAGGTGGCTGAGGTTTCTTCTAACCTGACTAAGGGTAATCAAGAAAAGGAGGGCCGTGTACACCAATGTTTTGAATGTAGTCAGACCTTTTCTTCAGCCACGATGTTAATGCACCACAGTAAAGAGGTTCATGGCAAGGAGAGAATTCATGTATGCCATGTTTGCAATAAAGCCTTCAAACGGGCAACACATCTCAAGGTACTTGGTAATAACATAATTCCCGGTTAATATGTTCACTCATTCTTTTGCTCTAGATTTTTAGTCATGTAAATGAATTAAAGATACTTGTCATCTGCTTAATCTTTCCTTTTTGGTATTAGGGCGCAAGACAGGCATCGCATGAGCTTTTCTATGCAAAAATCTCTCGCTCTTGCACACGCACGCTCTCTTTATCTCTCTGTAGCAATAGATATATCTTTTTGTACTGCAGATCTCTACTGAAATACTCTGGCATGTAAATAATAGTGCCTCTGGAATTATTAAAAATACCAAAACAAATATATTTGTGGGGTAGTACCCCTAGAATTATTAAAAATACCAAAACAAATATATTTGTGGGGAATTATATTGTTTTGCATTTTCAAATAGACTATTAATTCAATATTTCAGTTTTCTAATGGTGTTTAATTCTGTAGGTGAAATGTATTGAAACAGAAATTAACTTTAACTCTGCAGATCTAATTCAGACCATCTCCATTAGTCCTGACTTCTGGGTGTCTCCTCTCTTTGCAGAATATGGAGACCGGTGAGGCTTGTGGCTTAGTACCCAGGTCTATTTGACTTTCAGTTGTTCTGCCTTCTGCATCAAGGCAGATAGCAAGTATGAAAGCTCCTGCTTTCCAAAGTGTTTTTTTTTTTAACTTCCTTATTTTGTTACTATTGTCTTAGTGTTTTTTTTCAGAATTTCTGGAAAGAGTGAGCAGTCTCATAGTATTTGGACTTTACAAGGAGGAGTAAATACTATTTTACTTTGGAGTTTTCTAATTATTGTTCTCAGTGCTCTTTTGCCACTCCCTTTCGCTGCTGTATGTGGCTAGGTTAACAAATACTCTCCTAAAAGGCAAAAATTCATCTCTGAAGTTCCCCTCCTTTCCTCGGCAAAGAGTGAGCTCTGCCAGACTTATTCTCGGTCCACAGATGACCTTCATAAAACCATGGCATATAAATAATGTTCCAGAAAAATTCTAGCACAGCAAGAATTTTTCAGCAGCAAGCATGGAGCATTCAGTACAGGTATCAGGAAGGCTACATCTACAAAATTGTTGCACTTCTGATGTAGATGATCTTTCTACATTTCAGACTGAGGTAAATGCCAATACCTCCACTCTATAAGAACAGCTCTTCTTTAAGATAACTTTACCAAAACTCATGCAGTCCCTACTTTAATACTAATACTAAAGAGGGTACTCTCCAGCCTGGGGAAACAGGCAGACATGCTGTCAAACATGCAAAATTGTCAGACAATCATATTTAAATAGATTTTCCTTTCCTTGGAGGTAGATGGGGAAGAGAAACTGGCTTGTTACTAGCTTAACTTTCTTTTTAAAGGCACTCCATTCTTAAACACAAGGCATGGACCTTCACAAAAAGCTGAGCAATGTCAAAAGGAAGAAACCTTGAAATAAAAAACTTGAGATTGCACTACTCATCAGGCTTATTTCTAGAAAAAACAGCTATTTTTGCATCAAACTTGAAAAGAAGGAACAGGACAGGCAGGAAAGACTATTAACCCCTTCCTATTTTGTTACCCTGTGCAGAAATGCCGGGTATTCGGCCAGGTAAAGGGAAGCAAACCTGCCATGTCAAAATTATCTGGAGAATATAATTAGGTAAGTGATACTGTCTCACTTAAAACCAAGAGGATTTGTAAACACCTAATGAGATTTTTATAAAATTTTATTGGTCTGAAGGGGAATCTGACCCTGACCTCAACGGCAGATACAGAGATGGCTTCTTTGAAAGCTCACTTTGCAACAGAGTTTTGAATCTGTCACTGTCTTGATACAAGCAGCTGTGGCACACATTTGATCTGCTAGAGCAGAGGTAGACAACGTATGGGCACGCGTGCCGAAGGCGGCACGTGAGCTGATTTTCACACACACTGCCCCAGGTCCTGGCCACTGGTCCGGGGGACTCTGCATTTTAATTTAATTTTAAATGAAGCTTCTTAAACATTTTAAAAACCTTATTTACTTTACATAAAACAATAGTTTAGTTATATATTATAGACTTATAGAAAGATACCGTCTAAAAACGTTAAAATATATTATTGGCACGCGAAACCTTAAATTAGAGTGACTAAATGAATACTCGGCGCACTACTTCTGAAAGGTTACCGACCTTTGTGCTAGAGCAACCTTATGCAGATCCCTTAACCAGGTAAAGTTTCTTCATAATGAGAGATTACAGTAACCATATCCTTCATAGAACACACCTGAATGCATTTTCCTGTGAGGCTGTGGCCTCTAACTTCCTCAGTTGCTAGGATGCAAATATGACTCAGACACTGGACAGCAAATAACTACTTAAAGCAGGTCCTGTGTTTTCTGATGAAAGTATACTTGAAACCCATGTATGAAAATAGCAGAGAATATAGGAAAATACAAACATTCCCTGTCTCATTCTTCTAAGAACCACAGAGAAAGAGTTCAATCCCAGCTACAGGAAGTAGTTCTTTAGCCCTGTTCTAAGGAACATATTCCAAAAGAAATATGGAAACCAATAGAAAGATGGTCCTGGAACAGAAACACTGGAAGTAGATGCCTGGAACAGAAACACTGGAGGTCCTTCTCATCTGGTGACTGGCAAAAAAAAAAAAAAAAAAAGAACTGCATGTCAGTAAAAGTCCTGGGAAGCAGTCTTCTTTTGCTTCCAATCCAGTTTGACAGCCTCAACAAACAAGACAAATCCTGTGCTGCAGTGAGGGTTCACTCATCGATTAGTTTAAACTTCAATCTCTTTTTTTCATAATCATTCCCTCTCTCAATCCCGGTAAACATCAAACTATCTCAACAAGAACAACAACAACAAAGGTGCTGTATTTTCTCTGACTTGGGGCCAAAGGAACTGTCCCATTACCAGAAAGATTCTACCATGACTTCATGGTAAAAAACAGATCCCAAAATGAGGGCGTTACTAGACCACAAACATCACAACAAATATAAAGAAATCCAGATTCAGAATGGAAATGTTAACAGTTGCATTCTCTTCAGGAGACTATTTCCCCATGTAAGAGCCGGTAAAAATATACCTGCAAGTTTGGAGGTTGTCATTGCAGGTTTCTCTATTTACATATAGATAAGACACCACTTCCAGTTTAAAACACTTTCTTTTCACCTGTTGTTAACTCCAAGGATTTTTCACAAAGCCAGTAGGGAGGTGGTCATCAGGCACCCATCTGTTAGCTATTTCTGGATAACATACTGATAAGAGTCAGATCTCCATGATCGCAATACAGAGAGCCCAAATAGTTCTCTAGGAACATGGCTACATCATGAACCTGAAGTATACTGAATCGAATTCCAGAGAATATACTACCTAGGAAAGAAAATACCCCCTATGTGTCTGGGACATAATTGTTCTAACCCAGGAGTTAAATTCCAAGATAAAACCTTGTAGATTCAAAGAGATCCAGTCCCAGCAATTCAGTATACATTGTCTATTACCACTGGTGTCATGTATTGGGATCCTGCCTGGGCAAGGCTGTATAAAAGACCACTCCAATCATTTGACCTCAATGTAAAACAGTGAGGAACAGTAGTCACTAAATTTGATTCCCTCCAAGTTACCTCCGTTTGGTGGAAGAAATGAAGAATGCACATAGTCGCCTCATGCAAGGTCATACTGCAAGGTGATCAAAGCCAATGTGAGCATATACGTTTATGGAGCCTATGTCCAACAATTTTTCAATCCAGGGATATTGGCCAGAACAGGAAAAAAAACTAAGTATGACTTAGCTTTTCTGTTTTTAATTCCAAACATTTGAACACAAAGGGCTTGGGGCATCTAATCAATTGGGCAGCACCACAACAATAGCATATCTACATACCCAGGGAAAAGCAAGGAGTTAGCCTCTGAAAATGAAACACTAGAAAAAGTTCAGCAGATACAATAAAATAGATTTTCATAAGATTCCTGCACATCAAAAGGCTACCTGGTTTGCTGCTGGAGGAGAGACACCTCAGAATGGGCCCTGAACAAAATAGTATTCCAAATAAAAACCAAAAAGATTTTGGGGATACCACAAGTGGATTTATTCACCCATGGAAATACAGCCAACTCATACTTTTTTGAGCAAGACATCTCAGAAGTGGGGGACAGATGCCTAGATCTGCAAGTGGCCCAGACCATCTTGGTACAAAGGCTTACAAGGGAGAGTATAAGAAAATCTTAGATCACCTCTAAGCAACTAATTCTTTGAAGAGATCACATCCAATTCTGTTAGGTAAATATCAGCATCTTGAGTATAGAAATTCCCTGCTACACCAGAAGAGCCTCTAAATGTCTGTTTTTGTCAGGGAGGCTAACCCATTATGATAACTACTTGGGATTATTTATATTTATGACAAATACATTTTTCTGATTATATCTTTTCATAATAGTCATTTTATTCTTACTGCTCACTACTCAGAAGTCACGGAGTTGGGACTAATTAAGATGCGATGGGCTGAAAATTAAAATGTTTTGTGTAATTTTTTTCTGCTAAACAGCATCTTCACTTGTCCATCCTGCCCAATTGACTAAGGTTTAGTCCAGTTATATAGCTGTTTAAATGTTTCGAGCAGTTTTAATCAAGGGATGTTAATTTCATAGATTCGTAGATTCCAAGGCCAAAAAATACTATTGTGATCATCTAGTCTGACCTGCACCATAACATAGGCCCAAACATCCTCCAAATAATCTCCAGAGCATATATTTTAGAAAAACATCCAATCTTGATTTTAGGTGTTAGTAAACTGCTCCAATGATTACTCTCAGTGTTAAAAATGTACGCTTTATTTACAGTCTGAATTTATCTAGCTTCAACTTCCAGCCATTGGATTGTGTTATACTTTTGTCTGCCAGACTGTGAAGATACCATTATTCAATATTTTTTTCTCCATTTAGGTACATATAGACTGTAATCAAGTCATTCCTTAATCTTTTCTGTGATTAAGCTCCTTGAGTCTGTCATTCATTATAAGGCATATTTTCTAAACCTCTAACAATTTTTGTGGCTCTTCTCTGAACCGCTCCAATTTGTCAACATCCTTCATCCCATTTTAGCAAGTTATGATTCAAGTTTATTGTTTTGGAAGCATTCATCTGGTGGCCAAATGGAATGGGCATGACAAAATAGGTGTAGTTGTTAAGCAACAAGTTTCAGCTGTCTCCAAATTCTGCAGAAGACCTAATTAATCTCCAGAAGTTCTGAAGATGCTATTTAACAGAGACAAAATTATCAGATATGAATTTTTTTAGTCTTTATAGGAGGAGCTTAAGCATTGCATGGTCAGAATTAGTTGTGATCATATTTAGTGGATTATGTAATTTGTGGAACCAGAGCATCAAGGTGTGCAAAATGATTAATCATCCCTGATGATTCATTATTCCTGATATTATTTAATGTGCCTGCATGCCCATGCATATACAGCATCAGAGAAGAGTTAAAAGGATGAGTCATGTGGGATCAAATATGTAAAAAATGAAGCGTTGAAAATTGTGTCCTATAAAGTTTTGTTTGCTTATATCTGTGGGCAGAATTTGACATTGTATTGAATACTACAAGAATCCCAGAAGCTGCTTCTGTTAGAAACCCTTTTTGTGGGTTCTAGATGTAAACAGTGAGGAGGAAAGGGATTTGGTTAAAGAAAACATAGAAACAATTACAAGGAATAGTATCGCACAAATGGATGGCTTTATTTTGCTTCAGCTGTCTAATATGTACAAGATTACCCCATATGTTCAGTTAACACACAAAGCAATAAAAAATCCACCATTTGCAGTGTATTTCAGAAATACCTATTATAAACACCATTAATAACTACAGTGAACCAAATGTTGAAGGCTGAATCTCATTTGCTCAAAAATATGCCTTCTGGGTGTGAGAATGGACTTCTCAAATGCCAGATGAATGCTTAGCCTGTTAACTGTGATAACAAAAGTATATAAACTACATGGAATGACAAAGAACATCTTCTTACATCACTCAACCATTACTCAGATTTCATTTAGAAAATGACCTCTGCCATTTTTAAAGACCAGAATATCAGCTTCTATCTTCCTCACTCTTATTTCTATTGATGACTAAAGCCTTCTGCTATTGGTCCAAAAATATAAACAAACATGTTTGTTAAAAAATGAATTTATAAAGCCATTTCCTCTTCCATATTTTGATTAGGAGCACATGCAAACCCATCAGGCTGGACCTTCACTAAGTTCCCAGAAGCCACGAGTGTTTAAATGTGATACTTGTGAAAAGGCTTTTGCTAAACCAAGTCAGCTGGAGAGGCATAGCCGCATACACACAGGTAATATTTACATTGTTGCCTGCTTTTGCGATTTTATTGTGGATCTTGTGATATTTAATGTTTTACTGAAAGCTGCTCCTGGATTCATATGGATATATAAGAATATCAGTTTTCATAAATAATAATAATAAAAAAACTTCTAGGTCTCAGGATTGTTGGAGAAAAGCTAGAGCCCTTAATATCTGAACACAGCAAAAAGCAAAGAAAAAGAACTGCCAGTGGTGGTGCACACACAAAGTAGGCACCGTCTGCCTACATGAATTCAGTCCTATGAATCATACTCCATTGTCATTCAAAGATTATTTGTTTCCTCAAACTTAATACTAGTGTCTTACTCCGTGATGGATTGTTTTCCAAGACTGTAGAGGCAGTAAGTACATGATTTCTTTTATATAGCTTGTACTATATTCTCCAAGAAAATATTTACACTAATTTATTTTAAATTCAGTGATGTCCAACCTGTGACTCAGGTTCCTGCTACAGGGAGACAGGTTGGAGGAACCACACTTACAGGTGCCTTACATTGCCTCCTCTACATCTTAGGGCTTGTCTTCACTACTGCTCTAAATCGGCGCCGCTGCAATTTATGAGCTCTGATGAAGACATGGTAAGTCGACGGGAGAGTTCTCTCCCATCGACGTAACTAATCCACCTCAACGAGAGGCAGAAGCTATGTTGATGGGAGAGCATCTCCCACAGACATAGCGTGGTGTAGACACCGCGTTAAGTAGATGTACGTTACGTTGCTCAGGGTTTTTTTGTTTTTTGTCTTTGTTTTTTGTTTTTTTAACATGTCGATTTAAGTGGTGGTGTGGACAAGGCCTTACAATCAGCTCTGGCATGAGCTCTGAGCAGCTGCTGTCTTTTCACCTCTACCTGTTGCTCAGTAGCAGCCCAGCTGGCTGTTGGATTGCAAAAACTGGGAAGTAAGTTACTAACTGAATACTCAATTTCCTGCTTACCTGCTGTGCTGTGGGAGGCCTAAGGATGTCAGGGCAGAAGCTTGATTCACTGTGCCCAAGCAGAGGGGAGCTTCTAGCAAAGGATTGCTCCTTTCCTGTACACAGCTAGATACCCAGGGCAGCCAAGGAGAGCGGAAAAAGGAGGAGAAGCTGAGAACCAACCTCTAGTTATAGCTCCCTGATTCTCTGTCTCTAATTTGCATTAGGTGATCAGATGGCAGTAGTTCCCTAGAGATGATGGCACCACCTGAGGGATAACCAGAGTGCAGCCTGCAGCCACCCTCTCCTTGCCCTCTGCAGGCTCCTCTGCACCAGAGGCTGCAGGGAGGGAGATATAGGAGATAACTCTGTGCTTTCTAGGGACTTTCTCATAGTGGAAGGATCCCAACATGGGATTTTTAAATTATTTCCCCCCCTTTGTGGTGCCTGAGTATTGGTAAGGGAGTGGAACAATTCTCTGCCCCTCAGTAGTTTGTGTCTCTTAACCTTTTTAAAATAATGTTTGACCCTCAAGCTGAAAAGGTTGGGCACTGCTGTCTTTAATAAATTTTGTGTAAAATTGTCTAATTTACATAGAATCATAGGACTGGAAGGGACCTTGAGAGGTCATCTAGTCCAGTCCCCTGCCCTCATGGCAGGACTAAATATTATCTAGACCATCCTGACTGGTGTTTGTCTAACCTGCTCTTAAAAATCTTCATTGATGGAGATTCCACAACCTCCCTAGGCAATTTATTCCAGTGCTTAACCATCCTGACAGTTAGGAAGATTTTCTGAATGTCCAACCTAAATCTCCCTTGCTGCAATTTAAGCCCATTACTTCTTGCTACATGGTATATCTAAAACTGCATCTTGAAATGGCCTGTATGGAAGCTAGTCTTCAGCAGATGCTACATTCTGTGAACAGGAAGACAGGGGGAAAAGGTCTGAGTGAAAGGAAGTACAGGCAGTGTGCTCCCAACACAGAACTAGCAAGTAACAGAGGAGCAGAGATTGTATTGATAAGAGGAAATGTCATTAGGGCTGTCAGTTAACTACTGTTAATGCATTAATTTTTTTAACACATGTTAATTGCAGACCCTCTGGGCGGGAGGGCAGCATGAGCTGCTCTGGAGATCCTGTTGGTCAGGCGCAGTAACACAAGCTGCCACCACAGAGCGGGAAGAAAAGAGGCTAGAGAAAGAAGTGACAGAGAGTCCTGTGGCACCTTATAGACTAACAGAAGTATTGGAGCATAAGCTTCAGAGAAAGAAGTGGTTCTCATCCCAGCTCCAGCAGCAAAGTAGAGATCTTGACACACCCACATACCCACCCAGGGTGACCATATTTTTTAAAGTAAAAACAGGATGGCCAGGGCTCTCCCTTGTAGGGTGACCAGAAAAGAGGAAGAAAATACCAGGACACATGGCAGGCAGGGAGATGGGGGGAGTGCCGCTGGCAGAGCAAAAAAAAAAGGGGGGGGGAAGTGCTGCTCCTTTCCCTCCACCCCCGAGATCCACGCCTCCCCTGGCTGAGGCTGATCTCTCCCCCCCCCCCCCGCCCGAGCTCCGCACCTCCCGCAGCTGAGGCTGATCCCCACCCCTGACCTCCGCGCCTCCCCTGGCTGAGGCTGATCTCTCTTTCTTCCCCCCCACCCCCAAGCTCTGCGCCACCCAGGGGTCAGCTCTGAAGCCAGCACTGCCCGCCAGCAACGGATTTCTCCACTTTCCTGCTGGCAGGCAGTGCTGCCTTCAGCTGATCACCAGGGAGCAGCTGCCACCCTCTGCTCTGCCTTGCAGCCAGGAAAAAATGCCCAATTTTGGTGAAAAAGTAGGGATGGCTGGGACAGCTGAAAAAGTGGCCTGTCCTGGCCAAAACAGGACATGTTGTCACCCTAGCCAGCCTGTACCCTATTGTTCCTGGCCGGACCCTCACTCACGGGACCAATCCCCCTGCATCGTGCCCCATTGCCCTAGCCGGTCATTCGCTCTGGGGGTACCCCATAGCGAACGTGGGCCTGGCGAGCTCAGCCTCTCCTCCCCTGCAGTATGATGAGTCCCTGAAGTAAAATCCACCCTCCCTTGCAAACAAGGGCTCACTCAGCTGAAGGGAGCACACCTAGCTCAGTAAAAGGAGTCAAGCCTGGTGAGCCCAGTACCAGAAACCACCCTTCCAGAAGCAGCACAAGACACCTTCCTCACCCTCCTCCTGCACAAATTATTGCTTATTCCTCCCCATTGTCACCTACTATCTTCCCAGGCCCTCCTCCTGCACAAGTCATTGCTTACTTCCCTCCTCCCCCCAGTACTGAATGCTTGTTTGTCTGAGTGATTGGCTGACCAAGGAGGACTGAGTGGACTTGTAGGCTGTACAGTTTTATACTGTTTTGTTAAGTGAAGTTATTCTTTTTTACATAATTTTACATTTGTAATTTCAACTTTCATGATAGAGATTACACTACAGTACTTCAATGAGGTGAATTGAAGTTTTTTTTACAGTGCAAATGTTTGTAACAAAAAATAAATATGAAGTGAGCACTGCACACTTTGTATTCTGTTGTAATTGAAATCAATATATTTGAAAATGTAGAAAACATCCAAAAATATTTAAATAAATAGTATTATATTATTAACAGCACGATTAATTGTGATTATTTTTTTTAATCACTTGACAGCCCTAATAGTCAGACATTAATTTTTGAAATAGCAAAGGGAATACAGAAAATAAGTGACCAACTACATTTATTTTGTATAAATGCTCTCTTCAATTTTCTTTACCGATTCAGATGCTTAGATTATAATTCCAAGATCCGGAAACAAAGATGCTTTCATCAGGCTTTCGGGTATATTCGTGAATATAATGGCCATACTGGGTCAGACCATGGTCCATGTAGCCCAGTATCCTGTCTTCCGATAGTAAATAGTGCCAGATGCTTCAGAGAGAATGGACAGAGCAATTATAGAGTGATGAATCCCCTGTTGTCCGTTCCCAGGTTCTGGCAGTCAGAGGTTTAAGGACACCTGGAACATGAGTTATGTCCCTAACCATCTTGGCTAATAGCCATTGATGGCCCTATCTTCCATGAATTTATCTAATGCCTTTTTGAACTCAGTTATACTTTTGGCCTTCACAGCATCCCCTGGCAATGAGTTCCACAAGCTGATTATGCATTGTGTGAAGTATTTCCTTATGTTATTTCATTGAGTGTACCCCGTTGGTTCTTGTGTTATGTGAAGGGGTAAATAACATTTCCCTATTCACTTTCTCCACACTTACATTATTTAAAGATCTTTGTCATATTCTCCCTTAGTCGTCTCTCTCCTGAGCGGAACAGTCTTAGTCTTTTTCATCTCTCCTCATATGGAAACTGTTCCCTACCCCTAAACATTTTTGTTGCCCTTCTGTATAATTTTTCCAGTTCTAATGTATTGTTTTTGAGATGGGGTGACCAGAATGGCACACAGCCTTCAAGATGTAGGCATACCATGGATTTATATAGTGGCATGATATTTTCTATCATATTATGTATCCCTTTCCCTAATGCTTCCTGATATTTTATTCACTTCTTTTGTCTGCCGCTGCACATAGAGCAGATGTTCTCAGAGAAGTAGCTATGATGACTGGTGTCTTTCTTGAGTGGTAACAGCTAATTTAGACCTCATCATTTTGTATGTATAGTAGGGATTATTTCAGTGTGCATTACTTTTCATTTGTCAAAACTGAATTTCATCTGACATTTTGTTGCCTAGTCATCCAGTTTAGTGAGATCTCTTTGCAACTCTTCACAGTGAGCTTTGGACTTAACTGTCTTGAGTAATTTTGTATCATCAGCGAACTTAGCCACTTCACTTTTTATCTCCTTTTCCAAATCATTTATGAATATGTTGAACAGCACAAGTCCCAGTGCAGCTCCTTGAGGGACCCTGCTACTACTACTTTCCATTGTGAAAACTGACCCTTTATTTCTACTCTTTGCTTTCTGTCTTTTAACCAGTTACTGATCCTTGAGAGGACCTTCCCTCTTATCCCTTGACTGCTTACTTTGCTTAAGAGCCTTTGGTGAGGGATCTTGGTAAAGGCTTTCCAAAAATCAAGATACACTATACCAACTGGATCACCCTTGTCCACATGCTTGTTGATGCCCTCAAAGAATTCTAATACATTGGTGAGACATGATTTCACTTTACAAAAGCCATGTTGACTCATCCCCAGTATATTGTGTTCATGTATGTGTCTGATAATTCTGTTGTTTACTATAGTTTCAACCAGTTTGTCTGGTACTGAAGTTAGGCTTACCGGCCTTTATTTGCTAAAATTGTCTCTGGAGCCTTTTTGTTTGTTTAAATTGGCATTATGTGAGTAATTCTACAGTCATCTGGTATAGAGGCTGATTTAATTGATAGGTTATGTTCCACAGTGAGTTCTTCAGTATTATATCTGAGTTCCTTCAAAACTCTTGGGGGAATACCATCTGGTCCTAGTGATTTTATTACCGTTTAATTTCTCAGTTTGTTCCAAAATATACTCTACTGAAACCTCAGCGTGCAGCAGTTACTCAGATTTTTTATCGAAAAAGAGTGGCTCAGGGTTGGGTATCTCTCTCCCATTCACTGCAATGAAGACTAAAGGAAAGAATTCACTTAGCTTCTCCACAATGGCCTCGTCTTTCTTGAGTGCTCCTTTAGTACCATGATTGTCCAGTGGCCCCACTCATTGTTGGCAGGCTTCCTGCATCTGATGTACTTTAAAAAATTGGTGTTAGTTTTTGTGTATTTTGCTATTTGCTCTTCAAATTTTTTTTTGATCTGCCTAATTATTTTACACTTGACCTTCTGGACTTTATGCTCCTTTCTATTTTCCTCTGTAGGATTTGACTTCCATTTTTTTAAAGGATGCCTTTTTGTTTCTAGCTGTGTCTTTTACTCAGCTGTTTAACCATGTTGGTATTATTTTGGTCCTCTTACTGTTTTTGTTTTTCATTTGGGTATACATTTAGTTTACCCTGTATTTATGGTCTTTTTTTCCATGCAGCTTGCAGGCATTTAACTCTTCTGAATGTTCCTTTTAATTTCCATTTAACTGTCTCCCTCATTTTTTTTATAGTTCCCCCTTTTTGAAGTTAAATTCTACTATGGTGGGTTCTTTTGTTGTTCTTCCCCCCCTTCTGCCTTCCGATTGTTAAATTAAATTACATTGTGGTCGCTATCACCAAGTGGTTCAGCTATATTCACCTTTTGGACCAGATCTTATGCTCCATTTAGGACTAAATCAAATATTGCCTCTCCTTTTGTGGGTTCCAGAACTAGCTGCTCCAAGAAGCAGTCATTAATTGTGTCTAGAAATTTTATTTCTGCATCCTGTCCTGTAGTGAGTAACCTAGTAAGCATAGGGTTAGTTGAAATCCCCATTATTATTGGGTTTTCTGTTTTTGTAGTCTCTCTAATTTCCTTGAGCGTTTCAGTCACTCACCATCCTGGTCAAGTGGTCGGTAGTATATTCCTACTGCTATACTCCTTATTAATTGATTTTTCAAGTTGCAGTTTTAGTTACAGTACCATTTTACACAAACCCAATTAATAAGAACCTTGAATTGTGCTGTGTGGACTTATTCCCTCCTTCAGTCCCTTTTGAGTACGTTTCATCCTTCTTTTGAGTGACATGAACTGGAATTGTCTCAGATAAGTGAATTTTGGAAATAAATGAACTTTTTCTATTCAGTTTCACTCCATACTATACTAACTCCTTCTCCTCCATCCTTTTCCATTAACTAGGCAACAGTGTCCATTCATGCTTCAATTGGGACCAATAGAAAAAGTTCCTTGATGTTATCAGACAAAAAGTTTTTATTTCTGATATTTCTTGATATCCCAGAATAAAAGGGAACTTTGGGCTTCTTATTCCATTTTAGCTTGTTGGCCTTTTTTCTAGTCTAAGTAGCTAGATTTCTATATGGTTTCTAGCTACAATTTCACTTGGAGTTCATGAAGAAATAAAATTAAAGTAGTCTGAAATGTGATTGGTTCACCAAGTAGAAGCCCATGAATACTTGGAATAGAGACATCCAGAGATTCCAAAGGTGTTTATAGATGAATTAGGCAATATAATTTTGAGAAAATTGCTTTCTTCTAATTAGGACTGTTCTGCAATGCCACAAAAAAAAAAGTGTTTATAGGAACAGTCTTCTTGATGAAGTGCTGGAAGTCTGTGTGTCTATCAGGTGTCATTCAGATGACATTTTAATATGTAGAATTTGCATGAGAATAGCTCTCAGGGCTTTAATTACTATACTTAAATAGGAAAAAAATGGTCTCAAGTTTTATGGTGGTAAGTGCTGTAAAAGAATTTTATTATAAGATGTACTTTATATTTCTCATCGTTCATCACTAATGGGTTAATGTACAAGTGAGGGACAATTCAGAGGTGGTGCATTGTGTTGCTGGAGGGCCCAGGACAAAGCCCTGGCCTTGAACTGGTGGTTCAGTTTCTCTTGACAATTTTGTTTTATAACTTTAATTTTTATTCATTTTCTTGAAATAGTGAATTATCTGCCCACCCTCAAGCAGGTATTTGGCAGCATGGTGGTTTCAATCTGCTGCAGCACCTTGTCTCCAGGATTGCAATGTCTTCAAACACCAGGCTATGCAAACAGTGCTCCCTATGGCAGCATTTACAGGTTCTGCAAAGGGCAAATCTTGCACTGCATATTCACAGCAAGCTGACCCCAGGGTACAGGCCTCAGATTTGGATCCATAAGTCAAATCCTCCCTTTGCTTCCAGGAGCCATGACTCGAATGCAGAAAAGCCCAGGCAGGAGCTTCTGAGCACTTCAGAAGGAGAGAGGGAGAGAGAATTTAAAGATGAAGAAAATTCTGTCTAGCCAGCTCAGGGAGCAGGGTGAGATGAGGTGACTACCACAGATGTGGGCTGCAGGGAAGAATCCATATTCACGTAACTCAAATTGTATAGTTTAGATTGACTTTTCCCTGTAGTGTAGACAAGGCCTAAGTATTGTCTAAACCATTTCTGACAGGTATTGTCTAATCCGCTCTTAAAAATCCCCAATGATGGAGATTGCACATTCCTCCGTAGCCAATTTATTCCAGTATTTAACCACCCTGATAGTAAGTTTTTCCTAAAACTCCCTTGCTGCAATTTAAGCTCGTTGCTTCTTGTCCTATCCTCGGAGGTTAAGAAAAACAATTTTTCTCCCTCCTCCTCGTAGCAACCTTTTAAGTACTTGAAAACTGTTATAATGTCCCCACTCAGTCTTCTCTTTTCCAGACAGAAAAACCCAGTTCTTCTTCGAGTGCTTGCTCATATCCATTCCAGTTAGGTGTGTGCGCGCCGCGTGCACGTTCGTCGGAAGACTTTTACCCTAGCAACACTCAGTGGGTCGGCCGGGCGCCCCCTGAAGTGGTGCCACTATGGCACTGGATATATACCCCGGCCGACCCATCCATCCCTCAGTTCCTTCTTACCGCCCATGTCAGTCGTTGGAACAGTGGAGCGCGGCTTAGCTGACCTCCACTTCCCTAGCTTCCTTGTAGTTTTCTCGTTCATTATTGTGTATATAGTTACTTATATATATTATATAGTTATATTTACTGTTTAATAGTATAGTTAGAGTAGTATTAGTTAGAGGGGTTCGGGGATTAGCTCCTTCCCTGCACCCGGTGCCGGAGCACATGCCCGGCTCCCCGGGTTTCAAGCCGTGCTCGGCCTGCCACAGGCCGATGCCAACAGAAGATCCACACGACTCCTGTTTGAAGTGCCTCGGGGAATCGCACTTAACTGCTAAGTGCCCCATTTGCAGAGCGTTCAAGCCACGCACTAAAAAGGGGCGGGACATAAGACTTAGACAGCTTCTCATGGAGGCGGCTCTCACCCCTCCATCTTCGGCACTGAGCGCTGCTCAGTCGGAGACTAGGAGCACCGCCTCGGCACCAGGCCGTACCAGTCTACCCAAGACCTCTCGGCACCGGACATCGCCAGCACCAAAATCGGGCCCGAGGCGCTCCCTCTCCCCAAGGGTAAAGAGAGCGAAGCCCACTGCCGCCTCGGCACCACCTGAATCGAGGCCAGAGAGTGCGCCTAGGTCAGAACGCCCGGCGCCGACACCCGCCGCGGCGCCGACTAGGCCGGCACCGCCGACTCTGGCCCCGCAAAGGCCGTCGAGTCCGTCACCGGTGACCTCCCCGGCACATGCCGCGGTAGAGCTCACCATACCGTCCACACCGGAGGCATTCGCAGCGGCGAAAGACCTGATCGCCCTGACAGACTCGGCATTGCCTCCACCCCCGGCACCGCTGGTGAGGGTGATCCAATCGATTGGCAAGCCAGCCTTGATTAGACCTCCGTCTGTCAGCGCAGCAGACTGGCACCGCTCACGATCGCAGTCTCACGGACGCTCCAGGTCTCGACGACGCTCCCGCTCTCATCGCCGATCTCAACACCGCTCACAGTCCCGGCACCGTTCAGTCGCACGGCACTGGTCAGACTCGCGGCACCGATCTTTCTCTCGTTCCCCGGCTCGCTACTCCCGGCACCGCTCCAGATCCCGGTACCGCTCCAGGCACCGTACCTCCCAGAGCCACTCACGACGCCAGAATTCGAGATCTCGGTCGACCTCCCGGCACCGGCTCGGTCGCAGGTCCCGATCTCTCTCTCGCTACCGAGACATTTCATGGCACCGATCCCTGGTGCGTAGGGGAACAAGATCCGTTGGCACATCTGCCCAAGGCTTTTCTGCTCCTCCCTGGCCCTCCAGACACACATCGGTGTCGTCCCGAGTGGACAGCTACTACGCTGAGGAGCGTGATTTGGATGTCCCCGCCGGGGTCTTCCAAGAAGCCCGGCATCCAGATCAAGGCCCTCAACAATGGGGCTTTTGGACGCCTTGGGCATACCACCAGGCCCAAGGTGCTCCGTTGCCTCCCGCTGCGTTGACAACGCTGCGTTGTCGGAGCACCATGCTCCTGAGGCCACAGTTAGCCGTCCGCCTCTGACTGAGATGGATGACCCGCTAGCCCATCCTCCGAATTCCCCGGTATCGCTCGGGCAGGAACCGGTTCAGGACCAAGAGGTTGTACAGGACCTGCTCGTCCCAGGTGCTTCATCCTCTTCCTCACCAGATGAGGCAGTGGCAGGGACCTCCTCCTCGGGTCCACCACCGATAGACCTAAGGGCCCATCAGGACCTCCTGAGGAGGGTCGCACTAAATATGAATCTGCAGGTGGAGGAGGTCCCGGAGGTGGAAGACCCAGTAGTCAGCATTTTGTCCGCAGACACTCCCACCAGAGTGTCTCTGCCGTTTATCAAAACAATCCAAGCTAACGCTGACACCTTATGGCAGTCCCCCGCCTCCATCCCCCCTACAGCGAAAAGTGTTGAGCGTAAATACATGGTACCCTCTCGGGGGTACGAATACCTATACGTCCATCCTCCTCCCTCCTCCTTAGCTGTCCAATCGGTCAACGAGAGGGAGCGCCATGGCCAACAAGCACCAGCCCCAAAGTCTAAAGAGGCTAGGCGAATGGACCTGCTCGGTCGGAAGGTATACTCTGCAGGCGCCCTACAACTCCGGGTAGCAAACCAGCAGGCACTACTGAGCCGGTATAGTCCTAACACCTGGGCAGAGCTCGGCAGATTTCAAGAGCTACTCCCACAGGACTCACGCCAAGAATTTGCTGCTTTCCTGGAGGAAGGGAAGAAGGTGGCTCGAACCTCCCTTCAGGCCTCCTTAGATGCGGCCGATTCGGCAGCCAGAACTCTGGCCTCCGGTGTCACCATGAGGCGCATCTCCTGGCTGCAAGTCTCCAACCTCCCACCGGAGTTACAGTATACGATCCAGGACTTGCCCTTTGATGGGAAAGGTCTGTTCTCAGAGAAGATGGACCCCAGGCTCCAAAGCTTAAAGGACAATAGGGTTATCATACGCACTTTGGGCATGCATACTCCCGTGACCCAACACAGACCTTTCCGCCCCCAACCTTACCGTCCGTACTTCGTGCCTAGGCACAGACAAGATTTTTCTAGGCGACGCGGTCGAGGTGGGCGTCGGCGCCAGTCAGGACCCCAGACGGGCCAAAACCATGGTCCTTCCAAACCTCAGGGGGGTCCTAAGTCTACCTTTTTGAAGGTTCGCTCGAGGACGGCGTACCAGTTTCTGGACAGGATCCTTTTCCTCCCTTCTCCAACCACCTTTCCTACTTCCTCCCAGCGTGGTCCCAACTGACCTCAGACATCTGGGTGCTACGCACCGTAAAACAAGGATACCACCTCCAATTTGTTTCAACCCCGCCTTTCCACCCCCAATCCCGGTCCCTCTTCAGGGACCCCTCTCACGAGCAATTCCTCTTACAAGAGGTGCAGTCACTCCTCACCATTGGAGCAATAGAGGAGGTACCAACAGAGGAAAGGGGCAGGGGGGTTTACTCACGTTACTTCCTGATCCCCACGTCAAAAGGGGGCCTCAGGCCTATCCTAGACCTGCGGGGCCTCAACAAGTTCATGACAAAGTTGAAGTTCCGCATGGTCTCCCTGGGGACCATTATCCCATCCTTGGATCCTGGAGACTGGTAGGCTGCCCTTGATATGAAGGATGTGTACTTTCACATCGCCATTTTTCCTCCCCACAGGAGGTATCTTCGTTTTGTAGCCAACTATCGACATTTCCAATTTACAGTACTTCCCTTTGGCGTCTCCACAGCCCCAAGGGTGTTCACAAAGTGCATGGCCGTCGTCGCTGCACACCTCCGCCAACGGGGGATTCGCATGTTCCCTTATCTGGACGACTGGCTTATCAGGGGGACCTCTGAAGCGCAAGTCCAGCACCACGTAGGCATCGTCAGGGACCTATTTACGCGTCTAGGCCTGATGCTCAATACCGAAAAGTCCACTCTGGTCCCCACTCAGCAGCTAGACTTCATAGGAGCTACCCTGGACTCCACTCTAGTCAAGGCCTACCTGCCTCAGCTTCGATTCCAGGCAATGGCAGCAATCATACGAGGTCTGCAGACCTTCCCCACGACCTCGGTTCGTACCTGTCTCAGCCTTCTAGGTCACATGGCGGCCTGCACTTATGTGACCAAATACACCAGGCTCCGCCTTTGCTCCCTCCAAACGTGGCTGAATTCGGTCTATCGTCTGGGCAGGGACCCATTGGACACAATACTCACCATTCCACCGAGTGCCCTACGCTCCCTGGACTGGTGGCTAACCCCATCCCAAGTGTGTGCAGGGCTACCGTTCCATCCGCCCCAACCCTCACTATCCCTGACGACAGACGCATCGTCCCTCGGATGGGGAGCTCACCTTGGACGCCTTCGCACCCAGGGCCTTTGGTCATCACAGGAATTAACGCTTCACATCAATGTCAGAAGAGACATTTTGTCAGAAGAGCGGTCCGCCTGGCGTGCCAGACATTCCAGAACCACCTGCACAGCCGTTGTGTCTCAGTGTTGACAGACAACACAACGGCCATGTATTATATAAACAAGCAGGGAGGGACTCGATCTTCCCTCCTCTGTCAGGAGACCATCCGTCTTTGGGAATTCTGCATAGCCCATTCAATAGACCTGGTGGCATCCTTTCTCCCATGGGTTCGGAACACCCTAGCGGATCGACTGAGCAGATCCTTCCTGTGTCACGAATGGTCGCTGAGACCAGATGTTATTCATGCGATTTTCCAGAAGTGGGGCTTTCCCCACATAGACCTGTTTGCGTCTCACGTGAACAGGAAGTGCCAAGTGTTCTGCTCCTTCCAGGGTCTTTCACCGGGATCGATATCGGACGCGTTCCTCATGTCATGGAAGCACCGACTGCTCTATGCCTTCCCACCATTCCCCTTGGTTCACAGAGTCCTGTTAAAACTCCTCCAGGAGAAAGCGCATCTCATTATGATCGCGCCAGCGTGGCCCAGACAGCACTGGTACACCACACTGCTCACCCTTTCCATTGCCAGCCCAATTACTCTGCCACTCCACCCGGATCTCATAACCCAAGATCACGGCAATCTCCGCCACCCGGACCTGCAGGCCCTCCATCTCACGGCGTGGCTCCTGCGTGGCTAGACGTATCAGAGTTACGCTGCTCCTCTCCGGTACAGCATATCCTCTTGAGTAGCAGAAAACCTTCCGCTCGATCCACATATCTAGCCAAGTGGAAGCGCTTCTCTTGCTGGTGTGAGGCGCGAAATGCTTCTCCCTCAGAGGTCTCCATCCCTACTATCTTGGACTACCTCTGGTCCCTCAAGCAGCAGGACTTGGCGTTGTCGTCCTTACGGGTGCACTTGGCGGCCATCTCCGCACTCCACCCAGGGGAAAGTGGGCACTCAGTGTTTTCACACCCCTTAGTTACTCGATTTCGTAAGGGACTCGAGCGCCTCTACCCCCAGGTACGCCACCCTACCTGGGACCTCAACCTAGTCCTCAATAGGCTTATAATTCCTCCGTTTGAACCACTGGCCACTTGCTCACTACTATACCTGTCCTGGAAGACAGTTTTCCTAGTAGCCATTACCTCGGCGAGGAGGGTCTCTGAACTTCGAGCTCTTACGGTTGACCCGCCGTATACTGTTTTTCACAAGGACAAGGTGCAGTTGTGACCACATCCCACATTCCTCCCAAAGGTGGTATCGGCCTTCCATACCAATCAGGACATCTTCCTCCCGGTTTTCTTCCCGAAGCCTCATTCATCCCCACGGGAGCAGCAGCTACGCTCCCTAGATGTGCGTAGGGCGCTCGCTTTTTATATTGATCGGACAAAGCCGTTCCGCAAGTCCCCCCAACTATTTGTTGCAGTGGCCAACCGGATGAAAGGCCTGCCCGTCTCCTCACAGAGGATCTCCTCTTGGTTAACGGCGTGCATACACACGTGCTATGACTTGGCTCATTCCTTCGGGGCATCTCACCGCCCATTCTACCAGAGCTCAGGCTTCATCAGCCGCCTTCCTGGCCCATGCACCAATCCAGGAGATATGTCGCGCAGCTACCTGGTCATCGGTCCACACCTTTGCTTCGCACTATGCTCTGGTCCAACAATCCAGAGATGATGCAGCCTTTGCCTCGGCGGTTCTGCACTCCGCCACATCTCACTCCGACCCCACCGCCTAGGTAAGGCTTGGGAATCACCTAACTGGAATGGATATGAGCAAGCACTCGAAGAAGAAAAGACGGTTACTCACCTTTGTAACTGTTGTTCTTTGAGTTGTGTTGCTCATATCCATTCCAAACCCACCCTCCTTCCCCACTGTCGGAGTAGCCGGCAAGAAGGAACTGAGGGGTGGATGGGTCGGCCGGGGTATATATCCGGTGCCATAGTGGCGCCACTCCAGGGGGCGCCCGGCCGACCCACCGAGTGTTGCTAGGGTAAAAGTCTTCCGACAAACGTGCACGCAGCGTGTGCACACCTAACTGGAATGTATATGAGCAACACATCTCGAAGAACAACAGTTACAAAGGTGAGTAACCGTCTTTTTTTTCAATCTTCCCTCCTACCTCATGTTTTCTAGGCCTTTAATCATTTTTGTTGCTCTTTTCTGGACTCTCCAATTTGTCCACATCCTTCCTGAAACGTGGCACCCAGAACTGGACACAGTACTCCAGTTGAGGCCTAATAAGCGCAGAAGTAGAGCGGAAGAATTACTTCTTGTGTCTTGCTTACAACATTCCTGCTAATACATCCCAGAACGATGTTTGCTTTTTTTGCAACAGCGTTACACTGTTGACTCATATTTAGCTTGTGGTCCACTATGACCCCCAGATCCCTTTCCGTAGTACTCCTTCCAAGGCAGTCATTTCCCATTTTGTATGTGTGCAATTGATTATTCCTTACTAAATGGAGTACTTTGCATTTGTCCTTATTGAATTTCATCCTATTTACTTCAGACCATTTCTCCAGTTTGTCCAGATCATTTTGAATTTTAATCCTATCCTCCAAAGCACTTGCAACCCCTCCCAGCTTGGTATTGTTCACAAACTTTATCAGTGTACTCTCTGTGCCATTATCTAAATCATTGATGAAGATATTGAACAGAACCGGACCCAGAACTGATTCCTGCAGGACCCCACTTGTTATGTCCTTCCAGCATGACTGTGAACCACTGATAACTACTCTGGGAACGAGTTTCCAACCAGTTTTGCACCCACCTTATAGTAGCTCCATCTAGGTTGCATTTCCCTAGTTTGTTTATGAGAAGGTCATGCAAGACAGTATCAAAAACTTAACTAAAGTCAAGATATACCACGTCTACTGCCTCCTCTGTATCCACAATGCTTGTTACCCTGTCAAAGAAAGCTATTGAGTTGGTTTGACACAATTTTTTCTTGACACATCCATGCTGACTGTGAGATTCCACTCCCCACAAAGCTGCACCATCATGGGATTACAATGGTTAAGTGAGAAATCCCTTTCTATGTTCAAAATTATCCTGATTTACTAAGTAAAGCCCTGAGAGAGCTAGGTTGTTCCTACAGTACTTGGGTGTTAGCTATCCTGGGGGAGCAGGCAGGCAACCTTTCATGTTCCTGGGAACATCTAGCAAGCTACTTCTACAATTGAATTGAAATATTTGTACCAGTATCCCTCCTCAGCTGAGTAGTCCTCCAGGCCAGGACAGTAGCATGTAAACAGCCTAGGGAAGTACCACATGCACCACCACGTGCAAGACCGGACAAGAGGACAGTGGCTTGCAACAAAGTATCTTCTCTTTCAAACATTATTAAATAGACGGTTTTTCTTAGCCACCTCTGTTAAGAACATCTTAGGATCCAAATGAAGATGTCTGATCAAAACTAAATTTTAATCTAAATGTTATATAACAAAGACATTTCATATGTTTTGGAAACCTAAGGCTGGTGCAGCAATAGCTTCCCCAGTGAAAGACAGGCACATCTTCAGAAGGGAGCTTTTTTCCAAAGGACCATAAGAGAGAGGATATACAGTGCAGCAGTTTCAAAGCCTCAACTATAGCCATTCACACCAGAGGTTTTTCATATACTTAGTAAAGAAAACCTAGTTGATGGCAAACAGGTGGTTCATCTAGAAGTATAATCCTTGTCTGGAGTTGAACATCTCATGTGCTGACCTCATCAAACCTTTGATGTGATCTGTGATGAGCAATGGCTTCTGACTTGGCAGCTAGAAGAAGCAATATTATACCCATGAATAGCAATCAGTCATCTTTAAACAAATATCTTGTGCATCCAAATTTAGAGGTGAGTTGCTTTTCCAAGAACATTAGAGAAATTAGCAGCTGAAATAGCACAGTGGCCTCTGACCTCACTGTCAAAGCCAGCATAGCAGTCCATCAGTCGCTACCAGTACTGGAGGTGTCCAAGAAGAGACCGTTGCCTTAATGGAAGTAAAAATCTGAAGCAGAAATTTCCAAGGAAATCTAGATGCATTTTCTTCCAAGCCAACAAAATTGTCAGCATGACAAAGACAAAAAAAGCATTTGTGAGGGAGCGCTCATGATTCCTGCACAACACTCTTTCTTCTGATCCACCTGCTGCTTCCAGTCTTAAGAAAAAACTGGTGGTAGTCACAGCACAGGCATAGATCTGAAGATACACACTTACACAACAAGCCAGTCAGTGTCCTGTCCAGTGAAGCAGACCTATTCATAACTAGAGAGCTGCTGGAGAGAATTCATACCTACCAATTTTTTGAAATCAAGAGAAACTTTTGAACCAAATGTAGAGAATTGCTCACGCAGGGGACGAAGACATATCTCTGGCCATAATTTTACCATCATGGAAAAGATTCATTGCATTCATCCAGAGCTTCATTGCATCAGTCCTTTCTCGCAAGGCCGGCTCTAGGTTTTTTGCCGCCCCAAGCAAAATACAATTTGGTTGCCCCCATCCCAGCCCTGGGCTCCCCCCCCTGCTGCCCCAGCCCTGGGCTCTCCCCCCCCCCCCATGTGCACCCTCTGCGGCTCTGTGCTCTGGGCCTCCCCCTTCCCGCACCCCCCTGCCGCCCCAGCCCTGGGCTCTCCCGCCACCCGCACCCCTGGCACCCCAGGTCTGGGCTCACACACACCCTCGTGATGCACCAGCACTGGGCACCCTCCTTTCCTCCCACCAGTGCCCCCCACCCCTGCTGCCCCAGCTCTTCCCCCCCTCCCCCACCTGCACCCTCCTTCTGCCCCAGCCCTGGGTCACTGGTGACTTGCTCCCAGGGCGGGTCATTCAGCAGGAATTTTGGATGTGCACAGAACACAGACAGGATTGGTTCCCCTATGGTTACAGAACTGCAGTAAAGTGCAACAATTTTCAGCTTGTGTGATTGGAGGATATCTGGATGCATATTATAAGACTGTTCTCCATAAATGAGGAAAAGTCAAGGTGCCTTTATTATTCTTTTGTTCCACTCTTTGTTTCTATGGGGAATTTGCCAATGCAATATCACTGTTTACCTTTTAAACAACTTAAAAAAAAAGGCAATGGCTGTTGAAAATAGCAATTCCAGTCCTAAAAACCACTGGGAAGCATTTCTTGCTCAATTTTATCTACTTTTTCTACAGCAAATTACAGTGGATCAGTATATTTGATTTGGGAGAAATGAAGTAACAGCTGCCAAAATTGAGCTTGAGCACTTCTGAATTTTGAGGTGTTCAAATCTGGAAGGCAGGTGCTAGATTCCCTTTCTGAATATTAGCTAAATCTGGAAAGGAAAAGTCAATTTCTGCTTCCATGGCCCAGAAATGGAAATCCTCCTAAGTGCCTGTTACTGTATCTAAAGCTGCCCAGGTCCAGTAGAGCCTCCCATCCCTTACTTTTCATTTTAAATTCTAGTGGGATCCACGTACCTCCCTTGCTAGGCTTCAGATGGAGAGGTGCACTGTCCGTTTAGTCCACCTAATTCCTTCTTTGGGGGCTGCGAGGTGAGGTCACACAAGTATCCCTAAGCCAGTCTGGGGATGTCTTCTGAAGGGGATATCTGGGCCAAAGCCTTCTACTCCTTGGGCACACTTGTTCCCCATTCACAGTGCCATCCCGCTCTAGCAGTGAGCTCAAGCTGCAGCATGAGGTTTCAGCTACCATACTCCCTCCCCCCGTTTCCTGTTGGTAGTGGACAAGGGAATGCTGGGAAATGTAGTTCTTTCTCTGCTCCAGGTCTGGTTCTGTAGGCAGGGAGCTAACCAAGGAACGACAGCTCCCGGGGCCCACTGTTGGTTCTCAGCTCCCAGTCTCGATCCCTGCTAGCTGCCGCCCCTGCAAATGGGCTGCCTCAAGCAGCTGCTTGCTTTGCTGGTGCCTAAAGCCGCCCCTGCTTTCTTGGCAGTGGTCATCTATAGCCATTTATCTCCAATAGCTAGGATTGCTGGTGTTGTACATTGGCTTCTTTCGCGGAGTGGATTTCTCAAAATGAAGTGCAGAAATTCCTTCTGAGAATGTGGAACCACACACCTTATATAATGCAAAATTAGTGTAATTCCAACATCATATCCAAATAGTCAGCATGTGGACAGAGCATGCTGTACAGGGATTGGTTCCTACAAAGTGACCAAGCCAGTTCCAAAATGGGTGATACAATATATAGTAAATACAATATAATGTGTAAATCTATATAAAGGAAAAGATTTTCTGTGTAACTTTGAATGTGTAGTATTTCCTATACCCACCCACTACTCTTGAGTCTGATCAACTCAGTGTAGCTTTGCTGTATGCCAAATAAAAATACCTCAGTGAAAAAATCTGAAGTCGAACTGAGTTCTTGGGAAGCTGAGTGGAAAGAAGTCTCGGAGGGAATCCCAACAGGCAGTTTAAGTACAAATAACATGCAGAAAGTCAACTTAATTCTCATTCTAGACCATTGCGTATTCACTGTGTAAGCAAGTTTTGTAAGGTGGGGAGCCTATCTAGAAAACAAATTTCCAAAATCTGAGTATACGTCCTTTTAGTTCACTTCAGCAACTTTCAGTGGTGTCTCTGAACACCCCCCCCCCAAAATAATAATGCAAACCTCACTCCCCACAAACATGGCCATATGGGATCAGACCAATGGTCTACTGAGTCCAAAATCCTGACAATAGCATTGGCCAGTACCAGCTGTTCCAGAAGTATGTAAGAAACTATGTAGCAGGGAATTATAATAATAATCACAAAGTTCTAGTGATCTCAGCTACCTTATTGTTTCTCTAGAATGGTCGATAGGAGCCCTACAACCAAGCACAAAAGAAATGTGGGTACCAGCCCTAGTGGTATTCTGTATGTAGCACATCAGACTCTCCATTTGAGTATCAGATGCCAAAATTAATCAATAGAAGACTAGCCATGCCTCTGGGTACGTCTACACTACGGGATTATTCCGATTTTACATAAACCGGTTTAGTAAAACAGATTGTATAAAATCGAGTGCACGCGGCCACACTAAGCACATTAATTCGGTGGTGTGCGTCCACGGTCCGAGGCTAGCATCGATTTCTGGAGCGTTGCACTGTGGGTAGCTATCCCGTAGCTATCCCATAGTTCCCGCAGTCTCCCCTGCCCCTTGGAATTCTGGGTTGAGATCCCAGTGCCTGATGGGGCAAAAATCATTGTCGCGGGTGGTTCTGGGTAAATGTCGTCACTCATTCCTTCCTCCGGAAAAGCAACGGCAGACAATCATTTCGCGCCCTTTTTCCCTGGATTGCCCTGGCAGACGCCATAGCATGGCAACCATGGAGCCTGTTTTGCCTCTTGTCACTATCACCGTATGTGTAATAGATGCCGCTGACAGAGGCAATTCAGCAGCGCTACACAGCAGCATTCATTTGCTTTTGCATGATAGCAGAGATGGTTATCAGCTGTTCTGTACCATCTACCATACCCTTGTAAATTGGCTATGAGATGACGGTTACCAGTCCTTTTGTGCTGTATCCTCTGCTGCTGTCATAGGTGCCCCTGGCTGAGATCGGCCGGGGGCGCAAAAGACAAGCAGAGACGGTTACCAGTCATATTGCACCATCTACCACCAGTGAGGGGGAAAGAGGATACTGCAATTGAGTGCCGCAGCATCGCGTGTACCAGAAGCATTCAGTAGACATAGGGTGACATTTAGAAGAGTCAAGAGACAATTTTTTTCCCTGTTACTTCTGGGGGTGGGTTGGGGGCTGTAAATTGACGAGCTATGCCCTGAACCACCGCGGACAATGTGTTTGACCCTACAGGCATTTGGAGCTCAGCCAAGAATGCAAATGCTTTTCGGAGACTGCAGGAACTGTGGGATAGCTTGAGTCCTCAGTCCCCCCTCCCTCCATGAGCATCCATTTGATTCTTTGGCTTTCCGTTACGCTTGTCACGCAGCAGTGCGCTGAGTCCCTGCTATGGCGTCTGTCTGGAGATTTTTTAAAAATGCTTTGGAATTTCGTCTTCTGTAACGGAGCTCTGATAGAACAGATTTGCCTGCCCATATAGCGATCACATCCATACGGTCCATGCTGGAGCTCTTTTTGGATTTTGATTTCGGACTGCATCGCCACCCGGGCTGATTGGAGCTCCATGCTGGGCAAACAGGAAATTATATTCAAAAGTTCGCGGGGCTTTTCCTGTCTACCTGGCCACTGCATCTGAGTTCAGATTGCTGTCCAGAGCGGTCAGTGGTGCACTGTGGGATACCGCCCGGAGGCCAGTACCATCGATTTGCGGCCACACTAACCCTAAACCGATATGGTAATACCGATATTAGCGCTACTCCTCTCGTTAGGGAGGAGTACAGAAACCGGTTTAAAGAGCCCTTTATATCGATATAAAGGGTAATAATAAAGGTAATAATTGGAGATATACCAATCTCCTAGAACTGGAAGGGACCTTGAAAGGTCATCAAGTCCAGCCCCCTGCCTTCACTAGCAGGACCAATTTTTGCCCCAGATCCCTAAGTGGCCCCCTCAAGGATTGAACTCACAACCCTGGGTTTAGCAGGCCAATGCTCAAACCACTGAGCTATCCCTCCCCTCCGCCTCTTAGGGTACGTCTACACTACGGGATTATTCCGAATTTGCATAAACCGGTTTTGTAAAACAGAATTTATAAAATCGGGTGGAGCGCGGCCATACTAAGCACATTAAATCGGTGGTGTGCGTCCATGGTCCGTGGCTAGCGTCGATTTCTGGAGCGTTGCACTGTGGGTAGCTATTCCCTAGCTATCCCATAGTTCCCGCAGCCTCCCTCGCCCCTTGGAACTTCCAGGTTGAGATCCCAGTGCCTGATGGGGCAAAAATCATTGTCGCGGGTGGTTCTGGGTAAATGTCGTCAGTCACTCCTTCGTCTGGGAAAGCAACGGCAGACAAGCATTTTGTGCCTTTTCCCCCTGGATTGCCCTGGCAGATGCCATAGCATGGCAATCATGGAGCTTGTTTTGCCGTTTGTGACTCTCACCGTATGTGTACTAGATGCCGCTCACAGAGGCGATTCAGCAGCGCTACACAGAAGCATGCTTTTGCTTTTGCATGACAGCAGAGATGGTTACTAGCCATATTGCACCATCCAAACCCTTCCATAAATTGGAACTGAGGATGATCATGGCTACCAGTCCTTTTGTACCATTTGCTGCTAGTGCCCCGGCCGATCAGCCAGGGGCGCAAAAGCCAAGATTGGTTACTAGCCATATTGCACCTTCCATCGTTTTGTACCATTAGCTGCTGTCATAAGTGCCCCTGGCCAATCAGCCAGGGGCGCAAAAGCAAAAATTGGGAATGACTCCCTGAGTCAATCCCTCCTTTTTGGTATCTAAAAATAGAATCAGTGCTGCCTAATATAGGCAACTGTACTAGAGAACCACCGTATCATAGAACCAGAGAGCACAGCTGCTCTGTGTCAGAGCCTGCAGAAATTATGATCTGTATGCTATTCACAGGGGGTGCTCCTGTAACAACCCCACCTGTTGATTCCGTTCTTCCCCCAGCCTTTCTTGGCTACCGTAGCATTGTCCCCCCACTTGTGTGATGAATTAATAAAGAATGCAGGAATAAGACACACTGACTTGTTAGTGAGAAATGAGTGGAAGGCAGCCTCCAGCTGCTATGATAGTCCAGACAGGACATTAAGCAGTGTGTAGGAGAGAAGCCCAGCATCCCACTGCTAGTCCAGGGGCAACTGAATCTTTTCTTTACACATGAAGGGTGGGGGCTGATGGAGCTCAGCCCCCTGTTGCTATGATGAGGATGGTTACCAGCCATATTGCACCATCCATCCACCAGAAAAAATTAGGGCCAATAGGCTGATGATGAGGACGGTTACCAGTCCTTTTGTACCATCAGCTGAGACTGATGATGAGGATGGATTTCCAGCTTATTGTACCATCAGCTGAGGCTGATGATGAGGATGGATTTCCATCGTATTGTACCATCAGCCGCCCATGGCGGGGGGGGGAGCAAGGATGTTGGTGTTGAGTGCTGCACTATCGCGTCTATCTGCAGCATTCAGTAAAGATAGGGTGACATGTAAAAGAGTCAGAGGATTGTTTTACCTTTCGCTTCTGGGGGTGGGTGGGGGGTGGGTGAGTAGATTGCCAAGCTATGCCCTGACCCGCGGACACTGTGTTTGACCCTAGAAGCATTTGGAGCTCAGCCAAGAATGCAAATACTTTTCGGAGGCTGCAGGAACTGTGGGATAGCTTCAGTCCTCCAGTCCACGAGCATCCATTTGATTCTTTGGCTTTCCGTTACGCTTGTCACGCTGCAGTGCGCTGAGTCCCTGCTATGGCGTCTGTCTGGAGATTTTTAAAAAAGGATTCTGAATTTCATCTTCTGTAACGGAGCGCTGATAGAACGGATTTGCCTGCCCTTACAGCGATCACATCCGCATGGTCCATGCGGGAGCTCTTTTTTTATTTTGATTTCGGACTGCATCACCACCCGTGCTGATCGGAGCGCCACGCTGGGCAAACAGGAAATATTCAAAAGTTCGCGGGGCTTTTCCTGTTTACCTGACCACTGCATCCGAGTTCAGATTGCGGTCCAGAGCGGTCACTGGTGCACTGTGGGATAGCTTCCGGAGGCCAATACCGTCGATCAGTGTCCACACTAACCCTAATCCGATATGTTAATACCGATACTAGCGTTACTCCTCTCGTTAGGGAGGAGTACAGAAACCGGTTTAAAGAGCCATTAAAATCGATATAAGGTGCCTCCTAGTGTGGACGGTTTTGGCGTTAAATCGGTTTTACGCTCCTAAAACCGATTTAAACGCCTAGTGTAGACCAGACCTTAGTGTGGACGGGTGTGGCGTTAAATCGGTTTAACGCTCCTAAAACCGGTTTAAACGTGTAGTGTAGACCAGGCCTCTGACTCTCTCTCATTACCTCTAATAGGTAGTTTTTGGAATTGATTCCCCTGTCTCTAAAAGAACCACAATATAAAATTACGTTTGTAGCTTCAGACAATTTTCTATTCAAGTAAGTTCCTTTTTCCACTATTCCTGGAAATAGTTCTTCCATCATTTTGTTCGAACCATTAGTATTCCTTTGGAAGAGCATGACATAAATGGGTTTTCATGGGACTTAAAAGATACCTCAAACATATGGAGTTCACGTGCCATGTGTCTCTTTTCATTTCATTCAGTCCAAAATGCTAAGGCCTTAAGGCCTCAGAATTGCCTCAGGCAAGATGTTAAAATCATGCACCAGCTGGTATGCTAGCCAACCAGCAGAACTTATTCACAAGTCATGAGCCTAGTCTGAGGACAATTTTAAAAGTACGTTTTTTCCATTCCTTTGCTTCCTTTGGTAGGAAGTTGCAGCTGAGTTGGTTCCCACATAATGCCTTGTCATTCCTGCCTGTTGTTCTACTATAATAATTAAAACTCTGCTTGTTCTGCCCCATACTTCTGTGATTCACTGCTCGCTTCTTCTGTATGTGATGTATGAGGAGAGAAGCTGCGCAACAGAATATGTAATTTACCTGATAATTGTCTTTCTGTTGTGTAGCTTCTCTCCTCATTCAGCCCACTTGTATAGTCTAGTACAGGGGTCGGCAACCTTTCAGAAGTGGTGTGCCGAGTCTTCATTTATTCACTTTAATTTAAGGTTTTGTGTGCCAGTAATACATTTTAATGTTTTTAGAGGATCTTTTTCTATAAGTCTATAATATATATAAATGAACTATTGTTGTTTGTAAAGTAAATAAGGTTTTAAAAATGTTCAAGAAACTTCATTTTAAATTAAATTTAAAATGCAGAGCCCCCCCGGACTGGTTGCCAGGAGCCGCAGTGTGAGTGCCACTGAAAATCAGCTCATGTTCCGCCTTTGGCACACATGCCATAGGTTGCCTATCCCGGTCTAGTAAATGACCAGACTACAAATGGAAATCTTTCTCTAAAGGAAAACGTAGACATATTCTCTTAAGATTAATTAATGCATTATATCAGGTTGTCTTGATGCTTAAATTAGATTATACCTGGTTTAGCATTTTGGCAAACTCTGGTTCCAGGTGCTTAGCCAGTGATTTAGACTTGATTGACTTTCTTTAAAACTTCAGCAGCAAATATTTACTGCTTAAATATGTTTTAAAAATTTAATTTAAATGGTTTTACTAGATTATAGTAAGTTTGGGCTTTAATATATGTTTTAATTTAAAATAGGGGTTTTTTTAAAGAAAAATGATTTAATTTAAACAAAAATCCAATTTAAGTAAAAAAAAAAAAAAAAAGATTTAACTTAAAAAATTCAATTTTTAAAATTACAGATTTTATCCACCCTGGTTGGGGTAGCATTTACCCATTAGTGATTAATGAAGAGGGAAGCTACTAACAGAAAATTACCAGATAAGATTTCGTTGATTGCACTCTTCAATAAGAAAAATACTTTACATTTGTATATTTAAAAGGTGCTTCATAAACCGTTAAAGAAAACAAACTATTTGATACACACACTTAACATTAACTATAGCAGAGCTATAGCACTGTGCTATAATTTATATATAATATAAAAAAACAAAATGTGTGTAGACCTACCATCTAAGTAATGGTGTGTTTGGGGTATATAAGTTTGTTTAGAAATGAATAAGTTCTAATTGAAATTGAGTTTATTCTTGTAAATAAAAAAACAAGTCTAGCCAAATAGGGAAAAGTTTATTTGCTTTTATATTACACCTCTACTCCGATACAATGCGACCCGATATAACACAAATTCGGATATAACGCGGTAAAACAGTGCACCGGGGGAGTGGGCCTGCATATTCCAGTGGATCAAAGCAAGTTCAATATAACGCAGTTTCACCTAGAACGCAGTAAGATTTTTTTGGCTCCCGAGGACAGCGTTATATCGGGGTAGGGGTGTACTTGTATGGAGATCATTCACCTCTTGGCACAAAGGACATGGGTCACATTTAGTATTTTATTGCAAATCTAGCAGAAATGATTTTTTAATGGCACAACTTTCAAGTCTGAGAGTAGTTCAGTTTTGTAGAAATTAATAAAATGGCCTAATTTATATTACCTTTCTGAGGTAGGGCAAAAAGTATCAAACTTGTAAGCTTTTTTATCACTTGGTATTCTAAAACATAAATTTGTCAAACTTAACAAAATCATGAATATAAAGTAGAAATGTTAAGGCTTTCTTCAAGGATTATAAATGTATTCTGTCCCATGTAGTTTTGTTACCTGAAAAGTTACTAAGTACATTTTTCCGTTGTCCAGGGGAACGTCCATTTCAGTGTACACTGTGTGATAAAGCTTTTAACCAGAAGAGTGCCCTTCAGGTGCATATGAAAAAGCACACGGGAGAGAGGCCTTACAAATGTGATTACTGTGCAATGGGCTTTACACAGAAAAGCAATATGAAACTCCATATGAAACGAGCTCATGGCTATGCTGGTATGTAACATGATACGTATTAATGTTAAGCGCACATTTTTTTGAAGCAGGGATCAGTGAGTGGCTTCAGTATCCCTTTGGCTCTGTAGTGTAGGTGGGGACAATCTAAAACATAGAATGAAGATGATATACAGTTTTGCACAACTGGTGTTATCCAGTTCTAGTGAAATGCTCCATTCCCTTTGACTGTTTTTTTTTCCTTTTCAAAGACATGTTCTGCTTTATGAACCAAAGTAATTTGTGCATCTTCCTCATTCGTTGTTTTTGTTGTATTTGCAGTAGTCTTACATTATCTGTATTAGTCATTCCTTTCTTTCTCTGTTGCATTACAATAGGTACTATACAAGAATCTGCCAGTCAGCAAGAACAAGAAGGGGAAGATATTAATCGTGCTTTGAATTTAGAAGAGGTTGTTCAAGAATCTTCAAATGAATGGCAGAGTATAAGCAATGTATTTCGATGACACCTTAGTTGAAAGCTTTGCTTTCAGGACTTGAATTTCTCAACATATGTTTTGAAAAAAGTAAAGCATATGGATTTTACAGTTGATGCTTCAAGCATTGAAAATATTAACAATAGAATAATATATTATAGTTTTTTTAATTATTTACAAAAAGTACTTAAAAAGAATCATTGTTTTTGTAAGCTTGTGGGAAAATATTGAAAAAACATCAATTAATCTGTGTTAAGTTGTCTACAAATCAATGAACTCAGGTAATACTACATGCGGTTTCATCTTCTAACCCACAGACAGTATATCTAGTTGAACAATTAACTGGAACTTCATATCAGGAAAGAGTGATTCCCTTGTATTAGTAAAGAAGATGAAAAGTAACTTCATGGGAAAACCATGAAAATTGTCATTTACTTTTTTATTTTATTTTTTTAATGTATAGCAAAAATGTTTGAGGTTAGAAAGAAAAGTGTTATGATAGAGATGCATGCAGTACAGAATTAATTTTTACAATGCACAGTAAAGTGTTAAAAGTCTGTTCTTAGTTTCTTTTGGTGCTTTTGAGGAATTTTGGAAAGTGAATTGCCCTTGCATTAAATGGTATTTATGTAGCTAATCTCTTGAGAGGTGACCGGGCTATTTCCATTCCAGTTGTAGAGACAGTCATTAGTTTTTTCCCTCAAAATGTCTGAGGCTTCAAATTCAGCAATAAATATTCAAAGAAAATCCAAACTAAAGAGATTAAACTGATTGAACACCCCCGTTTTTAGGTTTGCTGTAAGGATCAGCAGGCAGATACTTGAGTATTTGTGGAAAGCACAAGCCATATTCTAAAGTTGGGAGGTAACCTAAAATTGTACATTTTAATAGCAGATGGGAAGTAAGCTGCAGTACAGGTCACCTCAATTAACATAAAAGTAATCTGTACTGTAGAGATTTTTAGTTCCGAATCTGTAAAAGCATCATTATTTTCTCATGCATCTATTCTGAAAGCATTTTACCATGGTGGTGGTGGGGGGGGGGTGTGGTTTTATTTTTGGTTTTTTGGTTTTTTTAAATTATTTTTTCAGTAAAACTACCTAGTTAACTTAAGGTACATCTACAGCTATGGCAGTGGGTAGAGTAGAGACACAGCATCCCCAGCTAGCAGGGGTGTAAATAGCAGTGTAGATGGTGAGGCATGGTTTAGGTGAGTAGCGTAGAGTGCCCTACACAACTCAGCCCTCAGGGTATAAATCCAAGCACGGCCTCCCATGTCTATGTTGCTAATTTCTGTAGGTAGTGTCCCACTGCCTCTCCATTGCCAGAGCCTTTTCGTTGCTGCCTGCACACAGCAGTATGTAGCTACTCACTTTAGTGATGAGTGTGGATGCCACCTGCCTTTCGCCATGGCGTGTAGCTACACGTGTAGTGCCTTTACTCTACTTGCCGCTGTAAGTGTAGACATAGCCTTAGTACTGCTCTGAAAGCTGCCACTTGTTAAGTGTATTCATAACAAAGAAACACTGGAGTAAAACTTAAGTCATGTTTTATACATTCCAAAGACAGAAAGCTCTTTGCTTACTTTTACTTTGTTCCTTTGAATTTATTTATATGTTATATATATGTATGTATATATAAAAATATATGGGCCTCTATGTGGCTGATCAGTATATTTTGTAAATAGTAATCCCAATTGCAGGAAGTTTTCATTAAGTTTTCAAGTTCATATGAGTACTTCTAGATCAATATTGGATTCATTGTAATGTAAAATAGAGTTGGGTTTTATTTTACCCTTTGCAAAATAATCGCCTTTTATTTGCTCTCAGATCCAAAAAACACTTTTTTCCCCTTTTGGTAAATATTATCTATACTTTGTCTGCTATAAAACCTAGTCATTTCAGATTCCTGAAGAAAGAAATCACTGTTGTTTTTGATAGGGAATCTCTTATTTCTTTTGTTAACTCTTTGCATATGTATATAAGTAATATAGCTGGTGACAAAAAAATAACATTTTTGTTATGTGGAAATATTTAAGTCAGAAATGTTAATAATATTAATTTTTTCCAACTTTGCTTTGTGTATGTTGTTTTTAAAAGACAATTTTAAATGGATATTCTTAGTTATTTCAAGGAAAATGTGGATGACTAAAATTATGCAGCTCAATTTTAAACATAGAGGACTGAAGTTCTCCTTTCATTTCAGCAGTGCATCTCATTCCAGATAAGTTGTTTGCCCGTGCAAACCTGCCTTACACATATTGGTAACTTCTGGATAATGGCAACCTTTTGCTGGAAACCAAGAGGTTGCAAATAAGCAGAACTTTTCAATAAGGAGGTGTCATTTGAAATACGTAGTCATTTTTCAGAGAGCAATGCTTTAAGACTCTTGATCATATACCAATCACATAATGAGTGGATATTTGTAAGATAGTAAGTAACAAATAAATAGGGAGACTTACCTTTTTTTCTTGAGTTCTCAACCCACCACAATAGCGAGAGTCATGCCAATTATGGTAAATATCCTTTTAATCCTTTTAATAAGATACAATATATATTTTAGAATCATGCCTTGAATGTCTTCTGCCTGACACAAAGGTGTTTAATGTCCTTCCTTTAAACATAGGAGCTGCTCCAGATTACTTGGATAAGTTTGAATTGGAAACTTCCAAATGCATTATATCTGCTGATGCTCTGTAGTAGTGACGAGGTTGTGACTATTACATTGGTGTCCAGGGCAAGATCAGGTTGTTCAGGAAGTTTCTTGCTAAAATAAAGAAATGTAATGTGGACCATGCCCTACCAGCATCACACTAGAGAAAGGTAAGATCAAAAATAAACCTTGTGTCCTAGACGCCGTAGTCCATCTTACTGTGGCAATTGGGCTCTCTGGGTAAAAGCATCAGACACCGTTGATAGCTGAGACGTAGTTATTAGCAATAAATCAATTTAATTTTGCCTTGTCTTACTATTTTTACTCTTGTATTTTAAGTTGTTTTTTTTAAACTGATATGAACACCATTTTATGACCGTGCCTTAATTGGCTACTGCAGCCCATTTATGATATTTTGTATTTTCTATACCCAACCTGGAAGAGACTTGTATGAGAGACACTGTGAATCTTTTATTGGAATACACAGTGGTAACCTCCAAAGAAGAAACTCTCAAATCCTCCTTAACATAAACAAGAATAAATCACTAGGAAAAAAAATCATATCATGAATCCTGCAATTTTTGATTGTTTCTATCTTTTTAGATTGTAGATATAAGCCATCACAATGTAAATAGTTTTCTGCAAGAAGCCAACCTATCTTCAGCCAAATAGTATTCAGCAGAGGAGAGAACTCATCCCTTCCCTAGTTTATCACCCTATGTGTTGTGAGCTTCAATTCCTAATTGTGATTTAAATGCTGACTTCAACCCAAATCATACCGCCTGGATTTGTGCATGGAGGGCTGCCTGTGGCTCTTTCCACTTCCACAGAGTAGAGGGGACTGAGCTGCCTCTCCAGAACCCTGCAGTGATTCTCATTTCATCTGAGGTTTATACTGGAGAGGGTTGGAGACTGTACAGGCTGTGGGGCTGAGTGGGCAGGCTGCAGTTGTGAAATTTTTGCAGAAAATGTGGTATAGCCCAAGCATGTATTTTCCATGGAGCCTCCTGACCATGGTGGCATGGAAGAAGTTTGTGATAGTAGATGTCAGAGCAGCCAAGTGTGTGGGAGGGGAGTCCCTCTACTTTTTCTGTGGGGGTGGACAAATCAATCCAAAATCCTAATGGCTGTGCTCAGTGATTGAGAGTTACCAGAAACAGTACTTTTTTTTGTAGGAGTGGCACATGAGGCAACCCATTTTTCCCACTGTTGTCCATCATAAGTTGTCTCCATGATAGCAACATCCTTTTCAATTGTTCTAGGATAGGTCATACTTTCTCCTCCATGCCTTCTTTTTTCCATCCAGTTGGAATGCAATCTAAGATGTAGCTTGTGCTTCTCCCATGGAGTAGCCTGATGACATGGGCAAACCACTAGAGTGTTTTCTAGCTGATTAAGTCCACAGTCTGCTGACCTGTGCAGTGCAGTGATGCCACGTTGGTTATGCTCCAATGAATTCCCAAAATCCTTCTCAAACAATGCTGGTGAAATGCATTCAGCTTCTTATTGTGTACTACTGCCAGATTCTGCCAAGGCATACAGTAATGTTGGAAGGACAATACCATTGTACAATCTCACGTCAAGGTGTAGTTGTATCCTGCTACTCTTCCAGGTGTTTGGCAAACAAGTAATTGATCCACTGGCTTTGCCAATTCTTGCCCTCAATTCTTTTATGAGCTGACCATTAGCAGAAATACTTTACTTCCTAGATTTAAAAAGAAAACAGTCGTAAACCTTTTGTACTCTTCTCCATCACTCACTTATCTGTCAATGTTGACCATATTCTCTCCTATTTCCATACGCTTGGTCTCAAACTCCCATTTTGGTAGCTTCTACTCTTACACTCATAAAGAGTTTTTTTTCAGTTCCTCAAAGCTAATATCCAGTCTGACTTTGTCATCTGAAAAAAACTAGATCCTGCAGCTCATCTCTTGTCCAGACAATGCCAGTGGCCTCAACATCAGCTGTTGCTTTTCTCATCTCAAAGTCTATAGCAATGCAGAAGTGGGGATAGTGCTCAACCTTGCTTTACACCAGTAACAATCTTAAGCCATTTTTTGTTCTGACAGCATGCAGACTCATTCTACCAAGCTTTTATCCTATTAACAATCTGCTGGAATTCCATAGTGTTTCAGGATCTTCCAGAAGGCTTGTCCGTGAACACTATCAAACACTTCTGAAAAATCAGTGAAGTTAAAAACCGTCTTCTGCCAGTATTCTAAACCTTGCTCAATAAGTCTTCTCAAGGTAAAAATCTGATCTGAACATGACCTATCAAATCAAAATCCAGCCTGCTTATCTCTGAGTACTTTGTCAACAGCTGTTTTCATCCTATTCAAAATGATAATGCAAAACTCTTTTCCAGGTACAGATTGGAGTGTCACCTATCTCCTGTTATCACAAATAAATTAATCCACCTTTTTAGGGATTTCACAGATAACACCTCTTCTCCAGTTAGGAAAGGTCTACTTTTCCAAAACCATTCTGTACAACCTGGATATGTAACTCAACATCATTTCTTTTTGAGCTTTTAGCATGTTTCTTACCACAGCCTGGTGTTTTATCACTCCTTAGTTGGTTTATGACCTTAGTTACTTCCTCAAAAGCAACTGCTCTTAGTGATATTAGTAAGTCCACTGTTAGTGGTTCTGGGTAGTTGAGCACAGCCTAGAAATGTTCCATTCTCTGTGACTAAAATTGTACCTCTCATAGGATATTAGAAAAAGTTTTTTGGAAACCCCTCGCTAGCATGCCTTCTCAGCTTCTCTTGCTTTGTTTTCTGTCCCTTCTCACTTATTTCTTCTGGCTGATCTTCTGACTTACTTGTCTTTGACCCCATGTTCTTGCTGTAGAATAACTGTTTTAGTTCCATCTTATTCTTGTTGAATTCTCTTCTTTAATATTTACATTCTTCTTTCTTAGATCTTCTCACTCTTACTGTAGTCCAGGCTGCATTCACACTTCATTGAAAAAACTGCCATTATTGTTCTCTGCTTCTCGGTGGCTGGAACTCATGGATGATGCAGCGTCTTTCTTGGGCCTCGAGGAAGACTTTCTGGCATGCTTATGCACATGCTTCCTTGCCTCATGGCTAGACCCCAGCATGGGGTCCATAACACCTGGTACTGGTGGAACTGGACTGGAGCTGTGCAGTAGGAGGTGCACTCCTTGATTTGCTCAGGCCGACGTCTGACTGGGGGGGGGGGGGGATGCGAGGGGTGTCTCCAGCCTGGATATGACAGCAGACCATGTGGTGATGCTGCTTAAGGTAAAAGAACTCCGCCTTCCCAGGTACGGGCAGGGAAGAAGAGGCAGATACTGCACTTGGACACAAGCTGGGCTCCCCCCAAGCAGTATAGGCAGTGCTGGTGGTCATCACTGATCGAAAATGAGCAAGGGCAGGAAGCGCAAATCTTGAACCCCATTGTCTTCGTCCTAATCCAGTACCCAGGCCTGGGTGCTCAGTGGGGAGGGCTGATGGGAAACCACCGAAGCAGTGTTCCCAAGCTCCTTAAATCCTAGGGAAAACTGCTTCTAACAGTAAAAACTAGTACACCTCTACCTCAATATAACGCGACCCGATATAACACGAATTCAGATATAACGCGGTAAAGCAGTGCTCGGGGGGCTGCACAGTCTGGTAGATCAAAGCAAGTTCGATATAACACGGTTTCACCTATAACGCGGTAAGATTTTTTGACTCCCGAGGACAGTGTTATATCGAGGTAGGGGTGTACTACAAAAAATAAAATGCTAACTTTGTAAAAGAACAGTTTTTTATGCAAAGTTTGTGAAGTGCCTCACAAAGGATGAGAGAACAGCAGAAGCTTTGACTTGGACCATGCAGTGGGGAGAAGGAACTGAGAGCGCAGTCAGTCCACCCTGCCATTAATCACCTTGGTCGATATCATGAGTCAAAACAAGGGTGCGTGTATGGATCACCGGACACTACTACTTTTTAAAAGCTCTGGCTCGGCGTATGCGCATAACCCTCAGTGGAATACCATCACTTGAAGAAGAACTACTGGTTTTTGAGTATCATGCTGTCTGCCTTATGTGGTAGTGCCTTCTTTAGTTTTATTTTGATTCTCCCAATAACAAGATGGTTGTCACTTCCAATATCAGTACTCGTATACACGCTGGTGTTCAACAGTGATCTTCTGCAATGCCTATTAATGGCAATGTGGTCAAGCTCTTTCTGGGTGAAGCCGTCATTTGATCTTGTCAATTGAGGGAAAATCAAATCCCCAAGGAGGTTCTTTGTCTGAAATGGGATATCTTTACAGCTAAGGTTAAGACAAGAATTGGGAGTTGCCATGTTAGCTTACTTTGCAACACGGTAGACTATTTCAGAGAAATGAAATTCTTTGGCTTAAGTCTAGTTGGACTGAAATGAGATGAGATGGACTAGACAAGGTAAACTACCATTGGAAAGTGTGACTTTATTTTTTTATTCTGGAAGAGAGGATAGCAAACAGCAGGAAGACATAGGCTTGTTATTGAGTAAGGAAGCTACTAAAGCATCAAAGAAGTAGGAACCTGTAAACTCAGACATATTGACTACTTGCTTTGTGACAGTTCAGTGTTATGTGCAATAAATTATAGCGATGAACAAGTCAAACACGGTTTCTGTGAAAGATGGCAGAGTGGCCTTGGCAAGATCAATAAATATAACAGTTATTCTTATGGGAGATCTAAATGCACCAATTGGGTATGATAATTCTACATATGAGCATGTTATGGTCAGACATGGTATCCCACGACAGACCAACAATGGGGAAAGTTTTGTTGAACACTGCTGCCTATAATATCTTTGTGTTTTGGAAACAATATGGCCACAGAAGGAAAGGGACACAAATTGCCAAAGTATAATGGCCTGATTTTCAAAAGTTCTGAACACCTGCAGCTCCAATTGACTTTAGGGGGATTTGCAGGCACTGAACACTTTTGAAAATCAGGCCATGAAGAAGCAGGAGAGCATGCCAACACTGAAATAATGGAACAGATTAAATTAAATAAATTGAGAGGAGAGACAAAGTAGTCAGTTTAAGGATCTTGATGTACAACTGTTGTGCAGTCTTTGCTTTTTTTAAGAAAACGTTGGCAACCACTTTAGGTCAAGCAACTTCTATAGCATTGCATTAGTTTCCCTGGATTTAGTTCTGACTTTGAGAATTGTCAGACAGATTGTCATCATTGCTGATCCCCTCACATAGCATCATTCATCTAAAAGTTATTTAGATAGATATAAGGAGAGCAAAAGAATTTCCATCACAAGAAATGTTTGGCAATTTCCAGATAGCGATTCTTGGAGTGTCATGGAAGTGAGCATCCTCCCTCTCTCACTGCTCTTTGTTAGTCTTGTCTCATGCATACAGATTAATCCACGGGCTAGACTGCGTGTGGCAGTGCTTCATAGATTCCTTTTATAGGCCTGGAACCATTTTCAACAGGAGATGCAAAGGAAAGTGAAAATAGTATCCAGAGTAATTTAGTTCATCTGGCTGAGGGACTAAAACCCAGATCACTTGGAGCATGTTAGATGCAAATAAACAGACTGCCCAAAGAGTCAGAACTCCTTCAGCATGCTCCATCAGAACTTCCGGGGCAGAAGGGGTGCTAGCCACCACAAAGAAAATCTTGCAAAATTGTTGCCCATCAGTACTTATGAAGTACTGCAAGCTTGACTTTCACCCTGCTCAGGCCTGCCAACAGGAATTCTGGATGCCAGGGCCATCCTTAGTGGGGGTGGAACCCAGGGGGAAGTGACAAATCCTTCACTTCTGGGACCAACCCTATGCTGGCCCATGAGGTCCGGCCCCGGAGCGGTCGCGCGCTCCTAGGAGCCCTGTGGCCCATCTGGGTGATTTAAAAGGGCCCAAGACTCATAGTTGCTGCTACTGCAGCAGTGGCGGTGGCCAGGGGCCCCTGAGCAATTGCCTCCTCGTCGGCGGGCCTGACTCTGCTGCAGAAGCATCCTTTGGCCGAAAGGGGCCCCAAGCTGTTATATACTGTACCTATGCTACTCATATTAGGGAAAGTAGAAACCATTAATCCTGCTTATTCCTGCTTTCCTACTATTTTTTCCCTTATTGCTCACTGTAATTATCTCAGGGTAAGTCTACATGAGTGATACATCAGCACAGCTGCAGCGTGTCTGGTGACATAAGTTATATCGACTTAAGCAGTGGTGTAGCCCAGTCCTCAGACTGAGGAAGAAGTCAGGATGCAGAAGGGAAAATTTGTTGTCTAGTGAATTCCCTTCTGGGACCTCTTCCCAGTCTGCCCTACCTGAGATGTCTCTGATGATCAGTATAATGGCCTTTTAAGAGTCTGTGTGTATAGTTAACACAGTTAAGAAATACAGAATTGGGTTGCACTTAGAGTTTAATTTAATAAATTGTTTATAAAGGATAGTAAATGATTGATACATGTTATAAGCATGCTACAGACATCAGATGCATTGTACATGTTAAAAAAATGGTAGATGATATTAGATGGTTATAAGCAACCTCTTGAACTCTAAAATAATCCATAACAATTGATTAAATATATATCAAAACATTATTAACTATCAACTCTTTATAAACAGAACTTTAATAATAATGGTCACACTTTATAGTAAAGAAGCTTGTATTTAGCTAATAGTAAGAATCCAGTGTTTTCATACAGCTTTGGAAATACTCCAGCATGAGGGCAGAAAAAATAACATGCCTAAGCCCCAGTGTCTTGTGGACAACTCTGAACTGCTTCTGATATTTGCAGGAAGAGAGAAACAGCCTAAATGCATTAGACTGGAGGAGAAGTGAGTCCCACATTGGAAATCATCAGGTAACAATTTTTCCATCACCTTTATTACATCAGGAAATGTTTAATTCACTATTAACTTGAATCTCATCATTTGTCATTAATGATATCTAATGATATTCTATGACTCAGAACAGTCTCTACCATCTTGTCTAATACACAGAATGTAGTGCTCCAATCAGCTAAAATACAGAATACTTCTGTCATTGAAAAACAGTTGTCCATAGTGAGCTTTCGGATGGTATAAATTGAACATGGCTATGGGTCTCTATAGCAGAATTGGGCTGTGGGACCTGCAGAGCCCATGATTGCAGCATCTCCTGTTATCCCCCCAAATGTGCAAGACCTAGAAATTAGAGAATGATCTCAGCACTTGCATTTTTTTAAAAGTAAATTTCTCACCAAATTCCTTATAAAAAGAGTCTGGGATATGTCAACTGATCGCAAGGGTTTAAATCCTCTCCCCAATTTTTCCTAATGATCAGATTATTTATTATATACCACCACCTACAGCTCCCTGTGGTTATTTTTTGGAGTCTGGGAAAATCATGACCATGTTTCCCTTGATTTTAGGGAAAGGCTCATGATCAGTTTGTAGCTTCATGGACAGCACTTCCAACACTGTCATTAGAGGCCCAAGGCTATCAGGGGTGGCTCCAGGCAGCAGCGCAGCAAGCCCATGCCTGGGGCAGCAAGCCCCGGGGGGCGGGGTTGCCGTGAGGGCGGCAGTCAGGCTGCCTTCGGCAGTGCACCTGCGGGAGGTCCGCCAGTCCCGCGGTTTCGGCGGCAATTTGACGGTGGGTATGCCAAAGGCACGGGACCAGCGGACCTCCCACAGGCATGCCGCCGAATCCGCATTACCAGCAGACCTCCCACAGGCCCGCTGCTGAAAGCCGCCTGACTGCTGTGCTTAGGGCGGCAAAATACATAGAGCCACCCCTGAAGGCTACCACAGTCATCCAGCTAGCTCCCTGTAGCTAAGGTGATTCCTCTGCTGAGCAGCCTATGTGACCTCTGCCCAGAAAAGGGCAGTTTAATAGTATCAGATGCTGCATTGTATTTGAGAACATGTTTTCTAATCCCACCTCAAACATGGACTCCTTGGTGGCCTTGACCTATGACAGTATGATTTGGCGTCTCCATAAAAGCCACTGAAGTCGAATTCAATTTTAGAAGGATTATACATGAAAGTGAGCAATATTAAAGAATATGAAGTAATACCCTCTCTAATAATTAATTGACAGAAAGGGATAACTCAGAGAGTAGTTGTAAGTAAAGACTAGGTCAAGAGGCTGACTGTACCAGTGATTTATGGAACTGATCCAGACCTGAGAGAGTCAGAGAGAAGGTGAAAAACAGTGAAGTCAGAGGATTTAACAAGGGAACTGTAGTAGATGAGGATGAATGGGGGAATGAGATGAGAGGAAGCAGGTGGCATGTACTTAAGACAAGAGCTGGAGATTGAGGCCAGTGCTGGGAGGGAAGAATGAGGAAAGGACAGATCACCACAGTTCAGGGGTATTTGATCTGGAGATTCAGGCCTCTTGTGAGTGATGTAATGGACTGTCTCACAAGCCATATTTTTGTCTGCATTTTCCTGGAATTTGAGAGCAGGATTTTCAGAAGGAAGGGGAAAACAGTTCCCAGCTGTAGCCTGAAGAGCCAGGTTGTGCATTTTAGTTGCCGGGAAGGTTTCCCAAAGAAGTGGAAGGGTAGGAATCCTCCCTTCCTTTTCCAGATCATGATGTGGCAGTAGAGCTGCTTGATGGCCACCAGTGTAGCCTCAGAGCTGTATTTCTTTTGGCTTATACTTCTCCCTCCATGTGTGGAATGAAGGGTGGACACATGCCTACTTTCAGATCCTGGTTTCTTCCATCCCACTAAAACCCCCTTGCTTGGAAGTAGTGTAGATGCCCAGTCTCTTGTGATGCATAGAGAAGAGGAAGTGGATTTCAGTCTCAAGCTTATAAAGAACTATTATCTATAATAGTGAGGTAAACCATATTTTTTAAATGTATGAAAAATATCTTGATGGTCTCATTTTCAGAGAAGGCAAAACAAGAAGTATACCAGCCTTTGAAAAAGGTGGTTGGTTTGTTTGTTTTTTGCGAGGGGCGGGAAGGTCTTGTTAAACAGCATGAAGCAACATTTTGGGGAAAAAAAAGTATTTACCTTCAGAAATCACCTTAAACACCTTTTCATTAAGTATATTTGAAGGCTGTCTTTAAAAATCAACATAGTTTTCACATAATTCATGCAGAGATTGTATATTTTTTAATTTAATTTTTTATTCTATTTTTTACCTGTTACCAAAAGTGTTATTTTACAGAAAAACACACATATGCATACAGTATTCTATAAAGCTTAAAAAAGCCAAACTGGTCCAAATGTCATTACAAGTTGATTATTTTCTTTCACTAATGAATGTTTTTAAAAGCTGTATTCCTACACTTTTGTGAATAGTACACATTTAAATTAAATTTACTATTGTGTTGTGGAGTATACATCTGAGTGAAGCTACATATAGAAAAATACACATAGCCAATGACTGCACCACAGTTTGGGTGGGGGGGAGCATGGTCCAGCTTGCCAGGGGAAGGGGTATTTCACTTTTGGGGAGTAGGGGGGAGAGGCACATATACTGCTGCAAAAGCAGAGTGGGTCAGTGTTGCAATGCTGACTCATCCCTCAGGGACCGGAAAAGCTGGGGAGTTGATAAAGGGCAAGCTCAGCAGAAGACCCTTTTCCCTGGACCAGATGGAGTAGCACCCAGCCTCACAACCTTGGATGTGGCAAAAAAGCAGGTTTGGTCAGTATCACAGTGGGCACTGCACTAGCCACTCCTTTCTTGGGAGGCTGGGAAGGAATTTTCCCCCTCACCACCAGATTAGCCAAACTGGAGTGGGAGATTTTTGCATCCCTCACAGCATGTTCCGGAGGGCAGTGGCCGGGGGTGGCGGTGTTGTAATGGTGAGTAGGGAAGGAAGTTAGGCTATGATGTCGCAACTCATTATGTAAGTATGGGGCAGATGTCCAGTGTAGGCACTCCACAGGGAAGGGATACAGTGATCATATAAATGGTCTGATAAACAACTTAAAGGAGGTGTTTGTTAAAGAAATGGAATGGGCTGAGGGGAGGGAGGGGTGGCATGCCGATGACTGGGATCTTTCTTTATAGCCCACCTTAACCCTCATTTGAGAGTGGGATGATGGTAAGGTCCCAGCAATGGACTGGCTGGGGATCAGGATGGAAAAAAAGGGGTCGGGGGCTGGCAGAAGTCCCCAGGAAAATATTGAAATGATCATGGTGTTACCTGCACTGTACACTTTTATCTGACGGGTAGTCCCTGACATCTAATAAAATTGCAGCCTGGTTAAACCATATTCACCGTCTCCTGTCCTTCCAGTTATAGCCAGACAACAATATAGCATAAGGAAGATGTAATAGGTGTGTGTTTAACAATTTTGTTGTTTTTCCATTTCTTTTGTTTCTATGTTTTCCTACCCTCTCATCTTTCACCACTGCATATTAACGGACAGTGCTTTAAATCTACAGTAGATTTAGAGACAAAATAGAATTAACAACACATGGTATGTGTCAGTTGGCATTAACATTGGCTACTCCTGACAGTTAGTAATGTAGCTGAAACTGAGTGCCAACTTAGCATTAAATATAGTCTACAATGTATATGCTAAAATAAAAAACACTGAATCAGTAAAGGAGGGTAATCTCACAAAATATTAACATTTGTTAGAAAATAGTGCAATTCAGAAGAGCTTTTTTCCTACATATGGTTGGAAATACCATTGCCACATGTATACATTTTAGTAGATTTGTGAACAATGTTAAACGCTAACTAATGAATTAGATTTAATTTCTATAAGGCAACTACAATGCAACAGTTAAATGTTCACAGTAGTTTACTAGTAGTTTGCTTTGGTGCACTGCCATTAAAGGCATCTATTTTGTCATAAGACAAGCTTACCAAGTTTAACACTGCTGCAGTAACAAGAAAACTAGTAAGAATTCTAACTTGAGATGTGCAGGACTATCTGAAATCTCAATGCTGAAGGGCTTTATTTCTTTCAGAAATTAGACTATTTTTGTTTTATTCTTTAACTGCTAAAGAAATGCTGTTGTAGCAGTGTCTGCATGGAGCAACAGTGACATGCAGTGGTCACGTGCAATCTTAGATATTTCTTCTCTGGGAATGTTCCTTGTGTTTTGTTGTAAGACATTAGTCTAACCCAAGTTTGAAATCCTCTCTTTCTCTCTCTCGGCCACACTTAATTCTAATGGCTTGGGTGTGATGAGCAATTTGTAAAAATAAGGAATTTCCTTATTACTATTGCTTTACATCTCATTGATACTGTAACAGCTGCCCTCTCCCACATTTCACATACCTTGAACTCCCAAAGTTTATTAAACCTTTCCATGACTGCCTAATCCTGTTATGAAAAGTAAAATATTCTGAGAGAAGTGACATTAAACAAAAATAAACCCAAATAAAAAGTGTTCGGATAAACAGTCCTTGCAACTTCTGCACATGTTTTTACAGCAGTGTTTAAGAAATCCTTTAATGGCAGTGCTCAAAAACCAAGACAGTTGTTCTGCATTTGCAATTGTGGTGTTCAGTGAAAAAAAATCAGAAGACTTGTGGGGCTTGGAGAAAAAATAAATAAAATCTATCATGCAGTTGGGACATCCTGAAGAAGAATGAATAAAGTGGGGGATCTTGCTATTTTACTTAAAAAATGAAGATAGCAAATAAAGCTACTTTGTGTGTTTCATTCATTCAACTGTTGGTCAGGGATTGCCAATAGAAGTTTATATAATCCTAATGCATGCACAACTCAAATGACATTAAGTAACAGATTGTTTCTATCTATGTAATTCTTGCAATTATTATTAAAATTTTAGGCAGTTATCTTATGAAGCAGAGTGCATGGTCCTTGAATGACGTCTTAGAACTTCAGCGTCTAGCAACTGGAGAACCAGACCGTGATCCAGGTCGGGAACCAGATCCTCCCTGTGAAAGAAGAATAAAATCAATTTGATTAGAAAGGTATGGTACGTGTGTGTGTGTGTGTGCGTGTGTGCACGCGCACACACATTCTAATTCTAAAAAGCTAGATTCCAGTATTATAAACTGGTAGTACAGTCGAGAGTCCATTGTTTCTAGTGACTATCTTTAGATAAGCCTGTGTATTATATCACTAAATTAACTGAATGCTTGAAATTTCAGCTTTGTTTCAAAGGGATGATCACTTTTGATAATTGAATTTTCAAGTAGGATGAGTTCTAATTAAGCACCTCCATCGCTAGCACTTTTGTAATAACAATTTGTTTCCAGTGAGTGGAGTCTTAAAGTGAAGCCAGGGAAATTGAGATTGCTGGTAAAGACGGTGACAAAAAGAAACTTGACCTGGGGCTATCCCTGCATTTTGAAGGTGCACACCCTTTGGAAAAGTTATAACATGGGCATATACCCTGTGAATAGCCTAATAGCTGAGCATGCCGGAGTATAATTATTTGCATCCACAAAATCCACATTAACACTTGCAATTGCACAATTGTGAGCCTTTTTAAAGGACAAGCTCAAGTGGTAGCACCTGTAAAGTATAGGTACAGGTTTGTGGAAGGATGAGGTTGAAGGCTGAATATCTGGCCCATTTTGCATATAATTAGAAAACAACAAATTAACAGGAAAGGGAATAACAAAATCTTAACTGTATCTATCAGTTCTTATGCAAGTGATGACACAAGTGTGTGTGTGGGGGGGGAACGGGGGGGGGCAGATTGGGGCCAATATGAAAATCAGACTCCAACTGTGAATGCTTCTTTTGGCTTTCCCTAGACATGTGTAGAACCTCATTACTTTCCTTAAAGCTCCTTCCAAGTCAAAAACTATGGCCTGGTCTACACTACGCATTTATAACAAATTTAGCAGTGTTAAACCGATTTAACCCTGCACCCATCCACACAACGAAGCCCTTTATATCGATATAAAGGGCTCTTAAAACCGATTTCTGTACTCCTCCCCGACGAGGGGAGTAGCGCTGAAATCGGTATTGCCATGTTAGTGTGGCCGCAAATCAACGGTATTGGCCTCCGGGCGATATCCCACAGTGCACCATTGTGACCGCTCTGGAAAGCAATCTGAACTCAGATGCACTGGCCAGGTAGACAGGAAAAGCCCCGCGAACTTTTGAATTTCATTTCCTGTTTGCCCAGCATGGAGCGCTGATCAGCACAGGTTGCCATGCAGTCCCAAATCCAAAAAGAGCTCCAGCATGGACCGTACGGGAGATACTAGATCTGATCGCTGTATGGGGAGACAAATCTGTTCTATCAGAGTTCCATTCCAGAAGACGAAATGCCAAAGCATTTGAAAAAATCTCCAGGCTATGATAGACAGAGGCCACAGCAGGGACTCAACACAGTGCTGTGTGACAAGCGTAATGGAAAGCCAAAGAATCAAATGGACGCTCATGGAGAGAAGGAGGGGGGACTGAGGACTCGAGCTATCCCACAGTTCCTGCAGTCTCCAAAAAGCATTTGCATTCTTGGCTGAGCTCCCAATGCCTGAAGGGTCAAAAACATTGTCACCAGTGGTTCAGGGAATATGTCATCAATTTACCCTTCCCTCCTCCCCCCCCCCCCCAAAGAAAAGGGGAAAAAAATCGTTTCTCGCCTCTTTTCAATGTCACCGTATGTCTACTGGATGCTGCTGGTAGACGGGGTGCTGCAGCGCTAAACAGCAGCAGCCTCTCCTCTCCCCTCCCCTCCCCGGTGGCAGACGGTACGGTACAATATGACTGATAGCCGTCCTCATCATCATCCTGTGAGTGCTCCTCGCTGGCCTCGGTGAGGTCAGCCGGGGGCGCCTGGGCAAAAATGGGAATGACTCCTGGTCATTCCCTTCTTTAAGCTTTGTGTCCTGGAGATTCAGTCCTGGCAGATAGTGCAATCGGGCTGGTAACCGTCCTCATCATAGCAGCTGGAGGCTGAGATCCTCTCCCCCCCACACCCTTTAATGAGTAATGGAGAGGTCCTGCCTGGAATATCATAGCAGCTGGAGGCTGCCTCCCCCCTCATTTTATCTCACTAAAAAGTCAGTGTTTCTTATTCCTGCATTCTTTATTACTTCATCACACAAATGTGGGGGATAACTGCCATGGTAGCCCAAGAGGGGTGTGGGAGGAGAGAAGCAAGGGGTGGGGTTGTTGCAGGGGCACCCCCTAGAATGGCATGCAGCTCATCATTTCTGCGGGATATCTGGGGCTCTGACCTGGAGTGGCTGTGCTCTCTGGTTCTTTAGTAGACTTGCCCCATATTCTAGGCAGGACTGACTCTATTTTTAGACAAAACATAAAGAAGGGAATGACCTGGGAAGTCATTCCCATTTTTGTCCATGCGCCCCCGGCCGACCTCAGTGAGGCCAGCCAGGAGCACCCATGACAGCAGCAGACAGTACAATATGACTGGTAACAGTCATCGCCAATTTCCAAAGCAGCAGATGGTGCAATAGGGCTGGTAACCCTCTCTGCTACCTTGCAAAGGCAAATGAATGCTGCTGTGTAGCACTGCAGTACCGTGTCTGTCAGCAGCATCCAGTACACACATGGTGACAGTGAAAAAAGGCTAAACGGCCTCCATGGTTACCATGCTATGGCGTCTGCCAGGGCAATCCAGAGAAAAAGGGCGCAAAATGATTGTCTGCTGTTGCTTTCACGGAGGAAGGATTGAGTGACGACATTTACCCAGAATCACCTGCGACACTGTTTTTGCTCCATCATGCATTTGTGATCTCAACCCAGAATTCCAATGGGCAGGGGAGAGTGCGGGAACTATGGGATAGCTACCCACACTGCAACGCTCTGGAAATTGACGCTACCTCAGTACATGGACACACACCGCCGAATTAATGTGCTTAGTGTGGCCGCGTGCACTCAACTTTATGCAATCTGTTTTTAAAAAACGATTTCTGTAAAATCGGAATAATCCCGTAGTGTAGACATACCCTATCATGCACCACAGAGGAATTAAAACTTCTCTTCATAGTGCCACACGTCTATGTACTATCTTGCACTAAAGCAGACATACATATTTATCTCTTTATTGGCTTATGTAGGCTTATTTCAATTATGACTACTGGTGAAAGTGCTGCTGTGTCTGTTCTTGGAGGATATGCTAGAGATGGAAATGATTCATTTTTCTACTTTCCATCTGGAAAGTAGCCTCACTGCTGATTGCATTATTTACTGAGAACACAACACTAGTAGTGGGAAATCATTGTGTCTGGCCTTAGAGGAACAAAAATGAAGGTCTCATATTATTTTTTGTTTGGATATGGATGTAATCAGTTTAGATTGTTCATTTGTCTTCCCGCCGCCCTTCTTTGGAAACTATTTGGCCATACACTGCCTTTTTATTTTTATTCTAAATGTTTGTTAGGGACCCAGAGATAGTTAATCTTGGGGCATATTACAAATATGTTTTTACTATTGTTGCAGAGAAGAAAATGTGGGGCCAAATTCTACTCTTAGATATTCTGATGTAAATCCAAAGTAACTTCATTGATATCTAAGGAGGACTCCCACACTTACACCAATGAGAGCAGGATTTGATCCCCTGACTTTTGATTAGCATGATCAATCAAATCAGAAATCAGTACATTTCTATTGGAGTTCAGTTGTGAATGTGGTATATAAAACAATGTCAAGCACAACTTGGTTTCATACAAACATAGTATCTGCTCAGTTTTTTTTGTAACTCAAGACAGGTTTTACTCAAGAATATTTGAATGTGACTGATATTAAATAGATTGATCTAGAGAGGCATTTATGCTTTTTTTGTAGGCTCAATTTTTCACTTATTGTAAGTTTACTTGTACTTTACCAGTTTAAAGATTTTGGAAAGAGTGCCCTGGCCATCATGGTATGATCCCTTATGTCCCTTATAAGCAGATTTATGCTCGGAGAATTTGCCACTTCCTCCATACCCTGGCTTGTGTCCTTCACCTCCCTAGAAGAGAGATCACAGATATCTCAGGTGTGTTGTTCACACCAGTTACCTTCATTTGCGACTGCTGGAATGTAATGCTTTCAACTTAGTCAAGTAGTTGAAAGTGTGGGAGGAAAAAAATTCTAAATAGTGAACAACATGGAAATCTGAGTCCCAAACTTTGGTCTGTAACAGAGAAATCAATAATCAGAACAGGAATGTTGTACTGTCAAATGTGTAATGTAAAGGGAAAATGAAAAAGGAAGAATACAACTGTGAGTCTTGAAAAAGAAACCTATTGACTTAAAAATGTTTTATCCCCTTTAGAAAATAATACCAAATAGCACAAAAGGGTAGGAAGAACAAAAATCTCTTGATCAAGATGGAGATTTTACATGCAGCTGAATTTCTCCTAAAAGTATACATTACATTTTCAAGAGCTTTTCAAACACTTACACTTAAGTACTAAGATCACTGGTGAAAAAAAGTTGCTTGTGAAAGTCATTTTGTTTTATTACAAAGTAACTGCCTGAGGAGGAAGAGGAATACTAGAACAGAGTTTCTCAAACATTGTACCCTTATACAGCTAGGGATAGACACCTCCCACCAACCTCTTGTTGAAGACATTGTTTACAAGTTGTGATTTTTGGTGGCAATCCCGGGCAGCAGTTTACTTTTTTGCTGAGTAATTTCCACTTTAGGCTCAGCAAAAATAGAACTGTAAACTTGGATTTTTTTAAATACTATTTTAATGAATTTAATGCTTATTAAAGTTACCAGATTGAAAGTCCTAGGCACTAGATACCTCCAGGTGCAAGCTATAGTGCAATTCACTGTCCATGCCTAATCACTCACTGGCCTGTTTATGGAAACTATCGATACTCTCCTGCTGCCAAATGTGATGAGAAAATGTATCCATTAAGAGACCATCAAATCAGTTCACAAGGTGCCAAATAGTAAAGATTTTCGGAGTCAACGTGGAATCAAATGAGTAGCACAGCAGTAAGGGGGGGGGAAAAAGTCCTAATTTGTTATCCTGTCTCCTGAACTACCCAATTGCCCTTCAACAAACAGGTCTGCTTTTGCAGAGTCCTCAGTAATAATTCCTATAAGAAATGGAAAAAAGAATACCCTCTTCCCTGATTTTCAGTGTACATCTTCTGAAAAAGGTTGAAGCCTCCCCAAGGGGGAAACCTCATAATTTGAGAAAAACTGTTCTGGAGCAAAGGAAGTAGCAAGGTCTGTCTAAAAGATAGTTGAAAGGCAAGAGACAGATAATCAAAGGACAGTGAGAGTGTGTTGGCAATTTTGCATCCCTAATTCATTCACAAAGCACGAGTGAAGTTGATACGGAATCCTGCTTTCCTGATTTTTCTCTCTGTTCTAAGAGCCAACTTTGTATTTGATCCATTCAGATAGCCTTTTGTTGTTAAACAATAAAGTAGAATGAATACATTCACAGGTCTGTTCAGATACAAAATTACAGCTATCGATCAAGTTAATAAAGAAGGTAGAAATTACTATCTGAACTTATTTGTGTATAAGAGTTGCTGCCAAGATGACCTAGTTTGAAATTGTTATAAACTTGGCAAGGAATATCCTTCGTTTCTAAATCTCTTAACTTTTATTAAATCCCATATTCTGTAGCAGCAGTTTCCCCGAAGTCATTGGGCTTGATCATGCTTGCACTGATGTTAGTGGCAAAATGCCACTTCATCTCAATAGGTTTGGCCTGCTCTGGATTCAGTTCTGCACTTTTTTAATACTCTCAGCTCTCAGTTGCGTTACTGTGTGAACCTGATGATGCAGCCCTTCAGAACTTGCATTGGCTTCAGTGGGAGTCATGCAAACAGAGCCACTGCCAAATCTAGATTTAATGTTTTAGAGAGAATGCCATACCCAACAGCTGGGAAGTCCACTGCTGTGTTGCCAAAGCTATTAATGTTTCTGCTGACCCCACCAGTCCTATCGCAGTGGGTCCAATTCTGTGTGGTGAGGAACATCACCAACACTTGAGTTAGATAGGACCTTCTTGTGAAAGGACTGAGCACGCTTTCACCTGATGCTCAGCCTCTTTCAAGATTTTGTTCCTACTACAAGAACAGAAGCAATAAAATAAAAAAACTATATAAATTGTTTGTCAAATGGAAGGCAAAGTAATTAGCAAAAGAACTGGGGTTTTTTTCAGTCTTTTAATAGGCTGTTACAAATATTGAGCCTGATGTTGCGAAGTGTTGAATGCCCTTCACTCCCATTCACCTTATTACATTGTAGGTGGAAATTGAGGATTGGGCTTTCCAAAACCAAAACTTAGTCCTTCAAAATTCCCATATATTACTGACTTCAAGGGGAGTGTTATTTGAGTATTAGCTCCAGGATTTAAGCCTAATGGAGAATTTCAAAAATAAATAAGAAAAACCTTAGAGAAAACTCTTGACAGTGTGATTTTAAGAATTCACACATTAGACTCTTCAGCCATCCCATTGGTTAAATGATTTCTACCATGTTATGAGCACAAAGAACACAAAACCTCTGATTTTTGACAAAATAACTTTTGTGTTCTAGGAAATAACTATACTGATAGAAACCTTTAGCATTTTAGAAGCTTTAATATACCATTTAAGACACTATAATAATCTGCCCGTGTGTGTAATGCAAGCTGTAGTGAAGCAGAAAATAGGATTTAGTTAGCTGTGAGATAACTGTGCATCTCTGCTACTCAACACTGTCCGTGTTTTAAAACATAACTGTAGAAAGAGCCTACATAATAAGCAGTAATATTGATCTCTTCTTTTTAAAAGGGACTGCAAAAACATATGACCAAAATGTACATACCAGAGACAATATTAGCATATAGAAAAATCAGGCTTATGTAAAAAGTTCCCCAGCTCTTTCAACCCTATCCCTAATTCTTCCCCTCCCCGCAAAAAGAAAAGACAAAGCAGTTAAGTCTTCCAGGAGCCTTAAAGGAAAAGAGGTAGTTTTGCCATGCAGCAGACGTGCTCCATTTGTGCTAAAGCAAAAGAGATTATGTCACTGTAAGGTTGACAAGCTTCTGGATAAGAGCAAGCAACAAAATTACGACCATAAACAAACTGCTGTGTAGGAGGGGGAAAGTGGATCAAAAGGAATAAAGCAAAACAAACACCAAAATCAAGACCGAAACATGAATGTCAAGTTGCTGCAGCGGCTCGAAAGGCAATGGTGAAAGATATACTTTGGCCTTGGTAGACCAAAATGGCTGCGAATGAAAGCACATTCATCACCTACCCAGCTAAATCTGGCGAGGGATAATCCTCTCCCCTGCATATGTAAGAAACAGAAACAGTGATATGATGATCACCATGAAACAAAGGATGTTCAAGATACGTGAGAGAGAAAAGAAAAAAGAAACAGCGAACAGAGCTGGTCAAATAATAGACGCATACATTTGTGAACAGTCATTCTATTAAAACCAACATTCACAATTTATATTATTTGATCTATAAAGTTAATTAAATAATACAAAAAGTTTCTTAAATGATTATTTGAATGGAAAAACAAGACAAAATTCACAATTAGAATTATTTGCAAAATTTATTTTACCAGCTTTGGTTTAAGAACTCAATTTACTTACAATTAACCACATGGATCTTCTTGTAATTTCACCAGCTACTTATAGATATTCTCAGGGTTTGGCTGAAGAATATGTTTTAAAATATTATGAATAATAATTTACATTTAATTATCAGCTTTTATGAAAGAATCTCAACATGCTTTAGATCAGTGGGCAAGCAGTATTATTGTCATTTTACAGATGGCTAACCTGGGGTCACGCAGCAAGTCAGTGTTAAAATCAGGAATAGAGCTCAGGTCTCCTGACTCTTACTCCCCTGTTCTAAACACTGAGTAAACTAAAATGGCCAGATGAACAGGTACATATTTAACCACAATAATTAGATGGGATCTTGGGGAATACACTTACCTTTGCCTGCACTGGGGGTGGTGTCCTAGGTGACACCTACAGAACAATAGAAAAAAAAATTATAAAACAGCAGCAGCAATAGATCCAGTACAACCATCAAAGGTTTGTTCTTCATCCTATAATTTGGATAATGTCTGATTTCATCTACCTTCACATTGCTGTAAGAATACCTATCAGCTTTCTCAATAGAATATACAGTGGACATATTTTTAAAAGTTAATTCCAGTTTTATGGGTATTCCCCATCATAAAAAATGAAAAATATATTAGAGCCAATAATATGTTTAGGATTGGAATGAACTTTTTAAGTGCACGCACTATATGTTCGTCATTTTAGGTATGAATCATAGAATCATAGAATCTCAGGGTTGGAAGGGACCTCAGGAGGTCATCTAGTCCAACCCCCTACTCAATTTTTCTCCATCCTACAACACATTGGTGGTACCTTCCTTTCCTGACTGAAAATATTAACACCAGGAATGTTGATCTGGTGGAGCTGATATTAATAGAACTAGTATTAATTAATCCAAATCCATTTGCCTATGCTGTTTAAGGTTTCTTGCAATATTATCTTTCTCACGTCTCTCTTTTGGGTCTTTGTCCCACTTTTGGGCCTCAGTAGATGGAAAGGTCTGCTTCAAAGAGCATGAAGAAGAGAAAAGGGATTATCTGTGGTGCAGTGATTATTTCACAGCTGTGATACATTTGAGGTGACCTCTCTAGTGGGAAGCATTCTGAAGTGCTTTCAAGTATTATTAGGCTCAGGCAGCAAAGTTTTTGATGATATCTTTGCACAGTACTCAGGGATACCATTTCGTAGAATGTTTGAGGGAGATACAGCTCTATAGTTGTTTCTCTGATTTTGTGTGTGGGTTCTCTTTTTTTCATATTCGTATGAAGATATCCAGATTCAAAGCTGAAGAAAATCCTTCTCCTCAAATAGCATCACTCGGGAAGGGAATCAAATCTGGGCTTTTTTTGTTTAGGCCTTGAAAAGAAATGCCTGAGTCTAGCTTCTCTCTTAGAATAGAATTAATTTATTAAATCTAGTAAGTGCTATTTAAAATGGACTATGCCTAAAGCACCACTGACCTTTTTTAAACAAAACAAAAATTTGAAAGTGCCTTATTTCAAGAAAGGCAAATAAAGAACTTGCAAATGGTAAAGCTGTTTGATAGTATCAGTGATTAATGTTGGAAATTCAGCACATTAATGGAAGACTCACCCACTTCCATCCAGAAAATTTTTGCTACACAAAACTAGAAGTTGTAATATCAAAGTAAAATAATTTGGATATAAAAAAATATAATTATTCCCTCAAAGGCAGAGACAGAACATTTTATCTACAGTCTCAATTGCAACAAAATGGATAACCTTCAGGTACTGTTTAGCTGCCATTGAATCTCAAATTACATTTAACTCTGCTAGAGAACCATAAAGGGAAGGAGAAACTTACGATGTTCTTGAAGAAATGGACTACTGGGTTGTCATCACCAGGCCGCCCATGCTGAGACCTTTGGGGCATGGAACCTACATGGCTAGCTCTGGCTGCATGTATGTCCTGAAATGCAGGGTGGATATATTAGTAAGTGCACTGAGAAGACCAAGATAAATGATGACCGTTTGAAAAGAAAATACACCAAGAGGCATGCTCTCAGAATAAAACTAAAAGAAAAGGGGAAAAAAACTGACAGTAAAACACATAAGAAATCTACAGAGTTTATGATCCAGTGTCTTTAGTGCTATAAAAGCCCATGCACTCTTTATAGAACAGCACAGTTAAGTAATACATATGCATCTTGTGTCCATATCTGAGTGAGTGTGTGTTTGTATACACACACACACACCTACCTTTAACATTATTAAGTCCAATATCGCCAGTGTTAGGCTGAGGTGGTTCAGTAACAGAAGTTAAATATTTGCTTTCCTTATAAGTGGAATCATAAAATTAGAGGTGGGAACTGAGGTGGAGAAAGGCTTCTTAGGTCTTGGAGTCAATCTCTGTGCCACAGCAGTAATGAGCAGAGTAGCACCTCTTTTCATTTCTAATGTGCAGCACAAATTTCGAACAGTCTGTCAATGAAAGAGCAGCTCTATTTGAGGCTGAGGAGACGTAAGTGCAACTGATGGCACTATGTCGCCTCAGCAGTGCTTCACGTGATGATGAGAAAAATCCAAAAAGCAGAGGCAGAACAAGAGCGAACAAGGCTATTAAATTCATAGAGACTAATTAGCACAACACAGTTACCTGTGATAAATGTGAAAATGGTGTCTGCTCCGTTATGTGCAATTGGTGCTACATCTTGCATTAGTATCACAAGGATGGAAATAAGGATAGTTAGATGTGACTGATCAATGTTAAATTCATGAACAGTAGAAGGTACAGCTTTCCCTCTTGATAAACATAATATCCAAAGGCCACACCAGAAACTCCAACAGAACCAAACTAAATCACCAGGGAATAGCGAAAACCCTGAAAAGAAGGTGACATAAAGGTCCCACCAAGTATGACTACTTCCCTGAATATCTAGTGGCGATAAAGGATGGTACATTTCTTGCTACTCACTTAAGATCAAGCATATCTGTGCAGTGAAAAAAAGTAGAGTCTCTAAAATAATATGAAAAGATAGACAAATGAGTTAACTCTGATTTTATTTGTCATTAACTGCAAAACACACAACCTTTCTATATAACCTATCTAATGAGACAAGGTAATCTACTTGTCAAAGCACTGGACATGGACCCAACTCCTGAGTTTTATCCCCAGCCCTGCTGCTGACTGATTGTATGATCTTTGACAAATAACTTAACCACTCTGGGCCAGACTTTTAAAGATATTTCGGCACCTAAATATGCAGATAAGCACCTAGTGGGATTTTCAAAAACACCTAGCTGTCTAACTCCTAATGGGGATGAATGGGCACTTTTGAAAATCCCACTAGGCACCTATCTGCATCTTTAGTTGCCAAAGTATCTTTAAAAGTCTTGGCCCATAGTTGTTGTTTGCCAAAGATCACCCAACCTATCAGGGCTGGGAGTTTTTTTTTTTTTAATCTGAATGAAAATAAAAAGCATTGTTCCTCTTGCTATAATGATGTGTATTGCATGTAATATAATCCTTAGGAAAAACGAGTTTCAAATTAGTTATTGCAGGAAAGTTCAGCTCAATATTTATTAGGTTTGCTCTCCCCGTGCCGATGGTGTATATGATTATACCACTTAAAAAGTAGGACTTTAATGGATTTTATTGGGACTATGCGATTTTTATAACATTATGCAATCATCCTGCACTTCCTCCCACAATTAGCTTTACTTTTCCACTTTTTAGGTGATAGCCAGAGCTATGGATTCATATTACAGGGTGACAGAAAAATAACGGCTAGCAGTGAATGAAAAATGGCCTACTTAAGGCTATGACAATGTTAGAATGTCCAGTTTTAGCTTACATGACTTTTTTTTTTTAAACCAAAAGGATAGCAGCATACAAATATAGGTGGTCGTATTTGTTGGGTTGATTGCTGTTTTCAGTGCATGTTCCAAATTAAACTTTTCTTTGTTTTTGGGACATCGCTTCCATGAACCTCCTTTCTCTTATTTTTCCCTGGCTAGTGTTGCAGGTTTTTTGGGTTTAACCAGAGACTCCATCGAAACAGGGACTTCCTTTCGGCTTTGATCCCTGTTTGTCATATTTGGCATCTCTGGCTGGCTACCCACGATTTTGTGAATTTCTGGAGATTTGATTGACGTTTCTGTGGCACTTTTTTTTTTTTTTTTTTTGTTTACGTGGTGGGTTGCCAACCCAACGCACAACCCTCCTCCTTTCACATCTTGGGCTTGGGACCAAGCAACGGCGGAGCGAGTGGTTCCATGTGAGAACGGGAGTTAGACAAGGATGTGTTATTTCGCCCATCCTATTTCTTGTGGTTATAGACTGGGTGATGCGGAAAGCCACCGAAGATAGGCCAAGAGGGATCGCATGGGGACCCTCTGGTCATATTGAAGATTGTGACTTTGCGGATGACATCGCCCTGATTTCAAGCTCTCAGATGGACCTCCAAGAGAAGACTGATTGAGTAGGTAGAGCAGCAAGATGCGTGGGACTTAATATCCACGCGAGTAAGAGCAAAACAATGAAAGTAAAAACAGCCAGCTCGACGACGACAGTAGTATGTGACGTAGAATTGGAGGACGTGAACGATTTGAAATATCTTAGTAGTTACATATCAGCTGATGGTAATATTCAGAAGGAGATATCTACCAGAATCGGTCTTGCAGCAACTGCATTCTATAGACTTCAGAACATTTGGAGGTCGGCCATCTTGCAAATGAAAACCAAGGTAGAGATCTACAGGTCGAACGTCCGCTCTGTGTTGCTTTATGCGGCGGAAACATGGAGGACCAACAAGAAGATAGAAAGTCGGCTTCGGGGTTTTGAAGGAAGGTGTCTTAGGCGAATTCTTAACATACACTGGCCCCAGCGTATCACCAATGTTGAAGTGAGCCGATTAACGGGCATTAACAACATAGTGGATGAAGCCAAACAACGAAGATGGAGATGGTTGGGGCATGTGTTAAGAATGGGTGCTGATAGACACCCTCATATTGCCCTACGATGGACACCACAAGGAAGAAGGAGGAGAGGTAGACCATTGGGGACATGGCGAAGGACCATTGAAGAGGAAATGAAAGGCATGGGAATGAAGTGGGATGAAATTTGCTGCCTCGCTCAAGAACGAAATGAATGGAGGAGAATGGTTGACGCCTTATGCTCCACTGGGAGTGAAAAAGAGGAAGAAGAAGTGTTGCAGGTGACGTTGCAGTTGCCTCTACTGCTATGTTACTGAAGATAAAGTGGTTATTATTCTACTGCAAACTTTTCATATGCAAAGAGAGGAAGAATGAAAACAGAATATATGAAGGGCATTTGAGATTAGAGGTCGGGGAGGAAGTTATTTATTTTAAAATCTGTAGCTAATAAAGAAAGGATCACAGTCAAACAGTGATTATTTTTTTCCAAACCGGCAATGTGGATCCCACTCCTGGTGTGTGGATGCCCCAGCGCAGTAGTTCAGAACACTTTTACTCTTAGTGTCCAGTAGGGGTCACACTCCTCACAACCTTGCACTCCCTGTCCCGAGTACACAAAGAGCGCAGTGATGCCATCCACCGCTCAGTTCCTTTGGTTGGACCTAGGCAGAACAGCCAGAACAATAGTGTCCCCATTTTATTTAGTTAATTTGGATAGTTACTTTTTATTTATTGTAGCTTTCGTGTTCAACAGTGTTAGGCTGCCTTTATGCTACAAGATAAATGTGATATTCCCCTGCTTATGTACACATGCAGCGTAACCACGGTAGTACAAGTAGTGGCAGCAGAGGCTTGGCTTAGCTGTTCCAAGTATTAATCCACCTGAAATGGGTGGGTACATACTCAGCACAGCTAAGCCATGCCTCTGCTGCCACTACTTGTGCTGCTGCAGCCACTCTGCTATTTATACTTGTGCTAGCTCTTGTCAAGATAGCACAAGTATGTGTACACAAGCAAGGGAAATCACACTCCTAGTTCATAGTGTAGACTTAACCCTAATGTTACCTCCTTTTTTTTTTAAAGGAAGAGAGTTACATTTTAACTTTATTTCTGTTTTAATTAGTGTATTAGGATTTTAGTTGAGATATGGCAGAACTGAGATTCCCCAGGCTTTAAATTATGCCCCTCTATGTGGGGGAAGGGAGTGCCATTCCCCTAACGGACACTCATGGTAAGTGTCTTTATTGTTGTCGCTAAGCATGTGATCTGTAAATCTTCTAAAATGCTCACACAGAAAGAGTGACAGTCCAGGTGAAAGTTCTTTTTCATGGAAAAGTACAAGGGCACTGTCAGATCCTAAGCCAAGACGATGCTGAGGAAGTTGCTCTCTACCAACACAATCTGTTTATGATCTAGTCACCAGAGATGTGACACCAAGCTCAAGAGCAACAGAAAGACCTAGAGAGGCTTTGCAAATTATTTTGGAGCAGTCAGAAATCCCCGCTGTCCGAAAAGTGAGAGACTAAATCTGTTATGACTCTTCTCTATCTCTGGTGCCTGGCAGGAGAAAGTTGTCCTAAAAAACTCAATGAAGTCAGCACAGAGGAAATCAGTGCCAGAGCACATAGAAATGAAAGTCCTAAAACAATGACTCAGGACTTACCGAAACCATCCATCTTAGCACCAGTGCATCAATTACAGTCTTCCTTGGCAGTCTTTAGAAGCACTGGTTTTGATGAGAGCTTCTCACTCGGCATGTTGCAGTATAATTGTAGCCATGTTAGATATTAGAGAGAGAAGGTGGGTAAGGGAATATCTTTTATTGGACCAACTTCTGTCATCAGAGAGACGAGAAGAGCTCTGTGTGGCTCGAAAGCTTGTCTCTCTCACCAACAGAAGTTGGTCCAATAAAAGATATTACCTCCCTCACCTCTCTCACTCGGCATGGGCAGTTTCCGCATTTCAGAGCCTTCAAAGCAGATAACTGAGACAGGCTTCCTCAACTCAGATGTCTTTTGAAGGGGATTCCACAGCACTAAAAGATTTGTTTACATCTCCCTTGGATATCAGAATAACTCCAGAGCCTGGTTTACCATTGTTAAAATCTTCTAGTTTTGCACCATCTAAATCTCCTCTCCATGAAAGATCAAAAATACCTGTGAGAAAGATTTCTCTTCATCAGCAGAACAGTAGGGTTGTGAGTAGAGGTCCTACTCAAATTTTAAAATCTGTTGTCCTATCAATTGAAGGATTCTCATCAAATTGCAGTGGGAGCCCTCCACCTAAGAAGCCAGCAAAAAGAAAATAAAAACAGAAAAGATAATACAAAGGAGCTTTTAAGGGTTTAAATTCTAATTACTCTCATCCAATTTGGGGGACACTAAGGAATGTGTCTTACCACATGGTCAACAACCTTGGCCATATTGGTCTCTGTGGTAGCACTATCTGCAGGATCCAGGGTAAGTTCCCCCACAGTAAATGCCATATATGTGTAAATCAACTAATTCAATTTTTCAAGTGCCACATCATTTCCTGTTCAGTTTATGGAAACAGAGGAACAGCATCATTCTAGTGATGGAGAGTTATCAGTTCAACAGGAAGATTAAGCTGGATGTCACATTCTTCTTCTTTTTCTTCACCTGAGGAGGCTATTTCATCTACTGTGCCTCTGACAATTGATAAATTCAAAATGTTTCAGGAATTATTGAAGTGCAGAAGGGGAAACACTATAAGAAATGGCACAGGAAAAGGCATAAACTTTTGATACTTTATAACCAGCATCTCAAAATAGAGTTGCTCTTCCTATCAGTGAGGCATTTTAGAATAGAAAAAGAGCTTTAGATTACTTCCTTGATTTCAGCTATTTCAAAACATGCTGATTGTAGATATCAAGTACCGTCCGAAGGTTTTGAGTATTTATATACTCATCCATCTCCATCTTTGTTGGTTGTTACTGCTGCAAATGAAGAGTCGAAACAATTGGGAAAGTCAACTCCCAAAGAGAGAAAACCAAACAGAATAGACACTTTTGGGAGGAAAATTTATTCATCAGCCTGTCTGCAAGTTAGAATAACTAATTATCAAGCTATGCTATCTAAATATGATTATCTACAATAGAACAAACATCTGACTTTAAGGACAAATTACCTACAAAATTAGAGATGAGCTCAGATCAATTTATGGAGGCTAGTTGATTTCTAAAATCTCTTTAAGCTGCTCTGGATGCAACTGATACTGGTGTCTGTTCAACGGCTAAAGCTATTGTTATGAGATGTGCATCATGGTTTTCTTTATCAGATTGATACAGGGAGGTACAGACAACCACTGAAGATTTGCCGTTTGATGGATTGATCTTGTTTAGTACTAAAACAGATGAGACCTTGAGTTCATTAAAAGATTTAAGATCCACTTTTAGATCTCTAGGTTTATATACACCTGCATTTAGAAAGAAACAGTGTTGTCCACGTTCTTCCTCCTCAAGATATACTAAACTTTCTCATACTTTTATCAGCAGAGATCTTTTGACCAATCCAAGAAGAGATTAAGATATCAAAAGAGAAGATGAATTCTATTGTCCTCTTTGGTAACCTCACAACCAGGACAGAGACAGAGACATCAGATTTGATGCGATGGTTGAGGATCTTGGACTAATCTACAAGGAGCAATACCTATTCCTCCCTCCTTTTTTATTCTGCTTTTTCTTTTCCCAAGAGACTTGTATTGGAATCATCACAGATCAATGGGCCCTTCAACTTCTTAAGATGGTTATGTTTCAGTCTCTGCCTCCCACCCATAACTGATCCCTTTTCTCCCAAGGGTACATCAAGAATTAGATGACTTAATCAACCTAGGACAGGTTGATAGGTACCTGAAGAATTTGTGGAAAAGGGCTTCTATTTTTCTCATATAAAAAAATAAAGGAGGTTGGTGTCCGATCTTAGATTTTGGGAATCCAAACAAATACATTCAGCACGACAAGTCTTGTATGGTAACTCTTGCTTCAGTTATTCCCACTCTAGAACCCATGGATTTGTTCATGACCCTCAACGTGCAGGAAGCATATTTTCATGTGTCGACACATTCTGCACACAAGAAGTATCTTCAATTTGTGGCTTTAGCAAATAATTATGAATTCCAAGTACTGCCCTTTGGGATTTCATCTGCTCTGAGGATGTTCACCAAGTGCCTATCCATACCATATGAACAGGCAGAGAGGTGCAAGATCAGACCTTCTGTGTTCTATATGGGAATGATGTATCCAGAATTGTATCAGTCTGACAACTCTTCATCTTCCAGGGAAGAGCAATGGTTTAGCAGATTCACTAAGCAGAAAAGTGACCTTGTTCAATGAATGGGAATTAAAAGATTAATTACTGGACCAAATCTTCCAAAAGTGGAGGTTTCCCTAAACAGACCTGTTTGCTTTGAATCAGAACAAAAAGTGTCTGTTTTGTTATTGAACAGGAAAGAATCTGGGATCCATAGCAGACACTTTCACAATTTGCTGGTCACACCATTTGATGTATGCCTTCCCTACTTTTCCTTTAATTCCAAGGGTGTTAAGGAAGATAAGGCAAGAAAAAGCTTGGGTTATACCAGGGGTCGGCAACCTTTCAGGAGTGGTGTGCCGAGTCTTCATTTATTCACTCTAATTTAAGGTTTTGCGTGCCAGTAGTATATTTTAACGTTTTTAGAAGGTCTCTTTCTGTAAGTCTATAGTATATAACTAAACTATTGCTGTATGTAAAGTAAATAAGGTTTTAAAAATGTATAAGCAGCTTCATTTAAAATTAAATCAAAATGCAGAGCCCCCTGGACCGGTGGCTAGGACCCGGGCAGTGTGAGTGCCACTGAAAATCAGCTCGCGTGCCGCCTCTGGCGCACGTGCCATAGGTTGCCTACCCCTGGGTTATACTGATAGCTCCTAATTGGCCTCATCAGTTCTTGTTCTCTGGTCTTCTAATAGTGTCCAGTCAACAATTTGCCACGCTGCTGATTCAGAATGACATATCGCAAAATCACAGCCTACTCCTACACTCAAATCCAGTGTCACTACATCTCATTGTTTGGATGGTTTCTGGATGTCATTGTTAGATAATTTTCTTCAGCAGTACAGAATATCTAACTTCAGAGCAGGAAATAACATATTCTGCAAGTGATCTGTCTTATTCTGGGCATATTTTAGGATCACATACCTTCTTGGTGTGTTGTATTCCAATAATCTTGGATTACTTATTACATTTAAAGCACTTGGGTCTATCTGTTGCTTTAGTTAGATTTGGCAGTGATTTCAGCATTTCATCCACCAGTGGAAGGGGGTTCAGTTTTCTCTCATCAGTGAGCAGATTTTTGAGGGGCTTAGTTCGAGTTGTTAGTCCTGTAAGAGAGATTGCTCCAACATGGGATTTAAATCTAGTGCTTTCTTCTCTAATGGAACTCCCTTTTGAATCTCTAGCAAGCTTCCCAATTCAGCAGTTTTGGCAATGAAAGTGGCATTTTTGGTGGCTATTACCTCAGCAAGTAGAATAAGTGAACTACAAGCATTAATTATAAACCCTCCTTACAAGGCTTTTCATATAGAGAGGGTGACTGAGACATCATCTGTCCTTCATTCCAAAAGTATTATTGGACTTTCATATCAGTTTATTATTTTACCAGTCTTCTCTCCATGACCTCATTCATCTCAGCTGAAGTTAAATTACATGTGTATCTTCAGTGTCAAACGGTCATTGTTATACTATCTGGATAAAACAAAATCTTTTTGTAAGACTTCAAGACTTTTTATTGATTATAGAAATAAATCTAAAGGGATGGCTATTTCATCTCAAAAGCTTTCAAAATGGGCATCTGATTGTATTAGGACTGTATATGATATTAATAAGTCCTTTAAACATTCTAATTCATTGACAAGCAACATCGGTTGCATATCTAAGTTTGAGAGCCAATACTGGAGATTTGCAGAACTTGAGCTCATAAATTTACAAAGCATTATTTGTTAATGAATGCTTCTCGATTGGTTGCCCATTTTGGAAGGGAGGTTCTGCAGTCTTTTCAATTAACTCTTCGCACTCACCTCAGTTTAGGGTGACTGCTAGCTAATCACCATGACTGGGATGCACTTGTGCAGTACTTAAAGAAGAAAGAGTGATTATTTACCTCATAGTAACTGTGGTTCTTTGAGAAGTCTGGACATATTGCTCCTATGGCCCACTTTCCTTCTTGCAATTCAGAATCTTACACAATGGATTCTGGGTGGTGAAGGAACTGAGTGGCAGTTGAAGTCACTGTTTTTTGTGCCCTTAGGAGGCGGATCATGAGGACTTGAGAACAAGCATGACCTCTATTGGACACTACTAGTGAAAATGTTCCAAGCTATTGCACTGAGGCCACCACACACCATGACTGGGATCCACGTGTGCAGATATCTCAAAGAACCACAGCTACCACAAGGTAAGTAACCACTCTATATTTTATATTCAGTCCTTATGAACAAGAGACAGCAGGTAGGAATTTAAATGGCAAAGCTTCACTTATTCATACTCCCAAGGAATAAAAATGAGTGCTCAAGCATGTTTCATGTCCCAAAATGAATCCTGAAGTGCCACTGTTTTAAATCATTCCCAGCTCCCTTCCTCCATCTTGAGCTAAATTATATTTTAACCATTTTGCTATGATTTTATCATGCAGTTATCTAGTTTAAAAAAAAACAAAAAAAAAACAACCTCCAAGCCTTCATTAATTAGACTTAACTAGACATTCTGCAGTGGTATATGTGATGTCACTGGCTAGAGGCTTGTAAAATCCTGGTTCTTTGCAGAGTAAATAAAGTGGAATTAGAAAGTGAGCTGTGGAAATTGTCATGAATAAGATTACTTATTTTCTATATGTTAATAATGACTTAAAAATTAGGTGTAAATCACCATCTAGGTCTATAATCAGTTACTGGTATACAGCATATGCCAGTAATCTGGTTTATTGAAAAGGATATCATGCAAAGTATACAGCAAATTAAGTATTATGGACATAGATTCTGCTGTTTGTAGTGCCAAAAATTTCATTACAATGGTTAGTTTTTTTGATATGGTCGTTTTTAAGAGGGATGAGCTAGTCATGGGACCTAAAACCAGGAACTAGGCTGTTGTTCCTGCTGACCGTCCTGTGACAGAGTTCAACAACTTGTGTTTATCAGTTTTCCAGATGCAACGCTTTCTTCATGTATTAACCTCCGTAAATATATTATTCTAAATTTGAAGCAACAGGTAATTCATTACCTTATTTCCTCTTAATTTAGGGTGCATTTGTAAACTACTGTATTTACTCCCTTTCTGAGCTGCACTTTATGCTTTTTATTACTCTGCAGGCTCTAAGACTCAAAATCAATGAAAAAGAAAGTAAAATTGGAAAACCATTTTTTAGAATCACAAAAAACAAACAACAAAACCTACAACCAATGAAAATCAGTTCACTGAAAGGCTATAGTGCATTGTCTGAGGGTGTTTAAAAAAAGAAATAACCCTGCTGAGTTATTTACTTAATTCTTGCTGTTATACAATTTTAAATTAGTTCATCCAGTCAATGAGTTTTATATCAATACATGCTGAAGACTGCAATACCCTAGTTTACTTTTGAAGTAGGTGCTATGCACTAATTGAAGTGATTGGCACCAATACGAAAACCTAATAAATATGAAGGGCACACTGTACATCAACGATATTTTTAAAAGAGGCCATATTTACCCTTTGTTGCTTCCTTGTGATACCGGAAGTTTCCACTCCATACAGTGTGATATTAGTCTTTATCACTAGATGGAGCTGTGACACACAGATTACCAGTTAAAGTTTGCAGCACCTTATCAGGCAATTTCACAGGATTTTCCATGCCTCATACCTATTATAAATGTTAAACTTCTACATCAGTTTTAATATTGTGCACCACTTGCAGCTCTTCGGGTAATCATTAATAAGGCAAGATTAGTTTCCGTATGTTACATTCAATGTACATGTTCACAAAGTCTAGTCTTGAATTGAGACCCTTTGAATTAATGAATTGCTTTGTAAACTCAGAGGGATTTGGCCATTTGCTTGCAGGTACATTTTAAAATAGTTTGCTGACATAAGAGAAGTGTGTGAGTTTTACGCTCACTGAATACTTTACAAAGAGGCAGCCTTCTGTCCAAACGGCGCATTAAGAAACAGAGACCTGGTTTACATCTAAAAACTTAGGCCAACATAGCTACCCTGCTCAGGGATGTGAAAAATTAACACCCCTGAGAGACATAGTTAATCGAAACTAAGACCTGGTGTAGACACTGCTATGTCGATGGAAGAATTCTTCTGTCAACCTAGCTAAGCTTCTCGAGGGGGTGGGAAAAACCCCTTCCATCACTGCAGCAAGCATTTACATTGCAGCAGCGCCACCATAGTGCTTGTAGAGTAGGCATACCCAAAGACTCCATTCCCCAATATTCGCAGGAAGCTTGGTGTCGGGGCCTCAATTAGCTGATCATAGTGAATGAACCCTGCTCTGTATTCCAGAGAGAGGTGAAAAGCAAAGGTCCCTCTGTTTGACTAGTTTCATGCTACAAATTACCCGTGCAGATTTGAGCAGTAAAATGTCTTTTTTGTGTCAGACAGCAAAGTTGCATTCTGCCACTGTTTCTTTTAAATTTCATGAATATTGGCTTTACAACCTTGTATAATTGGGCTCTTAGTCAGACAGACCGAAAGAAATAACCTTGAGTTTGTTGCAGAGGGAAATTGACAGACAAGCACTTTAATTATTAACAGCAGTCTTACCATTATATGTCCTCCCTGTGCTAAAAATTTACCTCCATCCTGTAACTTATGTATTGACACTGCCCACATTAACATACTCCAGGGGCTGTCTTAGAGAAACAGCAAAACCCACTTTTCAACACAGTACTGTGAATCAAGGGTTCATCCTCATTCAATCACATTGGGTTTTGGGCAAAGTGAGGAAGTTTCTAATTTAGTATTTATACCTCTGCCATGACACAGTAGGATTTTCAGGTAAAATGGGTGCTTAATTTAATATTTGCATAAAACAGCTCTCCATTTACGCTGGTTTATAAACCATAATCTGTTAGTGTACATATCACATCCGTTTCACTGTCTTATTCAACACTTCACCGAGAAACCAATACTATGCTTACTAGCACTTGTCATCCTTTTGTGGTTGTTTGATCATAATCAGTAGCAGGCATATAAGTGGTGGTACTAAAACATATTCCACAAAATACTTGTCTGACTTCCCTTGGTACAAACATGACGATAAATCCTGCAATGCCTACTCATGCAGTTCAACAAAGTACATTTTCAAACACACAAAAACTTTTAATGGGAGTGAACTGCCATTTGTACCTTTGAAAATTTGTACTGCTGTTAACAGGATTGCTCCTATAAATACATAATAAATAAATAATGGCAAGTAAATGTAGTATCAAACCCCTAATTATCTGTAAATATTTAAAATGTATTAGTGGCAATAATATTCTGAAGATCAGGCTTAAATTAATTTTAAAACCATTTTTAACCTTTGGTATAAATAACACATCTGGAATTTAGATGAGGAAAACTGAAGTCATTTTTATAATCTAATTTACTTTTCACAATGTATGCTATTGTTTACTTTTTGAGTTTCTCCATGTGGAGGATGGAAATGAACTAGTTATTTTCATTGAGCTGGGTGCAAACAAACAATGTGTGTTTTAATAGTAACAAACGTATACAGCTATGAACAGAGAATGCAGGCTATACTTACAGGATGGGGGAACTGTATCCTGGGAAGCAGTAATAATGAAAAAATTTTTGGGATTTGTGGTGTATAATCAGCTGAACGTATGCTCCCTGTGCGATGCTGTGGCCAAAAGGGCTAATTCAGTCCTTGGATGCATAAACGGGAATCTTGAGTAGAAGTAGAGAGGTTAGATTACCTCATAGTGCAAGCCTGTTTATTTAATAGAGTTGTGTATATTCTGCAAGAAGCTGATAGAATTATTATTTATATTAAAGTAGCATCTAGAGACCCCCAACTGAAATTGGAGTCCCATTGTGCTAGGCACTGTATAAACACGGTGTAAGACAGTTCCTGAATAGCCAAAAAGCCATGAAAGGGGCAATAGCACAATAAGTCAAGGGACACATGCCAACTTGAGTTTGTGGCTAAAAGCAGAGTATCTAAATCCAAGGTAGGGCCCTTCTAAATAAGTGGCTTGATTTTCAGAAGACTAATATTTGACCTAAAATGTTAGAGGTTGAACTACACAGCAAATACTGAGTTAAACAGATTTCTGTGCAGCATGTACCTGTTAATAAGTCTGTGGGTGGTATTCAGCATTAGTCATTTAAACTTACCTATTAAAATATTCCCCCCTCTGTGCAATTCAGTGGGTGCTTCCTGAATGGCTGAAAACATCCCCAAATCCAGTATCAATAATGTTACAGGTCTCAGTACAATTGATGAAATCCATAGCATTTACAAGTTATAGAATTATGCACTATCATAATCAGTGGACTCAATCGGGCTAGTGAGACCCTTTGTCACAGAGATCTCTGCTAAACTTATTTGTGCTTTGGAGTGAAGTTTTAATGCTTTTTTTTTTTTTTGGTAGGCCTTTGATGGGTTCATTTTTGGGGAAAAAATTGCATAAAAGTCAGGGTGAGCTACACTTATCTTTCCTTCCTCCTGGTTTCCAAATCAGAGAGACTTGCACAAGTGAATCAGGCAGGGGGGAAAGTACCAGAATGTTATCTAAAGAAAATGTGAGAATGGATTATTATACCTAATAAAGTGAATCAAAGGAAAGCTACCTCTCACAGTATACTGAACTCAACAGATTTGCTGTAATGAAAGGGACCAGTGGGGTTATCACACCTTGTGTGATAGGAAACACTACAGAAGCCTGTTATAATCAAGTGATGATTAGTGTCCATCTTTGATGATAGAACATTCTTAACGAGTACTTTAAAAGATTTCCCCAAAGTTACCGTCAGTTTAGTCTATTTTATTGTATCATTAATGTTTCTTTGGAAGATTAGGAAAAAATTTTGCAGACAATGTCCATGATTAAGAAAATCACTTAAGTGTTCTTAATACCGGGTAAAAACCATCTAAGTAGCTATGCTGGAGTTAGTAATATCCTTACAGACTGGAAGTTGTTGGTCTTTTTCTGTTTTCATTAAGCAGTGCAATGAATCCAAATCATCTTTCTGGTGCTTAAGGTGAGTGTTTTGTGCAATTTGGGAAAATTAAAAACCCCTCAGGTCTTTCTGAGCCATACAGGAATATATATAGTTGAGATTCCATCTTACATTGAAAGAATATAATATATTCAGAGTGAGTCTAAGTGTTGAATTCAAGTGTTTTTACTCTTGTATACAATTAATTCTATGTGTACTATATAATCTCTTCCTTTTGTTGGTTGATGATCCTGTTTTGAAAGGTAAAAATTTGCTAAAAAGAATGTCAGACTGTGTTTCCATCATGGTATGTGTAAGAAACACAAAAACTGCTGATCTAAAGTTCATCAAACAGGAAGAGTAAAGGTTATGGCCTTCACTCAGAATGAAAGCAACAATGGAATTGCTTATTGGCAACAAGTATCTAATATGTGATATTACCCAAGAGTGTAGTAAAAGTTATGAACAAGTTGCCTGGATCTCTACCATTAGTATCAAACCCGCTTATGAAATGTGCAGTAGCTAATGGTTAAACCCAAGTTCATATTGATAGTGATTAATGAAATAAAATCAGCTCTGAGGCGTTTAAGTGGTGGACAGGATTTATGCTGGTCTTCTACACAGGGGTGAATTTCACCTTAACTTATAATACAGCAGTATAGAACATGCTTCTGAAGTTTGGGGAAGTTTGGTTCGAACATTGTATTAAATCTGAGCTAACTGAATTAAACCCTGGATCCAAATTCTCCTCCGGAGAGTTCAGATTCAGATTTGAACTTCGTGCATTAGACCCGCCTCAAAACATAATGCCAAATCCTTGATTCCTGAATAGAGATTTACAGAGAGGAATTGTGCGTGTGTGAATAGGGTGAAACTTGGTGCCCAAACCTGAGCTCCTTAGTCATTCCTTCACTTAGTGCTTACCTTGACAAACTCGTGGTTGCCTGGTGGGTAGATGCAGATTAGAAATACTCATTTTGAACATGTGAATTCAGGTGTCAGCGTGTTCAGTGTGCACACACTACCTTTTGATAAGAACACCTATTTCCTTCATGGAAAATATGGCCCAGTCTCCTTAGCAGCACCAAAAATTTGCTGCCACCCCAAGGCTTGGGCACAGGTGACAATGGGATCAGCATTCATGTTGGTTGCAAATAGTAGAATTTGGTACTGCATTTCAGGAGCCTCACCCCCTGACTGTTATTTAGCTCCCTTAATGAGCAAACAGTGGGATGGCATTGATTTTAGATGAGGCTGAACCCCTATTGCTTTACATATCAGCATTGCAGAACTATGGGTACATTTAGACAAGAGGTGGTGCTCTCATTTTAACTTGAGTGCCAATTAACTTGTTAGCTAACACCTTTGCAGATGCTATTCTAGACACTCCACAAATGTTTGTGGTTTGCCTTTGACAAAAATCTAGTGAAGACACTGCTAGCATAGTATTTCAGTGTGTCAGCAGGATGCTTTTCTTTTCTCCACCTGCTGGCCTGAAACTGACATAAAATAAAGAGTTAACAATTGTATAATTTATTTCATCTTTCACTTCTTTACAAAAATTAACTCACTGAGCCCCACAACTCCCCAGTGAGGTGGGTAAGCATGATATTATCCTGGTTTGAGGAAACTAAGGCAGATAGGTAAAGTGACTTCCACAAGGTGGCACAGCAGGTCATTTGCTAGAGAAATAAGATGACTTTAGGAGTCCTAGCCCAGTAATGAATATTTATCTTCCTGGGAAAGATAATGATAGAGCCAAAAAGATAGGTGGAGAGAATAAATGATAGAGAGAGATGATGACAGAGTAAACAGTAATACAGTTGACTGCAGAAACAGACAGGCAGAAAGGTAATAGTGATGATCTTGAGTCACATTTTCACTGAACTGTGTTGTTCTACAGTTCATTGAGGATTACATGAGACACCACAAGTTCTAATATTTGCTTTGTGAACCATTTGGACATTGTTGCTTTGTGATGGATCTTGAATAATTCATTCATCCAGAAAATGTTTGAGAGTTGAACCTGGCACCTAGAAAATGCTAGCATAGCTTTTCTACCTTCACGCGCCTCCTCCCCCGCCCCCCATATTTCAGCTACCTAGTTTTACCCAAGCTTGTTTTCTACTATCCATGTGGTTTTAGGGTGTGAAAAATATTGGAGAGAACTTGCTTATGCTTTTAGCTGCCCAAAGGTATTTTGACAACTGTAAAGGAAAGAGGGGAACTAGAGAGAAGGGGTTTGTTAAACAGGTAGGGATCAAGCATTCTATCTTTCTCTACACAATGTAACAGTGTATTTCACGGTCATTGTCAAATTGCTTCAACAGAGAAAACTTGCAACAGCATGGAGGTCCTAGTAAAAGAGTTAAAGGAAAAAAGATTATTGGATGGAAAGTTGAACTCAATTACTCAAATATGAAATGAGTAGCTCTGAAAAGCAACATTTCTGGCTGGACAGTGGGTATTATTATGAGGGCCTGGTTAAGGCCTGGAATTTCAGAGTTTTATAAAACAGTGCATGTAAAAAACTTGGATGAAAATTTCAAATGAATGCCAGAAAACTTTGCTAATTATACCTACAATCATGGTACTAAAGGGCAGGAAACCTGGTCTGGATTCTTGACTACTGCAGGCTTGTGGCATGATCTTGGACAAGTCATTTAACCTCTGAGTTTTCTCCATAGGTTAATAATATCTACCTCACAAGAGTGCTGCAGATATGGTCATTTTCTGTAAAGCACTTTGCGATCCTGGGATGGAAGGTGCTGTGGCATCTGAGAGAAGAATAATTGATTATAAAAATTGGGGACCCAGCAAATAATAAAGAACTACTATAGTTAGATACCGGGTCAGCTGGGCCAGTGAGTAGAAAATACAATTTAAGGCAGTCTAATCTAGTCTACACTACAACAGTAGGGCAAATTTATGGCTGAATTAAGGAACAAAGAGCGTACTGGATGATATGATGCCCTCTAGTGCATAGTGGGTGAAATTCACTCCTGCGTAAAGAAGTCTTTTGTATCACATAAATCTCACCATTTGATCTTGAGTGGGATTAGTTTGTACCCAAGCCCTCTGCACAGGGTGATATTCACCCTTTGTGTGTATAGTTTGTTCACCTTATAGGAAGGTTACTGTTGCTCCGGGGAGGGTTCTCTGTATTTATTTAAATATAAATGCCTCAAACGCTGGGTATATCATAGCAAAATAAAATCAATATATCCTCATGCTTGGTTGGGTGACAGGGCCTGGTCAAGTCTTGCTTTGCTTCCTGAAGTTGGACAGGCCCAGCATCTGGCAAAACATCAGAATGAGTTCCAGAGGCCCTCTACCCAATACCCTGGCTCAGGTGCTGAAGCTGTCATCGCTGATCTGACAACAAGAGTGACCAAGGAAAAGCCTTTGTTCCAATCAGATACTAACAGAGGCCAGTTTATTCTTTTTTAGAACAGATTCATCTGAGAGGATGTTGTCTTCTGGAGGGATGTGATGAAGAAGGTCCTTTTACTGGCAGAGGGCTCAAGACAAAGAGAGACAGACCTTAAAATTTTTTGAAGAGTATAATGGTTGTTCGGGCAGAACTGTGTCAAAGAATAGCTTATGGAATACATTGCTGAGCTTCAGAGAAAGAGGAAACAATTCACAGAGCAGGAAGCATAGATTTAGATCAAATGTAAAATGTGTGTATAGCCAAATGGACTCTTGCAGTCTGTCACTTCATGTTTTCAAAATTATCCATTCAAACAATTCTCGATTTTCAACCCCTCCTCCTCTAGTCTGGTTTCCAAATAGTACTTGCTCTGGGTAATAATCTTGGCAATTTCTAATAATACAAGTCAAATGGTTCATAGGCACAAACAAAATGCAGTTGTCATGGTCCCTGCTCTCCTTAGTTGTTGGCTTGTGCTACATTTTTGTACACTGCAGCATATCTTTTCCTTTGTCTGGTAATTTGCAGTAGTTGCCATCAATATGTAATGTTTTGTGTAATTTAATACATGATAATGAGAATTGCCTCTGACTTGCAATATAAAAATAGAGACCAGACAACTACAGAGCAAATCTGAAATGGTGCTGGCACCAAAGTTACAAATGATATGAAACCCTAACCAGAAGTGGCAGCCCAGACAACATGCATTTATTCACTGTAGATCAGAGGTTCTCAAACTGGGAGTTGGGAACTGTCAGCCTCCACCCCAAACCTCGCTTTGCCTCCAGCATTTATAATGGTGTTAAATATATAAAAAAGTGTTTTTAATGTGGGGGGGGGTCGCACTCAGAGGTTTGCTGTGTGAAGGGTCACCAGTACAAAAGTCCGAGAACCCCACTGTAGATCATTCTTTGTGTTCTTTTGCTGAGTATATATTCACTATTTTAATATTTTCCAAAGAGAAATAACTCTGGAATGTTCCACCAAGAGTGCCTCCAACTCCCTCACCAATCACTCCAGTGTGCTGAGATGGCAATCTTTACCGAATAAGGACCCAATCCTACTCTGACGAAGGTAAATTAGAAATATGAATTGTTGAACATCAATAGTCCCATGATATTCACCAAAAACGTACACATTCCTAATTCACACTGATTTTTTCCTTGAGCTCAGCTAAATCTAATATTCAGCCTCTCTCATTAATGAGTTTTGACTGTTAAGCTGCTTAAGTTGGTGGATCTATCTTTTTCTGTCCCCTGATGCTGGCGACCATTTCACATGTATCACAGTGTATAATGAGTAAAAATTAAAGGTACTAGCTGCATTGTTAATACAATAAGATAGTTAAAAACAAACTAAGGAATTAGTACACCAGATCTGTGATTTTAATAAATGAATATAAATGTTGAAGCACATATAAAGCAAAAGATGAAAACAAAATCATGTTATATTACAGCCCCCATAAAGCTAGTATCATTGAATACATCAAATACTTTTTTGTTGTTGTTGTTTTTACAAGCCCATCATTTATACATGAGGTCAGCATACAAAAACAGTGGATAACACAAGAGGATTTTCCCCCCCAAGACAGCTAAGAATTAAGAGGAAGGTCACAGTAAATAATTACAATCTGAGCATTTCCTATACTTTGGAAGTCTGTTGCTCATTATGATAACACAACTTTAAATTAGAACAAGCATAGACTGAGCTGATATTTTTCCAGACCCTCAGTGCACTGGGTGTATTGTGTTAGACTCTTGAACAAAAGAGACAGTAGGGTGGGGTTTACACATTGAGATATGGAATAAAAGGATTTTTCTGTTAAAAGAACACAATTAAATAGCCGTGATTCTAGCAAATCTATGTACATTTATTATTTGAAGATTTCTGCTGGGCATTCTGCTTGGTGAACAAACTTTGTTTGCAGTATTAAAACCACCATTTTGCCCAATTTATCGATGAGCTCAATGTAATAAACACTCTATATACTGCTTCACGCATTGGGAAAGGAAATCCTATGTCCTGATGCTGTATTCGTTACACCCCTGTAACTTCCTTTGGCTATATGAGAAATGTAGGCCCTATGCAGATAGCACATGAGAAAGTGTGAATGTAAAAATGTGTACTTACTGAGCAGTAATGCAAACAGGAGATACAAATGGCTTTGAAATGCCAAAGTCTGTATTAGTAATCAAGTCTGGCCCTTGAGTTGTTATTTAAGGTGTTTTTCATAGGTTCCACCATACCATACAAACCTAGTTCAAGTTTACTAGGCTAGCAGATAATGTTAAAGTTTGGGGTATAAAATTTACTGGCTAACAATCCAAGATGTGGTAGAAAACAAAATAATTTCACCATTAAAATCAAGAAATAAAAATTCTGATAATGTAATTTACAAATTTAGTCTTTTGAAAAAACACTTTATAAGCACAAACTTTAAATGGGGATTGGACAGATCTGATCATCCTGACTGTTCCAAATTGTTTTAATCTATTTTAAAAATTGAAATTTGCCCTGTTAAATTCTAGAGAGATGAAAAAGGAAACACTACTAATAGCTACCACTAACACCTCAAAGAAACTGTCTGGCATTGGGAAAAACCTTGAGTATCTTTGTAGGGCCTTGATTCTGTCATTCTTACTTAGCCTTACTCCACCAGTAGTGATAATGATTGTGCCACAAGCACAGCAGATCCGGGCCCTACATGATTACATAACACTGGCTTCATGAGGATTATTTTTACTTAAAAAAAAATACAAAACTCATGTGTGTGAGATTGATATGGTTCAGTTATCAAAAATCTTGGTAGAACGAAGAAAAAAAATGGCAAACACAGCTGTTGCCATTGAAAGGAGACAATCTCTCCTTACATTCTAGAGGGTCTATTTTTATTTTACTCCCCCAGAACTCCCACCTTCCATAACACAGCTCCAAAATTCCAGGGTAAGGGAGAACTCGTTCCCTGGAGGCCACAAAACAGATATTATTTTGTTCCCATCCCACCTCTCTTTAAACAATAGAGAACATTATGTACTTGTCACCCATTGGTCTAAGAAGAATATGCCTCCATGAGGAATTTATAATGTGTTATGCCTGAATGTCAGCCCTCAGTCTGCACAAAGAACAACTGTTTTCTCTACATTCCAGTATTTACTGGTGTGGGCAGTTCAGATATATGCTCCTAGTGGTGCATGGGATGGCAATAGCTGGGGAGAGACCACAACAAAGGCAGCAGCAGAATAGCTCTTAAACGCACAAAGCTGCACACTTGTTACAAAACTAATTCAAGCAACATAAACACAGCCCCCAAAATACATTATAATTCACTCTAGGAAGCATCTTCTGCAATATCTTACACAGCAAATCTGGAAAATGGCCTGAGTTCTTTTGGGCTTTTTTTTAAAAATGCTTTCAGGGTGCACTCAGTCTTTTTCTACCATTCTATATAATTCAGCAATTAATTTCTTTTGGTTTGCGTACAAATGAGAATATCAGACATCTAGATCTCCTCTTATTTATACACAAGCATATGGAGCACAAACCTTTCCTGACACCCAAACTATTTAAGATGACTGTATGACACTGATTTTAAGCTTCATGAAACCCTAATTGAAACAAAAGGCCGGGGAACTTGTTGGATTCCTGGAGTGGATTCCTAAAATATGGTTTTTATTCATCAGCGTTATTGTTTCTGAGGACAACAACAAAATGCTTTGGCACTAGAAGTCAGTGTTGGTAGTTCAAAGATTATCACTGACTTTGGCCAAGATACCAGTTCCTATGTGCTTACAGCTTAACTCTGTAAGGCAGCACTTTAAAACATTAAAAGCACTTGTTTAAAAAAGCAGTTTTATTCATGGCTTAAAAATTGTTTGGACTCATGCAGAAAGCTTTGTTTTGCTCTGCAGACACTGTTTGCTGTTGAGATTTTCCACTCCAGTCATTCCTGCCCTTAATCTGACAGAGCACTGAAGATCAACCAAGATACAAGAGAGAAGGTACTTCATTGTCTAGAACACGACTATATACTAACTCCTCAAGGTAAATAGATTCCAATGATTGGTAAATACAGGAATCTACAATTTGCACCCAATTTAGATCACTACCACCACCACTGAAAATTGATTTCATTTTTATTGCTACACAAAAAATACCTGCTTTATTTTTTCTGCATGCAGATTCTAATACTATTTTACATTGATCCCCTGATATCTAAAAACCAGTATATTAATTCTCTTTATATAACTCAATGCTGTAATTACACATTAATAGCAAGAGTTGAAGCTAGCCAACCACATTCAAGAATCCATTTCAAATCACCATCAATATCAGGAGTGACTCATGCCTGTTGCAATGAAAGAAACTCACCAAGGGATTCTAAGAAAAGAATTTCCCCCTCAGCAAGACAATGACTGCTCACTGCACAAACAACATTGTAATGTTTTGCCCTTACATAGAGCTTTTTCATAGGTGGGCAAACATTATAATCCCTCAGTTACAGATAGAGGAACAGAGATGTTAAATGACTCACCTAATATCATCACCCAGAAAGTCAATGGTAGGTCCAGGAATAGAACCTGACTCCCAGTCCAGTGTCTGACACACTAGGCCATATTGCTAATGGAAATTAATGCAAGCTACACATCACATGTACAGTAAGTATGTTTGATTAAAAAAAATTGTGATTTGATGAGTATGGTTTTATTATAATCTGAACTTCTCAAGTGCTCTGCACAACAAAATGGGATTACAGCTGTTTAGTTTATTAGCTAATTTAACATGTCTGTGGTACTCCCCTCAATGAAAATTTGCAAGTAATAACCTGCTGTTGGAAGAGGATTATAAGAAACTGCCCCCAAAGTGAGTATTTTATACTACATGGCACATAGGGATGAACTTCACTTCTTCGGCTACCCACCAGTGTGATATTTTCTTAAAGCAAAGTGCCCACTCTAGATTATTGTAGCAAAAAACAGATCAAACACAAATCAAGACATACCCACATCTGTTACATTCATACAGCAACAGACTATGCAAACTTTAAATTTAAGCTCAAACAACAGATCAAGGAACCAAAGCTTTAAGGAAATATCAGCACCCTTATAAAACTGAATACTAATTCTGGAATAGGCAGGAGTATACACTACTTTCTACATCTCTGACCACCTGTTTCCTGCATGAGTGAGATGTTTTCTTATGCTAAATTTCATAATTGTTAACAGTCAAGAGGTCACAGAAGTTCTGGTATTCAATCCACAGATGTTTGAAGGTACAATTGTGATTTATTCCTTCCTCCCTTGCACTCAGGATCAAATAGCTTGACCATAGGCAGTTCATGGTTCAGGAGAATTTCTGACACATTATCCCAACAGCAACCACATTCACATGTCTTACAAAGCTGTGCTGATTTTACAATACAGGCTGGTGAGGCAGACTCCAACAAAAGAATCACTCATAGAAATTAGAGAAGGAAAAAGACCCATTTTCAAGTTCATCCCCAGTACTAGTGCAGAATTGTCATAAGATTGTCTCATGCTTCTGTGCCTGTTAATTTTGAGAAACATTTGAGATAAAATGGTCTTGAAAGAAAAAAAAAATTACAAAAGCAGCCTGAAGCTTGTCCCTAAGTTGTTCAATATACAGATAATACACCACTTATAAAATGTTCACAAGTCTCTCAGGAAGGTCTCCAGAGCCACACCCTGATTTATAAATACTCTTCATTTCCAGACACTGGAAGAGTGGTTCTGCCTAGAAACTGATAAATGTGCTCTGTCGCAAGCTCATAACATTTTCTAGTGCTATGCTATTGTATTTCTTATTGAAGCCAAACATCATATCAGACATATGTAATACCTTCCTGCTAGCTGAATCAACTCTTGCTCTATGGTGGTTACCTAGTTCACCTTTCTTTTTTTCTCCCACCCTTTCCTTTTTATAATTTGTATTTTATGTTGCTGTAGCTGTTCTATTCCTCAGAGCTCACCTTGCCCGAGCCCCTCCTGGGAACTTGTTTTTCACCTCCAAAGAATCTGCCCAGCGAGTCAAGTAGACCCGAGTCTCTGTGCCTTGGAGATCCATGTCTCGCATGGTCTATGGTGCTTGCAGTTGCCATTTTTGATCCGTGCCGGAAAGAGGAGCGTTTCTGTGAAGCCATCAAATCCGAGTTCTCTGAAGTTGCAGCACTGTCCTCTTGAATGGTCTGTAGCTCGTCTGACTCTGAGGGCCGATCTTTGAAGGTGTTGTCCTCCCTTCCTGGGGCATCTCGGGAAAAGAGGCGGATCAAGTGGGGGCGACCAACCGTGTCAGCTGGGTTGGCCTCCTTCCAGGCATTCTTTGAGTCTGCTGTGCCCGTGGAGTCTGTCACCGCTGTGCTCTTAGTGGAGGTCCCATTGTTCTGGTTCACATCTGCCTCTCCTACAAACAACAAGAATGAGATATGAATACAGGCCTATGAAAAACAGATCACTGGAACAATGCTGCTTTCTTTCACTTGCCTTGAGAGAGTTGTTTCATGCAAAATCCATAGAATATGTTCTCTCTCTCCAAATGCCTTTCAGCGAATTAATCTAACTTGCAACTGAACTGTGTTCTCACATTTAACTTGCACTGGGACTACATGACTTCTTTTAGGTTTTAAAATTAGAATGGTGGTCAGTATGTTTATAATTAAAAAAGTGTTTGGAAATAGGTTAACAAAAATAGAGAGGGATAGCTCAGTGGTTTGAGCATTGGCCTGCTAAACCCAGCGTTGTGAGTTCAATCCTTGAGGGGGCCACTTAGGGATCTGGGGCAAAAATTGGTCCTGCTAGTGAAGGCAGGGGGCTGGACTCAATGACTTTTCAAGGTCCCTTCCAGTTCTAGGAGATTGGTATATCTCCAATTATATTATTATTATTATAGCTGCAATGTGTTGTAAATGATTGCAATTATAGCCTATCAAATCACCTCAATGTTTATGTTGTAGGTGATAACTCTGCTTTATTGTCAATGTCTCCAATTGCCATATCTGTACTTGATGTAAGGTGAGAAATTCTTTATATTGACCACTCTTCTCACTATTTCTAAAGACCACTGTACAGGGCTGTATTTCCACTTAAACCCCTCTCTGCATGGCATTACAACTTTTCTAACTCTAAGCTCAATGTTGTACAGGATGGAACTCCCATGGTATGAGTCTATTAGCATTCTTTAAGTAGTGTAGCTCAGATTCAATGGGGATTTGTACATTAAAGAGAAAACCTCTCTCTGCCTGATTTGTTCCCCCGTTTCTTCCAAATGTAAAAGCCACATATTGAAGAGGTGATGGGGGAATGCAAACAGGTTTTCACTTCGGCTAATCATATTGCCGTCCACATAGTCTTATCTCTTGTGTTAGTTATACTTACAGGTCTGCTTGTAAGAAACATCTTACCCTCCTTTTCCCTCACACACACCCTCAGTGAAGGGCCCAGCCTGCTGCTGTTTAGTAAAATGACAAACATTACACTCATGCCAACTTTTCTAAGTTGGGTTACATTCTAATGTGCTTCAGTATGCTATCTGGAAGTCAGAGGGAATGTCTACACTGCAGCTGGGAGATATGATTTTCAGCAATGGGCAGGCTTACACTTGCTCAGCTTAAAGGTTCAGCCCTGATGGCAGCTCAGGCTGGCTACCTGAGCCAAGCCACCCTGGCTGACCTTCCTGGGTCCAAGCTCCAGCTGTGCCATAATGTCCACACTGCTATTTTTAGTGCACTGGCTCAAGTCTGTCTACCCATGCTGTGACACTCAGCAGCTCCCACTTCCATTGAAAAATGTGAGTTGGTGTAGACTATGTACTGCAAAATCAAGCTAATTTCCAATGAAGAGTAGTAGTAAATTAGTAACTCGGGCTTTTTTTTTTTTTTTTTTTTTAAGAAATGTATGAAATAAATGAGGCTTCTGATTGATTGCAAAGCAACATTATTAGAAGTGATTATTCAGCTGGGATCAGGCTGAGGAAATAAACTCAAGTCATTGACAAAACTTCCACTGACTTCAGTAGGATCAGGAATAACTGGGTATATGGTATTTTTGATGTCTTGATTACCTCATGAAATTCCACAATTTGATTTGGTAGTTGTTGCACTGAGAAGGGATCTGGATCTGACTATGCTGTGATGTGTGCTTTTCTAAGTGCTTGCCCTTTGCTGATTCAACCCAGCACTTTAGAAGAGCATTCTGGGGTTATCTTTCTTTTATTTAAAAAAAAAAGTTTATTAAAGTAGTTTTAATAAGGATGGATTCAGAACAAGGCACAACTGATCATATTGCAAACACTGGGCAATAAAATTCATCTGCTTGGAGTAATTTTATCTGTATAACAGAATTAATCTGCAAATACAGACCTACAACAAATTATAACCTGACAAGTATAAATTAGTAAATAAGCTACAGTTTAACTTCCTGGAGAAGGCTAATGTGTAAGGCATGCAATTTTGGCTATTACCTGAATTGAAAATACATCAACTAGCTAGAAAGGAAGTTCAGTTCTTCCCTCCACTTAAAAATGATTAAGAATTGTCTTCAGGGATAAAATATTTAAGCAGCCGCAATGATCAATTAAGGCTTTCTGAACTGAAAAAAGAAACCTGTTTATTAAAAATATTGCAGTATGTTCTTTTGCTTTCTGCAGTGTATTTATTTTTATGCTGAATATTCCCAGGGTACTTACACATTGGTGCCTTGAAGGATCAAAACTTTACCAGATTTTGTTAGTTTATCACCATAGCTTTCTTGATGGAGTGAAGCAAGATGTGGTTTTGCATGCAACAGAAACAATAACTAATTTTAAATTATTTAACACTGGTTTAGATTCTATACCATCGTACAAATTCAACTAAGGAGAAAGACAATAGTGATATTGTATTTAATTAAATGCATTAACAAAACAGCAGAGCATCTGCATACTAATACTTTTATAACAGTTGTGCTTTGTGTCAATGAATACAGTTATTTGTAAGAAACAAAGAAGGGCATTTGTGCCACAAAAGTAGCTTCTCTCAACACATAAGCAGTGAGCTATAAAAAGTTATAAATCTTTTCTGTATGCTTTTAGTTTAGCAATGAAATCATGCATTTAATTTTTCCTTTACATTTTTACAGTGTAAAAACCCCATTTAAATGTTCAGCAAAAATGTACAATGGAAAATATAGTGTCTATATTTGAGCAATATTAATCAACAGTAGCCATGAATTCCTTTTCCAAAGTCTGTGTATATGATAATATATATTAATGACAGAGCTACTTATTAGGTATGATCTATGGAATTACTAATAAAAGGTCTGCTAAACTGCATTTCAGTATTGGTTTATAAGAAAGCTACAAGTTTAAAATTAAAGAAAAATACTCCATCATGAATTCAGCTGGCTGTAACACTGATTTTCCTTTTTTTCCTTCAGGTGAGGGAAATGGTATGTGCCACTTACAGTAGTGAAAGAGAGAAGTTTTTCCTTGCTGCAGTAACCTAAGATATATTGTGTAGGAAAAAAAGAAGCCTTATAATCTTTGCCAAAAAAGAGAGAATCCTTTTGCAAAATATGGTAATTTTGGCTATAATTATGGCATGGAGCATTCCATAGACTTTATCCCAAGATTATTACAATACCTACTTTAAACAAAATATCGGGCCAGACTGTGACAATGTGGCTGTGCAAGGGAGATGGGCGTAAGGAGCCCCCTGCATCGCCCTGGTGAGCAACCACCCCGAAAGCAGTAGGAAGGAGGTGGAATTATGGTCCTGCACTTCTCAGCAAGGGCCAGTGGAACTGGCCAGTGACTGTAGGCAATGCATTCTGAACACTCCTGAAAGGTTGTGCACCAATTGTGTTGACTTCCAAAATAAGGGGGAGAGAGCTGTAGGAATTCCAGCATGTACAGAAAAGGAGAAATCTGAACAGTTTTTTAAAGAGGCAGCAATTCCTGGAGCAATGCTGTATTTTTACATCTTCCAAACATACTTATCAGGTACCCTCTACAACCAAGCAGTACTGCTCCTATCTTACCTTAAAGAGCTGAACTTGCTCATTTGATTTAGTTTCTTGTTTAACAACATTGTAAGGGGAAAAGTAGATTTGGAATAGGCAAACAAATTTAAGCGAGAGATTTTCAAAAACTCTTTGTTGGCCTAGTGCAGGAGTTCTCAAACTGGAGGTCGAGACCCTGCTTTGCATCCAGCATTTATAATGCTGTCACTAAAAATATCCATGACAAAATCTTAGCCTTAATCATGGGAACTGATCATGAAATATTAATTACACTCTCAGAACAGGCATTTGATCTGATCTCTATTTAATTCTTTAGGAAGAGCATGATTGTCAGAATCCAAATGTTTTCTTATTGTATGGCTGAGCAAGTGATTTAACGGCTTGTCTGCACTGAAATAATACAACCGCATGTGCACCACTGCAGCGTTTCAATGTAGGCACTACCTACACTGACAGGAGAACCCCTCCCCAAGAAGCAGTAGGTCGATGGCACTATCTACACTGGGGGGGTTAGGTCAGTATAATTATGCATCCACCAGCCTGAGCAGCATAATTAAAAATTTCACATTTGTTCTCTCAGTATCTAACATTTTTATGCCGATTTCTAAAAAGACTTGAGAAACAGGGAAGTAATACTGCAATTTCTATACACTACTGGCATTAGGCAGCCTGATCTTGCAAACAGTGCTGAGTGGAGCACAAACACACACCTTTGGCTTTTCAAAATTGCAACAAATTTCTCAAAAATCCTATTTGGCCAGCTTACAGAGTACTCAAATTCTTCCAAAAATTCAAAATTCTAATGAAAAGAATTGAGACTGAAAAAGTTTCTGCATTCTTCTACCTAGCTCTATGCCCAAGCATATCAGTAATGCTAATGTCAAGGCAAGTTCTTCAAAGTATTTCTCTCTGCTAGCATCACCTCAAGCTCTTAGCCTGCTGTTCTTCGTCTAATTGTTGCCTTTGGCTAAGCACTAAAAGTGTGCTGTTTATTATATTTGACACAGAAAACACAGAGCTGGTGCCCACTGCATACCGCTAGGCTCACCAGCCCTTCATACAGAAGTACTGATTAATAAGGGGGAGATGACTGAGGCTTGTGAGATTATTAGGTAGGTGAGGGGGAATAATAATGACAGCCCTCAAGGCTGGGTGCGAAAGCAAGGGCCACAGCTGGTCCAGGCCATTTCTGTTCAGCACTGCAGCTTCTCTGAGAAGACATGAGCAGTATTATCAAATTTCACAGATGTATCCAGCAAGATGATTGTAGATTATATTTCTCTTCTCTGTGGACAGTCATAGGTCATCCCTCAGCATAACAAGGGATCTCTTATAAAAATAAGTTGCTAACTATACAGGTCTGAGGGTGATGCTGAGGGAATTATTGCTACTACACACCATGTAGTAGATTAATTAGCAAGGCTTCATTTGTTTTTCCATTTTAAAGGCTAAAAGCCAGCTATTCAATTTAATTATTGACTAAAAATAAAAAGTAGTGTTCTTGGAGATGTGCAGCAGAGCGGGAACAGGGAAATTGATTTTTTTTTAAAAAAGGAAAAGATTCTACAGTTTTATTCTTTCTTTGTCTCTTTCTGATATTGGTAATCATCAAACTTAACATAACATGACCATGCACACTGACAAGATTTCATATTTGAGGGCTGTACCTTAAGCAGATTGTACAGGAAGGTCAGTTTCGATGAAACTGGCATACAGACACATTGTACATTCCCTGGGGCGGGGACCAGATCATACTACACAGAATCTAGTATAGTGTTGCACAGTCTCTTCCTGACTGGATCATTTGGAAGCTACCACAGTTTAAATAATAGTGATGGGATTAAAATTAATCAGTATTTTTTATTTGGTTTATCAGCATCAATAGCCTTTTCCCCTCTTACTTGACAAACCCTATCAAATATAAGAAATGTCACCAAACATCATCAGCCACTATGATTTTCATTCACAATGGTTAATTAGATGAAAATGTAAGATGAAAATTCAATCTGTCAGAATAACCACATCCAGCAATAAACTCCAAAGATCAAGCAATTTACAAGTAGTACCTTCAAATTACTGTTTGTGAAATGTGGTTAAAATTCTCTCACCCTACACTCTTTGGAGTTTGGAGGGCAGTAGTCAAACAGGGGAGGTTCAGAGGGCAGTAGCCAAGCAGAGCAGAGAGATTTGTAATATCATGGATATTCAAAAAACATTGTGGAGTGACCATACATATACCTCCACTACGGCTGATAAGGACACTCTTCTAGAGAGCAGAGATTCGCATGCTGCAGGGTTAGTGAAAAATTACTTTACAGTTACTATAAAAGTAGAATGTGCACATGCACAGACGCACACACTACCACTCCTCAGTTGAAGAGCAGGAAACAGCATAAATAAGAAAAAAAGTGTATATAATCCCTGTGCTGAGGTTACTTGAGAATTGTTTTCCAAAACAATTAAATATGCTCTACAGTAAAGACTTATGTATGCTTCTGCAAATCCAACGCAGTACATCGCATTAAATACTACAAACTATTACAATTAGAGAGAGTCCTAGGCCTTTACATAACTGCACTGACCATCTACATGTAAACAAAGCATGCAATTCTAAACACTCAGGCACAGACCACAATAGCCAGAAAATAGTCTTGGAACTTTCCACTTGCCTTTTAGCTGCATTGGGGAAACACATTCTAGCCTTTACTTACTATTTTAAATAAAATAGGCATTCAAAAAGTTAAAACATAGTCCCTGGGGAAAAAGTAAAGATTTTTTTTTTATAATTTTAATTCTGTAACTAAAAGCAATTCATCATCTTAGATTAAATTCAAAATAACTAGCTTGCAGGAAACCTTAAGCACTCTGCATTGTTTCACATGGTCAGTTCACTATGTCCGCTGTCAACTTACAATGAAGATCTAAAATGATGCCCACAGGGTGGCTGATATCGCAGTGGAATTCTGAAGTGTAGGCCTGGTCTGTAGCATATCCTTCTTGTTTTCTAAATACTTCTGGCATTCACACTGTTTGCTTAGGGTTACAAAGGAGAGCACAGAAAACAAAAAAGCCTGTGGTTGAAGCTAGTGGGATTTGCCATGGCATATATTTGGAATCTATGAGAGGCATGTGGCAGCTCTCCATACAACCCGCAGAGATTTTTTAAAAAACTTTAACGAGTGAATTTTATCCACCCACTAGCTTCAAACAGAATTGTTGTTTTGTGTTAACAGAACATATATTTTTTATTTATCGTAAATATTTCACACATAAGAGCCCTCCCACAGTAGAGTAAGCAAAGGGCATCATTTACAGTGTTTAATGATCATACTCTTATTTTATATTGCAAGATTGAGTTGCTTATTGGAATAAATAGAATTTCTTACAGAAATAGTTTGATTGACTTGTATTAAATAAAAAATGCTTACATGCTCACTCTCTCTCTCTCTGTCTCAATGCATTACTGACCTTGTATTGAATAGCCAGATTGCAAACCTTGCCAGCATCAAAACAAGTTACAGGATAGTCAATGAATGCTTTTAAGATGGACAAGCACAAGAAAGTAACTAAGGAACGATCAAATTATTCAAAAATAATCTGTGTATTACTTTTTGGAAGTATTTCCCACATAGTTAAACTTTTTTTTCAAAATAAGCCATCATTATGCAAGTTTAATGCATAATGTTAAGAAAAATATCTAAAAAGTTATTCTGGAAGTAAGATGGAGATGTGGCTTTTTTTTTTTAAACACCCTAGACGTCAAAGCATAAGTGAGTTCTAGTTCAGAATAATGTACATTTGCACACTGCCCAAGTGCAGGAGAGACGGTGGCATAGCTGTATGTTATATTCAGGGTAACTAGAAATGGACATGCTTGGATTTCTCATGCACATTTCATATATACATTGGGGTGCCAGTAGTTTTTTGGTATTACCAGTGTTTAAAAACTTCCATTTAAATAAGTGCTATACCTTTTGGCCATAAAGACTCTTCAACACCATGGGTTCTCTGGATTAAGAGTCCTTCATTCCAGAAAAGTCCAGTACACTCTACAGTTCTAATAATGAACAATTTAAACATTTTGTTAACAAAACTATAGACTACATTTGTTCAAGAGCACAGCTTAGCTCATTTAGCTGATTCCCCAACCATCAGACAGTCTCCTGATCTAATCCCAGATCAGCAATCTTTGTTAGATTAACTGCACTTCGGATTAAAATTTTCACTTTGGATTGATGGGGGAAGGAAAAAAGGAAGCAGAACTGAAAATGGGGATCTCTCAATCCCTAATTGCATTCAGTCCATAAAACACACTGTCTGAATAACACCAGGTTTTATAAAACTAGGTTAAAGCCCTCTTCAATGGTAATTGCTTTCCTACAGCACATGGGCTATTTCCTCTTGGAATCCTGACATTTTCTTCCTTCATAAAAGTTTTAATGTTGCTATTTGTATATCTGCTTTTACTCTCACTTTGTGAAACTAACAACAAGATCAAAGCTACTGCCATCACCATGTTTGTTTTTCTTTCCCCCTTTGATTTCTAACAAACACTAAAAGCTGCTACTTTACAAGGCTTTAAATGCACTATTGTGAAACACTATGTTGTATCACATGGATTACAAAATGAAATAGAAATGTAATCTATTTCACAACTCTGTCATTCCTGGATATGATGCAACCACAACAAATTAAAAATGTAAGCTGTCAATACCTCCAGTCCTTAGCTGGCGAATATAGGAAAGCTATTCTGGAAGTGAAATAAAGAAGGCCACTGGTATGGGAAGCGAGAGCAACTCTTGTGGAATTAACACGAACGGCTGGGGGACAGTAGCAGAAGAGAAAAGATTGAAGTGTGGGGAGTAGCAGCACCGGGGATGGAGGCACAACTTGTGCAGAGCATGAAGCGGAGATTATGAGCCATGCAGTATATAAAATAAGTAAGACGACCATTTTGAGTTATCAGAAATTCGATGGAATCTGTTTTCTGAATGTAGAATTCTAAGATCTGCCATGCTGGCCCAGCTCATTAGTTCTTCTAAGGTGGCTGTGATCAACACCTGATGAAGGGTGAGGAATACCCCATAATGCACTTAAGCCAAAATATCCTTCCCGATCCCTTTACCCATTGCAGTATCAAACATGTGGCTCATTCCTTAGCTTTCATAGCTACAACAATTACGATTTATTATTTGTATTACCATGATACCTAGGAGCCTTAGTCCTGGACCAGGATCCCATATATTGTTGGCTGGTTCACTTCATGACCACCCTCTTTACAGTCAGCCACAATATTTAGCTTATGACATTCTGTGGCAGTAGATTCCAATGACTGCCCTACACATTTTGTATAATAGGATCTGGATTATCCAGAGGTCTCAGAAATGCTGACCACCTTTGGATAACTAACTGGCAGCTCAGCACACTGAAGTAGTGCTGCCTGGCTGGCTCTCCAGATGATTGACAGCCTCCATTCATCTTCCAGCCAATCCCCAACCTACAGAGGAGCTCTCCTCCTTCTGAGTCTGTGAGCAACCAGGAACAGAGCTTCAGTCTTTAGCAACCTGCAGGTATGGAGCTCTTCATCACTGAGATGACTGGCTGAAGAAAGAGTGGAGCAGCAGGGGTCTACAGCCTGCAGCCTTGCTTCCCCTAGTGCTACAGTCTATTCTCCCACCTCTTCCCCTTTCCCCCGGTGTAGCTCCCAAAGCAGCTGTCCTTTTATTAGGGGAACTAATACAAATTAACTTGCTTTGCTTAGGGCGAGACTGGCTAGCCCTGCATGAATGCAGAGAGACCAGGCACAAGAAAAATCCTTGCACTCCCAGCACTAAATAACTTGGGTATTCTAGAGACGACAGTGGTGCTAGGAATCTCAGACAGGGCAAGAAACAGTGGAGCCATTTCTCTGCCTCGCTGCCACATCAGCTAATGATGCTGGGTTGTGCAGTGTGAAGCATGTGATAGAGCCTGTGTAGCAGTTATATAATATACTGTCAATATGTACATTTGTCCTAGGGGTATTGTGCCTGTCTCAAGCACAATGCACCTCTGAGACCTGCTACTGGTGCACAGATCCTTCTGATCATTTTGCTGCCTCCCCTCCCCAGCCCACAAAAGTCCAAAGCCCTTAATATTTGAGTCCAGGTGTCACAATTAGCTTTGCTCTGTAGAGCTTTGGAATATATTAGCATGTTTAATTCCAAGTCTGCTGCTGAACATTCCAGGTACCTGCTTGGCATAATGCACCTATTGGACACATCCTAACATGCCACTGCTTTCCATGCCAATTAGAGAAAAATACCAAGCAGATGTAGGCCCATACCCTGCTGTCCTTGATAAGGCAAAACTCCCATTGAAGTAAATGGAAATTGCGGGTGCCTGTCTAGAGGTAAGGTAATATGGCAAAAGAATATTCTAAATTCCAGTACAGAAAGCCAAGACTTTACATGGCCCAGCACAGAGACTCCTAGGGATTAGCTTTGTAGAGTACCAGCCAGAAAATTCTCAAGTACCAGTTTGGCTACATAGCCTAGTTACTGGGATCCACATCAGTAGTTATACTAGGCTGCTGCACAAATACCTAATTAATTTGATACCAAGATAGTCTAAGGAAAACCAGCAAACTATACTAAACTAAACTTACCCTTTTTTTTTTTTTTTAAGAGTTCAGATTTAAGGGTGGTCTAAAATTGTCAATAATTAGATACCAGTATGATAGACACCTTATAAAACCCCTTGGAAACAAAGCAGAACTTTTCAGGAGGCAAGATTATATGCTCTCTGTGGTCTTCAAAACTGAAACAAGGTCTACAATGACAAAAATGTTAGTTAGATTGTCAATTTAAAACCATCTATAGTATATCAATTCTGAAGGAATACAAATGAGATGTTTAAAAGCACATTATAAATGATTCTGTAGCCTATAGTCACCTTTATTAGTTATGAATTTCAGGACATTTAGCTATCCAGTTACCAATGGCATGCATCTGACAAAGTGGGCATTCACCCACAAAAGCATATGCTCCAATACATCTGTTAGTCTATAAGGTGCCACAAGATTCTTTGTTGCTAATGGCAGTAAAGCAAGTCAAAGTGTCATTTTAGGACAAACGTAGAATAGTTACTAAAACATTTATGTCATCTTAGAAATTAAGGGACTGATATATGCAAGAAATATATATTACATCCATTACTGAAACATAAGATGCCTCCCCTCTGTTTACAGAGGACAGACCATTGGCAGAGCTGTGGAAAACTACAAAACAAACAGGAAACAGTATTCCATAGATCAGCCTTCTGAAAAGATAGTCAAGTAACTTCTAATAGTATTTAAGTTTTTAGCTTTTGCTCTTAGAAGTTTGAAAATACTTATTCCTTATTGATTTTATACTTTAAAAAAAAAGTAGGGGAGGGGATTGTTCTGTATTTTGAATTGAGTTGAAGTTACCTGGCTGTTGCCTCTACAGCTAAATTCTACACATTTTGAGGCAAATGCCATCCCTTATGACCAACATGAAGAAATGAGTTTTGGGGGCAAGGGGTGTAGATTCCTCTCCATCAGGCCACTGGGTGGTTTCTATTATCCATTCCAGCATGTTTTAAAATGCCCCTCCACACAGAGCCACAAGCCACAAGGAGCAAAGCACCGCAGTATATGATCCATTTCACATCCTATTGACTATTGTGTAGGGAGAGGGGATGTGTGGTTTTTTTTTGTTTTGTTTTTTGCCATAGTGCCCTACCTGGCTTGTCAAGATTTCTTTTGGTAGCTGCATAATCAAGTCTGTCAGCATAGCTCTGGTTTTAGACTTTGTTAATTGCTGTTGCAGATTGAGCAGAGGGAACAAAAATATTGCAAGTCCTACCACAAACAGTGGATATTTTGTTAAAGTGTACATTTCTCAACACTGATGGTTGTAAATTCCCAAGATTTGTAAAATCTAGAAGACTCTTTGTAACATAATTTTGAAGGTAATATAGGGGAGATTTTAAATCTACCCTCTTTCTTCTCTCTTCTCCCTTCCCTCCCCCCTTAACAATATTTATTTAAAGGATTTCTGAAAATATTGAATATACTGTAGTGGGGGGAAAAACAGATTTCCTCTATGGAAAGACTTAATATTTGAGGCAACATTTTTCAGATGTCTCAAAAACTGATACTAAATTTGATTTAAAATGTCTGGCTGCCTAAGAAAAAGGTATGTTAGTTGTAAAGCCTATCTCCATAATTTATTTTAGGCAGGAGGCAATCTCTTTACAGTGGCCTCAATGCATTCCTAAAATCAGAAGTGACAATACCTGAAAACAAACAGGAAGTTACAACAAAAGGAACAATGAATACAAAATGGCTAAAGCAGCTGTGAGCTGATCAAAATTGGCAGCGTCGTAGGACAAATAGAATGTTCTACAGAAATAATTTAAATAATAGAAGAGAACTGTGAATGAAATGTTTGAAAAGAGCGATATCAGACAGAGAGAGAGAGGACTATTTGTTTTGATGACTAAAAGGCAAGGGAAAGAAACATTAATTCAACCATTCAAAACTCAGTACTAATAAACTTGCCTGTATTCCTGAAATAAATTTCTTCCCATAGAACAGGGAATCAAAGCACTTACATAGGATACAGAAGATTCTAAAAATATTTCTATCATGAACCACAAAATCCTATGTTCACATAATATTAAATGTTTGGATTTCCCACCCCGAAGACAAGTACAATATGCAATGTTCCAGTTTCTCAATCCCTTCTGCTACCCTCCCATGACAAGCAGCCAGTCTCTGTTCTGACCTCCCCCACCATCTGCCAATCCTTCCTGCCACCTCTTCCCATTTAAAATCCTGGTCCCAATGTACTCTCCAAACTGTCCCAATAAACTCTTTTTCCAATCTCACTTCCTTTCAGTTTAACCACTCCCACAAAAACCTTGATCCCCACCATACGGAAGAATCTTCTCACAAGCCTCTTCAAGACAACATTCCAGATTATCCCTATGCGCGCAACAGCCCTGCCCTGAAATCCCTCCTGATTAAAACCAGTACATTCAACCCCATTTCTGAGGAGACCCCAATCTCCCCCTCTTACCTCATACATACCTAATTTTCATCTGGAAATTAAGTTCAGTGACATTCTAAGGATTAAATTGTCATGGAAACCTTACATGTTCCCTTGTTTAAATGTAAATGTGGATACAAACTGTGTATTGTTTGTCCAGTCATACCCACTGCCCACTAGGCACACAGTGTACTTTCTGAACATATTTTGTTTAAATTGTGCACTCTTCAGAAGTGTCGTTAGGCTATTGTGTAAGTCTACATTTAGGCAATGTTAAAAAGCTGGATTTCTGATCTATTCCTGTGATACTGGCCTCCTTTAGAGATGTTACATGAACGTTTCACACAATGCCTTCCAATTCTATGGTGTATCAGTCCATTACATGTCTATAAATAGCCACAGTATTACCAGTCCATCTTCTAATTACATTCCCATTATCGGCTCTAAAGATCTCCCTGGCAGCTGATGTCACAGAGGTAACATATTCCTGTTCAACTAGATTTTTTTTTAAGAGCTCTTTGTTCCCCCTCTCTCCCTACACACAGAATATACCTTATTTCTTGGCCTTTCCCAAGGAACCTACAAAAGCTTTACTAACACTATACATGATTTAATTACCTCTCCTCCTCCCCCACCCCCACCCTCCACAATTGAAAATAGAGCTCCACCATCTCAATCACTTAGGACAACTCTTCTTCAACAAGGTACACAAAGAGGTAGATAGAAGCTTTCTGTGCCCGTCACAGTGGCAAAACCACAGTGCATATTTTTAAGGTGGGTCCTGCCATGTACTGCCACTGTTTGCATGGAGTGAAATTCACCCCAGTGAACTAGGCCCACACAAGCCCTATGTGCTACTTGAGCCTCACTGGAGCCCTATTTTGAGGGCCTGAGTGAAACAAAAGTGGTGCGTAGCCTTGTACAGGTCCTCTCCGCAAGGGCGAGTTTCAGCCACAGTGCATAACCAACCATTTACATCTGAAAACGGGTGGCATGGGAGGTGAGCAGAAGCAAAGTTGGTTAGGTTTCCTTATTTCTGATCCTGGAGACACAACTCTGGTGGGCAGTGACCACAACGTTTAAAGTAATTGCCTAAGTAACAAGCACCGTGACAGCTACTGGTGAGCTAATTTTTAGACTATAAGCTCTTCAGGGCAAGGACACAAGGTAAAGAACAACAATACACTGGAAGTTAGAAGAAATCACTCTATGACCTTGGTGCATATATTTTGCTTGAGCACAATCTTCTGCCCCTGATCCCCCACCTCCTGCTCATTGTAACATTTGGGTGTCAATTAGTATGAGCAAGTTCGATGGCCTGTGATAGAGAAAAGGTCAGACTAGATGATGGTTCCCTCTGGCCTTAAAAACTGTGAATGAATGCTGGTGTGCTTTTCAAAGGACATTTTTCTAACTGTCATCTCTGCTTGCTTAACAAGTCTGCATGCTAACTTCACTTAGCCAGAGTGCTTTATTCAACTGCTAACTCTTCCTTTTCCCTTTACTTTCTTCTGAATGCACTTGGATTTATTTTCTTCGGATGGATTGTGTCCAAGTTTTTTTTTCCACTTGCTGTCAATATGTTCAGTCCCACTTGGGTGATTATAGAAGCTACAGACTGTCATGGGCCTGGTCTTGCTCTAGTAATTACTCAGGGATCTTATACTGCTGCCTTAGCTTTTTATTTAAATATTTCTTTTACTGTCTGATAATTTTATTTTACAACATTTTTATGAGTCTCCACGTTTGCATTTGCTGAACATGAATTATGTGGTTAGAGATTTAACCAAATTTAGAGATTTAAGTGTTCAAGGGCCAATCCTGCTTCACTGAAGTCAATAGAATTATTTCATTGACTTAGGGGGAGCAGGACTGGATTCTCAATGCAAGATGACAGCTTACGTCAATCTGCATGCAACTTTGCTTGGTGGGGGGAGGATAGCAGGGAAGGAAACATCACTTTATTCATTTATAATATATGAATGCAGAACTACTCTTTCCCAAAATCAAACCTCTCCACCAACATCACGAAGACAGTTTAGATGCTCTATCTTGTCAAGGTTAAGAATATTTCATTTTTAAAAGAAACAGATTTTTCAGGCTCTCAGGCTAGGCATAATTTTCCCCACCCACCATCCAAATGTACAACATTATAGTAAGTAATGTTTATAGCCCAACTGCAGCATGTATACACAGTAACTATTTTTTAACTTTGTGTACTTAGTACAAGAGAAATAAAACTATGTATAGTACACAGAAAGCAGTGATGGTAAATTATGCAGTCAAAGCAAGCAGAATATCTGTCAAATGGAAGGAAAATAAAACCGGTGAGAGGCAAAAAACAAAACAAAAAAAACACCCCCCAAAACTATAAAGCAAGCCTATAGGAAAATAATTTGATTAAATTAATGTCACATATTGACAAATAATTTGAATCTAACATAAATGGAGAAATCTGAACCCAGAACATACCACAAAGGTGTTATAAATTGAGAAAGAACAATAAGACAAAAGGCCTCCAGATGATAAATACAATGAGCCCCAAGTGGTCATCAGAATTGCAGGAATACCAGTCTGACACAGAAGCCAAAAATCAACTAAAAAAAACTACAGAAACAAGTCAAGAAGTGGGACCGTGGTGCATCATCTTGGACCTTTGTTTAACAGACTGTTTAATTAAATGCAACCTGCAAGGCTTTTAACTCTACACACTAGAAATTGTTTACTTGTCACTGGTATTCACTAAGAATAAACTAGGGGGGGATGCATATGGGATCCAAAACCTATTGAAAAGTAAAACTATGTGTACAGCCTAGATTCACATTCACTTCATTAGCTAATCAAAAGGCAAGCATAGCATTCAGACTTCTGTCTAAAAGCTTTCAGATCTAACTTCAGATATTGCAAACCTTTTGAAATTCAGTGTCACTGTACCTGCAAAGAGTATTGTGCACCTTTATTCACATGTATACAGACACATACACATAAAGTAAGCCCGTTCTAGCCTACTGTATGAGAGGGCTATTTCAGTTAGTCATATTTTCTATGTAGACACAGATATATTGATATACAATTATTTAAAAAACAAGGGGGTTATTTTAACATTCCTTTCCCTGCCCCCAACACTTGCAATCTGTATTATAGTTCTAAATGTGACTCAATGCTATACGAAGAACAATGGTGACAAACTGTATAAAACAGAGGCAGTGATCGATGGTACTTCACACAATATCTGCTTTTCAGTAACTGCATTCTAAGAGTGAGAAACTGCTTGCACAGTACCAAGCCTTGTACCAGTTAGTGGGAGTTACTGCTATTTAAAAAAAACCAACCTTTATAATTTATCTTGCTTTTCAAATATGTATAAAGTCATCTTCAGTGTAACATAAAAAACACATATACCGCAAGAAAACTAATATGGGTTTGAAGAATTAACTGTGAGAGTACAATGAAATTTTTTTTTAACAAAAATTTAAAAATTGAGATATTTTCCAATTCTTAGTCCTGTAAGTTCCTCCTAGCCACTTATAGCTACAAACTAATGCAAAGGTACCCCGTTAGTCTTTAAAAGACTTCAGAATTATCCTTTATTATTGATCAACTCAGATTAGTATCTTTTCACATGGTAGAAATTTGGTTAAGTTACCGCCACACTTTTCTTGATCACCGGAAAACCCTCATCCATCCACACTTGTCTACACTAAAAAAAATATAATGCCCATCTCCAGCCACATGGCAGCTACATCAGTGCCAGCAATGATGTGTGCAAGAGTGAAGACAGGGCATTTTCAGCACAGTGTCATGAAAGCACGACCATTATACAGTGCTGAATATGCTCGAACCCTGTCTATGCCAGTGCTTATACCACTGCCAATACCAGTGCAGCTGCACTTTTGCAAAAAAGTGGAGAACTGTTTTCTGGTGAAGATGCAGCGACTGGGGCCAAAACCATGTTCGCTGAACTAGTTTAAAACCAGTTCAGGCTACTTAGAGGTTTAAGTGAGACTTGATAGGCCAGTTTGGACAAGGCAGCGCTTTAACATGGCTTGTGTGGTCGCGGCAGAGCTCTTCCAGCTCTCAAAAAAAACCCAACCACCTCCATGAGGGGCGGCTCCCAGCACTGGTGCACTGTCAGCACTGTAAAGTGCCAGTGTAGACAAGCCCGCTGGGTGCTCAGAAATTAGGACAGGCATTTCTTGTTAAAATAAATAAAATTATATTTCAATATAGGGTGGCAGATGAAGAGATTTGTCTAATGAGGTGGTTCACATTTTAGTTCAGTCTCATCTCATGAAATCAGTTTTGAAGCACACAAACACAGGGAATGATTAGTAACTTGCATTTAATTTAACAGCCTAAATAAAAAAATAAATCAGTGATGACCTAATTGTCATTCCAAGTCTATTAAGTACAATTATCTTAAAAGCCCTCCTACACTTTGTGGGTTATTCTAACCTTAAAGACGATAGAATTTTTTTAAATAGATATTATGTACTAATTTATTTAACAGACAGCAGCCTAAAAAAAATAAACTAACATTTATAAACACACCCATTGGGCAAATAAACTAAAAACAAACAGATACATTTCTGTAAGTCCATAATGATTTACAAAATACCAACAGCTGTAACTTATTGGAACTTTTATATACTAATTAGAGCTAGATAGAGAAAAGTATTAACATTTTGTGGATGATTTCAATATTTTGACATTTGGCTTCATTCTGATTCAGAATGAAAATCAACAGTTTGAAATTCTCCTCAGAAGAGAATGGAGCCCAGGGCACTCAGTCTGGTGGACCATAGGCGCCAATGTCTACTGGCACCAGTAGTGCTCAAACCCCTCTGCCTCCACCCCATCCCGACTCCACCCCTGCCCCTCCCCCATTCCAACCTCTTCCCCAAAGTCCCCGCCCCAACTCCGTCCCTATTCCGACTCCTTCCTCAAATCCCAACCTTGGCCCCACCTCCTCCCCTGAGCACGCCATGTGCCTGCTCCTCTCTCCCAGAGCTTACTAGAGCTGTTTGGCAGCACGCTCGGGGGGGGGGGGGGAGAGAGGCAGGGGAAATGAGGTGGGGGGGTGAGTGGGTGCTCCAGCCACAGTGCACCTACGGAGTCGACACCTATGTGGTGGACTACCCCGGAGCAAGGGACCATAGATTTTAATTCTAAATAGTTATTAGGTTCCTTCCTAAAGAAATATGGGCTGGATGAATGGACAGTAAGGTGGATAGAAAACTGGCTAGATGGTCGGGCTCAACGGGTAGTGATCAATGGTTTCATGTCTAGTTGGCAGCCGGTATCAAGTGGGGTGCCCCAAGGGTCAGTGCTGGGGCTGGTTTTATTCAATATCTTCATTAACGATCTGGAGGATGGTGTGGACTGCACCCTTAGCAAGTCTGCAGATGACACTAAACTGGGAGGAGTGGTTGATACGCTGGAGGGTAGGGATAGGATACAGAGGGACCTAGACAAATTAGAGGATTGGGCCAAAAGAAATATGATGAGGTTCAACAAGGACAAGTGCAGAGTCCTGCACTTAGGACGGAAGAATCCCATGCACTGCTACAGACTAGGGACCGAATGGCTGGGCAGCAGTTCTACAGAAAAGGACCTAGGGGTTACAGTGGATGAAAAGCTGAATATGAGTCAACAGTGTGCCCTTGTTGCCAAGAAGGCTAATGGCATTTTGGGTTGTATAAGTAGGGGCATTTCCAGCAGATCGAGGGATGTGATCATTCCCCTCTACTCAGCACTGGTGAGGCCTCATTTGGAGTACTGTGTCCAGTTTTGGGCCCCATACTACAAGAAGGATGTGGATAAATTGGAGAGAGTCCAGCGGAGGGCAACAAAAATGATTAGGGGAATGGAGCACATGACTTATGAGGAGAGGCTGAGGGAACTGGGATTGTTTAGCCTGCAGAAGAGAAGAATGAGGGGGGGGATTTGATAGTTGCTTTCAACTACCTGAAAGGGGGTTCCAAAGAGGATGGATCTAGACTGTTCTCAGTGGTAGAAGATGACAGAACAAGGAGTCATGGTCTCAAGTTGCAGAGGGGGAGGTTTAGATTGGATATTAGGAAAAACTTTTTCACTAGTAGGGTGGTGAAGAACTGGAATGGGTTACCTAGGGAGGTGGTGGAATCTCCTTCCTTAGAGGTTTTTAAGGTCAGGCTTGACAAAGCCCTGGCTGGGATGATTTAGTTGGGTTTGGTCCTGCTTTGAGCAGGGGGTTGGACTAGATGACCTCCTGAGGTCCCTTCCAACCCTGAGATTCTATGATTCCCTACATTAATCAGATGCACAACAACAGTTGATCCAATTAAACATAATACTTACTATGATGCTTTCTGATAGGTCTAAAGACAGAGGTGCCATGATCTCATGATTTTGTGTGTCAAAAGTCTCAACTCCTGAAATCAAGAGATTACAAGGAACCCAAGCTTCCTTTTTTTATTTAATAAATAAATAAATGGCAAAATTCTAAAAAGTAACTACTCATTTTAACAAATACGTCCACCAGTGTGTGCATATTTGGGTTCTTAGTTGAATGATTACACAAGGAACATGTCTGAATATGCAGGATCTTCAGGTTGGTAAACTTTTTTTTTCCATATTTCTTTCTTAAGGACTGCCTGTCTTCCTTCAGGACTATTCCTGAATTCTCATGTTTGAGCAAAAATATGTTGTTACTCTATGGCACTATCATTTAGATGCAGTTGTGATAAAAAAATAAATAGCTGAAATAGGCAGATTTTCCTTTTACAATTTCACCTTTAAAGTTGTACTGAGTGTCAGTGAATGCAATGAGTAATATTAAATGAGCAGTACGGTAATAATTTAATAACTGCACTGACTTATTTTGTTTAGGAGAATCCATCCTCAACATACAGGATTCTGAAGACTATCCACCTTCAAGATCATCATCATTTTCAATAGTTTCAGAGTTATCTGCCAATGATAGTGTTTCAGTCACATCATGTATGTCACATAGCCACACTATATCACCTGTAGCAAAAAGAAAAAAAAATTCCCATCATCCAGAAACAACCATATATAAGCAGCAAATAATCCTGTGGCACCTTATAGACTAACAGACGTTTTGCAGCATGAGCTTTCGTGGGTGAATACCCACTTCTTCGGATGCAAGTAGTGGAAATTTCCAGGGGCAGGTTTATATATGCAAGCAAGAAGCAAGCTAGAGATAACGAGGTTAGTTCAATCAGGGAGGATGAGGCCCTGTTCTAGCAGTTGAGTGAAAACCAAGAGAGGAGAAACTGGTTCTGTAGTTGGCAAGCCATTCACAGTCTTTGTTTAATCCTGAGCTGATGGTGTCAAATTTGCAGATGAACTGGAGCTCAGCAGTTTCTCTTTGAAGTCTTGCTGCAGGATGGCCACCTTAAGATCTGCTATTGTGTGGCCAGGGAGGTTGAAGTGTTCTCCTACAGGTTTTTGTATATTGCCATTCCTAATATCTGATTTGTGTCCATTTATCCTTTTCCTTAGAGACTGTCCAGTTTGGCCGATGTACATAGCAGAGGGGCATTGCTGGCATATGATGGCATATATTACATTGGTGGACGTGCAGGTGAATGAACCGGTGATGGTGTGGCTGATCTGGTTAGGTCCTGTGATGGTTTCCTGCAGCAAAAAAACTTCAGGACCAGACTTCTGTAACAACCACTTTGCAGCAACTGCTCGAAAAAAAAGTGCGAGGAACCAAGCTAACTCTCCCACAAGACGTGCGATGGAACTCAATATTGACTGTTTTGAGCATTATATCAAGAACTGGCCAAATCTGATGACAGTTTGTGAACAAAATTGTGAAAAAAAATAGATGGCACTGTCACAGAGAAATTGTTTGGGACCTGAAAAAAATCAGGAAAGCTTGTTTTTCTTTTCCAGATTATGAACAAACAGGAAAATGAAGGTGAAGACGACTGAGTTAGCTGCAGAAGCCAATATTTTAACTTTCTCATGTTGACCTGGCTAACACAGTCGATGTAATTTTTGGTTGTTTTTTTTTAAAATATATTTTATTTAACTATTTTAGTTAAAAACAATTTTAACAAAAACAAACCTGATTTTAAAAAACTTGAATGTTTAAATTCAAAAATTTATGTGCTTGTTTTGTTAAAATATTATATGTTTGCTGTTGAAGAAAAAAACCAGAATACATAATGCTGTTGTTTTAATTAAATAAAACAATTTAAATGTCTGTCTGGTGATGTTCTCCTCCTAATACAGCATGGCAAGAAAATTCTCCAAATATTAACGATTAACCTGTTGAATTGGAAATATTTATGAAGTCACTTGGAGGTGAACTATCTGGTTATTTCATTTACCAAAGGTAATTGAAGCAAACAATCATACATTTTCTGATATAGCTGTAAAACTAATCTGAAGTTTTCAAAATAAATCACTTGAAAAATGTGTATAGTGTGTACCTTCTAAAAATAAAACCTACATCTATCTCTGAGTTGTGAAGAATATGTATTAAGGTTATAACAACCAACAAGAATGCACTTTTATGTAGAAATCCAAGATTAAATCGAGTCTTCCTGACTAGTCCACCCTGATAGAGAAACTCCTCATCCTTCTCTTCTGTTTCTTGAACTAAGCCTGTTTTGTTATCAAATCCATCAGGAAATTTTAACCAGTTTCGTTTAGTGGAGAATCAGCTTGCATCTGGAATTACTGTGTTTTTCATGCAAAGTGTCTGGCTGTCAAACTGTTATCAAAGTCTTGCTAATTAAATTACTGTGGGTAGAGCAATTGTGTTAAATTAAGAGGAGGCATTTTAATCTACAATCTAATAAACATCACAACAGTGGAAAACCTTTTACTGCAGGCACCAAACATAGCAAGATACAAAAACTGTGCAATTAACCTTTACGCTTGACATTTAGTCTTAATTCTAACAATGTATATTTCTCTAATCATTATAGCACCTGTGGAAACAGTAACCCTTTTGGAGAACACTGGTGAAGAAGCTGGCAAAAAACACTAACTCTGTGAGGTGAGCTAAAAAGAAAACATTCATTATGCAAACAAAACCTGAGACAAAGCCTACTGAAGTCAATGGAGTCCTTCCATTTATTGCAATGAACTCTGGGTCATGCCCATCATAAAGAGTGACTTCAAATAAGCTGAAGTGATAAAACTTCACCACTGAGCTACCACAGAAATATCAATCAATGCAGAAGCCAGAGGGACTAGGACGGTATGGAATCTAATTCAGAAGGCAATCACTGTATTGTGGTGTCAGTCTCATAGTATGTGCATGTCAAAGAGCAAGTGAGCAGAGACTGAACACAGAAACAGCATATTTCTTTGTTTAAAAACATATAAGCAGTTCAGAGTGCAGATAAGTGCATGCTTATCTGGACACCTGCTTTTCAGATGGCATCAGAAAGAACCAAGCACAATGGGAGGCAAGTCCTAAAACAAACCTTTTTTCAATATTTGCTTTTCTGGATGGCTCATTTCATTACATTATGTAACAGAGGCACATCAGGCAGAGATGAGAAGCTAGGAGAGACACTTGATATTAGGAACAGAAGAAAATTACATCCACCTAATTTCTAAATAGAGAGATTTTCTATGACTCTGATCTAATATATAAAGTATAAAACAGTGAAAATATTTTTAGTGTACATGAAATAGGAGTAAAAACAGCCAAATTCTCTGGTAAAGTTGGCACCATTCCGTCAAAATCAGAAATTGTCAAATTATCTGATAATTCCAAAGCCAATTGACAAATATGAGTTATCTTTACAGGAAATGTGGTTTTTGCATCAACGAAGTGAAAGGAATAGGATAGCCTGATTTGTGGCTGTTCCATGTAACTTGACATTTACTTTTCTTATGCCACAGCTAACTTATGTTTTGTTACAAGTCACATGGGTTACTTTTTTTCCTCCCACACTTAACTGTGATGCATACCACATGCGACAGAATGCTTCCAACCTCCTGGTTACAGTAAAAATTACTTGACAGAGAATCCCACATTAATGATTGAGTGTTCAGTGCTCTGAAGTTGTAATGTGCTAGGTAGGTGCTAAATACTATTACCATTATCGATCAAAAAATATTGCATCATCTTTAACCCATTTGTTTAGCTTGCAGGGCAGTTCTTCATGAACAAACTTTCCTCTTAACTGTTATGACTGGCTTTCCAGTTCAAACATGAATTGTTTCAGGTAACATTATTCCCAATTAGGAAATATTGTGATTATTCAGGTAAGGATAACAGGGAAGTCCAGCTAATGTTTTCTAGGCATTTTCAAGCACGAATTTTAACTAGCTGTTGCTTGAACCACAAGCAGGCAGTGTTCAGATCTGTACATGTCACAAAAGCAAATGCAAAATATTCAGCTCTGAAGCCGACCAAAGAAGATTCAAAATGAAATCTACAGTTCAAAGCTCAGTAACTGTAAAATTATAAACTAATGAAAGAAAAAGTTAGCAGGAGACAAAAACTTTTGTAGTGATCATCAGGGGCGGCTCCAGGCACCAGCACAGCAAGTGCCTGCTTGGGGCAGCAAGTTGCGGGGAGCAGCCTGGTGGTTGCTGTGAGGGCGGCAGGCAGGCAGCTAGCTTTCAGTGGTGTGCTTGCGGGCAGTCCGCCGGTGCTGCAGCTTTGGCGGCAATTCAGCAGTGGGGACGCTGATGGTGTGGCACCAGCGGACCTCCCATAGGCATGCCGCCGAAAGCCACCTCCCTGCCGTACTTGGGGCGGCAAAAAACATAGAGCCGCCCCTGGTGATAATCAGGATGGGCCATTTCCAATAGTTGACAAGAAGGCGTGAGTAACAGTAGGGGAAAAAATTAGCACAGGAAAATAGTTTTTACTTTGTGTAATGACCTATTCACTCCCAGTCTTTATTCAAGCCTAGTTTAATGGTGTCCAGTTTGCATATTAATTCCAATTCTGCAGTTTCTCGTTGGAGGCTGTTTTTGAAGTTTTTTATCTCTTGCTGATAATAGCCCACCTTAATTGATTACTCTCACTATAGCTGGTATGGCAACACCCATTTTTTCATGGTGTGGGTGTGAGTTATATATCTTCCTACTGTATTTTCCTCTGCATGCATCTGATGAAGTGGGTTTGGACCTACAAAATTTATGCCCAAATAAATTTGTTAGTCTCTAAGGTGCCACAAGTACTCCTCGTTCTTTTTGCTTATATAGACTAACATGGCTACCACATTGGAAAAGCAATCTCTCATCCTCCTTGGCATGTTTAAACACTGTGGCATAAATATACTCAATGGCAAGATCTTGGTACTCAAGTCATTCAGTCTCACAATGAATTCACAGTGCTTGATCCAATAAGGTAAGAATATTCATTAAAATTGGGCTTCTGTTGAATAATAACTTATGAACATGATCTTTTCTGAAAAGAGTCAAGAACTATAACTAGTGGCGAAAACAAGCAAACAAAATTACAGGAAAAGATTTTCAAAACTGAATAGTTTGGGGAGCTCTATTAAGACACTTTCAAAAGCTCAATTTTCATTTTATGAAAATCAGGTCCCTTTAAGGGGTCTCAAATTGGGCATCCAAAAATTGAGGTCACTTTTAAAAATTTTTGGCCCCAAGTCCTAGAATAAGACCCAACCAAAGCCTCAGAGCAAAGCTGGTCATAAAAGGTATGTTTTGTGAACAATTTTAAAAAATGATTTTTTCCTCTAGAAAAATAAGGGGATAAAGTAAATAAAGTAACAGAGAATGAAATTTGTCCACAACTTTGAAATGAATACATTTTAAAAAGTGTTTGTCAACATTTGTTTAGAAAATTCATTGAGAATTTTCAACATGAATTTTAGATCAACAAAATTCTGCAACAAAATCAAAAATTTTTTAAAAATTGACCACGTTTATACCATAGAATAAAGGCTATTAATTATGTTCCCCTTGTAATTTTTAAATGGGTCCTGTATAAAATAAACTTAAAACTTTAACAAAAAAAAATCAAACTTGTAGCAATTAACCTTAGCCACTGTGAAGTCTACGATAAGAGCTGTCCTTAATCTGACTTTTCCCTTCCCCATTTAGGATATGTATACTTGCTGGTATTGTGTCTGCCAACTAGTAGACAGACAGTCTGAATGTATAAATATCCCCTGTCTGTGTGTTCCATTCTATGCATCCAAAGAAGTGAGCTGCAGCTCACGAAAGCTCATGCTAAAATAAATTTGTTAGTCTTTAAGGTGCCACAAGTACTCCTGTTTTTTTTAGTCTGAATGGAATTAGCCAGATAGTGGAATCCTTCTACCCATGGCCATAGTCAGTATTCAACCACACACAGCACAATCCTCAAACCAGGAGTAAATTGGAGAAGAATCAGGTCCATTATTTATCCACTAACATAAATTCATACCACATAATTGTACAATCCTTTTTTTTTCCTGTAAGCATATAAAAATTCCCCACTTCTCTAGTTGTAAATTGTGTAATGTGCTTGCTTTCAGAATCAGACAAAATATGCTTACTCTGTGTGTAGTACATGAAGAACTGAAACAGCTAGATGTCTGAAGAAAGAAACATCACAGAACTAATAGTCGGGGGAAAAAAAATCCAGTGGACATTTAACAGCAGCTCTTCCTGGCTCAAAACCCAGGAGAAATGTTCTTTATAAGCTAAGCATCTTTAACTGTTGTTAAATGGGTTTTTCTGTCAACCTAGATGAGGCTGACTCAGGGTGCTTCTGGCAATAAAGTCAGACAGAACTTAAAAATACCTCAACAAACAAACCACCTTACCCACTGTGACGTTGCACCCCATGAGGCTTTATGGAAATATGCTTATGAATGTATATATGACATAACTGGAATAGATCTTATGCTACATATGCCATGTAACATATCTCTGTAAAGGTTATGATCTACTGAATTTATTCATCCTATTTGTATGTATGTGTATGCTGTGCATCTCTCTCTATCATTGTTATAGAGGGCAAACAATTTATGAGTTTTACCTTGTATAAAGCTTATACAGGGTAAACAGATTTATTTTGGGAGTTGGGCATCTGAATGTTAAAGACAGGAACACTTCTTAAGCTGCTTTCAGTTTAAGCCTACAGCTGTTAGGGGACGGGGTTCAGACCTGGGTCTGAATTTGCAGCAGACTAGCGGGTCTGGCTCAAACCAGGCAGGGCATGAAGTCCCAAGCTGCCAGGGCAGGAAAACAGGGGCAGAAGTAGTCTTGGCACATCAGTTGGCAGTTCCCAAGGGGGTTTCTGTGATCCAACCTCACAGCCACCTCACACCCCCACTCAAAATAAGCTCTGTTTGACACTCATCTGAAGGGATGAGCTGGCAGCAAAGCAGAAGCTGTTAATTTCTGCTCTTGGAATAATGTTGGTTAAATTATCCAATCAACCCAAGAGGATTAATTGGGGGGGAGGGGCTCAAAAAAATAAAAAGTGATGCAAGAGAGGAAATTAGCACCGTCATGCCAAGCACGATCGGTTGCTAAAGTAACCAGTAGGATAGCAGGCTTGCTGAGACAGCCTGACTTGCTGGGGGATTCACAATGTAGGAAGGGAACTATGTAGCTTGAAAATACCCTAGTCAGGATAGAGAGAGACGCAAGGGTTTTTGTGTGAGTAAGATTACAGCTGGGGAACCAGAGCCTCAGAGTGGGTACCCTGATGGACCACAAAGGGGAAACAAGAGCAGTTGCCCTAAACTGTGACATTCTTCTATTTTTTCCATCAGTTTTGCACACTAGTGGATATGGTAGCACATTGTTAATTAACTATACTTCTGCATCTCATCTTTATTTAAATTACAAACCTGAAGCAAGATACTACCTAATGAGACTTAAAATGCAAGCGGTATGCCATAGCCATTCCAGTGACTTCCAAAGACCAAGAAAAGTTTGAGTAAGAGCCAGACTTTGGCTCCTAAAGCTGGATGTCATCAGAAAATTAATTGTATTAGATGTCCATCACAAGAGAATCAGAACAAGAACAAACACAAATTCTTCATTCTGACCACTACTGTGCAGATATTCATTGACAGAGAAACTAAGCATTCGAGTGCTGCTTAATTCAACACTTGAGTCTGGCCTCATGTCTGGACACACACTGTTTAGTGAGGAGAATACAAGTGGGGTGGGTAGAAGCAAAGGCATCTGTTGTTCCACCAGAACATAGCACATCTCCCTATGCACCCAGAGCGGCACAATGGCATCACCCCATAGGCCAATGATGGGGCACTCATATAAAACTGGTGAGAGAGGACAGAAGATGACTCAATAGATCAAGAGGTGTCAAATCAGAGCCATTAATCCCCTGAACTCCAGCACTGCAAAACTGGCAATCTCTGGATTCCCTGCTTAGTGTAAATGGCTCCCTACCACCCCTGGGAAAGCCTCCTTTATAGGAGTAGAGTGTAGTTGGAAGAAAAGTGTCTTTGTCCTCCACCAGAGCCTGTCTGTTGGAATGGCCCCTTGTGGGCTGTTGAAGTGGCGTTCAATTTAGAAGCAGCTCTATGAGTGCTCCAAGTTGTGCCAGGGGCTCAACCAGCCCAAATCAGGGGGGCTGTAAAAGATGGCATAGAGCACCTTTGTCCTCCCCTTAGCCACAATGGGTATAGTACTGGCACTGAGGCTCCAGCCCCATAACGTTAAATTTAAAAGGGACACAAAAGAATAAGATTTTAAATTGTTTCAACGTTTTTATAGTTTTAAACACTAGCCACTGGTCCCTATTCAGACAAAACTCATATTGAGTTCCCACTGCAAGGATCAGGGAGTTACTAACAATCTTTAATTTTTATTACAGATAGAACAAACAAACAAAAGAACCTTAGCAATTTCTTTACTGTGGGGAAATTATTAATTCTAGTGTGGTAGAATTAGGTTTTTAATTAAACCGATTGACTCATTTGTGTGAAGAATGAACATGTAGTAACCTCGTACACAGACCACTCTGGACAGAGAGAAGAAGAAACCACATCTTTAAGTCTAACGTGGCTGGATTTAGCCATAGTGAGTAATTCTGAAGCCAAGCAGGACATGCTACAGCCTATATATATATAAAATGAAAAGTTGATATTAGATTGCAGTGCACAGTACTTGAAAACCAAAAGACTTTAAAAAAAGAACACCCAGGAGAACTGTCAAACAGTGATGAACAGTTTCAAAAACTACCAGCTATTTAAATAATACACAAATAGATTAATACTGGGGTGGAGAAGTAATGCTATCTGCTTCAATTTCATTAATGAAAAAGGAGCAGAGCAAATGAAACTGTATAGAATACAAGTAACACTAGTTACATTACAAAAGGGAGACCTCATTCAATAGTCTATGACTTACATGTATGACTTAATTTCTGGCAATATGTCTGTTCAAATGGATAGGTACATTCTCTATGCACTATTCATTAAAAAGGAGATCAACATATCTGAAATGTTGTAATATAGATCCACCTGATGGGAAAGACCTAGATTAAACAACCAGAAATAGAAACTGGTATTTTTATGTACAGTGGCTACACTACATACTTAGTTTGTTCAATTAAAAAAAATCTGATGCTAACTTGTTACGGTCAGTTTACAAATGTAATTCCAATTAAATACTCTATTTACTAGAATTGCATATTTTACTCATATGTATTTTTCTCACTATCATCTATTTTGCTTCTCTTGTCTGAAGACAAAATGGAAAGTTTTAACAGAAACATATTTTTTAATTGGTGGAAAACAAAGACATTTATACGTGATTGCAAAGAAAAAATGATCTGTCTCAAACATTGATTACATTTTTAAAAACAGATCATCCTTGTGAAATTATATCCATGATGCTGGCAAGTTCGTGAGAGTACAGGTTGCCATTGCACTTTATTAATGGTTATCAGCTCTGCAAATTAAACCTGCCTTGACATCTGTGACCGACCTACCTGCATTTCACTCCTGCAATAAAAATGACACAGGCTGGCCCTTTGCACCCATTTCAAACCCCACCGAGGCTCCGTATAGGTGCCAAGGCTCATTGCAGGATACAATCCTCACTGGAAAACTCTGAGTTAGAGTAATTTTGTCAACAGGACAAATCCTGGGGCCACTTAAAAGTGGATTTAAATAAATTATTTCAAAACATTTTAAGTTTCTCATTTAAATTTCTGAATAGTGTACCCTGCCTCATCCTGGGGGGGATAGACTGGACAACATTTTGAGGTCACTTCCAGTCCTATATTTCTATGATTCTGTATTTCTGATCTACTAAAGAGTCTTTCCAACCAGAAAGAGCAACACCATAATCTAAGAGGCATTATATTGAGGCAAAGTGTCAGTGTGGATCCAAATGGCCCAAAACCAGTGTAGGAGAGGAGCAGTTCACCCACTCAATCTACTCCTAAACTTCCAGCAGCACATAGACACAGAGGCCCTGAAACATGCACTGGGGAGGACAATTCCTTCTGTCAGTTCCACTCTGTTTCAGCACATTTTCATACTAACGAAACTCTTTTAATCAGGCTCTGTTCCCTTGTATACCATTGGGCGCAGAGCTGTGACTTTTCTTCTGCAGAATACAGCATGAAACAGTGCAGTAACACAGTATATAGCAAAATACCACTTAACAATTCAACTATATAAAACAATGTTCCAGTCACACCAAACCTGTATAGAGAAGAACTTGCCTGCCCCATGGCGGGATGCCTTTCTGTATAGTGTTCAAAACTGCACGGGCCTTTTTCCAGCCACAATGCATTGCAAACTCCTGTCTAATCTGCTGTTCACCATGACCTGCAGATCTCATTCACAATCAGATTACCCTCCACTGAGTATGTATTTTTGGATTGTTCTTCCCTACATATACTAGTTTCAATTTTCCAAGGAGAATCTCATTTTGCTACTTTCTGCCCATGTTTCTAATCTCTCTAGATCCCTCTGTATTGTTTCTCTCCCTCCACTGGTATTTGCAGCTTCCCCGCAATTTCATATAATCAATTCAGTTCAAGGTTTACTCCCTCTTCTAGATTCTTAATGAAGTTACCTAAAGGTTCAATCCTGCATGATAGCGAGCACTTGGCCTCAATCCAGCAAAAGCATTTCAGCACCTGTGCTTAACTTTAATTCATTATCTTATTATCCCTTCACACTTTTTTTTTTGGCGCCCTAGGGCATTTTAGCCAATTTTGAATCCACGTGGCAGAAAAACATGCACAATTCAGAACACTCTCAAACAATCTTCCATCATTCTGGTTCATTTTGCATGGTTATATCAGCTTCTCAGGGTCTTTTGGTACTTGCACAGTATCCAGAATGGAACTTATAAAATAAACTAGGGCTGTCAATTAATTGCAGTTAATGCATGCGATTAACAGAAACAAATTAACTAGAATTAAAAATAGTCACAATTAATCACAGTTGTAATTGCACTGTTAAACAATAGAATTCCCATTCAAATTATAAATATTTTAGATGTTTTTCTATTTTCAAATAGATTGATTTCATTACAACACAGAATACCAAGCGTACTGTGCTCATTTTATTTGCTCTGTAAAAAAGATAAACAAGAAAAATAGTATTTTTCAATTCACCTCATACATGTCCACTTAGTCTTACTTCTTGTTCAGCCAATCGCTAAGACAAACAAGATTGTTTACATTTACTGGCAATAATGCTGCCCACTTCTTATTTACAATGTCATCTGAAAGTGAGAACAGGCCTTCTCAAGGCACTATTGTAGCCAGCATTGCAAGATACAGTAGAACCTCAGGTATGAACACCAGAGTTACCAACTGACTGGTTAACCACACACACACACCTCACTTGGAACTGGAACTACACAATCAGAAAGAGACCCCTCAAAAAGCAAATACTGAACAGTACCATAGTGTATTAAATGTAAACTATTAAAAATAAAGGGAAAATGTAGAAAAATTGACAAGGTAAGGAAACTGTTTCTGTACTTGTTTTTATTTATATTAAGAGGGCTAAAAGCAGCATTTTTCTTCTGCATAGTAAAGTTTCAAAACTGTACTAAATCAATATTCAGTTGTAAACTTTTGAAAGAACGGTAACATTTTGTTCAGAGTTACGAACATTTCAGAGTTATGAACCACCTCCATTCCTAAGATGTTCATAACTCTGAGGTTCTACTGTGTTTACGTGACAGATATGCTAAGCATCTGTATGCCCCTTTAGGCTTTGATTTATAGGTTCTAAAGTTTTACATTGCCTTGTTTTTGAGTGAAGTTAAAAAAAATTCTACGTTTGTAAACTGCACTTTCACGATAAAGACTGCACTACAGTATTTGTATGAGGTAAATTGAAAATTCACTATTCTATGTTTTTTACAGTGTAAATATTTATAATAAAAAACAAAGTGAGCTTTGTACACTTCCTATTGTGTTGTAATTGAAATAAATATATTTGAAAATGCAGAAAAAACATCTAAAATATTTATAATAAATTTAAATTGGTTTAACAGTACAATTAAAACTGCAAATAATCCCAACTTTTTTTTAAATAATTTAACAACCCTAAAAACACTTTATTACAGGCATCTTGACATAAGATTATAAAATTTGATTTTGCACTATAGGTTAGACAAAACACCTATCACGGATGCTCTAGATAATACTTAGCCCTGCCGTGAGTACAGGGGACTGGACTAGATGACCTCTTGAGGTCCCTTCCAGTCCTCTGATTCTATAATAAACGATTTTCTTGTATAGTACATAAAAGGTAATTTTTAAGGTGCAAGTACTTGGAAGAACTGGGAAGTACAAAGCTTGACTCTGACTTACAAGCACGTTTATTTTCATATTTCTATAGAGACTGTCACATTTCTTAACTGTACTCCATTAAACTTTTACAGTGACACAAGAAAGATGAAATTTTCGTTTCCAGGTTAATTTTCTCCTCATTTGCACAAAAGAGAGGGTTTTTTTTGTCTATTTTAAGAAGGTGATTAAGCCAAATGGGTGCTCTATTTCTAGTATCAGCAAGCAGGGTCAAAACTCTACATTTAAAAAAAAAATAGGGGCAGGATTTGTATAGATCTGATACATTTTAAGGCCAGAAATAACCACTATGAACATGTATCAGAGGGGTAGCCGTGTTAGTTTGGATCTGTAAAAAGCGACAGAGTCCTGTGGCACCTTATAGACTAACTGTACGCTGGGTGTGTGATGGGATTTCTTATGGCAAAATTCTATTTTAGGGTGGCGAGAGATATCCCTATTTTTACACAACTGGCTTAGATGCCCTTTCCCTATTCAGACACAGGATGAGCTTACCTTCCTCTTGGTCTCAACACACCACCACATTTTGAGGATGTACCAGTTTTCTGTCTATTGATTCTCATTTCCTCCCCTCCATAAACTAAGGCCTGTTCTATACTACGCGTTTATACCGAATTTAGCAGCGTTAAACCGATTTAACCCTGCACCCGTCCACACAATGAAGCCCTTTATATCGACATAAAGGGCTTTTAAAACCGATTTCTGTACTCCTCCCCGATGAGAGGAGTAGCGCTGAAATAGGTATTGCCATGTCGGATTAGGGTTAGTGTGGCCGCAATTCGACAGTATTGGCCTCCGGGCGGTATCCCACAGTGCACCATTGTGATCGCTCTGGAAAGCCATCTGAACTCAGCTGCACTGGCCAAGTAGACAGGAAAAGCCCCGCGAACTTTTGAATTTCATTTCCTGTTTGCCCAGCGTGGAGAGCTCACCAGCACAGGTGACCACGCAGAGCTCATCAGCACAGGTAACAATGCAGTCTCTTGAGAATCGAAAAAGAGCTCCAGCATGGACTGCACGGGAGGTACTGCATCTGATCGCTGTATGGGCAGAGGATTCCGTGCTAACAGAACTGCGTTCCAAAAGACGAAATGAAAAAACATTTGAAAAAATTTCCAAGGCCATGATGCAGAGAGGCCACACCAGGGACTCAGTACAGTGCCGTGTGAAAGTTAAGGAGCTCAGACAAGCCTACCAGAAAACCAAAGCAGCAAACGGAAGGTCCAGGGCAGGGCCGAAAACATGCCACTTCTACGCTAAGCTGCATGCAATTCATGGTGATAGGATGACCGCTGCTATGCCTGGATCAGAGCTGGGGTGCAAATGCCAAACAACGATGGAGTAGCACAAGAATCTTTGAGGGAATGTAGGGATTCATCCAACTTGTCACTAAAAAGTTTCTGGTTATCAAAGGCCAGGTCCTCAAGAGTGTTCAGGACCTCTTTAGGGAACCCAGACGACTGGAGCCAGGAGTCTTGTTGGAATAAGACATTGGTTGCCAGCGAGCATGATGTGGTAAGAGGGAACTGGAGTGGCATCAACCTGCACGGCTTCTTATAGCCTCAGATGAGACCACACAGACAACACAATGCACGTGTGGGTCAATGGACACTACTTCTACAAAGCTGTTCCAGCTCTGATCATGACGTTCATGTGCACCCTTGGTTGGAATTCATATAGGGATTATCACTCCAAGAAGTGGAACTATTTAAACCACCATACAGGGTATGTGCAACCTTTCTTTTTCTGCCGCCCCTAGTAAAATATCCCTTCACTTTAGCCAAGTGTCTGTAGGGTTATTAGGACTTACCAGGGCTAGTTTCATTATGCAGCTATAATAATTATATCATATCCCATTACCAACGTTGCTTTAGTTCCTTGCTTTCTTAAATGCTTTTCAGTTAGTCCCTTAAAAGAGCATAATAGAACTAGGAATACATTTACTGGAGTAATATTGAAGAAACTATCTTGTATAAATACCAAGAAGGCTTTCTAAAGAGTTAATTCAGTGAAACCTCTTTTGTTTCCCCTTCTACTTGGTGATGTGGACATATATGTAAATGGTTATATCACCCAGATATAGAGACAGAGAATTTTACCACATAAGATCAGATGAATACTATCTAATAGTGATATATACCACACAGAGAGAGATGATTGTGAGAGTGTACTGTACTATATTAAAAGCTAAGTATTATAGTGTGTGCAGATTCAAAAGAAGAGGAATTTCCACAACTGAGCCAGTTACTCATGAATAAACAGCTTTAAAAATTAACTAAAAGTTCTTCACTTAGCTAATTCTTCTCTTCCTTTGAATCTGCACATTCAGCCATGACATATTAGCCAAAAGTTCTGTTACATGCGGAGAAGGCAGATGGCAAGTCAATACCAATTTCTTGAAACTTTGAGGGAAATCATTATGTACAGCTAGATCCATGATCCTAATGATAAAATCATTTCAAACTACCTTAATTTACATTATGAGGAATTATTTTTGCTGTAGCAAGCAACAATGAGTCCTGTGGCACCTTAAAGACTAACAGATGTACTGGAGCATAAGCTTTCATAGGTAAATACCCACTTTGTCAGTAGCTTAATCAAAGTCACAATGTAAATTACTACTAGTCAATTACAAAAAAGACTTCCTTCCAAACACTTTACAAAATCACTTGTACTTTGCAATAAGGTTCAAGGTTAAACTATTTCTGTGACATTTCTACAGGAGAAGTGTTTTTTTCCAGTGACTATTGATATCCTTTTGTCTAATTACTTCTGACAACTCAACGATCACATTACAAATCACCAGAGTACATTCCACTAACCCAATCCAAAAACAAGAAGTCACATTCTAATCCCAGCTGAAAGTTCCCTCAGTAACAGAGTGATTCAGCTTCAGGCAGAGATTGCAACATTGTGAGTTCTAGGAAATAAGACAAACTTGGAATGGAAATTATGGACAGTTGTATTTATCATTTACTTCTCTATTTTAGAGAGATTAGTTGTTTCTGTTAATTTGGTTTCACAGATTTTAGGGCCTGACTCTGCAACCCTAACTTGCAAGAGTAACTGCTACTCACCAGACTAATCTTAATATCATCAATGTAACTATTCACAGAGGTAAGGCCGAGTATAAGCTTTGCAGGATCTGTCCCTCGGCATTGTTTTGTTCTGGTCTGGGTTTTCATTATTTATTTATTTTTCCCAAGGAGATCCTTATTCATTATGGTGCTGTCATTTGAGGCAGTCTATAAAATATCATCATCAAAAGAACTACTGTGTAAATTTTTAGGGCTGCCAATTAATTGCAGTTAATTCAAGCGATTAATACAAAACAAACTAACTACATTAAAAATAACTGCAATTAATCGCAGTTTTAATCTCACTGTTAAATATAATACCAATTTAAAATTATAAATATTTTTGTATTTTTTCTATATTTTCAAATATGCTGATTTCAATTACAACACAAAAAAAGGATACAGCGCTCACTTTATATTATGATTATAAATATTTGCACTGTAAAAAAGAAAAAATAAATAGTATTTTTCAATTCAACTCCTGCAAGTACTGTAGTGTAATCTCTTTATTGTGGAAGTGCAACTTGAATAAAAAAAATTCTACATCTCTATTTATTTATTTTTAAATATAACTGCACTCAAAAGCACAAAACACTGCATGTGAATTTGAGGGCAGAATTTGGCCCAAAGCATTTAATAATAGTAATCAGGGAGATAAAAAGCCACATACACACACTCCACACACACAAAGAGACTAAGATGTGCCTTTGAACTGTGCTGACCGGAGTTGCCAAGGTGCCTTTTCAACCGGGCATTCGACTAGTCAACCCTAAGTATAAATAGTCATGTATTTTCACACTATGAGGGCATCTTCCTTTCGATATGTTAAGCAGCACAAAGTGGGTGGAGAAAAATGTTAACTAAAAAACTAGAAAGCCAGTTCAAATATAATTGTATATCACTCACAGTGAAGAAAGATCACAAGCGAATGAAAAGAAAGTGGCAGTTATCAGGCCAGAAATATAACTTACTGTCTTGCCTACAAGAAAATTGACTGGCAGGACAATAGCGGTATAATTTTATCACTATAGCCATACTGCTATCTTTCCCTATCCGGACACTATTTTGGAATAAAAGTAACTTTCATTATTAATTCATCCATTCATTATCACAAAACAGAGTGTTCAAACAGGAAATTTATACAAGCATGTCTACAGAGGTATAATTATGCCAGTATAGCTCTGCCAATTTCCCTATGTAGACAAGTCCTAATACTGAAACTAAAGCCTTGTCTACCCAAAAAAATTGCACCTCTTTAACTATACCTGAAAGGTGACGAGTTTCAGAGGGGCAGCCGTGTTAGTCTGTTTCAGCAAAAACAAAGAGGAGTCTTATGGCACTTTAAAGACTAACAAATTTATTAGAGCATAAGCTTTCGTTGGCTATGACCCACTTCTTCAGAAGTATGGAGTGAAAATTACAGTGGGCACACAAATATATAATACAAGAAAAGAGAGGAGTTGCCTTACCAAGTGTTTGGGGGGGTGTCAATGATCCAATCATGGTGGATGTGTCCCATTCCCAACAGTTGACAAGAAGGTAGGAATGTCAACAAGGTAAAAATTACTTTTTGTAGTGCTAACAATGCCAATTCCATCAGGGTGGATGGCCCATACTCAACAGGTGATGGGAGATTATTTCTTGTAATGACCCAGCCAGTGCAGCTCACTGTTAAGAAAAAGCTGAGCAGCTGTGGACCCAGAAAAAATAATGTTCAATTTTTAAAAATGCTGTAAGAGATTAGTTCTGTCTCATTTCAGCCCAACTGCAGTAAAACATTCCCACTTCTCATCAGGTTTTACAGGAGACAGTCATTCTCAGGTTCTCTAGAAAGCATAAATAAAGGCTCAAAGAATAAAGGCTTCCTCTAGGGACTTAGAATATTAAAGCATTTCCTACAGAACTTGGACCAGAACCTTCTAGATCAATTTTGCCTGAGTAAAGCTAGAAAGATCATTGAGCCCTTATGATGCAATCTAGATGGCTACAGAAAGCCAATTATGAAGAATTTATCTTTTTCTATCTACAATGGATTACAGATTACGTCCTACATATAAAAATCACTTTGGGTAGAGTAAGAGATAACCCAGACGTACTTGCTGGAAGACAAGTTCCAAGGTTGTTCGGCTGTGTTCTATTTTCCAAAAAAGCATGTAATCTTCTTATTCCCCAATCTATTTGTTTTCAGGAATCCCAATTGCTCTGAGGTCATAGATTCTTGCATTGTTCGGTAAAACTCCTTAGCCTGACTCTTAAGTAATAGGATATTGGCAAAATATGGTATCATGCACAACTTCTGCGAGAGACTGACACTGACACTATACAGTATAAACCTATAAGTGACTCTGATATTTGCATTGTCACTCCTTCCAGCATCATACTTCAAATCCTCCAAGCCCTCGATCATGCACAATCTGTGTCTTCACTACAGAGTTATCTCCTCTTCAGTCAACCTAACTCGGGTGAGAATGTGGCCAAACTGCAAAATAACACGAACTGCACAGAGCGACTGTATTAGCAGCACAGAGTGGTTGCAGATGACAAATTGTGATAACTCAAGCTGAGGGCTATAACCCCCAACCAGCCAGACAGGCAATGAAGACAAGCCCTATATCATTGCTACCATCCTTGCAACAAAAGGACTGGTAGGGCTTACTTTGGAGCCTCTCAGCAACACTTGTAAATCAGCTACAGGAGAAGCTTATGAAATATGCAAGACACTTCCATTTTTCTGCCCTAGAGCTAAGCACAGTACATTAAGCTTGGTCTTCACTGCCAAAAAGGTGAGTTTTTACTCCAGGATAACTACCATGTGTTAACTATGCTGCTGTAAAATACTAGCGCAGACAGGACACTGGAGTTTTAATCATGATATTAAGTAAGAGATGTCAGCCCCAGGTGGGGGTATAGCACTGGCCTTAGCTAACTGCCTTGTTGTAAAAACTATAATGCCTTTTCTCCACTAGGCTTTTACAGTGAAATAGCTAATGCATGTTATTCAGCAATAAAAGCATCCCTCTTGTGCAGTAAAGACATAGCCACAGAAGTTCTCCCATCCCAGGTTAATAAATCATAGTTACTGGGCTTAAACAACCATCCTAAATAATAAGAAAAAATTTATATAATGTATATCAGAGAGCTTTAACCATACTAGAAATAGTCACCTCAAATCATGTAATGCCATTTATTATAGAGAAATAAAGTGAAGTGTCCTTGGGATCTTGCCAGACAACCTATTTTTATTCTCTCTCTGTGCACGGACCACACTTTGCCTCTATTTTGTACAACCACTCCGGAGTTTTACAAAAACTTTGTTCAAGAAATGGATGGTTTTTTTAATAAAAATTTTTAGCCTCGCAATCAAATCAACCAACTGCTTAATGATCATCCCAGCTGTGCAACAACTTTTCAAAGGAGACAAGTTGGTCTGAGACAGGAAGACCAAAACTGGCTAACAAAGAAAATACAAAGCCAGTGGTTTTAACTTGTAGTCCACGGACTCCTGGGGGTCCACAGACTATGTCTAAGGGGGCCACAGAAGGGTGTCATTATCATAGAACAGTGGTATTCAACCTGTGGTCCATGAACCCTTGGGGGTCTGTACACTAGGTCTAAGATTTCCAGAGGGGTCCGCACCTCCATTCGAAATTTTGTAGGGGTCTGCAAATAAATAAAAGATTGAAAACCACTAGTCTAAGCTCAGGAAATAAGGGATTCTTTAGCCATGAGACACCCCTGGAAGATTTAGAAAATGTCTACACTGCATAGCAAACCCAGGAACTGATTCAGGTTTAAGTCCAGCCCCCACCCCTCAACTGTCCACACACAAAGCCTTCTGACATGTTCCAGAACACGGACCTGCTGGCTCACCCAGGGATATGGATCTAAGCCTGCATCCCGCTGTAGCACGCTTCCAAGCCCACTCACTTTGCAGTTGGGATGTAGCAGAAGGCCTGTGTTGCCAGGCTCCCGTTCCGAGAGAGTCTGTCAGGGCTATCCCACAACCCCCTGGGCCTGTATGTCCCGGCTCTTCTCTCCCCAAACTTTCCACTCAACTCCCTGCAACCAGAAGAAACATCCAGGTTCAAATACAGATGCTCAGTGTTTAACCCTGCCTTTCCACACAGATGGCACCACTGCAAGCACAGTTAAGACTACCTTGTTCAAAAACTGAGGAGAAGATGTCCCCCGTGCTAGCTGACCAGAAGAACATGCCAAGATTTTGGTGAACATGGAGAGAGGGGAGCCATGATTCTGGCAAGAACACAAGAAACAAGCATGTTTATGAAAGCATACCAAAGAAGCTGGCGGTGTTGGGGATCCACCAGACCAGCAATCAAGGCTGGGAGTGAGTTAAGTGCCTCAAGACCACCCATTGCAAAATGAAGGATGGGAATCGTACATCGGGGAATTGCCTGGCTACCTTCCCCCACCATGAGGAATTCAACCAGGCACTGGGAATCGGTCAAAACACAGAGCCCACAGTGCAGCATGACAACCTGCTGAGCAGGGGTGGCATGCTTACAACCTGAGAGGCAGCACCCGAGGAGAACCCGCAGTTGCTGGATCACACCGCTTAATGGATCATCCTGCTTTCATGTTGCTACTAGAGAGTCTTAGTAGTGAGTAGCAAATATAATTACTTCTGGTCACAGTGATCATTACAAAAATAAAACCTCACCCAACAATATAATTTAGGCATTAACAATCTCCATATTTATGCTTGAAGACTTGCATTTTACGTTAAAATCTTATCATAATGTAGTTTTTCCTCTAGTTTTGTTTCTTGTGTATGGGAGGGCTAATAAGGTGCAAATTTTAACATTAAGACTTACTGTATTTCTTTTGCACATTAGGAACATTAACACTTAAAATATAGAAAACATTGAACTAAAATTTAAATTGGTAATTTAATTAGTACAAATCAGCATGATACCACCATATGCCCATTTTTGTTCTGATTTCCCATACTCTAAATTCCTCAAGCAGGATGAGAAAGGATGAGTGCATGCATACACCAAAAGCTCTCCTTTCAGCTTGCATTGAAAACCCACTGATTTTTTGGGATAATTTGTTGAATCTGCATGTGGTATGCCTGAAATATGCCTACATTCAAAACTCCAGCTATAAAGGAAGCTTTCTTCAAGCAACTCTGAAGATAATGTCTTTGTGCTCAGAGGCTAGCTGCAAAACCTGGAGGGCTGAACAAAGCAGTGATGGCACACTGTATGCAGTAACTTCATAAATGACAGGATTATTTGCAAGATGGTTTGAAGAGATGAGAAATGAAAACACAGCTGGAAAGAAAAATAAGTGATAGATCAATGTGTTTCAAAAACTGAAAACTCCTATGGTGGTTTGATATCATCTTGTTAACTTCTACGCTGAAACATTATAAAAGTTTTGTCCTCTCAAATGGATGAACTCCAAATGAAGAAGCAAAAATACATAATCTCTGGACCAAATTCAACCCTGGTATTTTTGCGTTTTTGTGGTTGATTTCAGTAAAGTCCACCCATTCAAATCAGAGCTGCATTTGGCCTTTAGAGATTCTTAAAAGTTCAAGAATAGAGCTCTGCAAAATAGATGAACATATTTGGATTAGAGAATTTACAATTATTCATTTGGCTCTCTTTTGCAAAACATTTGCAAGCTGGGAAATGGAATGTCCCTACTTTCTTTGGAACTATCCTGTAACACTAGAAATGAGGGACTCTATTCTTAACGGTTTAGAAGACCCAAGAGCCAGATATACAATAGATCTAAGATTGGATTCTTCCTCGTTAAATACTAGAGCCTGACTAATCACTTCATTATTCCAGAGACACACTGGTGTAAAATGGGAGCAGTGCAATGATGAACCAGGCCAGCTGGGTCTACCTCTACCCGGATTTACATCCATGACATCCCATCAAGTGGAAAAATAAAGGAAGGAAACGTTTTCTAGGCATCAAATATTGTTTAAGCAGCATGGCTATGCTGATTTACACCACATCAGGATCTGGTCTAGTATATGTAACACAAATCTGTTGCTTTCCTTAGCCATATACTCTTCACTGAAGGAATAGTTTAAGTAAGAGTAAGTTAAAAAAAATCAACAAGGAAATTCAATCAAAAACTTCTAAATAGAAATTAGGGAGAGTGCATCTATGATGGAACCTTTTTACTTTTTTGCCAATTTCCATTAATCTTAGTTAACGCAAAGATTTTTTTTTTTTGGGGGGCAATGCCACATACATGATGTGTGTGTTAGGATAAAACTTTTCATCCTGTCTAAGTCAAACAGGGTGGAACTAAGGAAGGTCCATTTCCATTGTCTACAGTTCTGCTCTGCAGTTCTGTTGGTTATGTTGTTGTTATTATTTTAAGATGCCTCAAAAGCAAAAAGAGAAAAATCACAGTGGAACTTCACAGTATGCTAGCACCACAGAGTCTGAACCAGCTGGGGACTAACTTACAAATCCTGTTGTGATGGAGTGGCTTTATATCAGAATGAAAGTATAGCCCCATATTAAGGAGGGGTGTTAAAAGACCTTGAGAAATCCAGGCATTTCATTGGAGATGGAAAAGGAAAGCATAGGGAAAGCACTACAGAGTGAGCCTGCTCTGAACACTGAAATAAAGGAGAGCATTATCAGGGCTCTGCTGTGATACTTGCAAGGCTTGTAAGGGACTGCAGTCTTGTCACTACCAGGATGTTTCTACACAAGTACCAGTGTGTGTAGCAGAAAATACTAGTTCTTTTCACTTCTATTTTCATTGTTAAAAATAAAATCCTCAGACATGGATTTCTATTGTATATCTCCTTACCGTGCTTAAAAGGGACACTGTCATGCCCTCAGAATTGAGCACAAATTCTGCCAGGCTATTGGTCTTACCTTAAGGAATTAAAGCAGGGGCCAACTCATCCTGTTCCATAGGTCAAACCTCTTTAAAATACTACTAAAATCTGTAAGTGTGAAACATTTGAAAACCCAAAGACATTATATCCCCTGAGGCCAGGGGTCAGTTGCAGTTCTTAAGCGGCAGGGCTTGGAGTCTTGTGGTTGCACAGAGCTTGAGGTGTGTACGCACACAAAACATTTCTCTTCCAACCCTCCAAGTTTTGGTGCATCCATTCAGAGGGGCGGACCCTCGAAGCTCCTTCTAGACTTCTGCTTCCAGGCTGCCATTGATTTCCCAGTCTCTACTTCACAATCCTACCCAGTCTGACTGGGACAGTAGCTCATGGATTGCTATTCCCTGGCAGTGCTAGCTGTGCCTCCCAGAACCATGCAGAGAAGCTCAGAAGTGTTGTTTACAAGGAAGGGCTGCTGTTCTCAGAACTCTCACATGCCTCCTTCACTCTCTGCTTACACCTGGCCAGCATTTTCACATCTGCTCCCTGTGGAGCCCACTGTTTGTTTTCAACCAAACTTTTTCACACTGTGGACTATTCCTTAAAGGGATACTGCCAACCTGATTTTATTTTTGTTTTAAAATCTTCTCACCCTCACATCTTTCCAATCGAAATGTAAAACAATGTGTATGTTGCTTAATGATCAAAAATGCACAACAAAAATTACAAATCAAAGAAATATAAACGTCTACATCCTGTACCATTAACAAGCCGTGATACTGAACTTGATTCAAGTGAGGCAGTTTGGTCCTGTGGATAGTGCATGGGACCAGAGGTGCACGGGACTGTGGGTTCTATTTCTGGCTCTGTCATTTGCAGATTTGACAAAACACAAAGAAGGCACCAATGTGAGATTTGTAAACATAGCTACTGCACTCGACCCAAGATTTAAGAATCTGAAGTGTCTGCCAAAATCTGAGAGGGCTGAGGTGTGGTGCATGCTTTCAGAAGTCTTAAAAGAGCAACACTCCAATACAGAAACTACAGAACCCAAACCACCAAATAAGAAAATCAATCTTCTGCTGGTGGCACCTGACTCAGATGATGAAAGTATTGGTCTGCACTGCTTTGGATCATTATCAAGCAGAACCCACCATCAGCATGGACGCATGTCCTCTGGAATAGTGGTTGAAAGTGAAGAGACACATGAATCTTTGGTGCATCTGGCACATAAATATCTTGCGACTCCAGCTACAACAGTGCCATGTGAACGCCTGTTCTCACTTTTAGGGGACGTTGTAAACAAGAAGCGGGCAGCATTATCTCCTACAAATGTAAACAAACTTGTATTTCTGAGTGACTAGCTGAAGAAGTAGTAGGACTGAGTGGACTTGTAGGCTCTAAAGTTTTGCATTGTTTTATTTTATAATGCAGGGGTTTTTTTGTACATAATTCTACATTTGTAAGTTCAGCTTTCACGATACAGAGATTGCACTATAGAACTTGTATGAGGTAAACTGAAAAATACTATTTCTTTTTTACAGTACAAATATTTGTAATAAAAATATAGTGAGTACTGTACTCTGTGTGTTGTTTTGCAATTGAAATCAATATATTTGAAAATGTAGAAAACATCCAAAAATATTTAAATAAATGGTATTCTATTATTAACAGTGCGATTAATTGCACAATTAATTTTTTTAATTGCTTAACAACCGTACATGCTATTGAGTTTAGCAAGAACTGCCAAGGATATTCAATTAATCATAGATACAAAACTTCTAATACACATGCAAACGTGAGAGATGGAGAAGGAAAAATCATATTGGGTCAAACTGTTACGTGCCTTCAGCTTGGCCTCTAGTTTTGTGCCCCAAATCAACTGAGGTTGAATGCAATCTTATGGACTTAAATGATAGTGTTTAGACCACTAACTGACTGAATTCACTTATCAGGTAGTTAGATATCTAGAAATTACTGTATCATTTATGCCCACAATTATTTGTGCCCACAACCAATTGCAGGTACAAAATTAGAGTCCTCTTTTAAAAATCTGGCCTATTAAGTCAACATGTGCATAGGGCACTCTCCAGGAGATTAGACAGCCATCAAATGAGCCACAACTGAACAAGCAATTGAGTCAAACCGGAACACAGAAATATTTATGGAAAAAAAAACCATGAGTATCTTTTAACTAGTTGTGTGTCTTTCCTGACAGCTGGATGTCTCTCTTCAGGTACAGTTCTCTAAACCTTAGCCCTTCTGGCCCATTGGAAATACAGTAATACTGTTTATATACTGTTGGCACAAAATCTTTTATCCCAGAGAAAACTCTTGGAGAAAGAGGAGAATTGAGTAGTTTCCAGTGTCTACCCATGATTCCCATAAAACCTCTGAACATCAAGAGGATCACAGAAGTGCCATTTACCATTAACCCAATCAAAGAGCACCAAATGTAGAGCAATAGAGTGAGGTGCAAGGTGCCCTATTTCAAAGGCAGGTGGAGCTACCATTCCTGCAAGCATTTCCCAGGAACACCAGGTGAGAATCTGGCTATGTCCTTGGAGTTTTATCTGAATTCATGAAAGATAGTTACTAACCAATCATATCCTATGCAGGTCTCCTTTATAATAAGTAACCAAAAACGAAATCCTTGGATATCAGTATCCCCTTGTATGTATGTTTCTACTGAGCAAAATTAAGTATTTCCCATTTTATTTTAAGGCTGCAATATATTTTTAAAAAGCAGAAATTTCCTTAGAAATGGACTAGTTACACAAATACTATGTAGACTGAGTCAGATAAGGCCACAGTTTCCAAAACAGACTGTATATATGCATCAGTAGTATTGATGCAAAACCATGTGCACTCACCAAAATGTCTACATGGAATTGGCAAGTCAAACGCAAATGCTGTTTGCTTGCACAAATACATTTTCTGAGTAGGCAGAGTTAGAGGCTAGCTAATTCTGATCAATTTCCTTATGTATGAATGCAGAAATCTAAATGGAGTACTGGGGGAAAAAAGTCTATTCAATGAAAATTTCCACTCAGTTTACCCATGTGCAGTTTACCCATTTGCATGTGCAGTGCTAATGGAATGCTGGCAGGATGTTATTTTTATTACAAACGAAAACTAATGTTCATGTGTCAATTAGCTTTTAAACTCTAATAACCTCATTTTCACTAAAGCACTAATAGATGCAGCCATGAGGAGGAAAATCTTTCTGTGCCAAATTTCAATTTTCCATCTCTTCCCACTGTGGTCAAAGCACAGTATTTGCATTTTTTTTTCTGGCAGAAAGTCTGCAGTTTCTCTTCCCCGTCCCCATCCTCCCACTCTCTCTGTGATTGACAGTGACTCCACTGTTTTCAGTTAAATTTTCAGAAGTTTCTGATAGGGAGCAAGTATGCCAAATTTCAGTCAGAAAGGTAAAACTCTGTAAAAGTCACAACCAAAAAGCCCCACACTCTTTAGGGTGGAAATGTATGGACAACTTGAATACAAGCATCAGTACACACTCACCTTATAATGTAGCAAAATAGAAGAATTGTGTCATGCTGATAACATCTAGCTTTAGAACTATAGGTTGTCTCACCAGAAAATTTTTGTGTTAGTTTGCCATCACTTGGCATTAGAGTCACAGCTTGTTTTCCAGGGCTGGTTATGTTTACAATAGATAAGACAAGCTTCCCAGAAAGGTCAATGTGAACTGCAATAACCTCACAGCTTTTGTCCAGTACATAACAACACAGTCCACAGATAAATGGATTGTTCAGGTAGGTTAACGTATACTGCTGGATTCCCTTGGTCTCCTCTTTTGGGGGTTTTCTTGTAAGAGCTGAAGTGTGAACATGAGAATCTTGTGAACACATATTTTATGCATGCATTATATTTCCAAATTGTGGGTGTACTAGGTCAACCAGTTTGCTAATGTGTAAGAGGTACTTATAATCTACTGCTGTGGGCAAAGGTCCATCAACAGCTATTAGTCAAGATGGGCAGGGATGCTACCCCATGCTTTAGGAGTCCCTAAGCCTCTGACTGCCAGAAGGTGGGACTGAATGACAGAGGGCAGCTCACTCGATAATTGCCTTGTTCTGTTCATTCCCGCCGAAGCATCCGACAGTGGCCACTGATGGAACACAGGATACTGGGCTAGATGGACTACTGGTCTGACCCAGTATGACCACTCATATTTTTATATATTGTACCCAGAAAGCTACTCAACTTGGGCTTTGGTGAGGCTCAAGCAGGACTGTGTTTCAGAGATGGACACATAAGAACATAAGGCCATACTGAGTCAGACCAAAGGTCTATCTAGCCCAGTATTCTGTCTTCTGACAGTGACCAATGCCAGGTGCACCAAAGAGAATGAACAGAACAGGTAATCAAGTGATCCATCCCCTGTCACTCATTCCCAGCTTCTGGCAAACAGAGGCTAAGGACACCATCCCTGCCCATTCTGGCTAACAGCCACTGATGGACCAATCCTCCATAAATTTATCTAGTTCTTTTTTGAACCTTGTTATAGTCTTGGCCTTCACAACATCCTCTAGCAAGGAGTTCCACAGGTTGACTGTGCGTTGTGTGAAAAAATACTTCCTTTTGTTTGTTTTAAACCAGCTGCCTATTAATTTCATTTGGTGACCCACTAGTTCTTGTGTTATGAGAAGGAGTAAACAACACCACCTTATTTACTTTCTCCACATCAGTCATGATTTTATAGACCTCATCATATCCCCCTCTTAGAATGTGTTACCATCTGGCTTGGAGTTTACCCCTGAAAGAGAGGAAACACGAACATTCCAGACAACTGTAATTGCCACATGGTAGAAGGAGAAGCATTGTAGATAGAGCAGGTTCTCAAGACCATATAGGGTTTTACATATAAATACCTTAAATTGTACCAGAAATAAACAGGAAGGTAGTACACACTGGGGAGAACGGCTGTTACAGGCTTACATTATCAGGCTGCCCTATTTCATAGGTGAGCAAACATGTTCTTTGTAGAGTTGACTGGAAATTTTCTGTCAACTTTTTTTTTTTTTTTAAATGGAACATGTAGCTTCCATAAAATTGAAATTTTCCCTGGTGAAATTTCAAATTGTGCCATAATTTTTTGGTTTTCCATGACGAGCATCAAAATGAAATGTTTTGGTGCAGTTAGGCTTGACCCTGAAATATTTCTGACAGAGCCATATGGCAACAGGGGAGTCACATGATCACAATGGACCCTGGGAGATATAGTCCAGCCACGGAGCCTGGCCTTTAGGTAAGATTAGGGGAATGTGGCTCCTGAACTAAAACTCCAGTGAGGCACTATGGCATTTTAGGCAGATACAGTTTAATTCTGAACTGACTAGAAAAAAAAAATATTTTGATTTTTTGCAACAAACCCAAGTGAAATGTTTTGATTCAGGAACATCAAAATGTTTTGTTTCGACATTTCCAAAATGATTTTTTTCCTTAAACTTTTTGTTCTATGGAAAAATGTCAAAATTTTGACTTTTCATCATACATTGAAAACAAATGTCAAAATATCAGAATTTTCCCCAAGATGGAAATTCTGGTTTTCGCTCTATTCTAATTCTTTGCAAGCTGAGGCCAAGGGAAAACCCACCAGTACAATGCATCTCAGTCTAGCCTAGGTGTGACAGAGTCATACTGGAGAGCAAACGATTAAAGGCATTTTGGGCCACTGCTTTCACCTGGGAATCCTAAAGAGTATGGCCCGAATAAGACCCTCAGGCTACTCAGTCATTAGAACTTGAGCGAGCAGTCACTTCCTGGTCAGTTTCTCCATATGTTTACCATTACCCCCCATCTTATGTGTACTGAACTTTCATGTAAGATAGCTTTCCTATTGGCTGGCTCAAATAAAAAGAGACCACATTATCTAAGTTGAATATAAAAAGAGATAGAGAGAGCAACAGAATAGGTGTACTCAGGGTAGCACACCTCCAAATAGCTTTCAGTCTGGCTTTATACAACATGTTAAGTAGTTTGCATGAAAAGATGAAACTCTGCAGATCACCATAAAAAGAGCATTTAAGTCAACATTTCAGGGAGACACCATAATTTAATGAGCATATGTGGCTCAGGCAAGTTATGGACATTTTTGAAAGTTTCCCTATTGTGGTTGACTCACTGTTCATTGAAAGCCTGCAGCTCTGGAGCGCCAATATATATACACCTGCAACATCCACAACAGATGCTGGAGCAGTCACCCTACCTGTACGGTAAGCCCTCTGCACATGGACCACGTCTACCTCTATTTATATAGATCAATGCTCAGCATGACAGGGCCCCAATGCTGATGGAGGCATTTCAGCACTACCATAAGATAAGTGAATAAAGAATAACCACTCAGAGTGATTTCTGACTGGAAGGAATGTAAAGCACCACTGGGCTCTGCAAATGAATCAACGACTCCTGATGGGCATTCACATCAAAACGGTTCTAACGGATATAACAGAAATGGAATGAACACCTAAACCTTATCCATTCCCAGCAGTGGATTATCAGTCAAGGAGGTCAGTGTAGTCTCCTATCCCGTGCCTCTGTATGAAGCCCAACTGACAAGGATCAAAGAAACAAAAAAAAATTCAGATTATGTTGTATTTGGCCAGCCAAATTCAAGCTAACTGAACCTTCTAGAGAAAAAAAGGTTTACGGAAAATCAAAAATGCTTGAACTGCCACAAAAGGTTTCTCTTAACTCTTCACTTAAATTACTGCATTTCTGTCCTAACGATCCTGTATGTCAAATGCTATAAAGGGTATAGAACATTCTCTACTTTCCAGGTTAAACATAATGCTGTCTGGCCTAGTGTAACAAAATATATTTATTATTTTAGAGAAGGGGAACCTAGAACACAGGAACTCCAAGTCTCTAATGCAATGCTTTAAACGATATGCGATTATCTACTTGGACTCTCCAGGGGAAAGGCAAGTACTGCCCCCTTGTGGCTGATTTATGAATGCCAGCCTATGATTTTGGAACGACTTGCCTGAAGTCAGAATGTGGCAGGCTCTGCATATGTGTACAAATGGGAGGAGGTGGAAGGGGAGCCCCACCCATTCATTCCTGTGGAGGGGTCAACCACAAGGGATCAGTGCTACTGTTTCTTCCTAGAGCCAGCAGTTTTGCTAGCCTCTTTATATAGGCCAGTGATCCCCAAACTTTTCACATTGTGCCACCCCTTACTCCTCTCTGCATTCCCCCACCCCCCGCCAGGAGTCACGGTCAGGAACCAGGGCCAGGAGAGGGGGCATAGCTGGGATAAGGGAGCCAAGGCCAGGGGGCAGAGCTGGAAGTAGAGCCACAGCCAGGCCATGGTCAAGGCTGGCAGCTGGGCTAGGAGCCAGGGGCCAAGGCTGGGGCCGCAGCTGGAGAGTGGGGCTGCGGCTGGAGGATGAGGCCGAGGCAGAGCTGGGGGCAGAGCGGGGTTGGGTGGCACTCCCTCCCTGACCCCAGTGGGGGCTGGCCGGGGCCCCGTTGCACCCTCCCAAAACATTCCTCCATGCCCTCATGGGGGCACACCCCATAGTTTGGGGATCACTGATATAGGTGATAGAAATGGTAGGATGAGGCTGAGGCCATGGAGGGAAAGAGAGCTGGCTGGGAGTTACATGCTGCACCCTTTAAAAAGGTGGCAAAGGTGTTCAAACTCCCTTGGAGGAAGAATTCTGCCAAAACTCCTATGGGGCTCCTGCTGCCATGTGGTCCCTCCAAGCAAACACTCAAATGCAAGACTGTGTATTAAAACTAAAATTCAGTCCTTCGTTCAGAGTATGCCACCAATACACAACAAAAAATTTAGAAAACCTGACTTATGAGGAAAGGTCACAAAAACTAGTCATGTTTAATCTTAAGAAAAGAAGACTGAGGGGGATCTGATAACAGTCTTCAGATATGTTAAGGGCTGCTACAGAGAGGACTGTGATCAACTGTTCTCCAAGTCCACTGAAGACAGGGACAAGACAAAAGCAGCTTAATCCATGGCAAAGGAGATTTAAGTTAGATACTGGGAACAGCTTTCTAACTAGGTAGCTAAGTTATGGAATAGGCTTCCAAGGGAATCCCCATTATTGGAGGTTTTAAAGAACAGATTAGACAAACACCTGTCATGGATGGTCTAGGTATACTTGGTCCTGCCTCCATGCAAGTAGCTGAACTAGAAAACCTCTCTAGGTCCCTTGCAGCCCTACATTTCTATTGTTCTGATTACTATGAAATACAGGCAAGAAATAAAGGTTAGATAAATTGTGGGAGTAAAAAAATGTTAACAGAGTCTGTAATCTAAATATTTAAAAACAAAGAATGACAAACACAGGGAACACACACCCTAAGATTGTCTTTTTTATCATTATTTTCTAAGAACTGTATTATGCATTTTAGAAATTGGTCTGCATTGGGAAGGTGCAGGGAGGAATCATGCTACTATATAATTCCAAGGAAGGAAATCTGTCTGGCAATTTTTTCTTCAAAGTTTCTGGGAAACAACACACAAGAGGCGCTGCTCCTCCAGCCTTTGAAAGGGTGCAGCATTGTTTGCCTTCTTCACCTGGCCAGTGTGAACAGCCCAACTGGATTATGGTCCAAATGTATAATAAGAGGCGGTTCCTGTCTCACTCTGAAGAGTTTACATAGATGAGACAGACCAATGGTGGGAGCAGAAATTAAGGCAGAGAGTTGAGTGAAATTCACACAAAAGGTCCGTGGCAGAACTAGCATAGCTCCCAGGTTTCTTGGCTCCCAGTCAAGTCCCCTATGGACAATGCTGCTTCCCTTAATTCACACTTCTTCCCCAATAGCAAAAGTTCACGTACAGTCAAATGAATTCAATAGAGCCAGGGCCAGCTCCAGGCACCAGCACAGCAAGCAGGTGCTTGGGGTGGCCAATCGAAAGGTCCGGCTCTTCGGTGGCGGGTCCGTCAGTCCCTGTCGGAGGGAAGGACCTGCTGCCGAAGAATGAAGCAGCGGCGGTAGAGCTGCCGCCGAAGTGCCGCCGATCGCGGTTTTTTTGTTTGTTTGCTTGCTTTTTTTGGCCGCTTGGGGCGGCAAAAACGCTGGAACCAGCCCTGAATAGAGCTGTAAGTGCCACAAACTCTCATAAAATTGTACAAGACTAAGTTTCCAAAAACTGTATTGTACTCTCTACAGTTGTTTATAACAGGTCCACAAGTGCAAGAGATACACGTAGAAAATGGGGGGCCATTGGGAGGATCATTTAAATAGGAGTTGCAAGTCACTCAAACTTATGCCTTTTTACAAACAATAAAATAAAGGCAAACAACCAATAATATAGATCTAAACAGAACAAGAAAGATACAACTGAATGCATTTTTTTAAACAGAAGTTCTACTCAAGATATATAGCCAATATTTTCAGAAATTACTAGTGGTTTCTGGGTGCTTCAAGTTTTCAGATGTCCATCTGCAGACATCTTCAAGAGGCCCAATTCCAGAGGACAGGTGCTCAGCAAATTCTGAAAATCAGGATCCTTCAAGGTACCTCAAAGTTCGGCCTACAGAAGTTTTGGTACCCAAAATTACCTGATTCTTTTGGAAAAATCTTGGCCAGGTGCATACATATTTCAAAAGTACCAACTGGTAATTTTGGGTGCCCTCAGTGTTTGGGTTAAACATAACAATAAGCTAACTAATTCTTGGGGTGGGGGGGACAAAAAACAAACAGCTGACACCTGAATAAATACAAATTTTTTTCTTTAAAATAAAGGGTGCAGCCAGCTCTTTTTAGCTCACTGATTTATGTGGAATACATGAGAGGCTTTGCTCAGAAATCTCTTCCCCCAGCTACAGGAGAGGCTAATTTTATTAGCTACATTTTCCAGGCATCTCATGTGCAGACCCATTCCAAAAAGAGTTCTCTCCAAGAGCACTTGGATCCACTAGAACACACTCGACACTACTCCCATATCCCTAGTAAGCCAGCAATGACGGACTCATCAGCACCAAGCCCCAGCCCCAATAGAATGGCTTGAAAGCGTGTGACAAAATTAACTTAAACGTAAGACAGACATGCACACCATAGGACTGCACAAGCATTACAAGGGCTATAGGGGATTCTTAAACTAAGATGATAGGAACACCGCTTAATTTTGCAGCTGTTCTGTCAACAAACAAGTATAGAGAGAACCAAACATACACTGAGATAGAATTCATTTTCTTATAATAACCCCCCTTGCATTTCCCCCCCGCCCCCGATGAAACTCTCTAGGGAAGCCCAGAAACCATAGATAGAATAGAAGACGAAAGCTGGGAGCATCCATGGCAGTAATAACACCCTGAAAACAGATGTGGCAGTCTTCAGAGGACTTTACAGTGGACTGAAGAATTGACTCTGAAAATTAATTTTATCCACTGCAGGTTTAAATTATCAAATGCATCATTTCCGCATTTAGTAAAAGAAATTTAATTACTCAGTTTCTACTCCTTTTACACCCTAGGAATAATGAATTCCATGCTGCATTTCACAATTAGTTAGAACTCTCCAAAATTCTTAAAACCGGTGCAGTAAGGCTGCCTTAATTTCCCCAGATTCCTAAAGTTCCTGCTCTAGAAAGCAGTGCTGCCCACAGATCCATTGGCTGAAAACCTTTGACGTCATTCTCCACACTATCATCATCACTGGCTTTAATGGACTTACACTGCCACAAAACCATTGTTTCTTTTCCTAATCACAGTCTTAAAGCAGGAGAAAATGTTTAGTATAAGAAAGATCTGTAAGCATGAAAGAATATGAATAAATTCTTTACATAGTAATAGTACACTACTGTGCTACAGTGCAAACTTTATTTTCCAGTTCTTCAGATACATACCAAACACTTCATTATCTTCTGAGGGTTGTTTGGTTAGTCTGGCTGCTTTAGGGCTTGCTTTATTTTCAGCTTCTTCCACTTCCTCCACTTCTTCCACTTTTGTCTCCTGTAACACAAATACTTCTTTAGATATACCATTTCAGGTAGCAGCTGCAAGGAATATTATTGACATTATTCATCAGCAAAAAACCAACCAAAACCAGAAAACCCAAACCCCTCTGAAACAAATATATTTCTCTTAAATATGTTTTTATGAAATGGATACATTCTTATGTAAATGATGAAACAGTGCTTTTACAATTTCATGCACATGCATGCATATATACTGAATATATAGAAAATAAACCACTGTTTTTTTGTTTGTTTGTTTGTTTTACTATTTTCATGAGTTTGGAGCAATCTAACAGCTCACTGGAAGCTCCTCTTCTTTCTGTCACTTTCTAATTATGTGTGGTAAACCCAAATTGATGCATCTGCTCTGCATTTTCCACCAGGGATTATTTTATAAAGAAATTTTTTTTCCCCCACTCCCTTCATTGGAAGCCATTTTAGATAGTTATGGTTACTGTCAGCAACATGGTTGTATTACTTGTCTTCACTCTCTCTTATTTCTGTAATCCAATATTCTATACTGTAAAAAACTAAAATTACACGCTCCTTGAGGCAGGTACTCTCTCTTCGTTTAGGTCCGAGGAGGACCTAGCAGCATAGGACATCAGTCTGTTTAGGGCCTGTAGGTAACATTGTAATACAAACGAACAGCAATAGCGATAATAATATTTATACAATTGTAATATGTGATGTCACATTCCTTTCATTCCCCCCAGTCACGACAATGTGTCTGAGACACCTGGACAGAGGGGAGAACATGAGGAATAAGGGGATGATTTGGGGAGAAACCACCACACAGTAACTAGGAAGATATGGGCCTTTGACATTCTGCACAGATTTTGTCCATTACTAGGAGCATGTCTACACAGCACCATGAACCCAGGCCTGCGGAGCCCAGGCTTGTGGATGAAGGGAACGTCTACACTAGAGTTAAAAAACCTGCAGCTGCCCTGTTCCAACTGACTCAGGCTCTCAGGGCTCAGGCTGTTTAACCCTGGTGCATAAGTTCAGGCTCCAGCTGGGGCCTGGGCTCTAGGAACTTGTGAGGTCCCAGAGCTCATGCTAGAGCCCGAGCATCTACACCGCAATTAAACAGCCCCTTAGCCTGATCCCCGTAGCACAAGTCAGCTGGTACAGGCCAGCTGCGGATGTCTAAAGCAGCGTCGCCATACCCTCAGTGTTTCTGAGCCAATGCTTGAGTGTCCACACTACATTGTAAACTGGGCCCGGGTCTCTCAGACATGCTAACGCATCCGTACCTCACTACATAGACCTTCTGACTTTGGTCTGCAGCTTGAGCTGCAGCCGCATCACAAAATGACAGGGCTTGGACACAAGTCACAGTAGGACACAGGCTCTGACCCACCCCATTAGCAGGATCCCAGGATCTGGATCCTGAGTGCCTGCTGACCCGAGTCTGCCTGATTTATATAGGGAAGGAAGAGGATCTTGGGCTTAGTATGCAGTGTAGACATACCCTGTTTTTCGTGTCCATTTAGACTGTAAAAATTTAAATTAAATTAATGGAGATACACCTATCTCCTAGAACTGGAAGGGACCCTGAAGGGTCATTGAGTCCAGCCCCCTGCCTTCACTAGCAGGACCAAGTACTGATTTTGCCCCAGATCCCTAAGTGGCCCCCTCAAGGATTGAACTCACAACCCTGAGTTTAGCAGGCCAATGCTCAAACCACTGAGCTATCCCTCCCCCCTCTTTAGAGTTTAAATCATGGGAGAAATCCTGACCGCAGTGAGGTCAGTCATTGGCAAAACTCACATTAACTAGAAGAAGACCAGGATTTGCCCCATGTTTTCGTCTGTGTTCCTACAGCACCTAATACAATGGGGCCATCAAGATGGAGGCCTCTGGGTGCTACTGAAATAAGCTGTTAATAAGGAGTAAGACCGGCCAAAAACAGCTCATTTTTCATTGATCTCGTTTAACCTGATAAAACTGGTTCTCTCAAAACATCAAGAAGAAATTTTATATGTATTTAGGAAATTTAGCAAAAACTTGTTCATTTTATGTGTGAACTTTATAAAGTTTTCACCTTAAGATTAGTTTAACAACTTTTAAAACTGACAGTTCTGTAATGGGAGCATACTGTGCATTCAGTTCCCGTGCTAACCTCATTGCTATGTGCCTCATTGACAGCTAAGTAATAATAATGACAATCATAAACACCCACCTTATAGCATTGTGTACTGGCATTGTATATACCAGTCAGGTACTCAAAACAGATGCATGCAGATAGGAAGTCTGGCATGCATGACCAAATATTTGGAAAAGGGCCCAGAATGACTAATGCAGTATTAAGTATTTCTGGAAAGGGTTTATTAAGAGCTAAAAAGAGAAGAGAGAAAGAAACATCAAAAGGCTTTTACCCCAATTTTCAAGAGCAGACAGTATATTAAACTACTCAAATAGCTGATCACTGAGAATGCTATTCCATACAAAGAACTGGATGATTCACTGGATTAGTAATTAATTAGCTACAGAATACTTCACTTTGAGGATACCACTTTTGGCACAGGTCAGTAATGAAGTATAATCTGATGGCTTCTCAGTGGCTAATATGAAACAAGCTGCTGGAACGTATCTAAATTCCTAGTAGACTGATGCCCATATTCCAATTTGCATCTCGTGACAGTCTCAACAGATATGCCAAGGGCTGACTATTCATGGGTGTGATTCAAAGAATCCTGTACTCTCACCTTGCACAAAATATGCTTTGGGAGGTATAATTTGAAAACTAATAATGTACCGGTCAATAACATCACAGTGGAATGTATGCAGCAACATTATATGCAGAGTTATGAATTCTCCCTGAATTATGCTGGTGGCACATGTTCGAACCCATGCAGCCCCATGTAGGAAGGACTAGTCAAGCAGGTCTTAATGGGATGTGTGTGCACCTCAGTTTGCCTATTAGGCTGTAAACAGAAACCTCAGACAGAAAGAGGGGAAAGAAAGAAGATAAAGAAAATCTGCACTGCAGCATACACAGGTGAAAAGAAACAGCTTGAAGCCTCCTCCCTTCTTGCTCTCAGCTTGCAAGAACTTTCCCTAGGGGTCACTTGCAGGAAAATGCATTTCAAAGGGTGACTGAACTATAAAATTGATAGGCATAAATATCTAAGATGATGAAAGAAACAGCCGTGGCCCTTGGGAGCAGATCCTGGCCTGAAAGTTTGGTCAGCAATGTATTAAAAACCTGTGGGAAGAATTTCACCTTGCAATGCAAGAACAGCCATACTGGGTCAGACCAGTATCTTGTCTTCTGACAGTGGTCAATGCCAGGTGCCACAGAGGGAATGAACAGAACAGGTAATCATCAAGTGATCCAGCCCCTGTTGCCCATTCCCAGTTTCTGGGAAACAGAGGCTAGGGACACCATCCCTGCCCATCCTGGCTAATAGCCATTGATGGACCTAACCTCCATGAACCTGGCACAGGGAAGAGGAGCAAGCACCGTACTGTCTGTTTATATAGAACATCACTGTTGTATTGTCAGTCAATACCAATACAGATCTTCCTTCCAGATGGTTTGGAACATCTGGCAAGCAGAGTGAACTGCTCTTAACTTTCATTGCACATCCATGTCAGGGAGCTCTGCCTGGGACCAGAGACCTTGAGTTCTGAGTCTTCCTAGGTGTGTTCACCATCCCATTGCATCCGTGACTAGAGACAGCGAGAGTTGGGGCCTGAAGAAGGGTACTCCTGCACACACTGCTTGCTGGTTGACCCACCACAGGAGGGACTCGATAACTGGAGGAGGAGGAAGAATGACTGACTATCTTGTCTAGACAGTCCCGTTTGGCCTGTATACTGAGGCCAGCCAGGCCTTAAGAGGTCGGAGCCACGGTCTCCATGCTGAACTACATACGTACAAGCAGCCCTACGCCCAAGCAGCTTCAGCCAATTTCGCTCTGTAGTAGTGGGGTATTATTGTAAGTCCTCTCTGATGGCACCCATAATCAGAAAACACGATTTCGGAAGGAATGCTTTGGCTTGACTTGAGTCTAGGAGAGCTCCAATGAACTCGATCCTCTGAGTTGGGGTTAGAGTTGAATGTGTCACATACAGTATCAGTCTGAGCCTGTCAAAAGTCGACCTTACCAGGGTCACCTGCTCCTCCACCTGAGCTCTGGTATGGCCTTTGATCAGCCAGTCATCTAGGTATGGGAGTACTTGTACCTGTCGCCAACTCGGGAAGGCAGTTACGACCGACATGCACTTGGTGAACACCCAAGAAGCCACCAATAGCGCAAAGGGGAGAACCATAAATTGATAATGGTGTTGACCACGAAATGGAGGAACCGCCTGTGGGACGGGACTATCAACACGTGAAAGTATGCATCCTTCAAGTAGAGGGCAGCGTACCAGTCCCCCAGATCCAGGGAGGGGATAATGGAAGCCATTGAAACCATGCAGAACTTCAGCTTTTTCATGAATATGTTGAGGTTTCACAGATCTAGAATATGCTTGACCCTACCTTTGGCCTTCAGGATTAGGACATATTGGGAATAAAATCCCTTGCCCCGAATTCCTGAGGGACCTCCTCTATTGCTCCATCTTCTAGCAGTGTTTACACCTCCTATATGAGGAGTTGCTCATGAGAAGGGTCCCTGAAGAGGGACGGGGGAACAGATTTGGAGAAAATATCCCAATTCTACCATTTGTAAGACCCATTAGTTCAACATGATCCGGGCCTAGGCATGGTAGAAATGAGATAGATGGTTCACAAAACAGGGGAAAAGGATCCAGGATTATGCCTGGTGCATTGCCCCCGGATATATCTTCAAAAATTTTGCTCGGGGTCCAAAGACGGTCTTGCCAAGCCCTGGCTCTGGTTGGAAGAGGGTGGAGATGGCCATCTCCTATTATTTCTGCCCTGCTTCCTGTTATCCTGTCTAGAATAAATAGGATAGAAGTGTGGGGGAACCTGAGGTTTGAAATGCTTCCTTTGTGGGGCTGGTGAATGGAGCCCCAGATTTTAAATGTCATTCGTGAGCCTCTGAGACTGTGGAACTTGGGGGTCCGTTTTCTCTGAGAATGGCCCTGATCCATCGAAGGGCAAATCCTGAATTGTCTGTTGGACCTCGTGCTGGAGGCCCGAAGCCTGCAGCCACAAGCTCCTTCACATGGCTACAGCGGTCAACGTTGTGCAGGTTGCCGAGCCCGCTGAGTCAAGTGTGGCTTGGCAAGGAGGTCCTAACTATAACCTTGCCCTTTTCGATGATGGCCCCAAACTCTGACTGGGATTCAGTTGGGAGCAACTCCTTAAACTTAGAGTGTTCCAAGAATTGAAACTGTAGCTGCTGAGGACCACTTCCTGGTTGACAATCTGAAGCTGGAGCCCTCTGGTAGAGCAGACCTTTTGGTTGAAGAGGTTCAGCTTCTATGCCTCCTTGCCTGATGTCTCTTGCACGGCGCCAGGGGCTGTATTGGCCCTGGTCTCATTGGTGGCTTTGACCTTGGTATTGGAGGCTCACAGTGGTTCCTGGGCCATACAGGATGTTGGGGCATCCCACCTTTCCAAGGCAGCCAACAGAGATCTGGAGCCCAGCCCCAGAGCTTGGTGGAACGGCCACGGAGTCCAGAAGTGCCACTGCGTCAGCACCTGCCATTGCGGTGGCCAGGGCATCATGCTGAACTGCTGTCCCTCCTCCTGTCTCGAACAGTGCTGCAAGCGGTGCCAGCTCCATTTCGAGACATACGACTCTGGCTCTGAACCGGAAGACGACTCTGAGCCCAGGGACCACAGCAGTGCCAAACAGGGTGGTACCAAGGAGCAGTGTCGAGGGGACGGCGACCAGTGCTGCATCATGGCCAGTTTGCCCTTGGAAGGTACGGCACTGAGGAGCTGTCATAGCTATGAGGTGCCTGGCCATCTTGAACATTCCCGGGGCAGATGGAAGATCCAGCTCCTCTACTGGACTCTCACATGTCGGAGTGTCCACCATTTCCGGACTCGACGGACCTCTCTGCAAGGCCAGAGTTGATGGTGCTGGCTTAGCCAGAGATGGGGCTGAGTGTCTAGGTGCAGGACACACTCCGATAGCATACTCCTGCTCTAATTGTGGGCAAGCACCCCCACCCCTCAGCTTTCTTCTGGTTCTTGCATGGCACTGGCGAGTGCTCTGTAGTAGCGGGGTACTGCTGAGTGCGAGTGGTGACAAGTCACCATGGTGAAGGTCTTCGGTGCCAGGGAGTGGCAGTGCAGAGGATCTCTGGACCCAGAGTCCTTTTTCAGAGCCGCAGTCTCTCTCACTAAGGCCAGTGCTCTCCAAATCAAAGTGCTGGGCTTAGGGTCCAACGCAAGCTGTGCCAGCTGGGGACAGAGAGCTGACTCCATGAGGAGTAGCTTTAACCTAAAGTCTCTCTCCTTTTTGGTTCTTGGGCAGAAGCCTTTGCATATCTTGCACCTGTCAGTCTGCTTGGAGGAGGCCCACCACTTTAAAAAAGAGTCGTGGGGGTTGCCCCTGGGCATAGGCTTCTGGCAGGACCCACCTGGTTTGAACCTGTGAGACTGAGGCATGCCCCGGTCCCTGGGAGGGGAAAACGCAGTGGATGAAACCCCAACAGAAACTTATCTAACTCTGTAAACTACTTAAAACACTAAACACTAAGTTAACTATTTACAGGTACAAAGAGAAAAAGTACAAGGGGATCATTTGCCGTAGAAAGAGAAGGGAGCAGCTCCAACAACCATCTTACCGCCTGTGAAGGAACTGAAGAGGCAGTGGATTGGCAGAGGCCTATACACACCACCATAAAGGCACGACTCCAGGGGGCTCCATAGCCGAACAGACGGATACCGTTAAGGGAAAAACCTTCCGACAACTGTACATGTGGTGCACACACACCTACTTGGAATCGACATGAGCACACAAACACTCGAAGAACCAACATTACTGGAAGCCAGAGCGTGTATGCTGAACAGGCCACTGGGATCAGAGCTGCTGAACCAGGGCTGTAGTTAAACAGAGTCACTCAGGATGTGATCTGCATGCTGGCAGGCTGCTTGTGAGTGAGTTGGATGCTACAAAAGGAAAGCATTGGGAGGCACCCAAGATCACAGGGCAGGAGTGACACAGCCCCTCGCTGACCTGGATTGCACACTGGAATGTCATGAGAGGTATCACTTGAAAAATAATAACTCACAAGCCAATACTACCAGGGTAAATATATGCAGCAACGTCATATGTAAAGGTTATGAATTCCCCTGTATGATGTTGCCTGTTGAAAACCAGACAGCCTTGGCTCAGCAAAAGTTTTTAAACAGGCCTATTCTAAAACAAAGGAATGTGTGTTTACTTCAAATTACATACAAAACCTTGAACTAAAGCTTGCTAAATTAAATTTTAGATTTAGATGTGTTTTCACTTTTATATGCTTGTAACCATTTCTAACTTTCTCTCTTATACTTTAACTCACTTAAAATGTAATCTTCTTTTGTTACCAAACTTGATTTACTATTAATCTAAACCAACAGTGCTCTGTTTGTACTAAAGTGAATGTCAAATCCAGTTAACATGGCAAGCTGGTGGGTTTTGTCTCCTTAAAGGATCAAACAGATTTTATTATCTCTCTGAATGTTGCAGGAGAAAGCTGGACAAGGATTGGCCTGGAGTCTCTGAGAATTGGCATCAATCTCCTGTTGACGATTGAAAGCAATCCTGGAGATTTTAAGAAAACAACATTACGTCATGTTGGGGAAATAAAATCTCCCAGAATAGCTTCAGTCAGGGTTGGCAGCCTTAACAAGACTACACACGTCTGGGGCAGTTCACTATTAGGCGAGTGTTGGGGTCACCGTCTAATATGAACCAAGTCTGTTAAAGACAAAAATGCATCTGTGATAACTGATGGCAGGCTGTTGGATTCAAACTGGTTGAATCAGAGCGGTACAGCATACCGACCAGAGAGTACATGGTGGCTGCTAGTTATGTGCATGTCCCAGGCAGGGAGCCACAAGTAGCAGAAGCATTTTGAGGCATTCAGCGTTATAATACAAGTGGTGACACAACCTCTCACTGGTCTCAACTGCACCCCAGAATGTGAGAATGGGGCCCTCAGGTTTCCAAGTCGGTGGAATCTAAGTTTTCATTGTTATTTGTGCTGAACCTCTTCTAGGAACAAGCACAGACAGTTGGTATCAACAGACATCAGCTCTATAAGGCCCTAGACGGGGACCCGGACAAGATCCCAAGTCTAGCACAAGGCAGAGCAGAAAGCATTAAGTACACCTGCATGACATGACTTCTTTCACAAACATGGAAATTAAATTTTACATAATATTTAAATAAAAAATATTTATAAGACTATTTAGTAAAGCACTTGATTACTGGCATAAGTGAAATTTGCAGCTTTGTATAAAAACAGAATGGTCCCGTGTGGACCAGATGCTCTAAAAGCATTTTTCCATTACAGAGAAGGAATTTAAAATCTGGTTGTAGCCAGCTGTTTTAATTCCCCATTCTGGTGTCCTAACATGCCACCTGATCTAATGAATAGAACTGTGAAAACATATTCCCTCACGTTGCCTGAGCTGTGCTTAGAGGGATTCCTTCATCCATGGCCACAAAGTGCTTGTGGTAGATTTTAAAATAAAGGTACATTATATATGTCATCTCTACTATAACTCCACTGAAGTTAACTGTGACTTTCAGGTTAGATTCAAAATGCAATTTGGGGGACAGGGGTAAAATATGCTTATTTTGTATGAATGCTCTATAAGACCTACAGCCTTCTCCCCCATTTAGGATGAGATTTACAGAAGGTGGAACATTTAGGCCCTGATTCATGACAGCATCCCTCTTCAGGAAGGGTGCTTAAATATCTGCTTAACTTTAAGCACATGAATTAAATCTGAGATGTGGTTAAAGTGTTTTTCTGAACAGAGATGGCCTTAAGCACATGCTTAGGATTCCTGAATCAGGGTTAATCTTCACTTATGCACAATCACACAAAGTCTTGGGGCCCGTGCTCCATTCCACTATGACCAAGAGAGCAAAATCACATAGACTGTTGAGACAAAATTGATATACATTTGTTATGTCCCATCTGAACAAGTCCAAATTTCATTCCAGAATTTTACAGAGACCCTAACACACAAGCCAATGCCCATGGGTCATGACAGATGGTAGTAACCAAAACCCTTGAATATACTTTATTTACATTCAACTGAAAGAGAGTTCTCTGAAAACTATTCAGATGATCTCCTATTATGAAAGTTTTAAAAAAAGAAGCATCTATTCCAGCAGAACTAGCTTCAATGAACGTGTACACAAAATAAAAGCTGCAGTGGAGCCAGACTTATGTTAAATATTTTCCTAGTTTCACACACCTGCAATTTTTTTTTTAAACTCCTTCTGTCCCCGCAACAAAAAAAATCCTTGCCTTGCCCCACCGTGTTCACATCCCACCATGCATTAAATGTAAATTAACATTCTCTATTTTTATAAGCAACTTTTTATTTTGAAAATGGCTAGAGTCGAAAAATATTAAATTACTAAATTAAAAATATTTGCAATGAATTCCAACAAATTCCAAAGCGCATTTACAGAGGAATGCTGCTACCAGGCCAGCAATCACATCATCACCAAAAGCTTCAGAGGTGTAATTTATCACCAGTGATAGATATAAACTTAATACGCAGCCGGACCATCTTGAGGACCTAGCTAGAGATGGATCTGGGTGATGCTCGATCAGCAAGGAGGCCATGCCCATTTTGAATTTGTCAGGATGATGAAGTATTTGCAAACCACCAACCCAGGCAATTTCAATAGTGATATGGAACTTCTGTGCTTTTTTGGATATAGCTTTATGTATTACAGTCTGATAAATAAATGTATTTGAGAATTAACATTCTGCTTCTATCAGTGCAAATCTTGAGAATCTTCCTTGATTCAGTGAGGAATGTCTTTTTACCAGTGTAAGCTATGAACAGGTTCATTCTGCAGAGGCTACAGTAAAAGACAGAGACAGAAAACATGCAGTACAACACAGCTACATCTGTTTTATTTCCATACATTTATTTCCTGTGGAAATGTTAGGATTTCTTGTCCTGGTGAACTTGCAGTCTGGCTCATTTTAGAAAGATTTTGTAGTTATGTTGCCAGCTCTGTATCTACACCTAAATGGATATTAGTTTGGTCCATTTTTTTTTCCTGAGAGCTCCACACTTTCCTCTCACTTCATGCACAGAAAGATTACTACAGGATTTGTTTCTGCGAAGAACACCAAAATGTATGAATTTTGGAATTCAGATACTAGATGAGAACATTCAGAAGATTAGTGAGTGTTGTATCCAGCAATGTACTGAAGAAACAATTTTTGAATTTGTATTTTGCTTTTTTATTTTACCCTACCCTTCATCATCAACCTTTTTACTTGTTTATCTCAGGGAATTCAAATAATACATTTAATTCTTGTGCCATCCCAATAGTATCAAAAAGAATACACCCACAAAAGTAACTTGTATCAAGAATTCTAACTGAGCCAGACATGTCAGTTGAAGCATTCTGGCAAGACCTTCCTGACAGTCCACTTCAGCAAGTACATATACCAAACTGACTGGCTCAAAATCAAAATATAGGGCTGCACATCATTTAGCATTGTGGTAATACCTGTATGCAATTCAGAGTATGTTGGTTTCAATATTTTCCACATCTCTAACAGTGCAGCTTGAACATTTTTCAGCTGATAATCAACTGCCTGCACAGATTCAATCATGTATTGCTAATGAGTTCCAGAAATAATCTTTGGAGTCATGGCTATGTACTATTTCTACACTAAACAACAATGTGGGTGAAGAGGCATACATCACAGAGCTTCTGAGAACTGCCTGAGCAATTTCTGAGGAACAGGCTCCATCAGTGACAAACATGTTCATTTCATAGAAATTATATGGGACGTAAACAGCTCTAGAATTTGGCACTTTTATGAGACTGTACATGCTAGTTTTATTTTCTTTGCCAGTACTATCGCCATCTTTCTTCACTAGTCTATAAATTACATTCCTCATGAAGAAACGTCTCTGTTAATACTTGCCCTGTTCACAGAATACCAGAAAAATGTTCCCTGATGCTTCAGTCAAAGTGATGTCCATGAACCTCAAGATGACCCACATCTGTTTTGTGATGAATGTTAGGTGTGCAGTCCAGGATCACAGAACAGTTTTAAACTTGGTCCCAACTGTTATTGTGGTCTTACCTGAAACAAGAGGAATCTTTTTTTCTAGATGGCCTTCCTGAAATAGTGGTCAGATCTCCCCTGGTTCTTTATCCAATGAACTCAATTCAGATGTTAAACTTTCAAATTCTGTCATCACTAACTCAAAAAAATCCCACATTTCTTTGAATATAGACACTTACAGATATCACATAAGACCAAGTGCCGCCCCCCCCCGTCCCCCCCACACACGGTAACGTTTACTGACTCCACACCAGTACATTATTTCTGTCTCAGTGATATCTTCTGCCATTTTACATAGAATTCTAGTCTCAGATTCTTACCAATGCTTTGCATTCTTAAGATATTTCTAATGCTCTCAGGTTTAGTTCAGTATTTGGATATTTGCTGAAAGTCATTAAAGCCTCCAATGTCATGATGAGTTTCAGTCTCTCTCAATAATTTGCAGGAAAAGTGAAATAATGGAATTTGTTTTAAACAGTAGGTAAACCACATTCGCTGAATTCTCCCCCCACACCATCATTCCCAAATAGTTTTCTGGTGTAATCTCCTTCTCTCTTCATTCACTGGGAAGTCTGATTTTCACTTCTAAAAGTCTGTATGCCGCACAACTGCAGACACTTGAGCCTAATTAGCTATGGTATCACTACATAGCCAAGTTTCAAGATCCCCCAGTGAAATCTCAGAACTGTCCATCAGATCAAAACTGACATCCACAGTATATGTGGTGAATGCCACTATCAATAAAGCCTTGTATGAGGTGAGTGAAAAAACCTCATCAAGCATACCATGTAACAAAACAAAAAAGTTCCTCAGTGTTAACAATTGCAGTTCCCCATTGCATTTAAATCCCATGTTCCTCACTGTGGTGCTACAGCTGCTAATTTCACCAACAACCCAAATTCAAAGAAAGGACTCCAAACAAAAAGTAACTGCAAACTCTATGGTATCACAAAGACCAGCTGTGATACATGCTGAAAAGGGACATCTTCCCAAACCTTTGAAGATAGAGTTAGTATATTTTAAATTATTTTTGTTCTAAAAGATACCAAGAAGCCACAATAAAACTGCTCAAGTCCATCTCCTAGGCAAATTGCTTCCCTTCATCACTGTCAGTACGATACATAATTTCCATCATTGCTACAGTATGCCTCCATACTTTGTCCCCTATTACCCTGTTGCATATTGACTTCTCCAATATGCTAACCTTTTGTGGATATATTATATAGATGGATAGATAGATAGATATGTATATCTATATGCATAAATTGTGAGAACATACAAAGGAAATTGATTAATAGCAACTGAATCATAAGAAATTCAACCCCCAAACAAGTACAGGCAGAGATGCAAACAACCACCATCATACCCTCATGCATAGCACTGAGCAATAGATAGACTTTACATGATTTCCTGAGGATCAGAGTGGAGACCCCCCCGTCAACTAAGACTACATCTACACTGCACGCTTCTTTTGGGGCTGTGTAAAATATGTACTTGGGTAGCCCCCCCAACATGGGTATAAGTAGCCATTCCCCACTGCCTCCCCCACAACCAGATCCTTTCCTCACCACAGTGAAAGGCTCTGGCAAAGGGGAGCAGCTGAAGCCTTTGCCTGACATGCTCAGCTACACATCACAGCATGGACGCAGTGTGCTATTCACTGTAGCACATAGCTACATGTCCACTACATGCCACCACGGATGCTCAAATCCATGGACAAGGAGCAAAAGCACATCAGCTGTTTTTAACTGAAGTGGCACATACCATACAGGGAATTAAAGATCAATATCAGCACCAGAAATTGTATTTGGAATTGAATAGGGAACCAGTGCAACATCTGGCGTGCCAGTGTAATGGGTGACCTGTGACTAACATCACTAAACAAGCACTCTGTTCTGCATCAGCTCTAGTGACTGGGTGGGCTTCACAGGTAGGGCCCATGTAGAGCACTTTACAGCAATCTAATTTGGAGGTCACAGGATTGAGTGCATCAAGGGCCACATCAGAGAGAAATGGCCATAATATTTTGGGGAAAAGCAAGTGGAAACAGGAATTTCTAGTCACAAAAGTCTCTAAGTGTACCTGGGGAAATGAACCTCTTTTATAAAGGGTGGGATAATCTCCTATACCAAGTGGGTGGACAGGCATTTCTGCCACCTGGATGCTTCCACCAACCAACCATACTCTCCATCTTATCTGGATTGAGTCTTTGTCAGTTTGTTCTCATGCAAGCCCTTATTTTAGCTGAGTAACAATACTCTGCCCTCTACATTTGATGAAAAGAAAGTGTAGGCCATGGGCCATCAGCAGAATGATAACACTGCAGTCCAAATTGCCTTAAAATGATTTTTAGTGGCCTTACATACACACTGAACAAGAGAGATGACAGCAAAGGACTCCGTGAAACTGCTCCTGAGCATTCTTCCAGTGGATGAGCAATTGCCTTTAATACCGCTATCTGGGATCTCTGTGAACGGTAATAGCAAATACCAAAAGCAATTATCTTTCTTCCAGCCAGGATCAGAGTCAAATCAATGGTATATTGCAGGCTGCTGATTAAATCTAATATGTCCATTCAGACTCTCTGACACTTACTCTTCACTAGGAGATCATCAACCACTGAGACCAGTGCAATCTGAATATATCAAGTAGGATTGAGAGCAGTCACAGAAATCTGAGCACCCTAATTCATCTAGAGTTGTCACTCCACAAACTTCTCAATAGCCTTATCCAAAAAGAACAGGCTAAAAGGACAGTGTATGTGTGCCACAGTTAGGCAGATAAAGCATCAACATCAGGATTATTAGAAGAGGGGAAAATAGCAAAATGACGACGTTTGCCATACATTAAAAATTCAGGTCTAAATGGTCCAAAAATGACTAATGTGATCTGGCTTTATAAAAAGATGGAGGAAATTGAAATATAAAACCCCAAGAACAAAAAATTATGTTCAGGTTATGACAAATCAATAACAGCAACAAAATTACAGCTACTTACAGCTGCTCCCATTTCTTTTTTGTGTCTAAGAACTGCAGTACACAGTGTGAGGACATTGTAGACTAAAATACCTCGTGCTGTGACACTGAAGCATAAATTGGTGAGCTAACAGGATGCAATGGCTCATCACTTCTTTGCTTTTACTGGTTCAATCAATTTCACAGTCAGGGAACAAAACACCTAGAAAATTCTTTCAGGGATCCCAAAAATATAAATATGTGGTACAAAAGGTTTTTTCATACCGATAAGACATATCTATATATATTTATCTATATAGCATCTATATCTCTATATCTATTGCTATATAAAATGTAATTACCCACAAAAGTTTGAGTCCTAACCTATACAAGCCCTGAGACAATGCTAGAGAGAGACATGAAGAACATTAGGCATGTAGCAAATACAAATATCTGCTGCATATTTTAACTTGATATTTCTGTTTGATCCAACCCTTCCCACAGTGTTTTAACAAGTCACAGTAATAATGTCATAGGAAAAATGCTCAGCGATGGATTCCCTCACTTAGGCAAAACTTTTCAGTGAAATCAGGTGGAGTTTTGCTTAAGTAAGAGTGAACCCCAAGCTATCAAATTCATCCAGATCGTACCGTTAATAAATACGTAAATATAAGATTTGGCAAACATTTTACCTTTAATTAATAAAAGCTGACAATAATGCACTTAGTTAAATTTCATTTCGTATCCTATGTTGGAATATGTCAATTGGTAAGAATGATATTCTGTTCCACATTTTCCAATAATGGACAGTGCTTGAAATATCTCCATTGCCTAGAATAGAGACTTTTTCCCCTAGTATATATATGCTAATTTATGCCAACTGAAAATTTGCCTCACGTATTTCATATTAATATGGATACAGTTTTAGATAAATGAGTTGAATTGTTTTTCCTTAAATAGACAATTGAGGAAATACTGAAAACTGCACACTCCACAATCAAAAGCTAAGGTCAAGATTTTTAAAAGTGACTAGTGATTTGGGGCATCTCAGTGTTTAGGCACTCAAGACACCCTAAGGAGGGGCCTGATTTTCAGACATTGGGTGCACAGTATTTGTGAAAATCAGATCATTTTCTAATGTCACAACTGGGGGCAAACCCCAAAATAGAGGTACCCATAATCACAAGTCACTTTTGAAAATCTTGCCATTTATTTATAAATGCAGCAGGTTCGATAACTACCAGCTACTGATTTTCCTGCTTTTCATATGACCAAAGTAGGGTTGGTCAAAAAGTGATTTTTAGCATTATTAGCATGGTCTATTCTTTCTAAAGGAGAGACATACAGCTAGACTGCTCAAAACAAATAATACACACACAATTTTTTAAATTCCATTGAAGGTCAGTAACTCTGTTTCCCTTCTCTCTCCAAGTCAATGGAGTTGCATCAGATAATTTGAACCTTAGATACTCAAATGTAGTTCTGAGTATATTCTAAAGAAATAATACAGCTGTAACATAAAAAGGCATGCTCTTTTGTTCTGTAATTCAAAGGGGTACAGAAGGAAGAGAAAAGAGAACTGCAAACAATTGGTCTTGGAAAACATATTTTTGATGCTTTTGCAGCCTAAAAGGTCTCTCTCTGCTTCAAAAGGCCTCCACACAGTGGGTAAACAAACACAAATTCAGCCACGTTCCTCTGGCATTACTACCTATGCACACAAAAAAGGATTCAAAGTATGATATGATTAAAGCTTTGGGGACTAGGATCACTAAGATTAGGCAGCAGAAACAGCTACATGTACTAACTTACACTGGCAGCAGGTTGTGGTATCTTTTATTCTAACAGCGGTATCTTATCAGTTTCTAAGAGACCTGTCCACTTTTCACATTTTAAATCCCACCACCACATTCAACTGGAGATTACACAAAGAGCAATTTAAAAAAAAAAAAAGAGATATTTTGTCTAGCAAATCCTCAACACTGTGTTCTGAAACAACTTCAGTTGATATTCTATCATAGTAGTCAGGAAATCTAAGCAAAGGGAGGTTTAAACTATAAGAACCAAATTCTGATCTCAAACTCATGGAAGCCTAGTCTCAGGCCTGGTCTACACTACGCGTTTAAACCGGTTTTAGGAGCATTAAACCGATTTAACGCCACACCCGTCCACACTAAGAGGCCCTTTATATCGGTATAAAGGGCTCTTTAAACCGGTTTCTGTACTCCTCCCTAACGAGAGGAGTAGCACTAATATCGGTATTACCATATCGGATTAGGGTTAGTGTGGCCGCAGATTGACGGTATTGGCCTCCGGGCGGTATCCCACAGTGCACCACTGACTGCTCTGGACAGCAATCTGAACTCGGATGCAGTGGCCAGGTAGACAGGAAAAGCCCCCCGAACTTTTGAATATTTCCTGTTTGCCCAGCGTGGAGCTCAGATCAGCACGTGTGGCGATGCAGTTAAAAATCAAAATAAAGAAAGAGCTCCCGCATGGACCATGCGGACGTGATCGCTGTAAGGGCAGGCAAATCTGTTCTATCAGCGCTCCGTTACAGAAGACGAATTAAAAAACATTTTTAAAAAATCTCCAGACAGACGCCATAGCAGGGGCTCAGCGCACTGCTGCGTGACAAACATAACGGAAAGCCCAAGAATCAAATGGACGCTCATGGACTGGAGGACTCAAGCTATCCCACAGTTCCTGCAGTCTCTCTGAAAAGCATTTGCATTCTTGGCTGAGCTCCAAATGCTTCTAGGGTCAAACACAGTGTCCGCGGTGGGTCAGGGCATAGCTCGGCAATTTACGCACCCCCCACCCACCCCCAGAAGTGAAAGGGAAAACAATCCTCTCTTGACTCTTTTACATGTCACCCTATCTTTACTGAATGCTGCAGATAGACGCGATGCTGCAGCACTGAACACCAACATCCTTGCTCTCCCCCCCCCCCGCCATGGGTGGCTGATGGTGCAAAACGACTGGTACCCATCCTCATCATCAGCCTATTGGCACATGGGGCAGTGCAAAAGGGCTAGTAACCATGCTGACTAGCATCCGTCAGGTCGATCAAGGGCGCCTGGCCCTAATTTTTCCTGGTAGATGGTGCAGTATGGCTGATAACCATCGTCATCATAGCAACAGGGGGCTGAGCTCTGTCACCCCCCACCCTTCATGTGTAAAAAAAAGATTCAATTGCCCCTGGACTAGCAGAGGGATGCTGGGCTCCTCTCCTCCACACTCCTTACTGTCCTGTCTGGACTATCATAGCAGCTGGAGGCTGCCTTCCACTCATTTCTCACTAACAAGTCAGTGTGTCTTATTCCTGCATTCTTTATTACTTCATCACACAAGTGGGGGGACAATGCTACAGTAGCCCAGGAAGGCTGGGGGAAGAACGGAATCAACAGGTGGGGTTGTTGCAGGAGCACCCCCTGTGAATAGCATACAGCTCATAATTTCTGCAGGATCTGACACAGAGCAGCTGTGCTCTCTGATACAGTGGTTCTCTAGTACACTTGCCCATATTCTAGGCAGGACTGATTCTATTTTTAGATACCAAAAAGGAGGGATTGACTCTGGGAGTCATTCCCATTGTTTTTGCGCCCTGGCTAAGAGCAGCCAGGGGCACTTATGACAGCAGCAAATGGTGCAAAACAACTGGTAGCCATCATCATCTTTTTACCAATTTATGGATTGGTAGATGGTGCAGTATGGCTGGTAACCATCTCTGCTGTCATGCAAAACCAAAAGCATGCTGCTGTGTAGCGCTGCTGAATCGCCTCTGTCAGCGGCATCTAGTACACATACGGTGACAGTCACAAAAGGCAAAACAGGCTCCATGATTGCCATGCTATGGCATCTGCCAGGGCAATCCAGGGAAAAAAGGCGCGAAATGCTTGTCTGCCGTTGCTTTCCCAGAGGAAGGAGTGACTGACTACATTTACCCAGAACCACCCGCGACAATGATTTTTGCCCCATCAGGCACTGGGATCTCAACCCGGAAATTCCAAGGGGCGGGGGAGGCTGCGGGAACTATGGGATAGCTACGGAATAGCTACCCACAGTGCAACGCTCCAGAAGTCGATGCTAGCCTCGGACCGTGGACGCACACCACCGATTTAATGTGTTTAGTGTGGCCGCGCGCACTCGATTTTATACAATCTGTTTTACAAAACCAGTTTATGCAAATTCGGAATAGTCCCGTAGTGTAGACGTACCCTCAGAGGCGCTCTTCCACACAGGTGCAGGAGCGTAGTCCTTAGGTAACAGTGTGTTAGGCTCACCAATAGTCATATGATCAGAAAAGGTGTCAGGTCTCTCAGATTTTCTCCCACAGCAGAAGTCCATAACATTTTTTAGGCAAATGTCAGGAGTCTGAACCATAACATATGAGCAACACAGTTCGTTGTCACTAACGTTTAAATAAAACAAGTTATTAGAATATGAGAAAATAGCCAGAATGTACTTTAACTGCAGTTTGGTACTAAAAGTTTTAGGACATCAACCAAGGCTCCTCAGATGAGTGAGAGTCATTCTATTAACAACAATGAGCTTCTGATCAGACTTTTCGAAAGGAAAAAAATATACTCTTAAGATTTAAAATTGATGTGTTGCACATAAGCCATGGCTTCAGAGCGCCTTGGAAAATTATTATTTAAAGTTTACATAGTCCCAAGTATAGACTGGGTCTATAAAGCTTACACTCTGTGGGCTCAGTTGTGGTTTTGCCATGAGTTCTGAGAAAGGGGCATACTGACACTACCCCAGGGGCAGACCTATACTCATGCAGCATTGTTCTTCCAGCATACCCATGTGGCTATGCTAGCTAATGTATTTGGTTTGGGAAAAGCCAGGGTTCTGCACATTATTGCCCAACTTCATGGGAAAGGTGAGGGATAATGTAGCAGCTCTGTGGCACAGGTAACTGGCACAAGGGAGCAAGGGGTTGCTGCATATATAGTAAAGATTGCTTGACACTCCCCGTTATAAGACCCTGTTCTTAGCAGGTCAGAACTTTGCCAAACTTTAGCCATGTTGGATAAAGTTTTCCATGCCAAGTGATTTTAAAAAAAATAAAATAAAAAAGCTTCAGCTAAAGCAGTTCAGCTGTTTCTGAGAACAAGATGAAAGAAAAATACATCATTTTTCCCCCATTTTCAAATTCTTACAACCTTTTCACTGAGAAACTCTAGTGCCTCCATACTTTGAGGCGGGTCCCTTCAATTTGGCAGAATCCCTACCCTTGTGTGAGGGATGTGCCTTTTGCCTTGCACCTGTGAACCCCCCCCCCCCCCACACACACACAAATTAGGCTAAGTTTTAACCCTATGAAAAATAGCAGTTTGCACACACTCAGTAGGGACTTTAAGTCAGAGTTTGGCAGCTAAATTCTCAGAAGATTCAATCAGGGCTGAGCATGCTCTAGCCCAGGGATGCAGGAGCTGAGCAGGACTTTCCTGGTAAATTTCTGCTTCCAGCTGCTATGAGCCGTTGTGGCATCACAGGAACCGAGAGCAGGAAAACTGCTCCCTCCTCTTTGCTGCCTCCTCTGCAGTGGGGACATTGACCACAAAAGAGAGACAGTCACAGTGGAATCCAGAAAGGGGTGAGGAATGGGTAGGGAGAAAGATGAAGGAGTTGGAATAGGAACAGAAGGGGAGGGAGGCAGGAGCCACAATGGGGAGTTGGATAGGAGCTGATGGGGAAGAAGGGTAGGAAAGGAGGTAGGTGGGAGGGAGGAGCTGCAGGGGTGGATAAGAGAAGAAGAGGACAGGAGCCAGGGTGGAGTGGTTATGAGCAGACGGGTACAGAGACAGGTAAATGGGCCTGTAACCACTGTAGCACACTCCCTTACATAACCTAGAACTGAACCCAGGACTCCTCACTCTCACCATGCCTCTGCTGTCAGCAAATCTCTCTGCAACACACTGACAAAATGTCCCATCCTCTTTTCCAGCCTCTTTCACATACAGGATAACAGCCTACTACTAATAGCATTCCTATATTAGCTCAAGTGATAGAGATCCATGCTGTAGATTTTAAGGTCTAAGCCCTGGTGATGTCCCAATCTGTGGATTAATATGGTTCCTCATGATGGAAATTCTGTTTTCTTCATTTGGGGATGGGAAGCAGGGCTTTTTTATTTTTTTAAATAGGAAATTGCACACACAAACAAACAACAACAAACTACATTAGAAGAACATGATTAAGGTTGCAAAGTCAAGCACTTGAAGTTAGCAAATGCTAGAATTAAGCTTATCCGTGCAACCATAATGCTCTCTCCTGGTGCATATGCATTATGATCATATATACTTTTTCCCCCCTCCATAGGACCTCTGGCTCGTTCACTGCACTGGATGGACAGAACGCAAATGAATCAGGACTGTGTAAGGAATGAGGCTTCAGTCTGTGGGATCTCTGCTCCATTTGTGGCAAATGTTGGAAGGTGTGCAATGAAAAAGTAGGGAATTATAGGAAGAGAAAGATGGTTTCCTGCCCTGGAGAACTGGATTCTATCCCTGCCTCTGCTACAGATTTCTTGTGTAACGGTGGGCAAGGAATTTAAACAAAAATTTTCACATTTTTCTAAAAGCAGCAAAGAATCCAGTGGCACCTTATAGACTAACAGACGTTTTGCAGCATGAGCTTTCGTGGGTGAATACCCACTTCGTCGGATGCAAGTAGTGGAAATTTCCAGGGGCAGGTGTGTGTGTGTGTGTATATATATATATATATGCATATATATGCATATGCAAGCAAGAAGCAACCTAGAGATAACGAGGTTAGTTCAATCAGGGAGGATGAGGCCCTGTTCTAGCAGTAGAGGTGTGAAAACCAAGGGAGGAGAAACTGCTTTTGTAGTTGGCAAGCCATTCACAGTCTTTGTTTAATCCTGAACTGATGGTGTCAAATTTGCAGATGAACTGAAGCTCAGCAGTCAAATCTGCAAATTTGACACCATCAGCTCAGGATTAAACAAAGACTGTGAATGGCTTGCCAAGTACAGAACCAGTTTCTCCGCCCTTGGTTTTCACACCTCTACTGCTAGAACAGGGCCTCATCCTCCCTGATTGAACTAACCTCGTTATCTCTAGCTTGCTTCTTGCTTGCATATATATGCATATATATACACACACACACACACCTGCCCCTGGAAATTTCCACTACTTGCATCCGAAGAAGTGGGTATTCACCCACGAAAGCTCATGCTGCAAAACGTCTGTTAGTCTATAAGGTGCCACAGGATTCTTTGCTGCTTTTACAGATCCAGACTAACACGGCTACCCCTCTGATACTTGACAGATTTTTCTATTGTGTTCCTCATTTTTTTGGATGCCCAATGTGAGATACTTGGGGCTAAATTTGCAGAAGTGCTGAGCACTCACAAATGCAACTGAAATCAACTTGATCTGTACTTCAAACATATAAAATGCCCAAAGTATGCAGAAAAATCAGTCTAGAGGTCTCAAGACAATTTTTGTTCTAATCACTCTGCCTCAGTTCTCCGCCTGTAAAATGGGAAGATGACTTAATTAATGCTTATGAAGCACTCACATAATATGGCCAAAGGACCATAGAAACACCCATGAAGAAATCAGTAATTATGTATTCAGAACAGAATTTGGATAGTGTGTATTAAATGTGACAGAAATAATGAATTGACTAGTCAGTCACTGAATGAAGCAGGGGACATGTGGAAAAAACAGCATGGGACCATGTAGTTAAAAATTATCATAGAGCAGAGATGGGCAAACTATGGCTCATGGGCCACATCTGGCCCATGGAACCATCCTGCCTGGCTCTTGAGCTCCCGGCTGGGAAGGCTAGGCCCCGTCCCCTCCCCCACCGTTCCTGCCTCCCCCGCAGAGTCACATAGCCACGCGGGCAGCGCTCTGGGCAGTGGAGCTGCGTGCTCCTGCCGAGCAGAGTGACGGCGTGTCTAGCTCCAGCCGGCGTGGCAACCAGACATGCTGTTCTGCTTGGCATGGTAAGTGGGCCAGGACCGGGGCGTTGTATAAGGGGCAGGGGACCCCGGGGGGGCAGTCAGGGGACAGGGGGCGGTTGAACGGGGCAGAGGTTCGGGGTGGGGGTGGTCAGGGGACTGGGAGGTTCCCAGGGGGCCTGTCGGGGGCGAGGGTGTGGATGGGGTCAGGACAGTCAGGGGACTGGGAGCAGGGTGGGTGGATAGGGGGTGGGGTCCCAGGGGGTGGTTAGGGGCAGGGGGTCCCGGGAAGGGGCAGTTAGGGGACAAGGAGCACGGGGAGGTTGATAGGTCAGGGTTCTGAGGGGGGCAGTCAGGAGGCAGGAAGTGGGAGGGGGAGGGAGCGGGGGCCAGGCTGTTTGGGGAGGCACAGCCGGCCCTCCATCCAGTTTTGCAACCCCAATGTGGCCCTTGGGCCAAAAAGTTTGCCCACCCCGTCATAGAGCATACATGATGGGGTTGAACTGATGTCATGCTGACAACTGTATTTCTCTAATTTCCTAACTTTTGAGTGCTTGACTTTGCATCATTAATATTCTTTTAACGTTGAGGTTCCTTAACATACCTATTCTGTGTTTGTAAACCCTACCTATTTACAAGCACTTTTTTAACAATACAAATAGACTTCCTGACTCAAAGAGCTTACAGTCTTTCGACTTAGACTTCTAATGAATTCACTGGATTAAGGATCCAGGCACTAAGGGCAAACAAGAATGCCATAACAAAATGCAATATGGACAAGCACAGGGTCTGGATTTGGGTCTGGCTAGGTCATGTAAGGGCCTATTCCTGCTCTCCTTACCATACACACAAGAAAAGTATCATAGAGCCCAGGAGCACTCGCACTAAAACATATAACTACACACTATTAAATAAACAGCAGATTAGATGAATATTGGGTGATTACAATGGGCCATGTAGAACTAAACTGATAATCTTGTAAACTGAAATAAAGTGACAAAAATAAAATCCCAACCAACAAGCCCACCCTACAAAGAAAAAATGCACATTTAAAGAGCAGATGTGTTACTGAATTTTTCCAGCTGTCGTGCACTATTCTGGGAAATGTCTGGATTAATTTTGATGCTTGAGGATCAGTAATATAAGATGCCCCCTCCTAATATAAAGAGGCAAACAATGCAACAGAACCCTCCCCACCGAACACTTCATTATAAGAAAAATGAGCCAATTAAAAGCAAACAAGCAAGATGGATAGAGAGGGCCAACCCTACTTCCCTTTTTGGTTTCATACGGTTCTTTTATAAAGATGGCTTCAGAAACCAGTGTCAGGTGAAGAATAAGCCCTTACTGATGTAACCATTTCCCCATATGGTGCCTCTGTATCAGCAAGATTGCCGTGCTTAACTGAGCAATTATACTGTAGTTTTATAATATTTATTGAGACATTAGGATACCCAATTCTCCTCCAGATGCAATATGGCCTGCTCTCAACATCTGTATCAGGTACTCAGTCAGGTCCGGTCCTGTAACTGGATATATCCAGACAGATGCCAGCATCTGCAACGAGCCCCACTGGTTTCAACAGGACTCATCACAGGAAAGTAGGACTGCACATATAGGTTTAATGGCAGGAGCAGGGGCTTAGAAAGGGACATTTTGTGGTGCTCCCAGAAGTGAAAATCATGACTCTAGACTCCAAATGATGGAAGCTGACTGTCACAATAACCTTACTAATAACCTTACTACCTACCTACACAGAAGAACTTTCGCATGGGCAGCATGGTTAATGCCTAGGGAACAAAAATGTTAGAGACCTCTGTGTAAAGGTCATCACATCAGTGACTCATGCAAAACCAACCAGTGTTTTACTTTTCTGGTTTTGTTTTTTTGAACTCAGTGGAGAAACAAGACTGATAAAATGATAACGTGGCTGTTAGAGCGTGGGGCAGAGCTCTCAGCTACAGTTACCAAATGCAACAGCACAGAGGATTACAGACTGTATGACTGTAAACAGATTAATCTAAGTCTCCAGATAATCTTTGCAACACACGACTGAAAGGTTAACAAAAGTGGCAATATTAAATGGAATACGTTAGCACTTTTGCACAAACAATGAAACTCCCACATCTCTCAGAAGGGAATAGGGAAGTCTCAGAGGTAAAAATTACCAAGGATGAAATTACAAGTGCTGTATAAATGCTCACTCTGGGCAGGTCCCCAGAGACAGACAGATTTTCTAATGATTTATTTTTAGCCAACTTCACCATCAATGTTTAGTTGACCCTTTGACAGACTGCACTGTGCAAACATCAATTAATCCTCAGATAGACCCTTTTAGATGGATAAGAAAATAATACTCTTCACAGTTCATAGATGGAGAAAGAAAGAGATACAGACACATATGGATTTGCCAAGGCCACACAGTTCACCAGTGTCAGAGCTGGGATTTGAATTCAAAAGTTTCTGTTTCCAAACCATTACTTAAAGCAGGCCTCCTGTGGAGAAGGCTGCCCTCTTCTGGTATGTACATTAAGTAATACAGTATAGACTCAGTATAATATGAATGACAAAGTTTACAAATGAAATCATGTTAATATTTACCTAAACTTCAAGTAAAAAGAGAAATCATGAAAACGTATTCCAAACTAGCAACATGCTATGTCAAATTTAGTTCTTCATTAGCAACAATGAACAAGTTTTTAGATCTGTAAAGTATAAGAAATAAAACAAAACAATTAATTCTCTCTCTTGTATATTACTATGAACTTGAGTTAAGGCAAGGATTGCGTGTCCGGGAAATGATTCACTCAAATATCATACCTGGGAGTGCCTCCCACTCCCAGGTGACAGCTGATTCATCTGCAAATAGACACTATTACTCATCTGGAAATAGGGACAGTTTCTCTACTACATTAACAGGTTTCATCTGCATCACAAAACAAGACCATGGCAAGAAAGCATTCTTCTTTCATATCTTTCAAATAGCAAGACATATGTTTCATAATACAAAAATTGCTCTCACCCCTCCTGAATGCCTCAAGGGCAAATTTTTGAGGAAGCAAAGAAGCACTCTTATAATATACTGTGGTTCAGGAGGATATGAAAAACTCAGCGCCAGATTAATTCTCCTTTGGGCCTGGGGCTATTAGATTTTGTGGGGCCCCTGTATACAAGTCTTTTTCCTTGGGAGGAGTTTGGTGCAGGAGGGGGCTGGGGCAGGGAAGTGGGGTGCAGGAGGGAGCGTGCAGTTGGGGAGGGAGTTTGGGCACAGGAGGGGATTCTAACCTGCTACAGGGGGTTGGGGTACAGGAGGGGACTAGGGCAGGGGATTGGGGTGCAGGAGGGAATTTGGGTGGGGAGGGGGATTCTGATCTGGGGCAGGAGGTTGGGGTAAGGGAGGGAGTGCGAGGCGCAGGCACTTACCACAGGCAACTCCTGGCCAGTGGAGCCTGCATGTCATAACCCCACTCCGCTCCTAGAAGCAGCTGGCTGCTAACACATCTCTGCGGCCCCTACAGGGAGGGGAGTGGGTCTCCATGAGCTGCATGTGCTTGCAAGTGCTGCCCCCGTAGCTCCCGTTGACCGGTTCCCGGCCGATGGGAGCTGTGGGGATGATGCTGGGGGCAAGGGCAGCACGCGGAGCCACCTCCCCTGCCTGGAGCCACAGAGATGTGCCAGTAGCCAGCCACTTCTGGGAGTGGCATGGGGCAACAGCATGCAAGCAGACAGCCTGAGTGCCCTTTTAGCGACCCAGAGATCGCCATCTGTGTTTTATTTTTGTGGGGGCCCCCCCTTGAGCCGGGGCCCTGGGCTGCAGCCCCTAAAGTCCCTGCTTTAATTTGCCTCTGGAAATACTGCCCAGATATTTAGAGTCAAAACAAGAGACAGACCTGGGAAATACAGAAATTTTGATTTACTGTAAAAATGTACAGTATTTGGCCCCTGTTTTAGTAATATACAGAATTCATAGACTTGATGGCAATGGAAGATCCAGGCACACGTAAGAGAGAAGCAGCAGTAATACCAGGAGCAAACAGAAACAGGCATTTACTACTTTGCAGGGAAGGAGAGCTAATGATGGATGACACCAAAAAGACTGAGGTGTTCAATGCCTATTTTGCTTCAGTGTTAATTAAAAATATTAATTGTGACCAGATGCTTAATATAATTAACATACAAGAAGGGGAAAGGAACATAAAGCAGAATAGGGAAAGAACAGGTTAAAGACTGTTTAGAGAAGTTAGATGTCAGGGGAAGCCTGACTAAATCCATCCTAGGGTACTTAAGGAGCTAGCTGAAGCCATCTTTGAGAACTCACAGAGTATGGGTGAGGTCCCAGATGACTGGAGAAGGGCAAACATAGGATCTCTTTTTTAAAGGAGAACAGAGGTCCCAGCGAACTGTAGACCAGTTAGCCTAACTTTAATAGCTGGAAAGATACTGGAATAAATTATTAAACTATCAAACAACTAGAGGATAAGCTGATGAGTAACAGCTAACATGAATTTGTCAGGAAAAATATTGTGCTAAATCAACCTAATTTCCTTCTTAGACAGGAGCAGTAGACATGATATATCTTGGTTTTAGTAAAGCTTTTGACACAGTCCCACACAACATTTTCTTAAGCAAACCAGGGAAATGTGGTCTGAACGAAATTAATGTAAAGTGGGTGTACTATTGGTTGAAAAATCATATGCAAAGAAATACTTATCAAAGGTTTGCATTCAAACTGGGAGGGTGTAACTAGTGGGGTCCTACCGGGTTCAGGTCTGGTACAATTCAATATTTACATTAATGACTTGGAAAATAGAGCGGAAAGTATCCTTTTGAAACATGTAGATGACACCAACTGGGAGGGGTTGCAAGATGACCTTGAGAAATTGGAGAAATGGTCTGAAAAAATTTTTTTTATAAGTGCACAGTGTAACACTTAGGAAGGAAAAAGCCAAATACACAAACACAAAATGGGGAATAACTGACTACACAGCAATACTTCAGAAAAGGTTCTCTGAATTGTAGCGGATATCAAACTGAATATGAACAAACAATGTGACTGAGTTGCAAAAAAGGGTTAATATTCTGGGGCATATTAGCAGGAGTGCAATATATAAGCTATAGGAGGTAAATGTTCCACTGTACTGCGCACTGGTAAGACTTCAGCTGGAGTATTGTGGCCAGTTTTTGGCATCATACTTTTAGAAAGGTGTGGACAAATTGGAGAGAGTCCAGAGGAGAGCAACAAAAATGATCAGAGGTTTAGAAAACCTGACCTATGAGGAACACAGGGTTATGTTTTGTCTCGAGAAAAGATGACTGAGGGGGCGGAACCAATACCAGTCTTCAAAATACATTAAGGGCTGTTATAAAGAGGATGATGTTCTCCATATCCACTGAAGGCAGGTCAAGTTAGTAATTGGCTTAATCTGCAACAAGGGAGATTTAGGTTGCATATGAAGGGGGAAAAAAACGTACTTAACCTTAAGGATAGTTAAGTACTGGAATAGATAGCCAAGGGAGATGGTGGAATCCATGTCACTGGAGGTTTTAACAAACAAGTTCAACAAACACCTACCAGGGATGGTCTAGGTGTACTGCCTCAGTGGAGATGATGATCACAGAATCCTAAAAATTAGATATGGAAAAAGGCCCATGAAGTTATCTAGTCCATCCCTTACATATGACTGTGCCTTACTCGATGTGTGCATGTGCTCATGTGCATGTGAAATAGAAAAATATGCTGCTTTATATTTTCTAGAACATGAACACCCTAATGTCTACCTCTTTCTTTAAGAAAATATCCTATACAATACAGATATTTATTACTTCTCAGACGGACAAACAAAATATGGCTGAGAAAAAAACTGATAGGATTTATAGTAGTTTCTTCCCATTTCCCTCTTACTACAGTATCTGACCAGAAGATAATTTTTAGTACACCTGATCAGCTAATCATTGACTGAGACCCTGTGACCTAGAATAAAGAAACCTCAGCATGTAAGCTCATGCTCTGATACATTCAGGGTAGAAGACCTGACGTTAAAACATCCTTACTAATTCCAAGCCCACTCTCTATAACTCTATTCACACATGTACTTCACGCTGATTAGCTCCACGGGTGGGTATTTTTGTGACCTATTTTAGGCCTACTAGGGCTGTGTATAACAACATTTGTGACCCCAATCTGAAGGTATATTTTAAAGGTGTACCAATTAAAAACTGTCATCTCTAGCCATGAAAAATAAAGTGATCTTTAAATATTAACTAAAGGCTTTTGTACTGTAACTTGGTTGGCAAATAAAGCATAATGAATGTGTTGGGCACAAGCCCTTCCCCAGCCACCACAAATAAAGAGAGGCCAATGAAGTGTATATGCTGGATTTGGACAGGATTTGTGAGGCTGAACAGCGGGGTACTTAGGAGTTGTAAGGTAGGTCTGCACAACAAAAAATGGTTCACAGGCTAGCCCACCCAAGCTAGCTTGAAGCTGCCTAAGCTGGGTAACAATATCAATGAAGTCAGAACAATTCAGGCTTCAGAGTGGGCTAGCAAACAGATTACATACCCAGGGTCTGCGCTGGGTTTGCGCTACTCATGCTAAAGCCAGCTGCCGTCACTTGTATGTTACCCATATGAGGTGGATTCACATTAGCTCAGGTAGACTAGCTCATTCACAGCTTTTGCTACATACACATACCCTTAGAGACTCCCCCCATATATCAACATAATGAGGCTCTGAGGAATAGTGCAAGGATAATCAGGGTGAGAGGGTAGCTGGGGTGATGCTGGTGGAACCAATGGCAACTTCTCCTGCTCCAACCCCAATGCCTCCCACAGACTAAGAGATAGGGGGCAGAAGGGCATTCTGTGGCCTCAGGCCAGTAGCGGCCACAGAGAGGCTCCAGAGCCTGGAACAATTCCCCCACACACACACACACACCACCCACAGAATAACAGGGAGGATCTGGTCCTTAAGTGAGCACAGCAGCTCATATTTCTTTGGATTGATTACTAGCAAGATATGACAAAATTTCTGCATCTTTACTCGAGTACTACTAAATAGCATGGGGTTCAGTCTATGCTGGCTGGTTAGTGCACCTGGGAAGCTGTCCAACAACAGAACTGTGCCCCTTTTAGTTGTTGCAGGAGAAGGAAATCATTTAACTAAAATGCCTTGGCAGTTAAATGACAGACCAGCCACAGCTGCAAAACCGAGCATGCAAGGCAATCTGGAACAAGCAGGCACACAAGTACAGGCAGCCTACAGCTGCAGAATAAAGTGTTAGCTGGAATGTAATATATTCTTCTGCAAAGAGACAAAAATAATGTAAATAGAATCCAATAGCTATAAGAGTCACTACATCCTTTCAACAGATTACACAAATCACAATGCTACTTGATAATTGGACATGATCTTCCTCTAATCGGACAGGCACCCGCAGGAGCTTCTGCCAGTTTAACTAAATGAAGACATTACCTGTGAAAGACATGGGAGCTGCCTGTAATATTTTATGAATATTATATGCCCCTCTGTTATTTTGCTAGTCATTGTAGAACTACCAGGGCTTAATTCCAGCAGGAATTTCTGCAGGAAAGGGGACAGGCATTTCAGAAAGCCCCATTTACCCATATTTAAAGGGACAATACAGGCATCATTTCCTTCAAAGTTTACCTCAGATCATGCTAAGGTCACCTGTCTGGCTGATAACCCCAGGAATGGGGGGTGGTATACACAGGGGGCCTCCATGTGGGAAACTGGAAGAATGAACTTTGGGGCTGATAAATGGACAAGCCTGAAACACAAGGGGGAGAGACAAAAACTGACAGAAAGGAGAATGAACCACAGTCCCCAGAAGTAGGGGCATCTGGGAAGATAAACCTATAAGACTACCAATGGGGCGATTCTTGCTAAGAAAAATATGCATGTAGACTCTGTGTGTTGTGTTAAGAACCCTTTTCTCTCCTTATCCTTTGTTCCTACTGCTGAGATTAAACACCACTTTATTTAGAAAAGGCTGTTTTGGGTCACTGCATTCCACACTGGTCCAAGCTCCCTAAGGGAAAAAAACTGCTGAGCATTCACAGTTGGTACATGGAGAACAGAAGCCCAGCACTCAGTCTAAGAGTGGGAGAATCACAGGATTCCACTCCAGGGACCCTGGTAAAGGGTTACGGTCTCAAACCTGGAAGGGGTGCTCTTAGAGAGAGAGAGACACCACAGAAGGGCCCAGAAGTGCAGTTAGACCTGAACCACGACAATACCATCTCACATCCAGGCAAGAAAAATAACTAGACAATACCTTAGAACAACAGCGCGGCAAAGTGCCAGGTACATTTACCATCCCAGGCATAAAAATCAACATACCAGCCTTTATGACACTGATACTGTTAGTGAAATGACTAAAGGGGAAGATCAATTGCCATTGGTGAGAAGAATTTTGCCTAGATTATATTACACGCTGATGACAAATGACATTGATTGACATGACAATGACAAATACTGGCCATTAAGTCCCACTAAGCACCATTAATTATTAAGTCACACAGCTATATTACTTCTCTGTTGTTAACAAAGAATGTTGCTTAGTTCCACAAGAATTAAAAAAAAAAAGTTATTCACAGTATTATAACAATACATAGCTGCTATTATAGATTTAGGTACACACACTAAATAAAGAGTATATACCCATAAGCTCTAGGCATCTCTGATAGAATTTAAAAATTCAACAAAATTAATGCCCAAATATACCTGAAGTGCAGAAGCATAAGTAAATATAATCCACTACCAATAACCTAAAGTCTCATGCCACCCTCCCATCCCAACAAATTCCCTTCTCGCCTCCCAGTATTGTTAGGGCGGAGTTGGGGTAGGGGAAAGTGGGGAATTAGCTTTGTATCTAGAGAATGAATTCCCAAGTTGTGGATTCCTCAGCAAATGATCAGCCAGCAACAGCACATTCTCATCTATACCAATGGGACTGCAGCTCATGCACTTTTGCTATGTTATGGCAGTTTGGCGCAGAGAGAGAGAGAGAGAGCGCGAGAGCGAGCACACACTCATCTCTCAAGTAGATCAGGAAACGTGGAAAGGCTGGATTTTGTCTCCTGTCCTCAATACTACTGCTGCTGCTCCAGCTGCTGCAGGGGACGTCTTTCAGGTTCTTGGGGTTTGCTTAGCTCTTGCGAGCTGTTGCTTTTTTTGCACAAGGCTCTCTGTTTTTGCTTATGCACAGCTCACAGCATTCTGATTACAATAATTACATGTGGAAAACCTATGTTAATGCAATGTCTGAGTTGCAATTTTACATGCACAGACATTAGAGTTCAAAATTCTGTTTCCTACAGCAACTGTAGCTTAGTAACCCTTGTGCATAAGCAGAATTTTGCATTACTGCAAACACATTATGGTGTGAATATTTATGCCAAATACTGTAGATGGGACAGAATCAGAAAACCTGATGTAGGGAGGTATGCATTATATTTGCACCACTGAGGTTAAATGCTCCCCCAGTCAGAGAACGTACCATGAGAGAGAAAGAGGGCAGGTGGTGGTTTGACTGTTACCCTGCCTCGGAGATCCCATAAAGGAAAGGGGGTGGCTTTAACTCCTTCCAGGAGCAGGAATTACTGCAGGGAGGCACTGAACAATGGCACACAACAATTTCTATTCCAATCAATGCTGGCCCCAAGCACTGGAATAAGGGAACCTGTAGTTGCTTTGTTCCATCACAACCTCTTCCCCTGGTTTATTTCTGACAACGGGGCCCTCTAGCAGAACAAACCCCAGGTTGAATTTGGCACTACGTTTATTTATATTTAGTTAGATTTATTTTACTAAAATTGCATAAAAAAACATGTCAGTTGTGGTATTGCTGATACCTGCAGAGGATTCAGTTACAATTGCCAAAGCTGTAATATTTATTCTTCTTTGAGTAATTGCTCATATCGATTCCAATTAGGTGTGTGCGCTCTGCATGCATGATCGTTGGGAGATTTTTACCCTAGCAACATTCGGTGGGTCGGCTGAGGCGCCCCCGGGAGTGGTGCCTTTATGGCGCCGGATATATGCCCCGGCCGACTCAGCGCCCCCTCAGTTCCTTCTTACCGCCCGTGATGGTCGTTGGAACCGTGGAGCACAGCTTAGCTGATCTCTACTCTCTCTAGCATTTGCTTTAGTACCTGTTAATAGTTTCTGATTAGTTGTTAATAGTTGTGAATTATTTAGTATAGTTATAGTTTAATTAGCAGGAGGGAATGGGGTCTTCTCCCTTCTCCCCTATCCCGGTACCCAGGCCCACGCCTGGGTCTCCGGGCTTCAAACCCTGGTCGGCTTAACAGAGGCCGATGCCAACAGGAGACCCCCATGACTCTTGCCTAAGGTGTCTGGGGGAATCCCACCAAGCAGACAAGTGTCGCATTTGCAAAGCCTTCAAGCCGAGGACCAGGAAGGAGCAGGACTTTAGACTGAAGCAGCTCCTTATGGAGGCAGCACTTAGCCCGCTCCCTTCCTTCACACACTGAGACTTGGCACCTACATCCTTGGTACTGAATGCCCCCGCGGCACTGACTGGTCTGGCACCGCGTTCGGACTCTACCAAAGACTCACGGTGCCAGATCTCCCCGGCTGCGAGTCTTTGGTAGAGTCCGAACGCGGTGCCAGATCTCCCCGGCACCTCCACCACCATGGCACAGGTCTCTATCTCCGAGCCAGAAGAAGCAGCTGCACAAGCAGGTGCCAGCCACTTCTTGTTTGTTGGTGCGACAGCCGCCGACACTTCCCGCACCACAGTTGGAGCCACATCCATTGCCAGGGCGCATAGGACAAATATTGGCTCCTGCACTGTCGACTCCAGCGCCGGAGGGGCCGTCGAGTCTGGTGCACAACGCGGTCGAGCTGAGACTACCCTCCACACCGGAGACCTTTTCAACGGCACAGGACTTGATCGCGTTCACAGAGCTGAGTCCTCTGCAGCCAGCAACACCTCCGGCATGGACAGTGCTGTCGAAGGGAAAGCCGTCCCTCCTTCATTCAGCGATGGTGATTGCATAAGGACAACACCGGTCTCAATCTTCTTCTTCCCAGCATCCATCATGGCGTCGCTTGCAGTCCCAGCACCATTTTCGTTCTTGGCGCTGGTCATACTCGCGAATCCACTCCGGCTCGCGGAGATCCAAATTGCATTATGGCCGGCACCGCTCCGACTCCTGGCACCGCTCAGAGCGGCACTCAACCTGAAGCTGATCCTGACGCCGATCTCACCAGGGTCACCATCAAGATCCAGATCAGGCTCCTGGTACCAATACAGGCACCAATCGACATCTCGGTACCGTTCTGCCTCATGGCACCAGTCCTCGGCACCACGGCACCGTACAGCACCAGGGTACTCGGCACCAGCGCGTACAGCACTGCCTAGGCGATCTCCCTCCGCCTCTGCATCGTTGCACTCGCAAAGTGGCTAACATGCCCAGGACCAGGGCGAGGGCGGTACAGGCCAGTGGCTAGAAGGAGGCCTGGACCCGGGCCACGAACACCCACAGTGGTCCTTTTGGATCCCCTGGGCATACCATCAAGCCCAGGGGGCTCCCCTTCAGGGGCTTCCCATTCCGCCTCTTCAGAGCCCCGAGTACTGGAGGCGACGGTGACTCGCCCTCCCCAGGGAGGCTCTGAGGCAACTGCTCCAGTGCCAATGCAGGCCCACACTCCTAGCATGATGGACCTTGAGCAACAAGATCCTCCACAAGAGGACCTCACACAGGACCTTAGTCCCAGGGGTATCTTCTTCATCCTCGCCTGATGAGGCAGTGCTGGGGACTACGCCTTTCCTCCAATCCTGCTAGTCCACAGGGTCCTAATCAAGCTGCACAGGGACAGAGCCCATCCGATTCTGGTCACCCCGGCATGGCCCAGACAGCCCTGGTATACCACTCTCCTACAGTGGTTGGTGGACACCCCGATTCCACTCCCGCTGTAGCCAGACCTGATCACTCAGGATCACGTTTGACTCTGCCATCCCAACCTGCACTCTCTCCACTTCACAGCGTGGATGCTGCATGGCTAAATCAGTCTGAGCTGTGCTGTTCTCACCTCAGTCCATAAGATCCTTTTGGCTAGCAGGAAGCCCTCTACCAGGTCCACATACTTGACCAAGTGGAAGCATTTTTCCTGCTAGTGCGCCCGGAATCATACGATCCCCCTACAGGCATCAGTACCTATCATCTTGGACTATCTCCTGTCCTTAAAGCAGCAGGGCTTGGCAATATCTTCCATCAGGGTGCACCTGGCAGCTATTTCGGCTTTCCACCCATGCAAAAACGGGCACTCTGTCTTCTCCAATCCCATGGTCAGCAGATTTCTCAAGGGGTTGGAGCACCTGTTCCCACAAATTCGACAACCGGTCCCCATGAATTCGACAACCAGTCCCTACGTGGGATCTTAACCTGGTCCTATCCAGACTCATGGGTGCCCAGTTCAAGCCGATGGCCACCTGCTCGCTCCTGTATCTTTCCTGGAAGACCGCCTTCCTCGTAGCTATCACCTCGGCGAGGCGCGTGTCTGAGCTCAGGGCACTCACATCGGAACCACCGTATATGGTGCTCCACAAGGACAAGGTACAGCTGCGACCCCACCCAGCCTTCCTCCCTAAGGTGGTGTCTGCCTTCCATGTCAACCAGGACATATTCCTCCCTGTTTTCTACCTAAGGCCGCACGCCTCTCGACGGGAGCAACAGCTGCACTCCCTAGACGTTCGTAGGGCCCTGGTCTTCTACACTGATCGAATGAAACCCTTCAGGAAAACGTCACAGCTGTTTGTTGCTGTGGCAGACCGGATGAAGGGCCTTCCGGTCTCCTCCCAGCGCATCTCGTCCTGGATCACATCATGCATCCGTGAGTGCTATGACTTGGCTGGTGTCCCATCTACGCATCTTACCACCCCACTCCATGCGGGCTCAGGCTTCATCCTCTGCTTTCCTGGCGCATGTGCCCATTCAGGAGATATGTAGGGCAGTGACTTGGTCATTGGTGCATACCTTTGCCGCCCACTATGCGATAGTGCAGCAGTCCAGGGGTGATGCTGCATTTGGCTCAGCGGTCCTTCACTCCGCAACATCTCACTCCGACCCCACTGCCTAGGTAAGGCTTGGAAGTCACCTAATTGGAATCGATATGAGCAAGCACCCGAAGAAAAGATGGTTACTCACCTTTGTAACCGTTGTTCTTCGAGATGTGTTGCTCATAGCCATTCCAAACCTGCCCTCTGTCAGAGTAGCCAGCAAGAAGGAACTGAGGGGGCGCTGGGTCGGCTGGGGTATATATCTGGCGCCGTAAGGGCGCCACTCCAAGGAGCGCCTCAGCCAACCCACCAAGTGTTGCTAGGGTAAAAATCTCCCGACTATCGTGCATGCAGTGCGCGCACACCTAATTGGAATGGATATGAGCAACACATCTCGAAGAGCAACAGTTACAAAGATGCGTAACCGTCTTATACAGCGGCTCTCAACCTTTCCAGACTACTGTACCCCTTTCAGGAGTCTGTCTTGCATATACCCTACTTTCACCTCACTTAAAAACTATTTGCTTACAAAATCAAACAAACATACCAAAGTGTCACAGCAGACTTTGTCATTTTTACCATATAATTATAAAATAAAATCAATTGGAATATAAATATTGTACTTACATTTCAGTGGATAGTATATAGAGCAGTATAAACAAGCCATTGTCTGTATGAAATCTTAGTTTGTACTACTTGGCTAGTGCTTTTTATGTACCCTGTTGTAAATCTAGCCAAACATCTAGATTAGTTGATGTACCCCCTGGAAGACCGCTACATATCCCTGGGGTACATAGACCCCTGGTTGAGAACCACAGATTTAATATACCAAAAACTCTTAGGCTGCAATTGTACCATCTTGCTACTAATGCTGTAATGATTCAAAATTACCTAGGTCAGGTCACTAAGCCTGCTCTCATTGTACCTAGGCAGCACCTGATTCTTTCTTTCAAGGGGAAAAATCAATTGTGAGCCATTTCAAGGTTTTAAATTAGCTGCATTAGCCTCTAATCAAGAGAACTGCAAAACCTTATGGTTGCTGCCTTTCCCCAAGCAACAGGTATCCAAGCAGTGAAACCGAGATCCAAGCAAGAGGCTTGGTTTAGGCTTGACTCAGTGATTGGTCCAATTAGCTAGCCAGATGGACCTCTGGAGGAAGAAACCAGCTCTGTTCCTCCTTACCACCCCCAGACCCTAGTTACTAGCCTAAGTGGTTAAAAGAGCTATGCAGGGATAGAATTGAGCAACACTCTCCATTATGCTGAAGCTAGTGTTGAGTGGTGGGCAATGAACCCATGCCAACTGACCCAAACTACAGTGGTTATCAAGAGTGGAACTGAGCCCCCAATTCATCATGTTCAGCTCCTCCCCTTCACGTGCAGCAGCAAAATGAGCTAGAAGACAGCTCTTCCCATGGGATGTGAAGGAAAACCTCCTAGGATGCTGCAGAAGCCATCAAACAGTAGGAGACAGTATAGAGCATATATCGTGGGGGGTGAAGAAAAGGTGAAATATGGAAAGAGAAGAGAAAAAAGGTAAAAACAAGCAAGTAACAGAAAGGGAGAAGAAATACAGCACAGCAGGATAGAAAATGGAGTGGGGGGGGAGAGGAGAACAGTCAGAAGGGATACAAAGAAATTCAAGTATAGGTTACATTAGAGGGCCTCTTTCCCCTAAAAATAGTCTCAGATGAGTACAGAGGATGGAGCCAAAGAAAAGAAGGAGGGAAACGTGGATTATTTAATTTTGGAGCAGAAATTCTCTTTCTGTTCAGTTTAGCTACCAATCTACTTAATTATCACTAGTAAGCAGACAGGTATCTGAAAGAATCTGAAACATCGCCTCTTTTTAAACATTAGACTCATCCCTCTTTTGGAAGGGTGTGAGAGGAAGAAGTCCCTCAAAGACAAAAATTAAATGAAAAGCCTGGATAAAAAACAAAAAACTTTACCAAGGCAAGTGTATCTACAGAAATACCTTGTGACTGACCAAAACCCACATTAAAAGTCACAGGTCCAGATCTTCAGCTGCTGTAAATCAACACAGTTCCACTGCATTTCTGGTTGACCGTGCTGATTTACACTCACTGATGGTCCAGCCCAGAGTAAAAAAAATCAATGTGTTTTATCTGTATGCAGACCTGATTCCTGGAAGAGTGAAAAATCAGCACAAGATCAGTTTGCCATGCACTGCAGGACACGTTATTTCTTCAATTTTAGTGGAAATATCGGCCACATTCTGCTTCATTATCTAAGGCTTTTTTACCTAAAATCTCTCCGTATATAGAATCATGGAATCATAGGACTGGAAGGGATCTCAAGAAGTTGTCTAGTCCAGGCCCCTGCACTCAAGGCAGGATAGAGTGTTATCTGGACCATTCCTGACAGGTGTTTGACTAACCCTGCTCTTAAAAATCTCCAAGGATGGAGATTCCACAACCTCCCTAGGCAATTTATTCCAGTGCTTAACCATTCTGACAGTTAGGAAGCTTTTCCTAATGTCCAACCTCAACCTCCCTTGCTGCAATTTAAGCCCATTGCTTCTTGTTCTATCCTCAGAGGTTAAGAAGAATGATTTTTCTCCCTTCTCCTTGTAACAACCTTTTACGTACTTGAAAACGGTAATCATGTCCCCTCTCAATCTTCTCTTTTCCAGACTTAACAAACCCAGTTTTTTCAATCTTCCTACATAGGTCATGTTTTCTAGACCTTTAATCATTTTTGTTGCTCTTCTCTGGACTTACTCCAATTTGTCCACATTTTTCCTGAAATGTGATGCCCAGAACTGGACACAATACTCCAGTTGAGGCCTAATCAGCGCGGAGTAGAGCGGAAGAGCAGCAAAGAATCCTGTGGCACCTTATAGACTAACAGACGTCTGTTAGTCTATAAGGTGCCACAGGATTCTTTGCTGCTTTTACAGATCCAGACTAACACGGCTACCCCTCTGATACTAGAGCGGAAGAATTACTTTTCGTGTCTTGCTTACAATACTCCTGCTAATACATCCCAGAATTATGTTTGATTTTTTTGCAGCAGTGTTACGTTGTTGACTCATATTTAGCTTGTGGTCCACTATGATCCCCAGATCCCTTTCCGCAGTACTCCTTCCTAGCCAGTCATTTCCCATTTTTATGTATGCAACTGATTGTTCCTTCCTAGCAGAGTACTTTGCTTTTATCCTTGTTGAATTTCATCCTATTTACTTCAGACCATTTCTCTAGTTCAGGGTAGGCAAACTATGGCACGATTTTCAGTGGCACTCACACTGCCCAGGTCCTGGCCACCTGTCGGGGGGGTCTGCATTTTAATTTAATTTTAAATGAATCTTCTTAAACATTTTAAAAACCTTATTTACTTTACATACAACAATAGTTTAGTTATATATTATAGACTTATAGAAAGAGACCTTCTAAAAACATTAACATGCATTACTGGCACGCGAAACCTTAAATTAGAGTGAATAAATGAAGACTTGGCACACCACTTCTGAAAGGTTGCCGATCCCTGCTCTAGTTTGTCCAGATCATTCTCCAAAGCACTTGCAACCCCTCCCAGCTTGGTATCATCGGCAAACTTTATAAGTGTACTCTCTATACCGTTATCTAAATCATTGATGAAGATATTGAACAGAACCAGACCCAGAACTGATCCCTGCGGGATCCCATTTGTTATGCCCTTCCAGCATGACTGTGAACCACTGATAATTACTCTCTGGGAACAGTTTTCCAACCAGTTTTGCACCCACCTTATAGTAGCTCCATCTAGGTTGCATTTCCCTATGACATACAGCTCCTCAAAGATCATCAACCCTCCTAAACACATTAGATTTGCTGTGTTATGGGTGTGGAGTTAATATAAAAATCCATTCTATACTCTGCATCTCATCTACCATGGAGTGCCAAGCACTTCCCTCTCACAGTAAATCTATTTAATTAGATGTAAACACACTTCCCCCACTTTCTCAGATGCCAGCCAAGAATCCCACAGTTGATTCCCTCTCAGCTACCAGCTCTCATAAAAATAAACAAGTTACATTGAAGACACAGCACTAATTATTTATGTATTTAATTAAGAATCAGGATTTTCTGACAGAACACCATGAGGCCAAATTCATTCCTAGTGTAAATAGACAGAGTAACTGTAAGGAAGCATTTGGCCTAAGTGTCCAGTCAAACACCAGGATAGATGGTACGACTCACCAGGGAGTGAGGCTACTTCCAATCATAAAAAACCATGGATGGGGGGGAGGGGCAAGGGATCTGCACAGAAACTGTGCCTGTGCACTAGCTTTGGGGTACTCTGTCCTTCCACACACCCCCATCAGGCTTCCAGGCTGCATGGCTACAATAGGTTGACCAAGGCAGCCCCCAGCCAGCAGTTCCCCGGGTTTCCCCCTTTAGCGGAGCTTTCGCACAGTAGTGGCTCTGTAAAAATGTCGACGTAGCCTGAAATTGCAGGCCCATCTCTCAGGGTAACTGTGGAGGGGACCAGAAAGGAAACAAAGGGGCAGCTGGGTGGAAGCGGGGAGGGAAGTTAAAGAGCATCTTCCCAGAAGAGCTTCAAATTCCACAGAACCAGGGCTCTGGAGCTTATGTGCTCAGCAGGGTAGACACCTATTGGAACTTTTCATTTTCCTTGGGGCCTACAGGAATGGGGTTTCCCTCTGCACACCTCCTAAGGTGTATAGCTGTAGAGATGATCTCCTGAAGACCTTAATGGATTAAAAGATTGTCTTAAAAAAAAAAAAGGTAGGAGCAGTAGCTCCTACTTCAAGTACCTAAAGCAGTGCATGTCTCTGAACTGAAATGAAAAACGTAGAACTGTGAATCACAATAATTCTTGTCATCTATTACAGTGGAAAAACAAAAACAAAAAAACCTGCCAAAGACTCTTGGTCCTCAAACACTTTTTTTTTTTTAAAAAGGGTTAACCTTCTCAGTGACAGCACAACAGCCCTGCTGTTAACGGTGAAACTTACTCCTGTGCAGAGGGCCAGCATAAAGGCCTTTGTAACATTTAAACTTTCAAAATTCAGCTTAGGTGGAAGAGCGGGGGAGGGATAGCTCAATGGTTTGAGCATTGGCCTGCTAAACCCAGGGTTGTGAATTCAATCCTTGAGGGGGCCGCTTAGGGATCTGCGGCAAAAATCAGTACTTGGTCCTACTAGTGAAGGCAGGGGGCTGGACTCGATGACCTTTCAAGGTCCCTTCCAGTTCTAGGAGATAGGTATATCTCCAATTATTACAGGCCTTGTGCTGCTCTTCTACAGAGAGGCAAGTTTCACCCAAAATTCAGATCTTACAAGCATTTATCATCAAAAGCTGGTTAATATCCACCATGCAAATCAGACATTCAACTTCTGTTTTTTTAAAGCAGAACTGTTTTCCATTTATTATAAACTTTAGCTTTCTATGGTTTTGTTAATTTGTAATAACATTTGAAGCTGTATTTATAGTGCATGTGTTTTCCTTTTGCAGTTCTAAGGCTTGGCTACACATCTGATGTGAGTTTCAACAGGGAAAATCAGTTAGTAATGCACAGGTAGTCTGTGCTTCAGAGATATCTAGAGACCGTTTTGCAAAGCATGTAGCTAATCAACTGTTTTTATTTGAAACTTCCTTTGAAGCATCTGATGAAGAGGATTCTGGGACACATCTGAACTTTTGATGAGTCAGCTGGTGTGGCTCAGCAGGAAACAACAAAGTCAATAATCTGGAGCCAAAGGAGTAAGATGGTAGCAGCTGGCACCTTCAAGAGTTCCATGGCTCTTTGCCTGCAGTTAGTTAATGGCTACTATTGGTTGGATAATAGATCAACTTTTTTTTTTATTTCTCTTGATCAGCTAGCTATGTACTGCCAACCAACAGACCATAAATTCAATAAACGAGCAGATAAGGATGTGAAAGGCCCAGCAGAAATAAGAATTTACAGAGTGCAAGAGGGTGCACCACACAGGTATCTGTGAGATATGAGGCAAGAGAAACAAACTGTTGTGATGACACAAAACCTAAATGTTGGTGGATTGTCTGGGGAGATCCCGAGATTCCCTAGATCAGTGGTCCCCAACCAGACGAAGAACCGTGGTGGCGGTAGAGCATCCACCGAAATGCTGCCGAATTTCGGCGGCAATGCCTCTCAATGACACCGCTTGTCAGCGGCAAGCAGCGTCATTGAGAGGCGTTGCCGCCGAAATTCGGCGGCATTTTGGTGGATCCTCCACTGCCGGCCAGGATGCAGGCGCATTTAGAGGCCCCCGCAGGCACCATGGTGCCCGCGGGCACCACGTTGGGGACCCCTGCTCTAGAACTTCATATATCACACTATTAATAAAGGAGTATTTTAATAGCTTGGGCTAGCAACCTATCATGGCAGGATTGAGTACACAGAAAGTTTTGGCAACTGGGGTATGAACCTGCATAAGGTTCATACCCCTGTGAAAGGTGGGAGGAGGTTGGTTTGGGTAGAACATTTTCACAAAGAGAAATACCCTCCTTAGAGAGACAACTTTCCCTCTAAATTTCTCCTGCAGTCAGCAACCATTTAGGTGACCTAGGCAGTTGCCTAGGACACTGGGATTTGGGGGGCACCATTTTCTTCGGCAGTGACTGCAGCGGCCAGATCTTTGGCCACCCCGGTCGCTGTCGGCATTTAGGCGGAGGGAGCTGGGGCAGGGGAACGTGGGGAGGGCCACCTGCGGCAAGTAAGGGTGGGGGGCGGCATGCAGGGGAACTCCCCGCCCCAGCTCACCCCTGCCCCGCCTCCTCCCCGAGCACACCATGGCTGCTTCACTTCTCCCACCTCCCAGGCTTGCGGTGCCTAAGCTGATTGGCGCCGCAAGCCTGGAAGGCGGGAGAAGTGAAGCAGCCACGGCGTGCTTGGGGAGGAGGCGGGGCAGGGGTGGGGGGGGTCTTAGGGTGGAGGGTGGGGAGCTGCCGCAAGGGGGGCACCTCAGGGTGGGGGCATAGGGGGGTGCAAGGTGGAAGTTTCGCGCCCTAGGCAAAACATCCTTGCACCAGCCCTGCCTGCAGTGGTTCCTGCCTCTCCCTTAACCATGACAACAAGCTCAGCTATACAAACTATACAAGCTATACATCAGCAAGTTGCCTCCACATTGTTCTCCGGGTACGTAACTATGGTTTTGCTTATGAGGAACCATCCAAGACACCCCATAAGCCAAAATATGATGTTGCATTCTAAATGTCACAGGAAGAAGACCACAAAGAGGAAGATGAGGCATTTGGGCTCAGCCCAGAGGCAGCTGGTTGTAGCAGGAAATGGGTGTACAGACACAAGCTGATGCGGGTAATCGTGAGAAAAGTTAGCAGGCAGGTAAAGGGGAAGGAAGGAAGGAAGGAAGAGTGGGAGAAGAAGAAGAAGTGGGAGAGTGTGACAGACATCTAGTAGGTCAATTATGACAAAAAACAAGAGATCACAACTTTCATTATAACTAGCTGGGACAGTCCCTTTAAACTGTGACATTTCTGGTAAATCAGGATATCTGCTCATCTAAAAGATTATCATCATGAATGATGTGTAGACCTTAGGACCTGTCCAACACTGAGCCCAATTTTGCAATCCGAACTCACACTGGGTAATACTGTGAATGATCCAAATTAACTGAGCAGGGCTACAGAATCAGGCCTATTTGAATAAGCACTGCTAAAAACCCTATCTTGTTCCCCTAGAAGTAAAGAGCAAAATCCTCACTGGAGGAAAATCAAGCCCTAGACGTCAGATCCAAGTTTAAAAGTAAATATCCTTTGAATTTTATTCAACCATTAGCGTCATCTGTATTTTACTTCTCTAATATCAAGAGAATGGGTTTGTACCAGCAGCTCTTGTAAAATCCCTATTAGCTCACAGTGGCTTTTAGATCACACATGCACACAGCTCGATTCTGATTTCCTGGTGGAGTAAATTGGGGATAACTCCATTCAAGTTTATATTGGTAACTTCATTAAGTTAATAAACTTCAGTAATCAGGCGCATAGAGTACATTTTGTCATTTAAATAATCTGTTTTTATTTCTGCAGAAAATGTGTGTACAGTAGTGGTTATAGTAGTCCTGCAGAAAAGAAGTCAAGACAGAGGACCATAATTATGGTCAGAAAAAGTTACTGTTAAAGTGACAGTAGTTGCGGGGGGGGCTCTATTTATTCTCAAGTTACCTCACATAAGTGATTATTGAATCAATAAGGCAACTCTGAAGATGCAATGCTCCTTGAATAAATTTACTTCACTGTTATAAACAATTTAAGAAACATAGTAACTGGTAAACACAGTGATCCCTAGACAGTACAGGTATGTCTACTCTGCAGCTGGAAGGTGTGATTCCCAGTACAGTAAGACAGTTTTGCACTAGCTCTGCTCGAGCTAGAACTCTAAACATAACAGTGTGGACGTTGCAGCACCGACAGCAAATCAAGTTAGCCACCTGAACTTGGACAGGCTTGGACTCAGGCAGTTAGCCCAAGCCACTGTCCTCATGGCAACAGCCACACTGCTAGATTTAGCTCACTAACTGGAGCAGAGCTAGCACAAGTCTGTCTACCCACACCGGGAATTACACCTTGTTGCTGCAGTGCAGACATACCCTAGGTTTTATTTTATGGAAGTTATCCAGCCTGTGTTATGCAGGAGGTTAGACTAAGTGATCACAGTGGTCCTTCTGGCCTTAGAACACGGGTGGGCAAACTACGGCCCTCGGGCCGCATCCGGCCTGCCAGCCATTTTAATCTGGCCCTCGAGCCCCCACTGGGGAGCGGTGTCTGGGGCCTGCCCCACTCCGATGCTCCAGCGGGGGAGCAGGATCGGGGGCTGCTCCCAGAAGCAGAAGCATGGCCCCACTCTGGCTCCTACATGTAGAGGTAGCCAGGGGGCTCCACTCTGCATGCTGCCTCCTCCCCAAGCGCTGCCTCCTGCAGCTCCCATTGGCCGGGAATCACAGCCAGCGGGAGCTGCGGGAGCAGTGCCTGCGGACAGTGCAGCAGGCAGAGCCAGAGAAGGGACATGTCACTGCTTCTGGGAGCCACTTGAGGCAAATGCCACCCGGAGCCTACACCCCGGAACCTCTCCCCAGCCCCACCATCCTACCCCCAAATCTCTCATCCCCAGCCCCACCCCAGAGCCCATGCTCCCAGATGGAGCCCTCATCCCCCCACGCCCAAACCCCTGCCCCAGCACTGATCCCCCTCCCGCCCTCCAAACCTCACGATCCCAGCCCAGAACACCCTCCAAACCCCAAACTCTTCATCCTCACTCCAGAGCCCGCACCCCCAGCTGGAGCCCTCACCCCCCCTCCGCACCCCACTCTCCCACCCCAGCCCAGAGCCTGCTCCCACACCCTCAACTCATTTCTGGCCCCATCCCAGAGCCTGCACCCCCAACCAGAGCCCTCACCCTGCCCCCCCCCACATCCCAACCCCAATTTTGTGAGCATTTATGGCCCGCCATACAATTTCTATTCCCAGATGTGGCCCTCGGTCCAAAAAGTTTGCCCACCTTGCCTTATAATCTATAGGCACAAGAGACTAGATACGTATCTCAAAAAGGTGGGTAAATATTAACCATATTTGCACAGATAGGGAACAGGAAGGCACACAGAGGTTAAAGCCCAATTTTTTCAGAGTGGCTGCTGATTCCGGCTCTCTCAGTTTTTAGATATCCAGCCTGAGACACCCTGTGTTTGCTTTTCAGGCATTCTGAGCAGCAGGAGCTCCTACTGTAGTGAGGAGTGCTGATTGCTTCTGAAGTTATGATTCAAGAGGTTTCAAATGGGCACCCAAAAATTGAGGCACTCAAAAGCAGTGGCCACTTTTTGACCTAAATGACTTACTTAACATCATATATTGAGTCAGTTGCAGAACTGAGAGTAAATCTCAAGACTTCTGACTCCCAATCCTGTCTGCTGGCCTACACTGAGATGTACTGAAGATAACCTATAACATTGTGCTTTAAACACTCAATCTCCTTCTGCAAAAGCTTTTTCAATTAACACCAACAAATTTGTTCCCATCATCTTACAGTAGAGGGAAGGGAAAACCCACATGCAGTTTAATAAGTAAAATATCGCAAAACATTTTTTAACAGCTCAAAGTGGAAAAGACACTCATAAATGAAGGCATGGTTTTTAGAACTGAAACAAACATGTTTTCAGATCTGCAATAGCAGATAAAAATCAATCTACTGAGTACACAAAGAATACTAATTACGTGAAGACACCCTTCTTTGTCCAACCTTAAACATCAGTCTTTAAAGAGTGACTATGGTTAGGAAAAAAAAGTTACAGTGTGTGCAGGCGTCTCTATATTTATTCCCTTGCACGGACTTCCATGCCATATTTGCTGAATTTACAAGTTAAAACATTTTTTCCTAGCTATGGCCATACTGTAAGCCCTGAAGTTAGAAGAGGTTGAGATTTTTATCGTGGTGCATAATGCAGAATCTAGCTAAACATTAGTTATACTGACTCAGCTCTCCTGATGGTAATATCTCAGAAATTCAAGCAGATTTAGTTCAGAGGAGACAGAAATAATATGGCCCAAATTCTTCTTCTCCCTACCCCAGTATGGGTGCATGAAAAGCAGAAGAAACAGTAAATTCCACTGTAGGGGAGGAGAGTCAGGGCAAACTGCAGAGCCCCTGTACAGAGGGGATCTATACCCAGGTCAGCACGGGCTTCATCTGCAGTAACAAAGAGAATGGTTCTAGAGACATAGATACACCAGTCAACCTTGCACCTGGTGGAGGATGGCACGAGTCATAGAACAGTTCTGCTCCATGTTGTGGGATGAGGTGAATATTCTCTCTCACTCTGGCTGCAAATAACCCCTGTGCAAAGCCTGCTTATTAGGGATTCACACTGAGAATTTGTAACATTTGTACTAGTTACATAAATAATTAGATACTAGTTTAAGAAGGGAGTAATGAAGCACTAGTTTTACAATTTTAAAAACTACATTCTAAAAATTAACAACTATATATGGGAAAATTCCTGCTCGTCACTGACTTGCTCACTCTGTTTCACATAAGGTACTGCAACACGTTCCAGCATGTAACATAGCATGTTGATCGGAGAACCACTAGAGCAGGGGTTCCCAAACTTAGTTCGCAGCTTGTTCAGGGTAAGCCCCTGGTGGGACGTGAGATGCTTTGTTTACCTGAGCGTCCACAAGTACGGCTGCTCGCAGCTCCCACTGGCTGGGAATGGCGAACCACGGCCACTGGGAGCTGCAAGCGGCCGTACCTGCGGATGCTCAGGTAAACAAAGTCTCTTGGGGCCCGCCAGGGCCTAACCCTAAACAAGCTGCAAACCAAGTTTGGGAACCCTTGCACTAGAGTGTTCAAGGTACACTGAAGTAATATGGGGAGGGACATAGATCCTTGCTTCTCACCCCCAGATCTCTGTTTCACACCATCTTTGCCATGCACACACCACTTCCTGCCTTGTTAAGATTCACAAATATAAAACATTGTACATTTCATTCATTATTTGCTTTTATTATTTTCCGGTGTGAAGTTACCAGAAAATGTGGCTCTGTGTAAACCCTGAATTCTTCCATATCCTTACTGATTCAAGTGAAAAATGTCATTACACCCTTGTTTGAAAAGGCATCCATCTGACTCCAAAGTGGGGGCATTTCAAAGCTAAAAGGAACTAGCAGAAAGCATTCTGCATTAAAGAGACATAATGCCACAAGGGGAAGCTGCTGGATGCACCAACCCTTACAAGACTGAAGTGGGCCACTTCCTTCTGCAGCTGGTCAACTCTACAAACTGAGGAGGGGATGGGAGGACAAGGCAATGGCCCTACCCCCTCCACACAAGGAACCACAAAGACTGTAACTATGGCTGGTTTCTCCCCTTACTTTTACAACCCTGCATACTCAGCCACATCATGTCCTAAGTTATTAACAATTAATAGTCAGAGCTGGATGAAAAGCAGTATGAAGTCTTCACAACAAATTTCATTTAAAAATTGTACCCATTTTTTTCACTGAAATTCAAAATTGATGAAAAATTGTCAATACTGCACATTTTAGAATGCATCAGCCAACTCTATTAATAAATAATAATTATGATGAACAGTAGACACTTAAATTCTGACTTTCTACCAATATCTGCTCCTCTCTCGTATCAGGTTTCTTGCCCCGCTAACTATCCTGAAAATTGTTCTACATGGAACCACACTGACTTCAATGGGGTTCACATGAACAGAGCTCATTGGAAGATTGAGGCCTAAGATTGTACGTTCTTTGGGGAAGGGGCCATATCTTTTACGGGTATATGTGAGCCACTTAGCATATTTAAGGATACTTGACTAATAAATATATAATAATGATAATCTCTGTCCAATCCAATGGTTATAAAGTTTAATAAGCACTCAGGCCTCAGTTCAGCAAGATAGTGAAACACATGAACCGTCCTATTGACTTCAGAAGGGCTACTGTCACACTTAAGTTAGGCATGTGCTTAAGTATCTTGCCAAACCAGAGCCTTGGAGTCAGATTTATCAAGAGAGTAGGCACATCACTTTGAGTTAACTGCACAAGCACCCAGCTCAGCCTGAGTCTGCTCAGGCCCTGGAAACAACTACCACACAATGGACGTTCTCAGAGGCTTCATGCTGGTACCTAGCATAGTCACTTCTATGCTAATATGGTATCACCTGGTTAGTATTACAGTAGTTCCCAGTCAAGACGGCTCTAAGCACTCCACCATGAATACATAATGGGACAGTTAGTGCCCTGATCAACTTACAATCTAATCAGACAGGCTAGATAAAACGGGGAAAGAGAAACAGAGGCACAGAGAAGTGAAAGGACTTGCTCAAAGTCACATACAAGCTCAATGGTAGAACCAGAAGAGAATCTCAGTTTTCTTGAGTCCCAATTCGCTACCCTAGCCACACTAAACCTAAGCCCATATCACTGTAGGCTATGTCTACACTATATCTGGGAGCGAGCCTCCCAGCTCAGGTCCAAAGACTTGTGGTAACAGGGCTTGTGCTAGTGCACTAATAGCAGCAGTGGAAACAGCGCTTTGACACTGCTGCTCGGGGAGGAACCAGGCTTCAGAGCCTGAGCCCCATTGTTGACACAGCTATTTTTGTCTCTGCAAAGTCTGGGCCGGGAACCTCACTCCCAGACACAGCGTAGACATACTCCTAGTTCACTCACTGGATAAGCCTGGGACTTTGTTTCCATCCCAAGAAAAGCATTTTTCTTCCACTCCACTCCCAACCGACTTCTCTTTTCAGAATAAGCTGAGACACACATTGGTGAAAAATGCCCATTAAATCTCAAAACAGACAACTTCCTCTACCCTCCTCTTTTACATTTTTTTAATCCAGTCTCTCATCCTCCTGACTTATTTTTCTGTTATCTCGTGCTTTCAAAGGAAAATACTTGTTTAAATGAGGGATATTTTAAATCACTTCCTCCAATTACAAAAAAGAATAAACCATTATATGCACCCCATTGCTGCAAAGAACAGCAAAACCACAGGAAAAACCCACAGCCATGCAGAACGGGGAAGGGACAAATATTGTTATAAACTTTCTCAGTCAAACTTTCTATTTGTATTCTGAGTTGAAGAGTCAAATCTGCGCCCCGCTTGTTTTATGCATGGGAGTAGGAATTGCTCTGTAACAGTACCCAAATCAGGAAGCCAAACACATTCTTTATATGGACTGCTTTACCTTAAAAAAATATTAAAATAACATTCCCAAAATGTTTTTAATCTCTTCTTCAAATACCTCTTGCACTAAAGAAAAATAATACATCCTTTTTGTTGATTTTACTTCTTCCACAAAAATGTTATTTAACAGTAAGAAATAAAGTTCAAAATCAAAATGCTGCTTCTGTTTTTCTGCAGGTTGCCACACTGTACTGCACACCAAGCGGAAACACCTGGTAAAACCACACAGCTGGTCTGGGTCTTAGGCAACTTGAAAAGCATGAAATGAGGTAAAAGAAATGATAGTGTGTTAATTCTTTCATTTGTACATCTGCAATGCTTATGAAATGGCTAGTACAGCTATAATATTGATCCAGTCATTTCCAAAGGTTTCATCTCTCCTCCTCAACTGCAGAGCTCTCCATTGACTTCAACAGGAAGCAGGTGTGGGCTCAAACAAAGCACATGGCAGGTAAAGCTCCTAAAAACTGGTAAGAGAGAGGGGAGAAGAAAAGGAGGCAATGGAAAATGAGTAGTGCTTCAGTAGTGGGAAGATCGATACTTAACTCAGTTAAAGAAGTTTAAACCTGAGTTATTTCTTTTTACATAGTGAAAACAGATAACTTCTTAGCATTTCTTGGAAATGTTTACCATCTAATCAAACTATCTAATTTAGTGAGACATTGGTGTGGAACACAGTCTTTGAACAGAGATAGACAGATAAGGTAGTCAGAAGCAACATCTTTTGTTTCATAATTTACCTGTACACTTAAGACAGTTAACATGCAATTTAAGAAGTTACAAGGAACACATCATGGCCAAGCCTACATAGGGTGTAAATCCCACTTCAACCTCCCTGCACAGCCTCTTCACATCTCTGCCACAAGTGTGTATGGGTTTGATAAACAAGGGCTGACCCTAAGTACTTCTCTTGTTTGGTGCAAAGTGGGCAGAAAGGAATGATGCACCAGCCAACATGATTGAGTCATGGGACAGGGGAAGAAATCTGCTACGGGTATGGGACAGTAGCAAATTACTGCCCCTGGGAACACTTTCAGGGACCATTTTCTCAGTGGTGCTCCTAGAGCCGTGCTGCTATCTACCACCCCTTGCACAGGGTTAAAATATTTAAGTATAATCTAGCCATTAATGATTTTTCCGATAAGCTGCAGTATTTCATAAACCACTGCAAACAGTTCTCGAAAGAACATAGGATGTCTTGCTCTCTGGTATGAATTAACGTTTTATAAAATTTCATTTTAAAACCACGACTTAGAGATCCGGTAAAACAGACTGTTGGTAGATTTAAAAAAAAAAAAAAAGTAAACTGTTACAACTGTTTTAAATTTCTGCCTGTGAAAAATTAATGTACTGGAACAAACAAATTTCCCCCAAATTCTCAGGCAAAGCTAGAGGCTTGAAGCATCATCTGATTTATTTTGTCACAGTTTCAAGCTAACGTACTTTACCACGTATTCAACCAGTCTATCAAGAATATGAGAATGGCCAGGTGATGTGATACCTCCAGTTGTAGTTCAGCTATCAATCATGAGGGAAGTGAAGTTAAGATAGAACTTTGCCTAATGTGCTAACAGGGGCCATGCGCTTTGAGGAGATGATGATGTGCTTACTCTCTGGGGAAGCCAAAAGGAGTCATCAGTGGGAAATTCAGCCAATGTTGCATTAAGGGTGGCTACTAGCAGTTATCGAGACGGAGTTTGTTGTGGTTTGCAGCTGTACTAATGGCATCAATTTAAGGTGAACTATAATAATGGCTCAGAATTAAGACCAATACAAATTCAATAATCCAGAGCAATCTCCACTTCATCAGCACCTTGTTATTTTTCAGAGTCTTGGGTAAAATTCAGGCCAGTGAAGAAAAGTCCATTCTTTAAGACTCCCCAATGCTGAATATATTCACATAGAGATAGGCCAAGGTTTTTCAAAACTGGGTACCTAAATCTTTATTTTGTTGCATAAATAAAATGGCATGATTTTGAAAAGCAGCAAGCACCCAGCAGCTTCCACTGAAGTAAAAGTAATTAAGAGAAATTGAATAACTTACTGTAATCTTACAAAAACTGTACAAGTGCAGGTGTCAGATAAGAGACTAACAAGAGAGATGAGGCAGAATAAGTTACTGATTAGAGTAAATATACATATTGTTTAATTATAAAGTTTTATCCCACTTATACCAGATGTTTTCATATGCAGCTGGTAAGTCATATATAGGCTTGGAAGGATTAGATTTTTATCAGTAAACGTTGATTTCACTGTACGCATAAGCTGACGAAAAATATTTCCATTGATAAAAATCAAAATGTACAGACGTAAAGAAAGAAAAACGGTACTTGAGAAAATGCAGTGTTTTAGACACTTAAATTAGGCTTGTTATACGTGGACTAATGATTTCTTGATTTAAGAATATTTACTTAGTATATTTTGACTTAGTATATTTACTTAGTATATGTTGTTGTGTTTGAACAGTTTATAAAGCTTTAAGTTCTTGAATCTCAATGTCTATTGAGAATGTCTGACCCTCATCCCATAATTTTCACACTTGTGGGGAAGACAGACAAGTCTTAAAAAAAAAAAACACACTTAAAAATAAACATTGATGTTATCCACTGAAATTATTTAAAAAACATGGAATTCTGCCAACTCTACTCATACAGTTCCTCTTATTATTTATGGATTACACCTTTTAGCATGGTGCACTTATAAGACAAAATTAACTGCAACATTTTCAAGTTAATGTCAAAGTACGGAAATTGTCTCCTGGGAATCTGCCTAACTGAAAGTCTTCTGGTCTGACTACAGTAGTTTGATGCAATCATCATCTTATGGCTCTATCCCCCTAGTTTCAGTCATTAGAAAATATCCAGATTCATTGAAAGGAAACAAAATCTTAGTGACTGGAGTCAATAAAGGTATTACAAGAATGCAAGTAGCCACCCCAGAGTTAAAGTTTAAACATGGTTTCTCTTTAAAACCTCCCTTTAAAAAAGAAACAAAAAAACCCACCAATATACACTGTGAAATCATCTTGAAAAAAAAATCAAAATGTCAGTTCAGAACCTAGAGTAGAGTGTGTGGTGCAAATTTGAGTTCGTTTGCTGAAGGGGTTCAGATAGTGAGATACAGTTTCTTGTTGCATCATTCTTTTGGACATGGCATATAATTAGCCTAAAGCTGCAAGAAATTAATTTTTGGAAATCCACCAATGCATTGTTAGATTTTTTTTTTTAAATTGTGGTTGTGCAACAGCAAGGCAGGAGAAAAAGCTCAGTATCTCTAGGTTTATCTCTGTCAACCAATAGCAACTGCTCTGCACTTCACATTGTGGGATTGTAGGAAAGTGAGACTAGATTTAGAACTATAGTGTGCAAAGAAAACAAAACAAAACAGATTTTTTTTTGCTAACAAGGGGTATAGTACTGTGATGTTTTCAGTTCCTATTGCCATGGAGCAGAGTTACAATGGTCTGGCTGCATTGCGTGCATAGCAGTACCTTAACCAGGCATTTCCTGTTTTTTTTGTAAGTCTCAAGCTTGTCTTTTCAAGTAATGCTAACACTGTTTTCAGAGATGCATGGAGATATCTTAACTGAACATTTCTCGTTTTCTAATATTTGAGTATGGGTTTTGAAATCCCACATTCCAAATGGCAGGCAGAGTTCACTGCTGAACAGCAACAACTTTAACGCCACCTTAACAAAAGGGGTTTTTTTGCAAGTAAATTTCAACGCTCTGATTGTAACTACAAATACTCAGGAAGGAAAGGTGATCCATAAACTAAAGAGTTATAAGAAATACAACATTCTAGCTGCTCATTCACCTTACGTCTCCTTTCCTTATCAGCAGTCTCCACATATCTGCTTTAAAAAAAACAACAACAAAAAAAAAAACACTCGTGCAGTGTGCCTACATGAGTGGACTTCACCTAGCTAAATTAAGACAACATAATTTCTTAAAGAGTAAAATAAGCAGTAATCCATGTAGTTGATGCATCAACTACAATGGGGTCGAACACCTTGTTACTATTTGTATTAGAGTTGAACCTAAGGGCTACAGTCCCATTGTGCTAGGCACGGCATAAACACATCAACTATGGCTACATGTAAAGAAAGCAGCACAATCCCCTCTTGATAGTACTATTTTTCTATTTTCTCCCTCTTCCCTCCAGCATGTTTACTTATGTTCTGACCACTTAGCCCTGCCTTCTAAAAGGACATATTGAAAGTCTGACCATCTCTTTACAACTTCCACTCTTATTTCTGGGGGCATATTGGTCACTTGTTCCATAACAATGTGAAATACCAGTATTCCTCCAGATGAAGCTGTACAGCTCACCTGTCCAATAGGTATGGTCATTTTCTGGAGAAAGTTTGTACACTGGAGCCTTTCTGGTGTCAAAATGAGTAATAGCAACTAACAAAAAGGGAACAACACTAATTTTTCTCCTAGATAAAATCATTTCTGTGCATTCTGTTTTTTCTCAGTCAAATTTAACACACACAACAAAAAAGCACCATGAGAAAGCAGAAAGCTTTTGATTACCCCTCTCTGGAAAATAACCAGTATCAACAAACTCTGTAGAGCTTCTTAATTGCGTGGCCAACACTCCTGATTTTATTGGGTCACAGTATTAGGTGTTTTTCTTAAAGTCCTAGCTCCTAGTGATGTGATTAGGAGAAAATCTCAGCTTTCATTACAATCTTTCATTTCTAATATACTCTTATTTACTATCAGTCTTTTATATAGTTCCCGTATTAAAGGTATGATAGTTAAATCTAGTGACTTTGACAAAATGCTAGGTTAGCTAGGTTAACAAGTAACATTTTACTCAGCACATTGCTTCTTAAATATGTGCTGCATTTCTATTCTTTCAGGTCTCAGAGTCCGTTCCCCACCACAACTAGCTGGCTTCAGATCCAGTGTGCATTCCAGGCATGCAGAATGCTAAGATACAACATTTATCATGAAATTCACTAAAGCAGAACCCCATTTTTCACTATATTGCATGGGGGCTTTTTTCCACTTTTAAGAAATTATATACACCTCTACCCCGATATAACACGAATTCGGATATAACGCGGTAAAGCAGTGATCGGGGGGGGGGGGAAGAGCTGCGCACTCTGGCAGATCAAAGCAAGTTCGATATAACGCAGTTTCGCCTATAACGCGGTAAGATTTTTTGGCTCCCAAGGACAGCATTATATCGAAGTAGAGGTGTATATATAATTATTATAATAAAATAATAGTAGTAACAATAAGCTTAGCAAGTGTATTGGCATTTCATCACATACACTTTTCTTGATATTATAATCTTCCTCTTGTAGTATTTTTTTTTCACCTCTTACCTTAATAGGCTTCTCAGCGCTCTGATCTCGTTTTCCTACATGGTTCCCCATGGCAAGCCACTCAGCTCTTCAGAAACTAAAATAAAAACAAAAACAAAACATTTTTGAAAAACTAAACATGGATTTCAAAAGAAATTTTGGAACTTTTAAAGTGATTTTTTCTCACACCTACCAAACGGCCTTTCTTGTGCTACAGTTATCAGTGACACAGTATTTCTACAGTTCCAGGCTGGGATTTTCAAAGCAGCCTACATGAGTTAGATATTAAACTCCCATTATCTTTCAGGGTGCGGCCTCACTTGGGGGGGGGGGGGAGGAGGAGGGAAAGGTGTTTTCGTAGCTAACACAGGGTCACCAACATGGTTAAATCCTAGTCAAGATAAGGCAGTTACAGTTTTCACCTGTGATAGCATGTTGATGGAAAAGAGAAGTGAGCTCTTCAGGATTTACCTTGACCTGCTAACATGTTAAAACTATAACTGCCTTGCTTGACCTCTCAACCTTGACTGGAAAGATATTCAGTAGGATTTTAACTTTTGTTAATTGCCATGTGTTAGCTAACATGAGGTAAGAACACTCCTAATAAAGACAAGACCTGAGTTGAGTGGCCTTATCTCTGAGATTACTGAGTGATTTGAAATGGGGTTGAATGTCTTGAGTCTCTCAATGCTGAATTACTCATTGGAATTATTTTTGCTCAGGATTTCCATTTTTAGTGGAAAAGAAGAATTGCTGGAGAGGATAACGATGCAAAAAAAAAAAAAAAGGGTGGCTGCTTTCAAGCCTTTCATTTCTGGAAGCATCTGAACCTTTGCAAAGATCTGAAGATTCTCAGGTCCTTCTGGATATCATAGGCCTGATTCTTTCCACCAACAGAACCCAACCTCCTTCCCTTGTGCTGAAGCCATAGTAACTCCCAATCTGTTGGGCATACTTGAGATGACTGGTACAGTCCCCAAAATGAACCCTGAGTAGATCTTCCCAGCTACAGTTTAAGGACCAGATTGTTCATCACACAGCAGCTCCCACTGTTGCACTTGTGAACATGGGGGATATGAACTGTAGCTTAAACAATACTTGATGACTCAAATCTTACTTTTAATTGAACTTCCAGCTTTTAACTGATTATTTGCTTTGTTTATTCACTGTGTGCATTTGAACCTGAAAGCTTATCTTTCTCATAACAATATTTGTGGATCATAGGCCAATACCCAAAAAGACTAAGGGAAAATTAACTGTTTCTCCAAAGTGTTCAGAGGCCACAACCAACCACAGAATGTTTTTATGTAAAACTGTTTAAAGCAGTGGTCCCCAACCTTTTTGTCTGGCAGGTGCCAGACGACAAGCCACGGAGGACCGTGGCGGTGGACAAGCATCTACTGAAATTCCACCATCAAGCAGCAATGCCAATAGGAGTTGCCGCTGAAATGCCGCCAACAAGCTGTGTCATCCAGAGGCATCGCTGCCGACATAATGCTACCAATTTTTGGCGGTATGTCAGCAGCGACGCCTCTGGATGACGCAGCTTGTCAGCGGCATTTCGGCAGATGCTCATCCGCCGGCCAGTACGCAGGTGCACTTAGATGCCCTGGCAGGTGCCATGGTGCCCACAGGCACCGCACTGGGGACCCCTGGTTTAAAGGATTTTTAAATGAAAAATCAGTAATTCAGACTTCAAGGTCAGAAGAGACCATAAGAATCATCTAGTCCTGCATACTGTAGGCCACAGAACCTCACCCACCCTCCTGAAATAGACCCCTAACCTCTGGCTGAGTTACTGAAGTCTTCAAATCATGATTTAAAGGCTTCAAGTTACAGAGAATCCACCATTACACTAGTACACATGGGATAAAAGAGAAGGTCCTTTCATGGACTGAGAACTGGTTAAAAGACAGGGAACAAAGGGTAGGAATGAATGGTAAATTCTCAGAATGGAGAGGGGTAACTAGTGGTGTTCCCCAAGGGTCTGTCCTAGGACCAATCTTATTCAACTTATTCATAAATGATCTGGAGAAAGGGGTAAACAGTGAGGTGGCAAAGTTTGCAGATGATACTAAACTGCTCAAGATAGTTAAGACCAAAGCAGATTGTGAAGAACTTAAAAAAGATCTCACAAAACTAAGTGATTGGGCAACAAAATGGCAAACGAAATTTAATGTGGATAAATGTAAAGTAATGCACATTGGAAAAAATAACCCCAACTATACATACAACATGATGGGGGCTAATTTAGCTACAACGAGTCAGGAAAAAGATCTTGGAGTCATCGTGGATAGTTCTCTGAAGATGTGCATGCAGTGTGCAGAGGCAGTCAAAAAAGCAAACAGGATGTTAGGAATCATTAAAAAGGGGATAGAGAATAAGACTGAGAATATATTATTGCCCTTATATAAATCAATGGTATGCCCACATCTAGAATACTGCGTACAGATGTGGTCTCCACATCTCAAAAATGATATACTGGCACCAGAAAAGGTTCAGGAAAGGGCAACTAAAATGATTAGGGGTTTGAAGAGGGTCCCATATGAGGAAAGATTAAAGAGGCTAGGACACTTCAGCTTGGAAAAGAGGAGACTAAGGGGGCATATGATAGAGGTATATAAAATCATGAGTGATGTGGAGAAAGTGGATAAGGAAAAGTTATTTACTTATTCCCATTATATAAGAACTAGGGGTCACCAAATGAAATTAATAGGCAGCAGGTTTAAAACAAATAAAAGGAAGTTCTTCTTCATGTAGTGCACAGTCAACTTGTGGAACTCCTTACCTGAGGAGGTTGTGAAGGCTAGGACTATAACAGCGTTAAAAAGGGAACTGGATACATTCATGGTGGTTAAGTCCATAAATGGCTATTAGCCAGGATGGGTAAGGAATGGTTTCCCTAGCCTCTGTTTGTCAGAGGATGGAGATGGATGGCAGGAAAGAGATCACTTGATCATTGCCTGTTAGGTTCACTCCCTCTGGGGAACCTGGCATTGGCCACTGTCGGTAGACAGGATACTGGGCTAGATGGACCTTTGGTCTGACCAGGTATATCCATTCTTATGTTCTTATGTAGTTTTAACCTGCAAGTGACCTGTGCCACATGCTGCAGAGGGAAGGTGAAAAAACCCCAGGGTCTCTGCCAATATGACCCAGGGGAAAATTCCTTCCCAACCTCAACTATAGTGATCAGTTAGACCCTGAGCATGTGGGCAAGACCCACCAGCCAGACACCTAGGAAAGAATTCTCAGTAGTAACTCAGAGCCTAGCATCCCATCATTAGCCATTGGGGATTTTTGCTACTGGCAGCTGCTGATGGGCCACATGCCATTATAGGCAGTCCCATCATACCATCCCCTTCATAAACTTATCGAACTCAGTCTTGAAGCCTGATAGGATTTTTGTCCCCACTGCTCCCTTTGGAAGGCTCTTCCAGAATTTCACTCCTCTAATGGTTAGAAACCTTCATCTAATTTCAAGCCTAAACTTGTTGATGGCCAGTTTATATCCATTTGTTCTTGTGACAGCACTGGTGCTTAACTTAAATAACTCTTTTCCCTCCCTGGTATTTATCCCTCTAATGTATTTAGAGAGAGCAATCATATCTCCTCTCAGCTTTCTTTTGGTCAGCAAAATTTAAACAAGCCAAGCTCTTTCAGTCTCCTCTCATAAAAATAGGTTTTCCATTCCTCAGGTCATTCTAGTATCCCTTCTCTGCACCTGTTCCAGTTTGAATTAATCTTTCTTAAACATGGGAGACCAGAATTGCACATTGTACCATTATACAAGGCATTGGCAAGACTTCATCTGGAATACTAACACTTCTGTGTCTCTACTGGAAATACCTCACCCAATGCATCCTAGGAATACATTAGCCTTTTTTATAGCCACATCACATTGGTGGCTCATAGTCATCCTGTGATCAACCAATACAACTTCCATGTAATTAATTCCATATCATTTACTGTAGGGATGAAACAAAATTTCCTATGCATTCACTTAGCTGGAAATCCATACCCATAGAACACAAACATTTTCCAATTACCAATCAAACCCTTAATATAAACTCTCTATGGAATTTTAGAAACAATTAAGGCATTATTTTTCTAGCAGCATAGGGGATGAAGACAGTTGGATGTTAACAAGTACCTCCTATTGGTTGTCAGAGTGTGAGTTAGGCAAGCATAGCTGAGAAGAAGAGAAAGAGATGTAGACTGATTGCTTATAGTAGAAAGAATATTCATATAAGGGTTAGAAGGAACCACAAGGGTCATGTAGTCTAACCCCCTGCCAAGATGCAGGGATTTGTTGTCTCTAAACCATCCAAGACAAATTGCTCTCAAGCCTCCTTTTGAAAACCTCCTGTGAATGCGTTTTCAAAATCTCCCGAAGCAGTCTGCTCCCTTGTCCTATTGTTCTTACAGTTAGGAAGTTTCTCCTGAGATTTAATCTAAATCTGCTACTCTGTAGTTTGAACCCATTGCCTCTTATTCTGCCCTCTGTGGCAACTTTTCTCCATCTTTTTAATTGCAGCCTTTCAAGTATTTGAAGACCACTATCATATCCCCCCTTTATCTCCTCTTTTCCAAACTAAATATATCTAGTTCCTTCAGCTTTTGCTCAGATAGCTTGCATTCTGTCCCTTTGATCATCTTTGTTGCTCACCTCTGGATCCTTTCCAGTTTCTCTACATCCTCCTTTCTATAGATTGGTGACCAAAATTGGATACAGTACTTTAGCTGAGGCCTAACCAAAGCCAAGTAGAGCAGTACTATCACCTCCCATGACTTGCCTACTATGCCTCTGTTAGTGCAACCTAAAATTGCATTTGCTTCTTTTGCCACAGCATCGAACTGCTGATTCATGTCCTTCTCAGCTATGCAGCTGCAAAGCCAGTTATCCCCGATTCTGTAATTGTGCATTTGGTTTTTCTTCCTTAAGTGTAGCACCTTCCATTTGTCTTTGTTGAATTTCATTTTGTTGTCTAAAGCCCAGTTCTTCAATCTATCAAAATCCCTCTGAATTTTAGCTATCCTACAAAGTGTTGGCAACCTCCATAGGTTGGGGTCATCTGCAAATTAAACAACACCGGACCCAGAACACATCCCTGTGGAACCCCACTTGAGACCTCCCTCCAATCCAACATCATTCCATTAATGGTTACTCTTTGTTGTTGTTGAACCAATTCTGTATCCACTTACTAGTAGTTCCATCGAGCCCACACTTCTTCACAACTTACTTATCAGAATGTCACGTAGGACTGTGTCAAAAGCCCTGCTGAAGTCCCAGTGTATTATGTCCACCACATTCCCCCTATCCATCAAACCAGTTACCCTGTCAGAGAGGGAAATAAAACTGGTTTGGAATGTAAATCCATGCTGGCTGCTAATGACCACCCCTTCATCCTCCAGGTATTCACAAACTGAATGTTATATACATTGATACCTGGGAAACTACTAGAGCAAAGTACGCTGTTCAGCACAGAATTAAACCATGGGTAAAATCCTGAAAACACCACTTAGATTGTTCAGTCATTGCTTTGACATACGACCCGAGTCAAAATCAGCTGACTTATTTAGTAAATCCTCAAAGCATTTTTATATTACAAGATCATGATCACTTGGCTTATTTCAGCAAATCTCATTAATTTCAGAAAGATTCTCTCCTCTTTTCAAAAATGTGCATAAACAAAGAAAAATGCGTTTAACAGGAAGTTTGTGACAAACGAATAATAGAATATAAAATCTATTTGTACGAGTTTATTGTACACATATATACTTACACATGCCCCCCCAAAAAAGGTCAATACAAAACAACAGAAATTAATGTCAATCAAAGAACTCCTCGGGACTAACATTTTCAAATTATATAAAACGCAATTAACATTTTAGGGTTCAATAGTGACAGTGTCCTTAATTTGCTATTGGATGTGTCTGGGGATAAGATACAATGTTATATAAAATGCCTCCTTCAATGACAAGCCATGAAAGGATGGAATGTCAACCTTTATGTCTCATTTTCTCTCTTCTTGCTATGTTTCAACTTAAATAGTGTTTATGTAGGTTAAACCGCAATGCTTAGACTATAGCTTTTGGTTGGCTAATGTGGTTATGCTTGCATGTTTTTCTGTTAGAAAACATTTGTGACATTTAAGACACCTGCAGTCACTGGTGGCACAGGTGTGTAACTGAAGGTAATGTGATGCACTGAAAGTAACATTATCTTCAGGAAAGATACATAAATTACAAAAAATATGCACTCTCCACTCACCAACGGCATTTTCTTAACAATTTAGTTTTCATTCCTTGTGACAAATACTTCATTACACTACAGTATATTTACTAGTACACTGTGAAGTTTTAATAATCTGAGACCTCACCACACCTTTCAACCAACTCTGAGCTAAACTGTGCCATTAGACTCAACTTTAAACTGGGGCGGGGTGTGACAGAAAACTCCACTACTACAGTTGGATATTTGAGAAGGGACTGGGGACTATTCCTTGTTGTGGCCAATACACAGGAAAGATTAGGCTTTAGTCACAGCTACTTTGGTTGATTTTTGTCCCAAGGAACAGCAGTCCATGTGCTTCCCCAAGCACAGAGATTACATGGATTGTCTCTGGCCCTTTTAATATGTGTAAAATGGTGGGCGTGTTGTGTTACCTTCAAGAGCAATCATGTTCACACTAGTTAGAGTTCACAGATGGTCAACAGCATAGCAGAGGCTGCTGACAGTTCTAAAAGAATAAAAAATACCTGACTTCTCCACTGCTAGGAGATCAATGCAAACACTACTGACAGCATTAAAAAGATTCTAGATCAGGTGATCTTCCAACAGGCCTCTACTCTACAATTAATGGTTTGGTGCTAAGCTCTGAGAGTCTCTCCTTTGGAACATGAACAAGAGAAGGACAGGTGTGGGAATAGGAGGTTAAGAAGGAAAATCAAGATTAGGCATGAGGAAGATAAGAATATTAGGGTACAGAAAAAGAAACAGGGGGAATGGGGATAGGCTTGAGAGGGTAGTAGAAGCAGAGAGAAATGGGAACAAGGACATAGGAAGAAAGTATGAGGAGAGATGGGAGTAAACAACTAGAAAAGAAAAAGAAAATGAAAATAGGAGGATAAATGCAATATAGAAGAAAAAAAGGGGGGGGGGGAGGGAACCCCACACCTAAACTTAAAGCTGTATTTAAATGCATTATTCTAAAAACATTTGGAGGGGACATGGGATCATATACCTTAGAAGTCAGACCTTACACATATAGTTCTCTGGTGAGAAAAAGGAACGAGTAAAGGAATAATCTGGTATATGATGATTACTACAGTAAGCCAGGCATAACTTGAAGAAATTAATATCCATTTCCTGCCTTTCTCTGTTACATAAAGAATAGTAAAAACCTTTTAAGGGAACAATTCAATATAGGTCAAGTATTTAAATAAAGCTATGATAAGCCTTATCTTGGCAGTCATAGATAGAAACACCACCACCACTGAACAAAGGAAGCAAAGGAAGAATGTGGCGCTAATGTGACATTTGCAATCTATCATCCTGTTTGAATGTTGCTTCCGCCTTACAGTCTAAGGCCTGGTCTACACTACGCGTTTAAACCAATTTTAGGAGCGTTAAACTAATTTAACGCCGCACCCGTCCACACTAAGAGGCCCTTTATATCAATATAAAGGGCTCTTTAAACCGGTTTCTGTACTCCTCCCCAACGAGAGGAGCAGCGCTAATATCGGTATTACCATATCGGATTAGGGTTAGTGTGGCCGCAAATCGACGGTATTGGCCTCCAGGCGGTATCCCACAGTGCACCACTGTGACCGCTCTGGACAGCAATCTGAACTCGGATGCAGTGGCCAAGTAGACAGGAAAAGCCCCGCGAACTTTTGAATATCATTTCCTGTTTGCCCAGCGTGGAGCTCCGATCAGCACGGGTGGCAATGCAGTCCCAAATCCAAAAAGAGCTCCAGCATGGACCATACGGATGTGATCGCTGTCTGGGCAGACAGATCTGTTCTATCAGAGCTCCATTACAGAAGACGAAATTCCAAAGCATTTTAAAAAAAATCTCCAGACAGAGGCCACAGCAGGGACTCAGCACACTGCTGCGTGACAAGCGTAACGGAAAGCCAAAGAATCAAATGGACGCTCATGGAGGGAGGGAGCGGGTACTGAGGACTCAAGCTATCCCACAGTTCCTGCAGTCTCCGAAAAGCATTTGCATTCTTGGCTGAGCTCCCAGTGCCTGTAGGGTCAAACACATTGTCCGGGGTGGTTCAGGGCATAGCTCGTCAATTTACCCCTCCCACCCACCCCCAGAAGTAAAAGGGAAAAAAATCATCTCTCGACTTTTTTAAATGTCACCCTATGTCTACTGAATGCTGCTGGTAGACGCGATGCTGCGGCAGTGAACTGCAGCATCCTTTTCCCCCCTCCCTGGTGGCAGATGGTACAATATGACTGCTATCCATCATCATCATCAGCCTGGTGGCAGACGGTACAGTGCAGAAGGACTGGTATCCATCCTCATCATTAGCCCGTGAGTGCTCCTCGCTGGCCTCAGGTGAGGTCGGCCGGGGGTGCCTGGGTAGATGGTACAGAACGCCTGGTAACCGTCTTCATCATAGCAACTGGGGGCTGAGCTCCATCAGCCCTCGCCCTTCATGTGTAAAGAAAATATTCTGTACTGCCTGGACTATCATAGCAGCTGGAGGCTGCCTTCCCCTCATTTTATCTCACTAACAAGTCACTGTTTCTTATTCCTGCATTCTTTATTACTTCATCACACAAATGGGGGGACACTGCAACGGTAGCCCTGGAAGGCTGGGGGAGGAGGGAAGCAACATGTGGGGTTGTTGCAGGGGCACCCCCTGTGAATGGCATGCAGCTCATCATGTCTGCGGGATCTGACATGGAGCAGCTGTGCTCTCTGGTTCTCTAGTACACTTGCCCCATATTCTAGGCAGGACTGATTCTATTTTTAGATACCATAAAGGAGGGATTGACTCGGGGAGTCATTCCCATTTTTGTCTTTTGCGCCCCTGGCCGACCTCAGCCAGGGGCACCCATGACAGCAGCAGACGGTACAGAACGACTGATAACCGTCTCTGCTATCATGCAAAAGCAAATGAATGCTGCTGTGTAGCGCTGCTGTATCGCCTCTGTCAGCGGCATCCAGTACACATACGGTGACAGTGACAAAAGGCAAAACAGGCTCCATGGTTGCCATGCTATGGCGTCTGCCAGGGCAATCCAGGGAAAAAGGGCGCGAAATGATTGTCTGCCGTTGCTTTCCCAGAGGAAGGAATGACTGACGACATTTACCCAGAACCACCCACGACAATGATTTTTGCCCCATCAGGCACTGGGATCTCAACCCAGAATTCCAAGGGGCGGGGGAGACTGCGGGAACTATGGGATAGCTACAGAATAGCTACCCACAGTGCAACGCTCCAGAAATCGATGCTAGCCTCGGACCATGGATGCACACCACCGAATTAATGTGCTTAGTATGGCCGCGTGCACTCGACTTTATACAATCTGTTTTACGTAAAATCAGAATAATCCCGTAGTGTAGACGTACCCTAAGTAAATAAGGGAAACAAAGGTGGGGGAAAGTAAGTTCTTGGAGTAGGACTGTCTGTTTTTAGTGTATCTAGCACAAATATGGCCCCAGTCTCATTTGGGTCCATAGGCTCTACTGCAATAGAACACACACACACACACACACACCCGTGTATTTTATGAACAGCAATGTATAGATTGATGGAGAGCTAACTGAACCAAATATGCAACATGACCAGCAGGCTAACGACAATGAAAGAAACCATATGCAGGATGAAATGATCTAGATGGCCATAGACCGTTAGCTTGTGCAGCTAATCAAATTAAGAGAAAATACAATTTGATAAGCACATGGAATCATCTGAAATCAACTACTAAGCAATGAGCTCATGATTCCAATGTGGATCATTTCTTCAGCAAATTGTTTTAGCTGTTTAATGTACGCTGATTAAATACAAAGGAAATGGAAAAGAAAAAGGAAAAAAAATCTTGCATAGTAGAAGAGCAAAGCTCTATACAGAAATTCAGGAGTATGGTTTGAGAGTGGAATTAAATAAGGTTGTGTATTTGGGTTCTGCAGGAACATGACTAAAGTTGAAATCAGTCATCTTTGAGTAAACCCATAACTCTGCACTTATGTTTTTAATTCTCTTTTTAATGTCTCAGGGAGACAAGCATATGGCCAAAATAAGACAAGATTGTGTTACATTTATTTCCTCCACCTTAGGAACTGAAGTACTATAAAATGATCAGATTTCACCTGATCGTATTCATACATAAATGAACGCAAATGTTTAATACTAAATTCTAAATCAGATATTTTTATATACCTACCTGCAATAATTTTTTTTACGTATACCTAAGGGACTATGATTTTTAAAGAGAACATTACTAAAGACAGATTCACTTTTCAGCCTAAGAAACAAAAGCAACACAGCTGATTAGCAAAAACATGCTATAATCATGGACCTCCTCCTAACTATGACATGAAAAAAACTGGAGTCTTCTGAAAAAATTCATCTGCAAAATCTAACATGGACAATTAAAAATGAAAATGTACGGTGCTGATTACATATATAAATATATATTCATGTACGTGAATTTGTATGAGCATATGAACGTTCACCAAAATAAACCGAAGTGAATAGGAACATATATAAGATCCCATCCTTCAGTCCTCATTCAGGCAGAAGAAATATTTAATTGAGTAAGGTCATGTTTTCAGTAGCTATATAAATAAAAGCTGCTGATTAAAATATAAAGAATGTTTCTTATCCTTATTGTCATCCTTACTTCTAAAACATTTAGTAGAAATATGAGCATATAAAACCCCAATTCTGGGAAGACTGAAGCATGTGCTTAACTTTACACACCATAAGTAGCACTACTGATTTAAATGGGATTACTGACACTGCATAAAGTTAAGCATGTATGTAAGGTCTTCATAGCACAGAGGTCTCAAATAACCATTTCAAAATCTGAAAGATTATTTTTTTTAAACGGATAGTGAGAGTGTTAATTTAGCCCTGTGATGTTGCCCTTACTGGTAATGTTACTTTGTCATTCCGATTGGTATGCTTGTAATTATGTAACAAAAGATGACAGCTCCGTGCAAGTGCATAATGCATTAATTTGAAGCACATTCGTTTTCTGTTGAGTAATAAATAATGAACGATGATAAACTCATGTGACAACTTCTTAGCACAACTCTTGCCACAGGTAATAAATAATACATTGGAACAACTGAAATCATATTTACTGGGCACTCAGAGTATGGTTTGTGCTGTGCAACACAGAGCCTGTGTATTTCTCTATCTCCCCCCAAGAAGTTTAAAATTTAAGGCACAAATTGTACTAGTCAGTAGGGATACTCATGGGAGTAGGCTGGTGATGATATAAAACTCTTTCTTCAAGGTGCACTATAATTAGCAATCCCTTCAGTGTCAAGGAATGGCATCTTGAAATGGCAACAGATCTCTGCCTATTTATTTAAAGAGTGATACCTGGCACCTTCCCGTTCTGAAGCAAAAACTGCTGATGCCTCCCAGTAATGACCCTATGCTCATAATGCTTTAGGCCCCAAAGATTAGAACTGCAGGTAGTAAATATCAGGAAACCAACATGGCCACACCCCCAATCAGAACCGGTGTGAACCCAAACAGAGGAAAACAATCCACTGGAACCCTGCAGAGGCATCGTTCTGTATGGATAGGATGCATTTTGTTTCAGAACATTTAAAACTCCTAAAAGGAGCTTCTAATCTGATTAACTTTGCATCAGTCAGAAAGAATCAGTTTGGACCATCTGGCATATTAGCTGAAGACTTTTGGCCTCAGTAACAGTTCTTCTGTACAGCCACATAAAATCTTAGTGCAGAAGATAATGAGGCTACAGGGAACTCTTTTGCAGTCTTCTCCCAGGTCTGCATCTCCACTATCTCAACTCCAAGACATCACCCTTACAGCACAGTGGCTGCCCAGCTTAGAAACAATGATGGTATGGCAAGGAGCAAGGTGCTTCTTATAGCAGCTGAGGATTGTCAGTGAGGTGACCAACACCCTAATTTGTAGAGGAAATCACACATGCCACCCCATAGCCTCCCCACATGGAGCCATATCCAAACAATGCCATAAGAATAAAACCACAGCAACTCTCACTTCTCTGCTGTCTAAACAAACAAAAAATTGATGGGAAGCTCACTTCACGCCCAAGCATGTTATTACCCAAGCAAAAGAAACATGAAAATAAAACAAGAGTGAGAGAAGGACCTCAGTATACTCTACAGGTGGAACACTTGGTTAAATATTATTCTTTTTTAAATAACTGGAAAGTTTTCTTTTGTTAAAGTGCCCATTTTAAGCCTTTTGAAATTAAATGGGTATTTAGGGTAGGGAAGAAAACATTTTATCAGCCATCCAAAACAAGTGTCACTTTAAAATTTAGCTACAACGTTATTGAAAGAGCCAGATGAGGGCATCTTAGAAAGCAAATGCTTCTCTTGGTTTTTATCTAAATTAGAGTATTTTAATGAAATACAGCAGTGCCACATTTTTGAGATTATGATATTCTAACTACAAATTGTGAGGAAATATTTTCACACACACACTGAAGTGGAGTCTGAACAATCATCATTGCAAAAAATCCCAAGGCTTGAATGATAGATTCAGAGGTCTGTAAATAATATCAGATATAATAAAGTTAATTTTGTATATATTCTCGGTATAAAAAGTAAACTCTGAAGCTATTTTGCAATGACCATGAATGAATCTCAAAGCAGCAACACTATATATTTTTTTCAATCTTAACTGCACATTAAGTCATCTAAGTTTTAAAATATATTAACTGCAATTCTCAGGGCACAGATGCTTCTAACTAGTATTTTAATATTATCCCTGAATAGTAGTCTAATCAGGTGTGTAAATTTAAGGCTCAAATCTGCAGGTTCCCACATGCTTGCGTATGTGACTCAGTGGGATTATGGACATGGAGTAAAGTTATGTAAATGCATAAGTGTTTTCAAGAATCAGATCGTAAATATTACTCTGTATAGACTTCAAATTCATCATGGTCTGATATGGATGAATCAGAGTGGAGAGTTGCAAGACTACATTTTATTACCCTTCACCACCCTGGTGAACAGTCACCACAGAAAAATTAAGGTATTTGGAGGGGTACATTTAAATAGAAATATTTTTTCCCAAGATAAATTAAGGAACCCCAACGGAAACAGATATTGATGCTGTTATATTCAACTCTGATAAGATAAAAATAGATGTGGATGAACTTGTGCCAAGAAAATGTGCAAGCTGTGTCTACATTTTGGTGATACTGTACTCTTACAGATGTAACTTTATATAATAAAAACTATATTCTCTATACATAAAAACCCAAAAACAACCCACACTGATTTGAAAAGAAAATTTTAAAAATATCCCAAACTGGGTGGCTTCTTGGGGACCAGGTGGGCTCAGATGGCTAATATTTGGACTGGCAGCACACGGGAAATACTTGAGAGGATTTTGGAATTTAAATTGTATACCCTTCTTTCTGAGCAGAGATCACTTTAGAGGAGGTTTAAATCATGCAAAGTTAAGGAGGAAATATTCGGAATGGTCTCCCCAGAATTGTGTCACCATCACAACCTCAAGTATAGTAGAAAAGTTGTCAAATTGGAGCAGACCAGTGGTCCATTTAGTTCAGCAATTACTTTGATCAGTGGCCAGTGCCACACACTTCAGAGGAAGGTACAAGGAAATCTCATAATGAGCAGTTATCGAATAATTTGCCCATAGGGCAAGTTCCTCGCTAACATCTCCACCTTCTTGAATTAGCTGTTGGATTATTTCACGCAGTACAGAGGGATTTTTTCCTTATTCAATTAACTGGAAATTCTCATTATCCATCATTTCATCAAATGAATATTTGACTGAAAACAAAGTTAAAATAAAAAAAAGCAGTCTTTAAAGGGAAAAAATGGGTAATTCTAGATGTAATGCAAGAGATGCCAGAAATATGAATAGTTAAGGCCAGGATTTTCCCATCTTGGTGGCAGCAAAGCTCGGGGTAATTCAGAAGTGACAAGTATTATACTATGTTTGTACAGTGACTTGCACAATAAGGCCCTGATTTGGTTACATTTTAGACACTACTGTAATATAAATGTTTATTAATAAATAACATGTCCTTCAGCTCTGATAAGGCCGGACCTAAAATGTTTTCCTCCCAAGAACTAGACCAAGCATATACTGTAATACAATTTACCTGAAAAGATAAGAAATTCAGACTCTCATACAAATATATACAAATTCAGACTTATATACAAATATATAGTATCTTACTCTAAATGATTTTGGTATCTTTTGGATGACATCACTCCATTTCACACACTTGTGGAAAGAAGAAACCACATTTCACAATAGTGGAAAAGGGGAGATTTTGGCAGAGAACACTGGGGCAACCACTAGGTCATCCAGGAAGTGTAATGGCATATACAAAGTAGATAGGACCTCCGTTTTTAAGGCATCAGCTAGCTGGTTTTTGAATTTTTTTTCCCCCTACATGCCTCACATGGAGAGGATCATGTAATTGTTCCCTTTTAAGTATGGCATTTTCAGTGACACTACCATGATGTGTAGTTGACAATCTAAACATAATTACAGAAGTTGGTCCAATAAAAGATATTAGCTCATCTAACTAGTCTCTCTCATAATTACAGATGATACTCTGTGGAATTATAATGAAATTGTTGGACAGTGACAGTTGCAGGAATTTTATACCTTCTTTGTTTTTTTCTTCCTTCAACCCTTCACCCTCCCCTCCACAAACTGTGGATAATAGGCCTCATAGATATTGAAACAACCTTGGTGTTTAGTTTCTAATTTTTTTCTCTTTTCCATGTTATAATTATTTATATTTTTTCATATAGTATGTGTTATGAATTTATCAAGGTTTTTAAAAATAAATTCTTCAGGAGAAGTTTTCACCGAACACCTTTCAGCAACATTGATGTAAACATATTATACTTGACCATAAATATAAATCTCTTTATGCTAGGACATTAAAAAGAGCAACACAGACCATCTTACGTAAATGTTACTTCCCTTATAAACTATTAATACACTACTTGAAAAAGATATCTTTAAGGCCAAAAGATCTTTCCATGCTGAAGTGTGTTTGTTTAATAAATATCAAAGTATATTATCCACATTGTCTTTAAGAAAAGTGCTTACAAACATTGCTGGAGCATATTGGACCATATGCTTCCTTCCCAGCAGAAGAAATATTTAGGTCCAAACCTCAGTCTTTTAATATCCTTTAGTTTAATGTACTGTTTTTGAAACAGCATAGACCTGAGTCCAAAACATGAAGGTTCATTTTTTTAATATACAAGTCTGATACACTGTAAATACTATAGTAACTGTCAGACTGCTATTTTCAAGTGCTATAAGGATATACCTATGTGATCACATGGGACAGATGTTAAAACATCAATAAATGATGGCAAAATCCAGATTTTAAAATGGTTTATTACAACAGTCATATACTTCTGTCAGGACCCAATATATCTATTCTAGCCACATGCACTTCCATTTGCTGGAAATGTGAATTTTCATAGACAATGTGAAAAGCATCAGAGAAAATGGGAAAAAATTGAAATGACAGCAAGATATTTACTAACATTTCACACCTTAGTCCATTTTAACTCAGATTTACAGTGTTTGAGATTAACATACTGAGAGCTCAAAAGGAGATCTAACACCTGTTAGAGGATAAAGAGAAACAAAAAACAAAACAAACCCAAGATATCTGCAAGACTCTCAAATCTTCCTCCCATTTCCTCTTTTGTCAGAGGATGAATTCTCTCCAGATGAAGAACAGTATATTCTCGTTTCCCCTTTCTTAGGCCAGGAGGGTGGCATAAGGCTCCCTAATGAACATGGCAGCCTTCTCAATTAATATTTCATTATACAAACATAGAGAAAACCTGTCTTTGCAGTAATTGGTAACACAAGGCATACCCAGAGTTGTACATGAATGTACTTCAAAGGCAGCTTCCTGTTTGGCAATTAGCAAAGGTGCGCCAGAGACAGAAGTGACAGCAAAATGACTCACCTGACCCAGAAACTTAACTTTGCGTAGACAGAACAGTTCAGCAGTATGTACCAGGATTGTCATTTAATTTGTTTGGTGTTAATCACATGCATTAGCTGCAATTAACTAATTAAAAATTATTGTTGCAACTCAGTTTTAACTGCGCACTTAAATAATAGAATACCAATTTTAATTTATTATAAATAAATATTGTGGATGCTTTTCTACATTTTCTAATATATTGATTTCAATTACAACACAGAATACACAGTGTACGGTGCTCACTATATTTTTATTACAAATATTTGCACTGTAAAAAGATAAATAAAATAAATAGCAATTTTCAATTCACCTCATACAAGTCCACTCAGTTCTATTTCTTGTTCAGCAAATCACTAAGACAAAAGTTTGTTTAGATTTACGAGAGATAATGCTACTCACTTCTTATTTACATCACCTGAAAGTGAGGACAGGTGTTCACATGGCACTGTTGTAGCTTGCATTGCAAGGTATTTACATGTCAGATACACTAAGCATCCATATGTCACTTCATGTTTTGACTTGTCGGCTCTAAAGTTTTACATTGTTTTGTTTTTGAATGCCATTATGTAAAAAGAAATAATAATTCTACATTTGTAGAATTTCACGATAGAGACTGCACTACTTGTATGAGGTGAACTGATAAATACTCTTTTCTTTATCTTTTTTATAGTGCAAATATTTGCAATAAAATAATATAAAGCTCTGAACTTTTCAAGCAGCAGTGCATGTTAATACTAATTCCTAGACCAATAACACAGCACATTCTTTTTTTGAAGTATCGATACAGGATACTTCAGTCAGAAACAACTGATAACTAACGTAAACACTTGTATGAACTATGCATTATTATTCCAACTGTCGGGGGGGGGGGGGACACACAGAGGGAAGTCAATTAGTGTGCAGAACCTTCCATAAAACAGCTCAGTTATTAACTGTAATGAGGTTGATCGATTTGCAAGCTATGAAGTTGTACTATTTTTTCCAAGATATTGTCAAATGGTTTTAAAATATATTTTATATTACTGGAAACAGGAGTATTACAGTTTTCAGTGGGTTTGGTTACTTTGGGAAGCATGTTGTAGCAAGGGCTCTGCTCTCCAGACACACTGTGGATAGCCCCCTTTGCAGTGGTGGGCAAAGGCTCATTGCATCCTCTGCTTTCCCTTGTGCACTGCCTGGCTGTACGCAATTTTGCCCTTAATATTTTGCATTTGATATTTTTAAACCATACATTATTTTTGCATGGGAGCTCTTGTCTGGATAATGCTAATAGATTAATTCTTTTATTTTTGGAGACTATCCAATACATTTAATACCACTACTCACCACCTTCCATTCACTCTTCCAAAAACACACTATCAGTAAATTCCCTACCAATAATGTATGTAATTATTCATACATTTAGGGCTGGTGGGCTAAAATCTCCCAAAGCTTTCCCCAGATATTATTATACCTCATACATTACAGCACATAATATTTTATAGGTCTTTTCTTGCCAAATAAAGATGTTGAAAAGTATTAATTAAAAGCATTTTGCTTTTTTAATAAAGCAAACTGAGTAGTACTAACCATAGCAGTTTCACTTTGTAGGATTTCCTATGAACATTTTAATTGGCTTGGGTTCACACAAGTTCATATCTCTTAAATCCACTTTGTAATTCAGACAAAACTATTAAGTTTAACTTGTTTTTTTGCATCAAAAACATGTGAAACAGCTATTTTTGAAGAGTTTAAATGCTAACCCACATATCAGTCCAGATTTCCTCAAAGTTCTGTCTCACAAATCTTTTGACCAACTTGTCCTCAGTTTTTAGCTAAACAAACAAGTGTGAGAATATTTGCACCGTTTTTGTTTTTTTGTTTTTTTAAATCAGTAGCAGGAAGCCAAAGAGTAGGAGCTGTAGAGGAAAAGATCTAAAGTGAAGCAGAGGAAAAAGAGTTACTTTAGGTTTTCCTATTTTCTTTATTCTAATAAAATTCCTGGGTAAGCATTAGAAGAAACAATATTTGATTCTTTACCATTGTCACACAACCATGATGTGAGTTTTGCAGTTGCAGATTTCACTGTAGATTTTTCACACTTCTCTAATACTGACAAGATGACTCATTTTATGATTTTTTTCTCAGGGTACGTCTACAATAGAAACGTAAGTCAACCTATATCAGTAATTACTGCAGTGGCGCATACAGGAGCAGTGGAAGCTCCCTAAAGCTGGGAAGGCCACCGGCGCCCAAACCATGCCCCCTCTCATGCTGCTCTCCCCCGCCTCCACAAGGCCCAATCCCCCACTCCCGCCTCCCCCATCACTCGTCTTTATGACCAGTATGTCCTCACTTTTAAAAGTGATGGGCCATGACCCCAAGGCCCTGCCTGTTCCGGCGCTCCTGGGTGCATGTTCACACCACCTTCCTTGGGTCGGTGGTGCGCATCCTCACCAGGAGTGCGCCCACCAACCTAAGAGGGGCAGTGTGGGAAGCTGAGAGCACTGTCTCTTAGCTCCGCCAGCAGCTCCCTGCCAGGAGTCCAGTTGTCCCACAGGCTCCCAGTGGGCTGCCCCCTCTCTGCTCCCAGAAGCCAACCAGGGCATCTCACCACCCTGTTCCCCACTGGGGGTGGGTAAAGGGGGAGGGGAAGCCCCCAAGGGCTTCTCAACCCCAGGAAGTCCTGCTTCCCTGGCTTCTATCAATTTCACCTAAATTGACAAGGCTGCCAGGCTCTGGATGGGGGAGCGTATGGGTGCAGGCTTCTCACCCTGGCTGGCAGCTGGGGTGGGGAAGCCAACCAGCTCTCCAGGGGAGCGCCTGTTGTGAAACTGACAAGACAGAGAATAGCTGACGTAAGTAAGGCAGTGTCTACACAGACACTGCGTCACCCTAACTACACCGATATAAGCCTTGTGCCTCTCATGGAGGTGGAGTTGTCATGTCAGCGTAGTAGGGCACATCCATCAGTGGGAGGAAAGTTGCAGCGTAGACACAGACATAATTAAGTCAGTATAAGCTGCCTTATGTCGATATAACTGTGTTGTACAGACCAGCCCTCAGATAACTGTATCACTGTCCTAACAGCAACCAAAGACAAAAGACTCAAAACATGCTATTTTTGCCAACCAGATGTTCATTTTTCATTGTTTCTGAACTTTATGACATTTTATTCTAATCAGAAGAGAGCGTCTATATGTCACTGACCATAAACAAATTAATTTTGAAAGCATAAATCAAGCTGAAGAGGATTCATTATTATGACCCAGAATACAGACGAACATGTGTTCAGAGAATTGGGCTACAAGCGTGAGACCCAGCATACTGCTTATAAATATAAATCCCCACTCCTATCTCTTTCACCATTTTTGAGGGCAAACACACACATCAAAATTCCAGCAAGTGTTCTATCTACATATAAATACATGCAGACATATACACTAGTGATCCTGCATAGTTGTGACTGAAACATAAAACAGCTAAATATGCTTCTACTTGATTTTCAAGTAAAAGTGTGTCATGACTAACATTAAGCCAGAGCAATTCAGGATCATGCTATATGTGCCAGCTGGCAACAAACACTCCTCAGAATTTTTCTCCATCTGGACTCAGCAATTTCCTGCCTCAGCCTTGCTGCTGATCATTTTAATCTTCTGTACTTCATATGAATTGGTCCTACTTCCGAGTGTCTTGCTAGTCACTCCCCTATTTTGGGCTCTTTGCTATGAATTATCATTATGTCAGTGACAACCGTATTTATTTCATTCTTACAGATGGCCTTGGTTCTGGCAATACAGCTGGCAAAAGGAAAAGATATGAATGCGGCAGAATTTTATGCTTTGAATGTATCCCTTGGTTTTATCTGATGGCAGCTTATTAGACTTTCTTTCTCCAGAAATCTGAGTGTTAATAGCCCTTTATACGACATTATTCTACAGGAAGGGCCCAAAACACTGGTATTACTGATGTCAGATATAACATTCTGGATGATTATTGTAAAACACTGTAGTATTTGTCTATTTGCTATTTTAATAAGGGGCCCTGTTTGTCATTTGTGCCACTTTCAGTAAGGATAAATATTTAAATTTAGTTAATCCCTTTCAAGCAAGAGGATCCCAGTATTTACAGATAAAATGCAGCCATCTTTGGGATGGAAAGAAACTTTGGAAGAGAAAACGACTATCACCTTACTCAACTGATGCCACAAAGGGACTTTTTAAGTAGGCAGAATGTAATTATCTAGTTGGAATTTAACCGGAGCATTGGGGTTAACACCTCTGCAATTGCAAAAAACAAACAAAAAAAAACCTATCATAAGATCTTTACCTTTAGAATCATAAGTAAATTGATACCTCACTAGCAAGGCAGATGCTTTTCACTCTTCTTTAGTAATCTATCTAGAACCGTCGTTTGACTGTAAACACGAATGCTCGAAATCTTTCTTCTATATACACAAAAAACCCCATAATTAAAACTCAGAGATATCAGAGTGATTTTGGTCTCATTATGTCCATAATTATATTTATGGGCTGATCTGTGCTTAATTTTACTCATGCGAGCAATATTTACTCATGCATGTAGTCACACTGAAATCAATGGGATTATTTTGCATGAGGAAGGCACTAAAGGGTCAGCCCCTCTGTCATATGCCACAAATATTATTGCAATGCACATGATTATAAAATTATTACTTTCTTTCCCAAGCTCTGGTATTCCATGCAATTTCATACTTCAGAAATAATCTATGTGGCAAAACAAAATAGCAAAACAGAGGAGATGAACATTTATAAAATGCCCTTAAATCTGTCACAGAATTTTTATATGTTAACACCTTGCCCTTCCCTCTGCCCGCCTCTACACCACTAAAAGTGCAGTCCTTATTTTGAATGTTTTAATCCGATATCTATTTTGGTGGTGAAGACTTCGGGAATCAGAGAAACACATGCACTAAGATTTGGAACATACTACAAGATAACTCCAAAAAGCGCATTCTTTTAAAATAAAAATAACCTCTGAGTCCATCATTTAATTCACTTTCCATCTCATCTCTGATGTCAGATATAACATTCTGGATGATTATTGTAAAACACTGTAGTATTTGTCTATTTGCTATTTTAATAAGGGGCCCTGTTTGTCATTTGTGCCACTTTCAGTAAGGATAAATATTTAAATTTAGTTAATCCCTTTCAAGCAAGAGGATCCCAGTATTTACAGATAAAATGCAGCCATCTTTGGGATGGAAAGAAACTTTGGAAGAGAAAACGACTATCACCTTACTCAACTGATGCCACAAAGGGACTTTTTAAGTAGGCAGAATGTAATTATCTAGTTGGAATTTAACCGGAGCATTGGGGTTAACACCTCTGCAATTGCAAAAAACAAAAAAAACAAAAACAAAAAAAAACCTATCATAAGATCTTTACCTTTAGTATCATAAGTAAATTGATACCTCACTAGCAAGGCAGATGCTTTTCACTCTTCTTTAGTAATCTATCTAGAACCGTCGTTTGACTGTAAACACGAATGCTCGAAATCTTTCTTCTATATACACAAAAAACCCCATAATTAAAACTCAGAGATATCAGAGTGATTTTGGTCTCATTATGTCCATAATTATATTTATGGGCTGATCTGTGCTTAATTTTACTCATGCGAGCAATATTTACTCATGCATGTAGTCACACTGAAATCAATGGGATTATTTTGCATGAGGAAGGCACTAAAGGGTTAGCCCCTCTGTCATATGCCACAAATATTATTGCAATGCACATGATTATAAAATTATTACTTTCTTTCCCAAGCTCTGGTATTCCATGCAATTTCATACTTCAGAAATAATCTATGTGGCAAAACAAAATAGCAAAACAGAGGAGATGAACATTTATAAAATGCCCTTAAATCTGTCACAGAATTTTTATATGTTAACACCTTGCCCTTCCCTCTGCCCGCCTCTACACCACTAAAAGTGCAGTCCTTATTTTGAATGTTTTAATCCGATATCTATTTTGGTGGTGAAGACTTCGGGAATCAGAGAAACACATGCACTAAGATTTGGAACATACTACAAGATAACTCCAAAAAGCGCATTCTTTTAAAATAAAAATAACCTCTGAGTCCATCATTTAATTCACTTTCCATCTCATCTCTGATCTGTCTGTTGCAATTACATTTCTAAGAACCCCTTTTATAGTGCACATTAGTAACCATCCGGTCATTTCTCATGGGAGGTTACCATGAGAAAAATGTCATGAAATATTCACAGCCTAACTTTATAGATGGCACTTTAAGGTTCATTAAATGTCATCCACCACGACTTGAATACCTGGGGGTTTTCGTAGCCTAAATTATAATGCATGGCATAAAATGAGCATCTACAATGTAGTTCATAATCACGCATAGACAAAAGTTCGACTATGATCATGTGGTGGAATCACTTTCACAAAATACATAAATTGAGCCCATGAACAATGATAACTTTATCAAGGAGCAAGAGGAAGCTGACATTTAAGGTACGACCCTGAAAGGTGCAGAGTGCCTCTTGTGAGGTTTTGGACATGCTCAGCAGTCAGTGTAATCACTGTGAATTGATGATGCTCAGTACCAGGCAAGCTGTGCTCAGCACCTTGCAGGAGGTTGTTCTTTCAGACCACAGAATGAGTTCAGCTTTACCAACTCCCAATTTTATTGAGTCTCATGATATTTGGTGTTTTTCTTCTAATCCCCAGCTCTTGGGTGATGCAATTACATGAGAATCTCAGTTTTCATTGTTAAAGTAAGTTTCTAGGTTCTCATGGTTGTAGAGAAAAGTTTTAAAGCATAAACCTAAAGGCTCAAAACCAGAAGGCAAATAAAAAGAACCCAAAACATTAAAAAAAATATTACGGTGTGAATATTACTTGCATCTGAAGAAGTGGGTATTCACCCACGAAAGCTCATGCTGCAGAACGTCTGTTAGTCTATAAGGTGCCACAGGATTCTTTGTTGCTTTTAAAAAAAATATGACTTTTAAGCCAATATTATGATTTTCCAGGATTAGCTCATTATTTGTAATGCCTGGGGATGGCTATGCCTCTGAATCAAAAAAAATCATCTCAGTGGAACAGCAATCATACAAATAGAAAATCCGAGCCACACCGTAAGAAGGGAAAGGCTACAGATGGTCATTATACTATTTGTAATTGATAATGACATCTCTCCTATTATGGAAAATTTAAAAATATATTAAGAATCCTGAGCATTGTGGTCTGCATCAAATGTACCAGACACTACTACGTTCCATCAATAGGCATAAATCTCTGTTGCTGTTGCATGTTATCTTTATTAAGTGTGTCTTTCCCTTTTCACTGAAGCCCCGCAGAGGGATACCACACTATACAGAAAAGATGAAAAACAAAAGACCTTGCAAAGCAAATCATGATTACAAGCAGTGAGGAATACCATTTGAGCCTCTCCCCAAAACTTGTACCATACATAAAACATATGGATTTCTCTAGCACACACAATACAACTGCAACTCTTCTTTTGTGGCTACTAGTTCAAGTCTCCCCTGGGGATTAAAATTCCACCTGCAGTCAACTGGTTAAAGAGATCCTATCATTCAGGAACGAGAGAAACATATACATAAACTGTAATACTATTTTAATATAGGATCATCTGATTCTCGTCAAGCAGGGAAAGAAAGAAAAAAAAAGAAAAAAAAAAGACTGCAACCCACAGTTCACAAGTCAGTATTACTGTTTTGCAAGCCAAAATTAAGACTAGCTTTTCAATGGCAACAGTTCAAAGAGCTACTGACATGCTGTTAAAAAGCTAATTTGAAGGTAAGTTTTCCGGGAGGGTTTGCTCTGTTTTCTTCATTTCAGGCCCTGATCTACTGGACAAGGTTATCTTAAAAAAAAAAAAAGAGGGAGGTGGGGAAGAGAATTATTCCATACTCTCCAGGTGAATAGTGCTGGGTCAGATTGTACTGATGAAAGCTATGCAAAAACTTCAGTACATATCTCTCTACTTTCCACAAACAACTGACGGCAAAGCAATAGTGCAGATAAAAACTTTCAAGAAGTCAGTGTTGGGAAAGATTCTATTTGCAGCAACCACAAATATTATTTAACAAGAAGCCCCCAGGAAATGATACAGTAGCAATCACCACTTCGGTCAAACCTTGGAGAGGAAGCATATTGAAGAGTACAATGCTAATCTCCCCAACAAGAGGCAAAGTATCTGGTAAATAAAGTTATGTTTTCTTCTAAATGTCAGTTCTGAAACTAAAACTTAAAAAAAAAAAATGCCATGAACAAAATATCAATATTTCATTCTCCTTCTGCTTTTCTAAAGGCAACACTGAAAAGCTGCCCACCTCAGGAAAGGAAGAACAGGTGCTGCTGACTCATGAATCACGCCAGGCAAATATAATCAAAACTAGGCCTTTTCATAATTATTGCTTCATGTCCATTCTTGTACAGATACTCCTGCTGAACTAAATTACTTGAGGAGCTGATCAGAGGTCCAGACATCAAATCCCTAATTATAGTATTTTTCAATGACTAATTGCTTAAAAGACCAACTTAAAATAGTTGGGACAGGGGGTGGTGGGTAATAGGCGCCTATATAAGAAAAAGTCCCAAAAAAACAGGATTGTCCCTTTAAAAACAGGACATCTGGTCACCCTAGTCAAGACTAACAGCTGCACTTAGAAGGTCACATGCCAGAAGAGGTCAGAAAGGCATTTTACACAAACTGTGCCTGGCTAGGCAGGGCCAGCCTTTTGTTTTGGATGAGGATCTTGCTACTATCACCTGTGCCTTTGTCACATTAGATTACTGCAATGTGGTCTACATGGAACTCCATCTTAAATCAAATGAGAAGCCAGAACTGGTACAGGAGGCAGCGGCCCACTTGATTTGCAGGGCATTCCACAGAAAGCACCTGACACCTGCCCTCAGAGTTTTGCACTGGTTAACTGTGAACTTCTAGATAGATTTTTTTTAATGGTGTTTGTTTTGACCAGTGAAATACTAAATGACCTTGGACCAGCCTACCTGACAGATGGCCTCTGACACCATGATACACTGCCACAGGTGGTTGCACTCATGTTAGAATTGCTTTGATATTACAGAGGAGCAGCAGCTGGCATGGTGTTCTCTGTAAGGACCTTAGGGCTCTGAAATGCCCTCTCCACCCCTGATCTGAAATAGCCTGATTGGCTGACTTTCAGGACATGCTACAGATCCCATTTGTTTCACTTGGCTTTTGAAAAAGAGGTAGGGGGTGGTGAATGGGATGTTAGTATTTATATGCTGCTTCTTAGTAGAAGAGGCGAGTTTGACTGTGTTTGGTTTTGTAATTTTAAACAACTGGCAGGGTGCTCGGAGCCTGTGTATAGGCTTTGTTTCATTCCTTCTACATATCAAGGAAATATATATATTTTCTTGGAAACAATTATACTTTGTGTTTGCACTTTACAAATCCTAAATCTAAAGAAAAAATCTGAAGTCAGAACAAAATTATTCTAATTAGTTTGTTAACTTTTCATGCTCTCCTGCATGTACTCACAAGAAAGATCAGAATGAAACAAGTGAAAAAATGCATCACCAATCATGGGGAACTTGTAAGAATCTTTGGTTGTTGTTAATTCATGTTTTCTTTTTTTCTACCGAACAGCCTCTTTTCCATGAAAATGAAGGATCAAGAGCACAAGTTAAGACCAGATACAGTGCTCATACGTGATGCAGAAGCTTTCTCGAGAACAGCTCTACAATTGCATCTTAATGCTGACCTATAATACACCCTCTTCTACCAGCCCTGCTCCTGCTCCCTCTCCCGCCCGTTACAAATCAAATACTGCTAACCATACCAAACTGTGTGACTGTGCCAACTTGTGATACATTTTAAATAGGGATTAGACCAAGTCCAAATCCATGTTCACTTGTGATCCAAAATTTTGAACTCAATTTAGCAAATGTACTAACAAATACATAATATGCTGAGCCCTTTAATATATACACCAACAACTTATTACATTATTCTTTAAAGTGTTCACTGCAATTTTATTTTGTCCTCCCTCCCCCATTTTAGGATCATAATAGTTAGAGACAAAAAAAAAACTGCTTACATCCTTAACTCCACCTGTCTGCAAGGGCAGGATATCAAACACTGATTTTGGACTCCAAAGACTGAAAAACACTAACACTTTCAAAAATTTAAAAGAAAAACAAAAAACAAACATACAATTCAAGTGGTTTTAAAGAAAATCCTACTTTCTCAAAGGTATAAAACAAGGAAACAGAACTGAGTATTATGGGTTAGTAAATTAGAAAAAAAGGCTCCATATTGTGTATTTCTCTCTGTGTGAGTGACAGAGAGAAAAACCCTGATTTGATTTACCTTTTCAGACTTACCATCTCTCGTTTTCTCCCCTTCTACTGCCTTAACATTACTCTGTCTTTAGAAATAATCAATGGCGAAGTATAGTTTTCCATATAACCTTCAAACTTCATCAATAGAATTATTTCAACTTCATTTGAAAAGTTGCTCTGTTGGGCTGTGTCCAAGACGTACAATTATACCGGACGGCAGAGCTGGGATTTCATGCTTACTGCCACTAACATGAGACTACAGATGGAGCTACACCAGTTGATAACAACTGAAAATCTGGCCCAAGATTTTTAAACCAATCATTAAAAAAAAAAATTAAAAAACATTCTGGTGTTCAGCAATTTATACCAAAACTAAGTAGAACACAACAACTTTTGGCTTAATAATCCTATTTTGTAATTTCCTCATGGCCAAGAATGTTTTCCTTTGTACCTGTACAGTACCTGAGTCTTTTAATACAAATGAGTATGACACTGCATTCTGGCCTATCGGGTGAAGGTTAAAGCATTTATGATCTACCTGTCACATGCCTCAGTCAGTGAGGATCTCACAACTGGAAGTATGCTGCATAGCAAACAGACACGAGGCTGACTGATACCTGTTGAGCGTGCTAACAGGGTGCACTGAGCAATTAATAAGATCAGCTCTTAACATAGTTAGGAGAGGTTTGAAAATAATTTTTTCTTGCCAAGAGTGTAATTCCTTGTTCAACAGAGCCAACAGAACTGACACATTTCCATCTACCCAATTAGCTTTCACAGTCTTATTCTAAAAGCATATGGATGAATCCCCAATTTGTATTTGTTATGAACACAAATCTACTAATAGTGAAGTTATTTAGAATTGTTCAGGCATTCTTAAAAACAAAACTAAAAACAAAAAACAGCGAGGGTAAAGTCAGATGAGAACCTGATATTGCTATATATTCAGCCTCAGTCCAGCTGAACATAGCATTCAAAACCAATCAATCAGGCAGAAGTTTGACACAAGTATGGTGCTACGTTTGTATAATTTTTGGTGGTGCCCAGAACGGATCCAAGCAGAGCTGTCCCATCCATAGGACAGACCGGGGCAACCACCCCGCCCTGTGCTTTGGGGGGCCCCGTGCTTCAGGGGGATGCAGGGTCCAGGGTGACCTGGGGAGTTAGTGGGGGGCCTGGTGCCAGCAGCAACGAGAGACCCAGCCACAGCCACCCTTGCTCCGGCCCCTCCCCACCCCCATTCCACCGCCTCACCTCTTTCCAGCTTCTGCCCCCTCCCCCGAGCGATGCTGGGAGCTGGCGGGGCGGGGAGAAGCAGAGCGGGGCAGGCTGGGGCTGGGTTGCTTGCTGGTGCCAGCACCAGGTCCCCTGCAACCCTCCCAGGCCACCCTACATCCAGCATCTCCCGAAGCACGGTAAGCCCAAACATTGGTGTAGCCGGGCCCATGTTCCTAAATATTGGTAGAGCACCACACGCTCATAACACGCCACCTATGGACACAAGGGCTTCCATTATGGTTTTGTTTGAGATCATTGCTCTCCCTATCAGAAGGTAAGATCAGAGGAACTTCTGTATGCAACACTAATACAGCAAAACAGATTCTCCAGAGGCAAAGAAAATGCACAATGTCTTAGGTGATGTCTTATCACAACATCTGATAGTTTGCATTCAACAAAGCTTTTTTTTTTTTTTTTAAAGTGGATTTACCACATCCTTAATTTAGTGCTCACTAAAATGAAAGCCATACACTAACATTGCCTAGCACTAAAAACACGAAGGACCTTGCTGAGAAGTTTTTTCATAGTGTGTTGCTAATCCACTCGAATCCTGACCTACAATGTTCCTGTAGAACTCTAAACTGTTTTGAGCAGAAAATTCATATCACGCCAAATTCTCAGGTGGCTTTGTGATTAGGGAAGTAAAATGTTAACTGGTTAACCGATAAGCATCAGGGTTACCAGTAACGTATTCAGTTAATGTTTAAATGCCTAATGTGCACATTAAAAATGCCACAGCAATACCATTTCATAGCATATCTGGAACTAGGTTTCGCACTGTTAGGAGTCGGGACCATTGCTATGGAACTGACGTCGTAGGCACGGGAACTACGGGTGCGGGGGGTGCTTTAGCACCCACACACACACCCACAACCCTAGTTCCTATACCTATGTTGTGAACTCCATGTTTAAAAAGAAACTGTTTAAATTATTAAAATTGTATCAGTTAAATGTTTAAAAATGCTATTTACATCCTTATTTATGATATGGGCAAAAACCCATTAGACACTAGGTTTAATTTGTACAATATTTGTGACCTAAGCAACTTTCAAAACCCATGTCTACAGAGATTAAACATTTAGCCACTATGCCACCCAGGTGTGGCCTGTAATATTAAATGACACTTGGATATAAATTTTTCACTGACCAAAAGATACATCATTCAGATATAGTATTATCCAGTCTTTATTGGTAAAAATAGTCACCTTGGTTTAGGCCCAAGATTTCAGTTTTGACTTTATAAAAATGTCTACAACATAATATGATCAATAAAATTAATATTTAATTAGGAAAACAAAAACAAAAAACATGCAATCTGATACTTTTCTTTCACAGCATTTTTACCTTGGTGGATAATAGTTAAATTACATTGTATCAACATCCATTAAATGTTTATCTGTAAAGCCATGAGAACTCCTAGATGTTTAAAATGTTTAAACATTACTGTGCAGTTTTGTGAAAAATCTTGCAGTAGTGACTAGAAATAGCCTATACACAAAATAGCAACTCTCTAAGGTGAGAGAAATGTTTAAAATTATATATATATATATATATATCAAACAAATGTTCATAAATGGTTAAATATATACACACACACTAGGACTGTAGATCAATCACAGTTAACTCACACAACTAAAAAATTAATTACAATTAAAAAAATCATCAGTTTTAACCATCTTGTTAAACAATAGAATACCAATTGAAATTTATTAAATATTTTTGGATGTTCTTCTACATTTTCAAATATATTGATTTCAATTACAACATAGAATACAAAGTGTACACTACTCACTATATTATTTTTATTACAAATATTTTCACTGTAAAATGATAAACAAAAGAAACTATTTTTCAGTCCACCTCATACAAGTACTGTAGTGCAATCTTCTATCGTGAAAGTGCAACTTACAAATGTAGATTTTGTTACATAACTGCACTCAAAAACAAAACAATTCAAAGCTTTAGAGCCTACAAGTCCACTCAGTCCTACTTCTCGTTCAGCCAATTGCTAAGACAAACAACTTTGTTTACATTTATGGGAGATAATGCTGCCCACTTCTTATTTACATCACCAGAAAGAGAGAACAGGCTGCCTTGTGTAATTGTGTAGCAGTCGCGCTGCCAGATATTATGCTACATATAAATGCTTATGTCCCTTCATGCTTCAGCCACCATTCCAGAAGACATACTTTCATGCTTATCAAGTATCAGAGGGGTAGCCGTGTTAGTCTGGATCTGTAAAAGCAGCAAAGAATCCTGTGGCACCTTATAGACTAACAGACGTTTTGCAGCATGAGCTTTCGTGGGCGAATACGAAAGAAGAAGAAGTGGGTATTCACCCACGAAAGCTCATGCTGCAAAACGTCTGTTAGTCTATAAGGTGCCACAGGATTCTTTGCTGCTTTCATGCTTATGACACTCATTAAAAAAAAATGCCCACTATCCTCCCTGTCAATCAGGGTGTCATTGTCAACTCAATCCTCACATTCAGGCTGTGTGTTAATCTTGCTGCATTTTCCTGAATAACTCCTCTAAGATTATGGCCTTTCCTCTGTGTCCACGAAACTAAAACTCTCATCCAAGTTCATCATCATCTTGTGTGTCTACTATTGCAACTTCCTTTTCTCTAGTTTTGACAATCTCATATTATGCCACTTCTATCTTTTCAAAACATTGCTGCATGTGTCATTGTTCAGATTTGTTGCTTCAATCACGTCACTTCTCTTTTTAACTCACTCTTCTCTATTACATCAGACAAACTATGTCTTAGGGTATGGCTACACTTGAGATTTGCAGCGCTGGTGGAGGCTTTCCAGCGCTGCAACTTAGTAACTGTCCACACCTGCAGGGCACATCCAGCGCTGCAACTCCCAGGCTGCAGCGCTGGCCGTACACCTGGGTCTGCTTGGAGTATAAGCATTGCAGCGCTGGTGCTGCAGCACTGGTCGTAAAGTGTGGCCACACACCAGCGCTGTTATTGGCCTCCAGGGTATAAAGATATATCCCAGAATGCTTTTAACTAAATTACTCCCTTTGTTTTGTTGTGAACTCGGGGCTCCGGGAGCTGCTTATCTAAAAAACAAACACAGCTCCTGTTTGCCGTGATCAATCTGTAACTGACTGAACAATCAAATGAGATAAACCCACTACCTTGCTGTGAATGAGGCAGGCACGGGGAAGAGTGTTTGCTTGACGAGAGAAACAGCGGAGGGAGGGAGAGAAAGGGAGTCCGTTGGAGCAGCTGCTTATCTGGTCTGCAGGCTGTTTGCAATTAAGAGTAAGGGGTCGGGAAAATTTTCTGATTTTGCAAGGCAGGGAGTTGATACACAGTGTCGGCTCCAAAAATCCACTCTCTCTCTCTCCCCCGGTCCCTGTCACACTGCACCCCACTGGGTGCAGCTACCCATAATGCATCACTCCCAAATGCTGCAAATGTGGCCACACTGCAGCTGGTAGCTGTGAGTGTGGCCACACACCAGCACTTTCCCTACACAGCTGTACGACCAGCGCTGTAACTCCCAGCGCTGCAACTCTCAAGTGTAGCCGTACCCTAAATTTATAAAGCTCTTTACAACCTCTCTCTGCTCCACCTACCATCTTTTGTACACTATCAAGATGTCTACTCACAACTCTGCTCTGCCTATGATACTGGCCTTCACCACCCATCTGTTAATTTCCAAACAAAGCACCTTTGCTCTTGCTCTCATGCTGCCCCCCATGCATGCAAGTTGCTCTCTGTAACCATCTGCAAAGCCACCTCATTTTCCTTGTTCAAATCCTTCCTTAAAAATTCCCATCTACTATGATGCCTACAAAACAACTTGACAATGGTTTAGCAGCTGGTGTGCTCATCATGTGGATCAGTTTTGTCTCACTGTTTTCTTGTGCTTCCCCAATCTGTTTGTTGTATCCACCTTACACTTAGATTGCAAGCACCTCGGGTCAAGGACAGTCTTTGTTTAGCACAATGGGGCCCTGCTCCATGACTGGGGGCCCTAGGTGTTCCCGTAATACGAACAACAACAATCCAATTCCCACTGAAGTCTATGGAAAGAGTACCACTGACTTCAGTAGGAATTTGATCAGGGTCTCAAAAAAAACTGCTTGGCTTTTTATATTGACCACTGAATTGTCTTGCATTTTAAACTGTTTGCAGCAGCTAGCATGCCCCACAGGATGAGCATTAATACAACAAATTATTGCAAATATATCACTGAGGGTTTAATATAATCTACCTAGGCTTTTCTACCAAGCCCATCATTCCAGTATCTGAGGCCTCAAATCAACAAAGCATTTAAATATATGCTTACCTCTACCCTAATTTCAGAGTGGTAGCTGCGTTCGTCTGTATCAGCAAAAACAATGAGGAGTCCTTGTGGCACCTTAGAGACTAACAAATTTATTTGGGCATAAGTGTTCGTGTGCTAGAACCCACTTCATCAGATGCATGAAGTGGAAAATACAGGAGCAGGTATAAATACATGAAAGGATAGTGTCCAGTTTGCAAATTAATTCCAGTTCTGCAGTTTCACACTGGAGTCTGTTTTTGAAGGGTTTTTTTGGTTGAAGAATTGCCACTTTTAGGTCTGTTATTGAGTGACCCGAGAGACTGAAGTTTTCTCCTACTGGTTTTTTAATGTTAGGATTCCTGATGTCAGATGTGTCCATTTATTCTTTTGCGTAGAAACTGTCCGATTTGGCCAATGTACATGGCAGAGGAGCATTGCTGGCACATGAACTACCAATGTGATAGATGCCATCATCTATTTTCCCCCAATACTAATTTCCTCCTGCTGTTACTCACACCTTCTTGACAGCTGTGTCGCTAAAAGGTGTGTAGTGTAGACATAGCCTTATATCGTAAACTCTTCAGGGCAGGGACTTTGTTATTTCACCTGTACTGTGTACCGTCTAGCACCGTTTTGGGCTAAAAAATAATAAATAATGCCCTCTCGGATCCTGTGCATAATGCAATCAGTTTCTAATCCTTTAGCAAACTCTCAAAACTCACTTCTTTGTTTAGTTTTTCAATGATGACCCCACTTCTGCTTTCTTTCCTGATATGGCTCCTTCAAGCCCTAAAACACAGTATTCCACTGCATTAAGAAACAAGGACAAACCAATATTTCAAAAATACACAGCATGCCAATGGTCCATGCTGCATGCAGATGTTACTATAATCATTTAGTCTGACATGATTCACTAGTTTTAGGATTCACTTGGAATTTGTGTACAAAGTGAGTAAAAACAATATATCCATCCCATCTCTAAATAAAAGCCATTACATGTACACACTGAACTAGACATGAAACTTAAAAAGTTACTCAACCACATTCATAACTAGCAAAAGGAAATAAAAATCACAATGCCAATCAATCTTTCCACCAGTGACAATACACGATAGTATTAAGAAAAACAATCAGTAAGCTGTAACTGAAAAGCGAGCCAGATCACAGTGCAGATCCAATCTGCAGAGATCTCAGACAACCCTATCCTAAGTTATCTAGGTTTCGGTTATCTGCAACACTAATATCTTTCAAGGAAATCTCTCTTCTCTCTCTCTCTTTTTCAGATGATTTTTTTTTTAAATTTAATCTAATCAGTACCAGTGTCACTAAATTTGCAAGTCTAAAGTATTTGGCAAAAATTTTAATATATGCAGCACTGTGATTGTGCGCATTTGTAGTTTATTCATATCTATATTTTGGTGACAGCTGTAGTTGAGGCCTACTGCACGGATCATAGAGTTTAGAGTCAGGAGATCTGAAATTTAGTCCTGACTCTGCCACTGAGTAATTGTGGAACCTTGGACAAATCATTTAACATCTGTTACCCCATAAGTGAAAACAGAAATAATACTTGCCCATGTTTGTAAAGCACTTTAAAAACCTATGGATGAAAAGTATTATATATGGAGGGAGTGGTGACGGGTACTTATTGTAATTACGGTACCTGTGTTTTTTTGAAGAGGATATAAGCGATTAGGTGACTATGAACCAAAGCATTGCATCTCATTCAATAGGCACATGGAGCTGGGTTTAGGAGTCACCATTTAGGAATGAAAGTTTGTTCTGAGAATTCTCATTGGCATCCAAGACTAAACAGCTCAGTTTGCATATTAGTGATTTAAACAAGAACATATTGGAACGTCTAGTCATTAAGCATAACATGGTAGATTTTGGGAAAGAGCCAAGGCAACAATGCCAAGTCAAACTGTGACTAGTTACTGTTATAATCTGTGGTAATTCAACTATTTTTGCAAAACTAGGCCTCAATTATTTTTTGGTTTTCAGGGTGAATGATGAACTTAAGTATTTTCCCTTTTGTCCTTTGCGTTGTACTTGTTATTAGCCTCACTTGGCCTATAAAATAACATTATATTTTATTTATGGAGTTTCTCCCACCTTTGCAGAGTTGTTTGTCATGACAAAACAACAAACAGCTAATCTTTGTCTTTTTCTCATGACATATCAGGTTCCTTTAACTGCTTGATCTATGGTCTAATACAGGGGTAGGCAACTTATGGCACATGTGCCGAAAGCGGCACATGAGCTGATTTTCAGTGACTCACACTGCCCGGGTCCTGGCCACCAGTCCGGGGGGCTCTGCATTTTAATTTAATTTTAAATGAAGCTTCTTAAACATATTAAAAACCTTATTTACTTTACATACAACAATAGTTTAGCTATAGATTATAGACTTATAGAAAGAGACCTAAAAATGTTAAAATGTATTACTGGCATGCGAAACCTTAAACTAGAGTAAATAAATGAAGACTCGGCACACCACTTCTGAAAGGTTGCCGACCCCTGGTCTAATACAATCAAAGCTTAATGTAAGTCCACTTAAGGCACTAATTTAAATGGTTCTTTATTCATTTTTGATCCTCTAATTGTCACATGTGCAGTATTATACTATATTCTCTTGGCTCTCAGTAAAATCTGTACAACCCATAGATCCACCTGCCCAGTTACCCATCTACTTTCTCAATGCTCATTAGTTTAAAATATGAAAAATATATAATCCACACTCCTGACAGCTGTGGCCAACATTTTCCTTGCCAATTAACTACTTTGGAGATATTTTTATGTCTTCTTTTATTTTCAGCTCATCTGCCAACACAAATCGATACTGTTCTAAGGTAAGAGAGATGTGTTTTACTGGTCCATTATTATACATCTTGTATGACTTTGAGCACTTCAACCTCTTCCTCCCACTCATGAATTTCAAGTCCTTGTGCTGGGCTGTCCAACAGCTACACCACTTTACAAACCACAGTGACCTAGCAGTGTTCCACACATCTTATTAATCTCAGCAGTATCGAAATGTTAAACTAATATTGTAAAAATCCATATAAAATGAATACATTTTAATATATTCTTATCACCTGAGGATCAATCCTGCTCCCATTAAACTGAGAGGGGAAACCTCCACTGATGCAGGATCATGTCTTTGGTGTTTCTGATTTTGGTGATTTTATTATGCACTTTCTTTTGGTAACTTTCTCCATATGGGCGGGGGGAGGGGGGAACACCAAACCCTCAAATGTAATATCTGATCAGCTGAAAGACTGGATTGGATGCTCCCAATGCACTATCCACTCCCCTCTGCATTTGATTTAAAACAACAGTATACACATTTATCATTTCCTCTCTAAGGATAAAAGAAAAATCACACATTGACTTCTTGCATATGTGTGCTACTTATTTGTAAGTGTAAGATCAACACACCTACTGTTGCTACAGAACGAACAGGTTAACACAAAAATACTTTAAAATTGCCAAGTCCACAGCTACAAATGCATAAGCCACTTACAAAAATCAAATAAATCCTCGAGTGAGAGCTTTGACAGCAATGCAATGAACTAGAGTTGCTATAGAGGCTCACCCTACCAGAGATCCCAGTGCAACACGCAAACAGAAAACACTGATGACAGCAAGAGAGAGAGCAATGGCCACCATGTAAGCATTCAAAGACCCCAAAAGGGAGTGCGTTTCCTGCGAGTGTTGACAGAAGGAACCACAAATGCACTTACACTGGGCGATACACCACCCTTCGGCAGCTAGCAGCGAGGGCGGGACAAGCACGTTCCTGCTACGGAGCCCAGTAGCTTTGTAAGTAAAGTATCAAGTAAAGTTCAAGCGCATGGCGAAGCTCCGGCTGGCCGGAGGCGGCCAGGTGAGCTGGGCAGCGGTGGCAGGCGGGAGGCCCCGCCCCCTCATTAGCTGGCGCTTGCGGCTGGGCTGCAGCTGGTTGCACTAGGCGATGGGGTTTGTTTTGTTTCGTTTTTACTCGGTCCTGACACAGCCCTGAGCTGAAACCGGAAATCCACGGGCGTGATCCCTCTGCCTCTCGGGCTCGTATGGCCGGGCCCGCCCCGAGGTGGTGCAGGGGCCGGATAGTCGGTTTGACAGCAAACCCGAAAATGCTGGTGGGGCGGGCAGCGTAGCACGAGTTCAGCCTGAGCCACGTCTGGGGCCGCTACCCGCTCCTAACACACACACCCCGCGTAACGCCGGGCCGAGCAGCGGGCCAGGACCTGCCCTCCCGTCCCCTCTGCGCGGACCCCTTCTCCGGCCCGGCCCGCAGCCAGGCTGGCGGCCTCTCCCCCCCCGGAAACACCTTTGCTGCCAGCGCAGGAGCGGGCCAGATGCCCGGGAACACCAGCACGGTGCTTTGCCCCTTGGCAGCCGCCCAGCAGGGAAGTGAAGCCGGGCACCTGCACCTGCCCGGCCCGGTGCTGGGGACACCTGTGCCAGCGCGCAGGCATCCCAGGGGCCGGCCTCTCCCCCTGCCGCCCTCCCCCCGGCGGAGGTCTCTGCACGGGGGCAGCGAGGCAAACACCACCCCCGTCCCCCGCGACAGACCCACCACGTTCTCCCCCCGCCCGCTGCTAATGAAGAGCCCATCGCGGCGGACAACAGACACGTGTGCGGCCCCCGCCGCCGGGCAGGGGCATCCCCCCCACCCCCCGCGGGGCTGAGCAGAGCCAAAGCCATGAAAAACAGTAACAACGCACCCAGCGCGTCCTCTCGGGCTCCGGCGGGGTCTGCGGCATCCACCAGCGGAGAGGCGACGTGGAGAGCGACACGGGGGGGGGGAGACACCCCCCCCGCAGCAACCCACCCAAGCGGGGGGTACAGGCTGCACCCGCCGCCACAGAGGGGAGGGACGAAGCGCCTCACTCCCCCAGCAAACCCTGGGCGCTTCCGTCGCTCAGCCAGGAGCTGCGGCTTTGTGGGTTTGAGATACAATTGCCGGCGTTGCTGCTGTCGCCCAGGTTCTTCCCAAGGTGGTAGCGAGCCCAGGCGCCTGCCTGCCGCAGCCACCCCCAGGCAGCTCCTCCTGCTGCAAGGTAAAGTCACCCGCCGCCGCCGGCTCGCTCCAGCCGGGGTAAAGTGCTGCACCTGGGCTCAGGCGGGCCGCGCGGGTGTCATGTCAGGGCTGGGCGGGGCGGGGCTGCCGCGCCGCTCCAAACCAGGAAGAACTAGAAAGACACAGACAAGATGAAGCTCCTGGCTCGCTGCTCAGCGTTTCGAGTATAGTGTAGTTGAGCATCAAAGAGCATTATGGGAAATGAAAGCAATGGCCCATGCAGTGGGATAAGCCCTTCTGGGGCTGGGCAAGCGAGGCAGAAGAAACCTCTGATACCTGTCAGAGGTAGTGCAGTGTGTAAGGAAGCGGAAACGGGGGTGGGGGAGAGAAGGGAAATGATATACTTCACCTTTAAAGGAAACACACACAGGTTTGCAAAAAGGCTAGGATTGGAATAGATCTCAGCTCTGTAGTAAATAAAGCACACATACTGCATAGTGCTCGGTCTGTGCAAATCTTCAAGGGACACACTGAATGCATTTACTGTCCAGACACAGGGGATCTTTCATGTTAGGATCAAGGCCCTGCAGCACCAGCAGATATGTATCCCACTCACTACACCACCTGTAATCAGATTGAGTGTAATGGAACTACTGCTTTCAGGATCCAGTGTTGATAAGTCATAGTTTTATTGCTAGCCTCATAGGGCATGGGGTGTTTCTTAAAGCTCCAGAACTAAGCATCCTGTTATTATATGAGAGGCTCAGCAAATTTCTAGCCCTTGCATGTCTAGAGAAGAGTTTTAAAACACTGACCCTAAAGGGTCAAAAAACTAGAAAGCAAATCAAAACCCAAAGTGTATTTAAAAAAAAAGTTTTAAGCCAAGCCTGAGTTGGGGGCCAGTTGACTAATATGCTGCTGGCATATAAATATATATAATAAATATGTATTATCTGCACAACATATACACATAATCCAATATTTGTGCTTAATGCATACTCCATGTGTGTATACAACAGTGATGTAACCTTGACTGGCCTATACCATGATCTTGTTCATTTATGCTATGTATCCCATAGTACCTTGCCTTTGCTGAAGCAAGCATTTGGCACAAGCAGATAGGAAACTTGTCAAAAATTAAGATAGAACCAATCTATATCTTAGTACAAGCTGGGGAAGTAGCTTCATGAGTCAGTACCTGGAATGCTAGTATCCAAAACAAAGATAAGGAAGGAACAAAACAAGTTAGGGAAGTGGAACAAACTGAGGGCTTGGAGTTTAGTAACGTGTAAAGAAATGGCTAACTTACAAAATCATATAAATAATGTCAGCTGAAATATCTAAGTTGGGTAGCATACCTTCTGCATGAGATGAATGTTGCATAGGAGTGCTCTTTGGAGACTGGTATATATGGAACCTTTTCCTGTAGCATCTTAATAAACATGACTAAAATTGGTTTGTTATGAAATATATTCAAGAGATCAAGTAACCAAGGTGTAGTCAAGCAATTTTATTTTTGCAAATTTACTCAGAATTGCAAAATCAGGAAGTCACAGTCACACACTTTAACATCTGAGCTCCTTTAGGCTATTATTTTTCTGCTGTCCGTCTAGTTGGGTCTTTGTCCTACCTTATGTACCATGTGTAGGCCTTAACAGGTGGAGAGTTAGGGTACGCAGCCCTCCTAATTCCATAATTTTTAGTGGTACTGATCATTACCCACTTTATTTGCAACAGCAAATAGAGATGTTACCTAAACATTTGTGATAAATAAAAGCAAGCAGAAGCAGTTTAGACAGGGGGTAAGGTAGCCTTTGAAGATTTGGGATCAGTTTGTGAAGCCATCACTCTCATTAATGAGCAATTTTTGCACAATTAGTCCCATTGAAGCCAGTGTGACGACTTTTTTCTATTGGGAGTAATGGGTTCATAATGCAGCCCTTTAATATCAAAATTGCAGCATTATAGCATGCTAAAAATTAAGCCAGCAAAACAAAATACTACATCACCACCATGAGATGAAGGGGGGGGGGGGGAAATCCTAGATCGTAAAACTGGGGAAGGAAAAAGAGGAGGTAGAAGTATCTCAAACATTAGCCCATGCAAAAGTTCTGTTCATTTTATATTTAGGAAACACTGAATACTACTTTGACTTAAAACACCTTATAAAAATCTCTCCCAAAAATGAATACTCCCCCAATTTAAATCTTGTAATTAGAAGCATATTTATGAGGAAAGTTTGACTACCATCTTGCAAAGACTTGCGTGTTTACCGTTGAACATACAAACAGTCTCACCGTTTTTATAAATTAAAGTTCAGTAACTTTAAAATTGGGACAGATGACACTCCTTCGAAGCACAAATTTCTTATAGAAGCACAGAAAGACTTATATTGAAGTGTGCTAGACGCTGCAGGCCCAGGAATATTCAAGCTTCTGTATCTATAAATAGTATATTTGTAAGCTAGGTATGGTGTTGTACCTTGGTAGGGGAGGATTACCAAGCTTGCTCTAGGAACTAAAAATCAAGGGAGAGGGGGACTTACTGCAAAATCCAGGACAGATAACTCCAGAAAAATACCACCTCTTGGGGGAAATTGCATATTTTGGTTCAGACCAGGTTTAAGAGGTCCAGCAGATAAAGAAAGGACTTTTGGTATAGAAGGTCAACCTGAATTAGCTCAGGTCCCGGGGACTGGGCTTCTTTGTAGTTAGTATCAGGCAAGATATCTTTTGATATGTCTTCAAATATATGGAGATATATTTATCTCATAGAACCGGAAGGGACCCTGAAAGGTCATCAAGTCCAGCCCCCTGCCTTCACTAGCAGGCCCAAGTACTGGTTTTTGCCCCAGATCTTTAAGTGGCCTCCTCAAGGATTGAACTCACAATCCTGGGTTTAGGAGGTTAATGCTGACACCACTGAGCTATCCCTTTGAATCATGCCTCAAAGTGTGTAAGTGGTCAGTTAATGATTGATAGAGATCTGCACATGTTTTCAAATCCAATTCTTTTTCTTGGGGAGCTTGAATTGTATGGTAAAAGTGTAAAATTTCATTCCACATCGTCAACATGAATACAAACTCTAGTTCTTGCATCTTGTTTCCAATGGTTTTCTGCCTCTCGTATAGTTTCTCCCTTTTGTGATTGGTCTTCAGCTATAATTTCTAATGTATCCACAATCTTTGAGGAGGACTGCAGAATTGCACTTGTTGCCACTGCATGTGCCTCCTAGCGAGTATTAGAAAGAGATTTCAACACATGATCATTGTCCAAATATGTTTTAAGAACTGCCCATCGGTGTGTTGAGGCAGAAAAAAACGTATAAAGTAACTGGACTGTTGAGAAAAACCTTACTGCCACCGAACAACCACCAACAGCACTGCGGCCTACAGGATTGAGAGAGTGTGCAACACATGGTATGAATATGGGATATTTGTTCTGTTCTAAGAGCTTCTCCTGCATTCCTCGATAACCCCCTGACATGTTGGCAGCATTGTCCTAAGATTGACCTCTGCACTTTGAGAAATCTATTTTGCAAACTTGTCACAGAATGCAGTACTTGATTTGCCATTTCTTCACCAGTGTGGCTTTTCAAATTGAGGAATGTTATAACTCATTCAACTGGTTTTCCATCTGTGGGAGACACATATCTTAGTACAATACTCAACTGATCAATATGTGAAAAATCAGGTGTAGAGTCGGCAGAAACTGAAGTACCCAGCAGTACTTATTTCATCCACAATAGCTGAACGACCTTTGTCACTCATTAGACCAATGAGTCCATCACATATTGTCTTGGATAAGTATGATGGGTTACTTTTGCCTGCTAAAAATGGGTCAAACAGAGCCACAAGCTCCAATAATCCCAAGAAATTTCCATTCTGCAATGATCCAAATGTGTCATTTGATCCCCGGAAAGGCAGACTACATTCAGCTAATGTTTTAAATAACAGTTATAAACACACAGCAAGACATATTGCCAGTGTTCACGCTCCTCTTTAATTTGTTCTTCCAATTTTTGTGTCAGTCCAAAGCCCTGTCTTTGATTTAAATATGTCAACATTGAATCTCTGTGAATAGTGCTATTTTAATGTTGTTCAATTAAAACAGTATTCCGCCAGTCACTAAATCCATCTGCAGCAAACCGGGATGTTGAAGGTTTATATGCAAAAAGTTTGCAAACAGAACAGTACACAGACCCTGTTGATGGTAAATACAGTAGCCATTCTCGAGTGTATTTCTCACCATTCGCTTTCATGCTGAAACATATTTTTTGGACAATATCTTGTTTGTTTGCCATCAAGTCCGACGTGATTTCTCAAATGCCCCAGTGTGGTGTTGACAGTGATTTGGTCCACAATCTATCCAGTAAGCTACATCATCAGTACTGAAATCAACCCACATACCAGGATCTTATCTCCTATTATTTACAGCCTGAGCAGGTTCAGTCCCTGACACATCCACACCATCTAGAACAATGTCTGTTTTACCATCAGGAGTAGGATGATCAGTTACAGTCTCCAATTTCCTCGCATTATTTCAATGTACATTAGTAGGATGTCCTCCTGGTTTAGGTGAAGATAAGTAATAAAAATGAGAATAGAAACATGGGGGAAGAGCGTGTAGTGGAGTGTAAAGAAGTTTAACAAAGTTCTGATTTTTCCCATGATGACTACTTCAATGCTTTTTTTGAAATATCAAATATTAATTTAAAAAAAAAAATCTAATTTTTTTGGTGCCCCCTGCTTTGCTGGTGCCCTAAGCATGTGCTTAGTCTGCCTATTGGGTAATCCAGCCCGGGTGCTGGACTAAGATCAGACCTGCTGGGATAAACATAAGAAATTGCAGGGAGACTGCAAGTCTGAATTCCCAGGCTGAAAGGAGAAGGACACAGGTCTCTGCCCATGGAGAGGTGACAGCTGGAGACCTGAGACCTAAACGGGGGGGGGGGGGGGGGAGAAAATAATAGCACTTGCTGTGCTATGCAAATAACTTGCCATGAAACTTGGTAGGAAGCTGGGTTGGTTGCTGTGTTTTAGAATCTAGACTTGGTTGCTGACTGTCTGGGCTAGGTTGCCCTGCAGTTAGGTATGTTAGCCGCTGCTTTCTAGTAGGAGTTCTTTTGAAATGAGAGCAATGCCCCTTGTGATTGAATAGGCCAGTGGTTAGAGGTGGCTGAGTAAGGGATGTTGAGCCACCCATTCTAACTGTGTGGGGCCCAGGCTTTAAAAAACATGCAGGCTTCTAGTGGCTGGCAAGTCAAAGGTATCTGGGAGACTAAGGGAGTTGCCAGCTGAGGGGGATAGGGTTGTGTTTGTTTCCTTAACTTGCAGGTGCGCTACAAGGGAGAATCTGGCATGGGAGAAAAATAGCATCTCACCAACACCAGTCCTAGTCCTTAGTTTGCCTGCATCTATGGGGTCCCCTGCCAGACAGGCATCCTGACCCCGGGAGGCTTCTCCCCAGGCTTAATCTTGATGGGAATATGGCCTGCATTTCCCCACCAACAAAATCCAGGCAAAGGGAACCATCAGGTGAGGTCTGTTGGTGGAGTCACTCAGGAAACAAGTAAGAGAGCTGCAGGAGGAGATGGTTCATTTGCATAGTATCCAGGAGCACAAGGACTTCATCGAAAGGATGTACATGCAGACATCTGGGATGAAGGATGCTAGCCAACTACAAATGACTACGACACCACCATATGAGGAAGGATAACTGGCTGCTCCGTGAAGTGGAGATAGGCTGCTACAAAAAGCAGAAGCCTGGAGAAAACGCTAAGGAGTACAACAAAAAAGAATAGCAGGAACAAAATCAGAAAGTTTAAAGTACAAAATGAGTTAGACCTAGCAAGGGACATTAACGGATATAAGAAAAATCCTTTCAATACATTTGGAGCAAGAGAAAGATGAAGGAAGGCATAGGTTCTCCATTTAGCAGGGAAGGAGAGCTAACAGATACCATCAAGGAAGCTGACGTGTTGAATGCCTATTTTGCTCAGTCTTCACTGAAAAGGTTAATGGTCTCCAGATACTCAACACCATTAACATTAACAACAAGGGGCCAGGAATCCAAGCCAAAATAGGGAAAGAACATGTTAAAGACTGTTTAGACAAGTTAAAGAAATTGAACCAGAACCTGCTAACTTGAATATATCCTAGGGTACTTAAGGAACTGGCTGAAGCAATCTTGGAACGGTTATCTTTAGAACCCCTGGAGGTCCCAGAAGATGGGCACACAACACCTAACAAGGGAAACAAAGAGGACCCAAGGAGTTATAGACCAGTTAGCCTAACTTAATATTTTTTCCTGCATCTTTCCAGGTATAAAAATCAATTTGTAAGCCCCTGGAGGATAAGAAGGTTATAAGGAATAGCCGGTGTGGTTTTGTCAAGAACAATCATGCCAAACCAACCTAATTTCCTTCTTTGGCAGAATTACTGACCTAACAGATGGAGGAAAGCAGTCAGTGAGAAATGTTTTGATTTTAGTAAGGCTTTTGACACAGTGCCACATGACATTCTCATAAGCAAATTAGGGAAACATGGTCTAGATCAGGGGTCCCCAACGCGGTGCCCGTGGGGGCATCTTAATGTGCCCACGTCCTGACCCCCAGGAGAGCACCCACTGAAATGACGCTGCGGCATTTTGGTGGGGACGCCTCTCGATGACGACGCTTGTCACCGACAAGTGATGTCATCGAGAGGCATTGCTCCCGAATTTCGGCGGGGATGCCTCTCGATGATGTTGCTTGTCGACGGCAAGTGACATCGAAAGGCGTCCCCACTGAAATGCCGCCGAAATTCGGCGGCATTTCAGTGGGTGCTCCACCGTCGCAGTGGTCCTTGAGCTGGCGCCCGCCAGCCGAAAAGGTTGGGGACCACTGGTCTAGATAAAGTTAATAGGTGGGTGCATAAAGTGGGTGCACAGCTTGTTGCAAGACCATACTCTATACTTGTTTATCAAACTGGGAGGGTGTATTTTGTGAGGTCTTTAGGGGGTCAATCCTGGGTCTGGTACTATTCAATATTTTCATTAATGACTTGGATAATGGAGTAGAGAATATGCTTATAAAATTTGCAGATGACACCAAGCTAGGAGGGGTTGCAAGCACTTTGGAGAACAGAATCAGAATTTAAAAAGAACTTGCTAAACTGGAGAATTGGTCAGAAGTCAACAAAATGAAAGCCAATGAAGTACAAAGTACTTCACTTATGCAGGAAAAAAATATCAAATAACTAGCCAGGTGGTAGTACTACTGAAAAGGATGTGGGGATTGAGGATCACAAGTTGAACATGAGTGAACAATATGATGCACCTGCAAAAAAGTCTGATATTCTGGGATGTATTAACAGGATTGTCCTACGTAAGACACAGGAGGTAATTGTCCCACTCTAGTTGGCACTGATAAGGCCTCAGTTGGAGTACTATATCCAAATCTGGGCACCACACTTTAGGAAAAGATGTGGACAAATTGGAGAGAGTCTAGAGGAGAGCAACAAAAATGATAAGATTTAGAAAACCTGACCTATGGAGAAAGATTTAAAAAACCTGGGCATGTTTAGAGAAAAGACAACTGAGGAGAGACATGATAAGTCTTCAAATATGTTAAGGGCTGCTATAAAGAGGACTGTGATCAATTTCTCTCTATGTCCACTAAGGTTAAGACAAGTAGTAAGGGGCTTAATCTGCAGCAAGGGAAATTTAGAAAGTTTTCCCTAATATCTAACCTAATTATAAGGGTAGCTCTGAAATAGGTTTCCAAGGGAGGTTGTGGAATCCCCATCATCAGAGATTTTTAAGAACAGGCTAGACAAACTCCTGTCAAGAATGGTGTAGGTTTGCTAGGTCCTATCACAACACAGGGGGGTTGACTTAATGACTTCTTGATGTCTCTTCTAGCTCTACATTTCTATGATCCTGAAATCACTTATGCAGGGGGCTAATTTTAGTCATGAAGTAGCCCTGTTGGCATCACTGCTACTCCCATTGTAAAGTTACTCACCTCTAAGTGTTTGCAGGACTGAATTCATATATTGTAATAGTGTCCTGTATAGTCCTGCTAATGCTGTCAGTCCATCCAAGGTCACTATCTGAAAAGGCAGCATACATGTTCAGCCATCCATCCATGTTCTGTGTATCTGGTCTACAAGGCAAGAGCATTTCCTCCTGTTTCCTTCCTGTTGCATGCAAGACAGCATATTGCAATTTTTAATACCTTATAAATATCATTTGTACCCTCAGTTTCATGGACCATAATAAATGTCTATATCTGAATTATTGAAAATGTTAAACAGAATGTGATCAATAAAAAAATTGGTATCCTTAATTAACTGTCTCGTCAAGACTACTGAAGTCTAAGTACAAAGTGTTTCTTTGTGCAAATCCGAGAAAGTGGAGTGGGGAAATGGAGGGAGAGTGGAATTTGCATATACAGATGCATACACCAGAATGGATGATTAACTACTGACAGCAAAAAATGGTTGACCTAGTCCTTCTGTAGGACAGTATAGATGAGACTTGTTTTGAAACGTAGTATTTCAGCCTCATCATGACCAATTACGTGTCATACAAACTCAAAGAATGAATTAAAACTCATCGGCATATAACTGATTTTAGACCAAGGAATAACTTCTCAGTTTAAAGAACTGAAAAAACATCTTGATGAGTAGCCCCATAGTAAGCAACTCTGAATGACTATCCATGCTAGACCAAGAATGTCAGGCTCTACATAAAAGGAAAACTGTACAGGCCCAATTGTGATCTCGCATCAGTTTTACACTGATGCATGCAACTGAATGGACTGCCATGGTAACCCCTCTGTTTTATACTGGTGTGAGAAATCGGCATCAGGCCCTGTGGTGAGCTGGTTAGCAAAGGGCCTAGTTTGTTCAAAGTTTGAAGGATTGTGGAAATATTTCATAAAAGTTATGCGTATTTTTGTGATCATTGTGATGCTCCCTAAGACAGATTGCAACAACATCATATAGAGATTAAAGACCCAGTCCCGAAATCCTTATTCAGGCAAAACAGCCAGTGCCAAGAGGATCACTTTAATGAGTGTTGTGCCTGATTTGAAGTTTGTGCCTTTATATAATAGATTTTCAGTGATGCTGAGCAGCCACAGCTCCCAGACAGCTGCAGGTACTCAACACCTTTGAAAAGCAGGTCATTTGTTTAGGTACCTAAGTAAAGATTTAATACACTCTGGTGCTTCCTGTTTCAGTGGTGGGATTTAAGAATGGGGTATCAGCCCAAACCTTAAGAGGCAATTGTTTTATCTTTGCCTTTGATAGAAATCACAGAAGATTAGTACCTAGCATTCATTTTCTTAAATACCTTCTTTGTTTGGAAACCTGATAACCAGGCATTAGTCTCCTTTCCCTAGATTTGGCTCCTGTCAGAAAGCTAAGTTGCCTTTTACTGCAGTGTGTGTGTCACACAGCATTGTCACTACGAAGGCCCTAGTCATTTGCAGTCTTGGATATACTTGTAAGAGTCATAGCTAGCAATTGTACTATTGGGTTATCCGGGAGAGGGGGCGGGCGGAAGCCCGCCCCATGCTAACGGATCCCCCCCCAGCCTAAGGGGAGGATCCACAGGGCCACGGAAACCCACTAAGTGCGGGGGACAACTAATAAAAGAACAGGGACAGGAGTGAGGTCAAAGGGTCATAAGGAGGGAGCCTGATGGGGACACCGAGCAGAGAACCCCGGACAGCGCCCACTGCTCCTCGAAGGCGTCAAGGGAGCCAGCGGACGCCGCCCAGAGGAACTCCGCCCGGAGACGTGAGCGGACGAGGGACCGGAAACAAGCCCCACAGTCGCAGGAGTCTCCGTCGGCCAACCTCCTCTCCCTGGTCACGTGGATGGCCTTTTTAGCCAGGGCGAGGAGGAGGTTGACCAGGAGGTCCCGCGACTTTGTGGGGCCACGGATAGGGAGTGCATGGATAAGGAGGTGAGGGGAAAAGTGCAGCCAGAAACGTAACAGAATGTCGGTGAGGAGCCGGTATAGGGGCTGCAGCCTGGCGCACTCTAGGTAAACATGCGCCAGGGTCTCCCTCACGCCGCAGAAGGGGCAGGTGTCCGGGACAGGGGTGAACCGCGCCAAGTACACGCCCGTGCTCACAGCCCCGTGAAGGAGCCGCCAGCTGATATCCCCGGCGGGCCTCGGGACCAGGGTGGAGTACAGGCTGGCCCACCGGGGCTCCTCACCCTCCACAGGTGGCAAGAGGTCCCGCCACTTGGTGTCGGGGCGCTATGGAGTTAGTCTAGGTGAATTCACTAACTGAAGAAATCCATTCCCTGTAACACAATAGTGCTGACTTCATACGCTGACATTTGACAGATAGAAACTGGATAGGAGAGCTCCCAGTCTCCTAGAAATCATCATAGGGGCATATCTGGGCCCAAACTGGATATTCTTAAGCAGGCAGAATTACTGCTGACATCAGTAGGAAGTTTTTCTGCCCAAGGACTGCAAGATAATACCCCTAGCTCTTCTATTGTGCTTTTCATCAGATCTCAAAGCACTTCACAAAGGAAGTCACTTATTATCCACATTTTACAGATGTGGAAATGGGGGCACAGAGATGAGAAGGGACTTGCCCCAGGTCACCCAGCAGGCCAATGGCTGAGCCAGGAATAGAACCCAGCTCTCCTGAGCCCCAGTGCTCTATTGCATCTCATTTACACCTGTACAAAACAGACCTTTGCATTCACTTTGCAGTTAAAATGATTACACCAGGGCAAAGCAGTGAAAATCAAGGCTATATCTACACTAGAGAGCTTACAGTGGCATAGCGGTACCGACGCACCTGCATGATTGCTCACGTAGCCGCTCTACACCAACAGGAGAGGGCTCTCTCATTGACATAGTACTGTGCACACTACCACTTATGCCAGCGAAACTTCTTGCTCAGGGGGAATGTTTTTTTTCACATCCCTAAGCAATATACGTTTTGCTGACCTAAGTGGTAGCGTAGGCATTACCTAAGGCTCTACTGTCAGAATACCAACCACCACAAAAGCTATTTTGCTCCATTGTTCACAGAGGGTGTAGTCTATTCCACCCATATGTAGCCCAAGTGATCAAGCTTTATATGGTGTGGTGGGGGAGGGGTGGATGAGTGGGAAGAATTGAGGGAGGTGAAGCTCACCCCTGTAAACAGGTCAGAGCTGCTGTACAGAGAGGCACATCAATGTAAGTCCCTCTAATCTGCACCTATGAGGTACCCATTTGGAGACCATTTTTGTGGCTTGAAGGAAGTCCATAGACACATCAGCATACATAGGTGCTGATAGGAATAAGTGTAAGACTTAAGTGGCACAATGGGCCTAGCACTGAATTTCACAGTGACCATTGCCTCCAAAAGACTTGCTATTACAGAACTCTTTAGAACTCGTTACTAGAAGCCAATAAATACTGTTGCAGTAAGTGTATAGAAGCTAGACAGAAAAAAAATACAGAAGAAAGAATTTTTGGGCCACTACTAGCCTCCGTTGCTGAGAGAGAAAAGGAGACCAAACAAAGGCATCTGTTTAAGTTCACTAAATAGAAGTTGGTTCCATACACTGCATGACAAACTGGTACTTACAGATCTTAGATACCTTAAATGCAAATTCACACAGCTGGCAAGGTTTCCTGTCTTCATTAAACAGAGTGGAATATATAGATGCAATTAATCTTGAAAGCAGGTTGAACCCACAGGTATTTATGTTGTTGTAGTAAAAGATGATGAAATGACAAAATGATGGCAGAGAGCAAAACCACTGAAGGAAACATTTTACATGTAATTATCATATAGAGGTCTGTGATGGGTTTGGAGATGCTCTGTAATATTTTTGTGAAGACTATATATTGGCCTGATTATCAGAGTTCTCTATAGGACTATATTGGTTTAACTTAACAAGAGCATCTGGAAGAACAGGCAGGAAGGAAAAATAATAGCATAAGATAAGCTACTGCTCAGCAAACACTTGAGAATTGTTAAGGGACAATGCCAGAATCACTGGCTTAATCTTTTGCTGAACCTACAGGACTGGTTTTCACACAAAGGGTCAAAGCCCAGGAACAGAGAAGAATAAGGATCAGCTACTGCTAGGTTTAAAAAGGAACTATCAAGACAGATTAGTTGTTCAGGGGAACCAGACAAAGACCTGGAGCCCCTGCTAACCAGGGCTGGCTCCAGGGTTTTTGCCACCCCAAGCAGCAGGGGGGGGGGGGGAAAGAAAGCTGCGATTGTGATTGGTGGCAGCTCCACCACGCCACTTTCTTATTTGGTAGCAATTCAGTGGCAGGTCCTTCCCTCCGAGAGGGACCCGCCACCAAATTGTCACAGAAGAGCCCGAAGTGCCACCCCTTCCCCTTGGCCACCCCAAGCACCTGCTTGCCGAGCTGGTGCTGGCCCTGCTGCTAACAGTATCTGCTGGAGAAGCTAGGCTACCATCACAGGATGGTAGAGCTTTAGGTAAGACAGACATGTAGACTTGTGGTAAGCCACCACCCTGGAACATTCCCTTCCCAGTATACTGCTTTCAATCCTCTCCCCTTTACTCTGACCACAGTACTTCAAACAGATACTCCCTTTTTGTGGAGGTCTGAGTTATTAACTCTTATTACAGGATACAAATCTTTTCTTTAACCCATCAAGTCCCAGCCCTTCTGGGGTCTGTATAAGGGTTCACTTAGGCTTACCCTCATATTCAGGAGTATGATAGCCCTCCTCCCGAAGCTGGGTTGTAAATGATCACCCTTTCTTTGGATCAGGAGTCCCAGCTCTCCTCTTAGAGCTGGCCTGTAACTTAGGCCACCCAAGGACTTCAACCAACTTGGCCTAACTAGTCCCTTTTCCCAACTCAGTCCTTTCTCCCCTCAAATTAGAGCAATGTGCAAACAGGCACCCTCCTCTCCTCAGTACCTTCATTCAACTGAGCTCTTGTAGCATTTCATCAGGCCCAGGTGCTGGTTAGTCAATTAGCTGCCACTCAGCCACCAGTTAGTTACTTGCAGGTGGTAGAGATGGGCTCGTTCACCTTACAGAAGTCCTTGGTGGTAAATAGGGCCCAGACTCTCCTGAAAGGGGCCAGGCACCCTTATTCATGCCCCTGAGTGACATAAGTTATACCAGCATAAGTAGTAGTGTAGACAGCCTCAGATCAGAAAGAGATCAGAGGAGCAGCTAGCCCTGTAAGTCTGCAGAAAATCTTGCCAGAACTTGCAATATATATGTATTTGAGGAATTCCTGTACATGTAAAGAACTATGACTTTGTGGTCAAAGTTAAAATGACTCAGCAGTTAGGGATCTGAAAGAAAATCTTATTTCCAGTAAACAGAGCATGTTAATGAATCCCTGTTGGACGAAAGCTGTGACAGATGAAACAAAAGTAATGGCTATCTTCTCAGACAAAGAATGTCTGATATCACCGCCTGCCCATTGCTGGGCATAAAATATTGATATTTAAAGATATACTTCCACATTATTTAGTATTACAATTGTTGTTTAGTGCCTAAAGACCGCAAATAAGATCAGGGCTCCAGGGTGGTAGATGCTGGACATACACATTAAAAGAGAGCATCTGCAACAAAGAGTTTATAATGTAGCTAGACAAAGGTGGGGAGAAATGTATGATATATTGCCTCTTCTGCAATACAAGTCAACAACATTCACTTTTAAAGAAATAATACATTTCTTTTAGAGTTCCCTGCTCTTTTAAAAACTTGTTATGAAATGAATATACACTTATTTTATGTGATCATTTTTTGTGCACACGCCAGCAAAAGGAATAAAAGTCAAAGAGTTAGGCTTCAAATTCTATTCACATAGGTATACACACATGCGGCAATACACACACCTCCCTACACAAAGACACAGTCTCTTACACACATACAATGCATGCATGCACACACTTGCCTATAGAGTGACACTTTTTCATACACTTTTCCAGGGGCTGCCTGAATCACCCAACCAGGAAGGGAGGAGCGTGGGCTGGAGGGGAAAAGATGGGGGTGAGAGGGTGGAGGAGAGAGGATGGGGAGGGAAAGAGGCCAAGGAAGAGAGCAGGGTGGGGTGAGAGGGGGCAGTGAAGGAGAGAGGTGTGGGCGTGGGGGGGGTATGTGGGGCAGATGGGGATGCAGGGGGAGGCAGAAGGCTACAGGTGCATGAGGATGTCGGGGGCACAGGGGCATATAGGGACATAATGGGAGTGTAGCAGTATATGGAGGTGAATGGGATGCAGGGCTGTGGGGGGTGAGGGACATGGGGATGGCGGCTCTGGGAGATGGAGAGGATGGGTGGGAGAGCACTGTAAGGGGTACAGGGCTGGGATGGGTAGGTGTGGAGGGCAGGACAGAATGGGATGAGGGAGGGATGTGGTGAGGGGGATGGGGGGTGGGACGAGGAGGGATGCAGTGAGGGGGATGAGGGTGCAGCCCCATTGCCAGCACTCGGAGATGGGGATACACATACCTCGAACTCCTGGGTGCCAGCGATGGGGCAACAGACAGACTGCGGTTTACCTCAGGGCACGCACCGCAGCTTGAGCCCAGCCACGCAAGGAGAAGAGGGCTGGGCAGCAGTGGGAGGGGCATGCGCCACACGACCCCTCAACAGCCACTTGATGAGCGCTCGTGAATCACGCTTATGCTAGTTCCTCCCCTGCCCTGACCCAGCCAATAGAAGCTGTGCCTGCGGGTGGGGCAGCATGTGGACCCCCCGGACTGCCCCTAAGGCTAGGAGCTGGACATGCCAGTTGCTTCCCAACCCGGGAGCCGCACGGCGCAGCAGCTAGCAGGGAGCCTGCCAGCTTTGCTGTGCAGCACAGCGGTGCCACCAACCAGAAAGTCAACCGCCCAGTCAGCGGTGCAGAGCAGAGTCCCCAGGATTCCTTTTTGACCAGGTGTTCCCATCCAAAACCGGACACCTGGTCACCCTAACAATATACCTGTCTCAGGCCCAGCACTCTCATTAGGTGTGGCCTAATGGAAGAGCTCTCATTAACTTTGATCGAAGCAGGATCAGTCCCAAAGGGTCAGTAAAGCAGGTCAAGCCAAAACATGTTTGTTTATATAAATAGTAGGGTAGGCTCTCCTGATGGCTGCAGAAGATTGTGTGCACTATCCGAAGGACTGGAAATAGACAGGCCAGTCCAAACCTAAAGGCCCTCACTCTCAATTAAGGGGAGGAACCACTGAGTCAGGCACAGGGAAAAAAGGAAAAAACAGAAATGGGAATGAGGTCAAAGACTGAAAATCAAGGAAGCGGAAGGGGACATCAAACAGAGAATCACAGACAGCACCCATTGCTCCTTCAAGGTATCTAGAGAGTCACTCAATGCTGCCCAGAGGAGATCTGCCTGGAGACGTGACTGAACAAGGAAGCAGAAATAGGCTCCACAATCACAGTCAATAGCCTGTCCAGCCTCCTCCTTGTGGACTGATGGATGGCCATCTTGGCCAGTGCCAGGAGGAGGGTGACAAGAAAGTCCCGCACCTCTGTAGGGTCATGGAAGGGGTATGCATAAATGAGGAGGTGCTGAGAGAAGTGCAGCCAGAAAGTATGATGTGTGTTTGGGTGTTCTTCTGACCACAAAAGGGGACAGATCTTGTGAGTGTTCATGAATCATGCCAGGTACATGCCCATGCTCACAGCTCCATGGAGGAGCCACCAACTAATATCTCAGGTGGGCTGTAGAACCAGAGTGGAGTACTGACTGGGCAACCAGGATTCCTTGCCTTCCTCAGGTGTTAACGGGTCCTGCCACTTGGTGTCAGGGCAGAACATGAGGGTGAGGAAGTAGATGGTGTGACCCATGAGCCCATTCAGATGTTCTCTGGGCACAGTTCAGAGGTGGGACCAACTGGATTTTGTGCAGCTGGCTCAGGTGGCATGTTTGGGGTGGCCAGGGAGGCTTGCTGGCATGGCTAGGGGCCCGATGGTGAGTTCTGGAGGGCCAGGGGTGAAGGGTGAGCGGGGAGCACCCTCCCGCAGGGCCTGATTGAGGAAAATGAGGAAACCAGGTGTCATGCTGTCTGGAGTGGCTCACGACCGTGAATGCCTATCTCAGAGGACCGTCAGAAAACGGGGTAGACACCCCAAACTCCCAGTCCCAAGTCCCAACACTCTGGATCTTACGCCAAAGACAACGTGACAGCCAATTCTATAGTAAACTAACTATAGGTTTAGTAGTTAAAAGGAAATGAGAGTTACTGAGAGGTTAGAACAGGTAAAATATACACACAGGTGAATCACAGTTTGTAACTCCAAATGGTGACAGTGATGTAATAAACTGCCAGTTTCCCCAAAGTCTTTTCAGGATACCCAGGTTGTCTCTGGGGATTTCTGCTTTGCATACAGCACACTTCCCTGTAAGAGTCCAAACGGTTCAGAAATGATCTTTCCTTGAATCCATATTTATAACTTCTTCTGACAGAAAGCAAGCTGACAGTGTCTCTACCCACATACCCACATGAGCTTTTCCTTTGATGATGGTGAGTGAGAAATGCACTTTGAGCTCTGAGCTCTGGTCATCACACACAATGGACATTTGCTTTGAAATTAGCACTTTAACAGAAAAGATTTTCATTAATTTGCAAGGCTTTTTTTGATGGGTTATTTAGTTAAAGGCATATACACAAGGTAAATGTTTGCTGCTGCATCATAACAAGATATAGATAAGAGAAAACAACGCATGTAATGTTCCATTAGTTTTATGAAGTCAAAACACCAAATACACTCTTCTACCTTCAACACTCACTTTGATCTATACTAATACACAAGTTAATTGACCTGAAAATACCCTGCATGACCTGGTCTGCCAGCATCACAGCAGGAACAAAGGGTGCCTTCACACGTTGGAGGACAACCCCATGTACTGGCCAAATAATGTAGGGTCACGTCAGTCCCATTGATCATATTCCAGGAGGTCTCAGCATCTGTGGTACTAGACAGGACCAACCTTTGGTGCACCAAGTGGGACTCCACCACCTCACACAGAGATGAGGACTGTGTAGCAGGGGTTCTAGGAGGAGGTTCTTTCCCTCAGCAGCTGCTACAGAGGTCATTGAGTCACTGAAACTAGCTGTCAGCTCCTGAGGAGGTCCTGCTAAATGACCAGCAGCTCAGAGAGGCCTCAGGTGAGACCTCTTGTGTGGAGATGAAAGAGCTGCCAGTCACATTGGAGCCTTCGGAGGCAGCCGAGGAAGGAGTGTGCCAGCATGCTACCTGCACTTTAACCAAGACTTAGCCCGGCCTGAAGATGAAAGTTGTGGTCCTGGCTGCAGATGCAGCCCAGACCCTGTCTGCCTTCCCTCAAAGGGATGCTCAGGACACCCACAGAGACTCAGTGCAGTCCCAGCCAGACAAACTCCAAGATCTTCTTCTGGAGGCTGGCCAGGGTCCCCAGTGGTGAGTAGAAGACTATGTATGTGAAAGAGATAGAGGTCTTTGAAGAAAGAGCAAGGAGGTAGACTTTCTTGTGGTAATATTTGATAATGGAAAAAGTATACATTTCATTTTGCTCATACTCAAATAAAGCAGAAGTGTTTTGCCCAAATTAAAAAAAAAATCACCTTGAAACTAAACCAATAAAATTTCAGAAAGTATGGACAACTGAAAACCTGATCGAACAGAAACTGTTCTAGCAACAATAACTACAGCAGTCATTGGCTGGTGACCACTATAAAATAACAAAATTGATTAGTTTTACACACCTACAACTTAAAAAAAGGCTAAATATTTTGCTTATCAACCCTTTTTAAAGTGTACTTTTAGACCAAGACCATGCATGTCAAATTTCTGGTCAGAGCAACTTTATCAAGGCCACCAAAATGGAGCTTTACAGTGGAAGGCCTGAAAGATCTTGAAATGATGATATTAGAACTAGGGACTTTATAAAATACTTTTATTTTCTTGGATAGAGCACAATTCTAGATAAATATAATGAAATTCTATCAGGACTTAAACTTTCCCTGCATATTATTCTTGGTCACATACTTCTCAATTAAGCACTGTTTGAAGCTAATATAGCTAGAAACCAGAAAGCAAAAGATGCTGTGTAATTTATTTTTATGAGAGAATTTCATATGTGTTCACTCGGGTTTTAAACTAAATGAAGTATATTCTTTTTATCTGAGGCATGATTATATTACATTTTCTCCAGTTGCTAAGGGAACAAAAGCTACAGTGACTGTGTGGACAGAAATCTGCAAGGCCCTGCTTTATTGCTAGCTACTGAAAGCTGACACAATAAGGGAAAAACAGAGGCAATGAAAATAAATATACCCCATGATAAATATACACCTGCTGCCATATCAACTTGTTAGAAATATTTTTAGATTTTCCAATTGAAATGAGATTTTTTTCCCAACAACAATCAAATTCAGATTTTACAGCTGGGCTCAAGCTTTGCAGATATGTTCTATTACTTCACTTCATTTTCTGACCTAGTGCTTTGTGCTCTGGAAGGATTAAAAAACAAACAAACAAAAAACAGATTTCAGAATAAATGTTCTAAGGAAGAGGAAGACAAATGATTCTCCTTAATCTCTGACAAGAAGCAGCGGGCTTAAAATGCAGGAAGGGCAGTTTAGGTTGGACATTAGGAAAAACTTCCTAACTGTCAGGATAGTTAAACAGTGGAATAAATTGCCTAGGAAGGTTGTGGAATCTCCGTCATTGGAGGTTTTTAAGAACAGGTTAGACCAGTGGTGGCCACACTTGGTACATCAGGGTAATCCAGAGAAGGGCTGGCCGCCGCTTCCCGCAGCTCCCATTGGCCGGGAACAATGAACTGCGGCCACTGGGAGCTGCAGGTGGCCATGCCTGCGCACGGTCCATGTAAACAGTCTCGTGGCCCTCCACCGGATTACCCTGATGGGCTGTGTGCAGCCCGTGGGCCGCAGGTTACCCACCACTGGGTTAGACAGTCATCTGTCATGGATGGTCTAGATAATACTTTGTCCCGCCTTGAGTGCAAGGGACTGGACTAGAAAACATATCGAGGTCCCTTCCAGTCCTACGATTCTATATGCAGTATGGTAACATCATAGGACATGTCTTTTTTTTCAGTGCTTCCTATTTTTCCCCCCATTGTGGAAGCTCTTTCTCACAGCAGATCATGCCTGTGTTCTGTTCATTCTCACTATTTTTCTCTGTCACTGATCAGATAAAACAATGAACATAACGTAAATAAGAATGTGTTCCAGCTACCGTTACATTGCACATTAATGAAGGGCTGAACCCTTGTTTCTCCCATTGCCTTCATGTGGAATTATGATTGCCCAGCACTTCTGTCTCCCAAAATCTAAATTTCCAGAGGTTAAGACACTAAATTGAAGGTTAACAGGAGCAAGAAGAATTGGTGCCTGCTAGATTTTCTCAACAGGAGAGTGAAATTGGGGTATAAGTGAGCTACACCTGCCAAAAGGGACATGGTAGAGGCATGTCTTGAAAATGTTGCTGTCATGACATTTTTAAAGGAATGTAAGTGGAAATGGCAGTATCAGAGATTGTGCCTGTGAATGCCTACACTAGGTGACCAGAGATGGATTTACCCTTCACTGGGCCCTAACCAAACATCCAACTTCTCCCAGTCTCACACTCACCACCAGCAGCAACTCCTGTCCTGGAGGGCTAGGCCAGGCTCCAGGCATTGTGACCTGACGTGTGTGGCCACAGCATCACTCAGCTTTGGCATGGCCACCCCTCTGTCATGACAGGGGATTGGCCAGGCCAAATTTGAGTGAGTGGCATTGCAACTAGGATTGCTCAGTGTCTGGTTTTCAACTAGAATGCCTGGTCGAAAAGGGACCCTGGCAGCTCCAGTCAGACCATTAAAAGTCCGGTCAACATCACAGTGTGGTTAAGGCAGGCTCCCTGTCTGCCATGGCTCCCAGAAGTAGCAGCATATCCTCACTCCAGCTCCTACACATAGGGGCAGCCAGGGGGCTCTGCACGCTGCCCCCACCCCAAGCGCCGGCTTTACAGCCCCCATTGGCCAGGAACCGTGGCCAATGGGAGCTGCAGGGGCAGTGCCTGCAGACGGGGCAGCACATAGAACTGCCTGGCCACACCTCCACATAGGAGCCGGACGGGGGACATATGGCTGCTTCCAGGAGCTGCTTGAGGTAAGTGCCACCTGGAGCCTGCACCCCCCCCCCCCCGCACACCCCAATCCCCTGCCCTAGCCCTGATCCCCCTCCTACCCTCTAAACCCCTTGATCCCAGAACACCCTCCTGTATCCCAAGCCCCTCATCCCCAGCCCCACCCCAGAGCCTGCACCCCCAGCCAGAGCCCTCACCCCCCCATGCCCCAATCCCCTGCCTCAGTCCAGAGCCCCCTCCTGCACCCCAAGCCCCTCATCCCCAGCCCCACCCCAGAGCCCACACTCCCCATTGGAGCCCTCACCCCCCCATGCCCCAATCCCCTGCCTCAGTCCAGAGCCCCTCCTGCACCCCAAACCCCACATCCCCAGCCCCACACCAGAGCCCACACTCCCCGTTGGAGCCCTCACACCCCAGCCCAGACCCCGGACCCCTCATTTCTGGCCCCACCCCGGAACCCGCACCCCCAGCCCAGAGCCTGTATTCCCTCCCACATCCCAACCCTCTTCCTCAGCCCAGAGCACCCTTTCATACTCCGAACCCCTCGTCTCCACCCCCCAGCCCAGTGCCCCCGTCTGCACCCCAATCCCCTCTTCCCTAGCCCCACCCCACATCCCGAACCCCCAGCCGGAGCCCTAACCACCTCTCATGTTCCAACCCACTGCCTCAGACCGGAGCTGCTTGAAGCCCCTCCCGTACCCTGAACTCCTCATTTCTGGATCCACCCCAGAGCCCGCACCCCCAGATGGATTCCTCATGCCCTCTCGCACCCAAACACCCTGAGCCAACCTGGTGAAAATGAGTGAGTGAGTGAGGGTGGGGAGAGCGAACTATGGGAGGGGGGGAATGGAGTAGGCAGGGGGTGGGGCCTTGGAGAAGGTGCAGGGCAGGGGACAGGGAAGGGATGTTTGGTTTTGTGTGAGTACAAAGTTGGCAACCCTAATTGCAACCTGCTATGTGAGGTCACAAAACCATACAGGTTTGGCCTGGCTACTTCTCTGTCAAACCTGAGTGGCGCTGTGACCAAATGCTTCAGGTTGCAACACCCGGAACAGGGAGCTAGGCTCAGCTCTGCAGGGTGGGCTCACTCTCAGAGGCCAACCTCTTCCTCCCCTTACCCAGAGGCCTCCCATCTGTACAAGGTTGGGATTATGGTGCTAGGGCAAAGGGTCCTGCTGTGGGTGGTCAGGGTGAGGGCAGAGGAGAAGGATTCTGACCTATGAGTCTGGGGTTATCCCCATGCATTTGGGCACTAGGCATGTGCCTAGTTTGTCTACACGTCAATCCGGCAGTCCAGGTGACCACTGTGTAGCAACTGCTGTGCACTGACTCAGACTAGGTATAATTTATACAGCAGCCAAATAAAAGGAGACAGTCACTTGGCAGCAATTAGTGTGTGTGTGGCACTGTACCAGCAACACACACTTCACGCTGGAGTCAATCCCAATTTCAGAGAGGATGGTGAAGAGGGTGAGTGGCACTACCATATGGTAAGTGCTTCAAGTTTTGTATCTGGGAAGTTAACTGTGGGAAATTTAACATAAATAAAAGACTAAGTGTAAAAATGAAAGTAAAAATAATTATAACAAAACATAACAGAGTTCACTAGAAATCAATTATAATCCCCTCCCTACTAAAGTAATTGTTTTCTTCACTTCTCTTAACATATTCCCAGGGTCTAAGGCCTCTGCCAGACCCTATGAGGTCTAATGATTATCCAGATGTTTCTAATTCAGCAGTTATTAACTACCAACATATGTAGGCCCAATACTCAAATGGTTAAATCAAGTTAGTTGCCTCACTCCTGTTGAAAATCTATGAAAGCTGGGCTCCTAATTCCCATATTGAAAATCTCACCCTAGATCAAATATAGGTCTGAATAAGCCAAGTTTTCCATTTCGAAATTCAGGTATTCATGAGATATGACATGACAGCGTTTATTCAACCTCCATGTATCAGAAAAGCATGACTGAAGTAGTTTTGCTTTCTGGCCACAGAACACCCAATTCAGAGGTCTCCCCACAACCCTTCCCCAAGTTTTGGGACCCAGATACCCTCACCCTCAAAAATCACCATCTTCCTTGCTAATTTCACCAATTCCCCACACACACCTCCCCTCCCACTTGCTTGCACACATACAACCGCAGATCCCTTCCCCAGCTCATTTCACCTCCATTCAGCTCATTCCCTTCATCCCTCAGCAAAACTTACACCCTTCTGCTCATTTTAGGGGTCTATGCCAAAAATGCCTAGGACAGCCCCAGTGGGCACCATGTTGAGGTGAAGGTGCAAATACAATCCACAACAGAGGAGGTCACTACACAGTAAAGCCTCAAACCTACCTTCGCTTTTAGGTTCTTACATCCCTAATGGGAGCTAATGTAGGAGAGATGGTGGCATGTTGCCGGCAGTGAGTTTTACCCAAGGAACATCTTGCAATTACTGATGGCAGTATATCTACATATTGGCTCAGGACCTAACTATATCTCCTTCCACCCCCACATCCCAAAAATTCCCCTGGATAATCTACTGTGCCCCTACATGAACATGCGCATTACAGGAGTAATGGTTCCTTATTGAAGCTGGTGATAATGGGGAAGAGTTTTTGTCTCCCGTTACTGTCTTAAGATAAGAAAGTACTCGACTTTTGAGAAATGTCTGTTTTCTCTCTGGTATGTTAAGGTATATATTACACACAGAAAATAACCTAGATTAAAAGAACATTATTAAAGTCACCAGGTAAAGCATTCAAAAGTTACAGAATTAAGGTCGCTTTGTCATATGCATTGTTATACAGTCTTTAATTACATCATCGTGTGATTTTTCCCTCCGTTTTTTCTTTCTTTTTTTTTTTCTTTTCCACAGGGCCCCTGCCTCAGTCAGTGCACAGAATGGATGGTGCACTGACTGAGCGGCTGTTCAATATTTTGAATAATCTTTGTCCAATATGTGGCCCCCAAGCATTTTTTACTGTTCACTATTCAAACCCTGCTCAGAAGACAGAATTTCCTCATGGACCTAAGAGAATAACTGATAGCAATAGTAGGTTATCTTATATATATGGGCCAGCACTAGATGGGGATGTGGCACTTTGCCAGAGGATTTCACAGGTATTTGCTGACATCAGATGAATGGTGAGACTTAGGAATCATGAGTTCCATGCTGGATTCTGGAGTAGAGTGTGCTCTAGGAGGCACAAATTCTTCTGCCCATTCACCTCAAGCATGATCCCCTTCTGCCCTCCCCTCTAACCTGTCCCTGTCCCACTCTTATCTCTTCCCCATGCCCAGATCCTTGCCCCAGTTCCATTTTCCTCACCTACGAGTCCCAGTTTCCACTCCTCAGGCTTCATATCCCACTCCCATTCTCTTTACCCAGCAAGGAGAAGTCTCAGTGCCCCATACTGTCCATCCCAGTCCCCCAACCATTCCCAGTCCTGTCCCCACCTCTTCATCTTATCTGTTTCTCTCCCTGACTCTGGCTTCCAGTTGATCCCTGACCCCATCCAGGGTGTTTTCCAAACCTGGAATCATTCTGTTTTAGCTGAACGCTCCCCGATTTATCAGTATTGTTACTGAAGTGTGGACACCAGTATTGGACATGGTATTCCAGTAGTGGTCACACCAGTTCCAAATTCAGAAGTAATATAACCTTCCTTATCTTATTTGAGAGTCCTCTTATTGTGTGTGAAAGTGTTTTCAGTATTTTTCCAGATACTGTTACTTTTCTGTCTGCATTTGTGGAATGATAATGGAGCAAACAAACAAACAATTTGTAAGCACCTAGAAGAAAATAAAGGTGATAAGTAACAGTCAATATGGATTTGTCAAGAATAAATTGTGTCAAACCAACCTAATATCCTTATTGACAGGTAATAAGCCTTGTGGATGGGGGGAATCAGTAGATGTGATATATCTCAACTTTAGTAAGGCTTTTGATACTGTTTCACATGCTCTTCTCTTATACTGCACAAATATAGCCTAGACAAACCTACTGTAAGGTGTGTGAACAACTGGTTGGAAAGCCATATTCAGAGAGTAGCTATAAATGGTTCACAATTAAGCTGGAAGGGCACATCAAGTGGGGCCCACAGGGATCTGTCTGTGGTCTGGTTCTATTCAATATCTTCATAAATTATTTGGAAAATGGAACAGAAAGTACTCATAAAGTTTGTGGATTATACCAAACTGGGAGTGGTTGCAAGTACTTTGGAAGACAGGATTAGAATTCAAAATGATCTTGACAAACTGGAGAAATGGTCTGAAATAAGTAGGATGAAAATCAATATAAAAATGCAAAGTACTATTCTAGGAAGAATTAACCAATTGCACAAATATAAAATGGGAAATGACTGCCTGTGAAGGAGTACTGCAGAAAAGGATCTGGGGGTTATAGTGGATCACAAACTAAATGAGTGAACAATGTAATACTGTTGCAAAAAAGCAAACACCATTCTGGGATGTATTAATAGGAGTGTTGTAAACAAGACACGAAGAGTAATTCTTCCACTATACTCCAGGCTGATGAGGCCTCAACTGGAGTATTGTGTCTAGTTCTGGGAAAAATGTGGATAAACTAGAGAAAGCCCAGAGGAGAGCAACAAAAATGATTAAAGATCTAGAAAATGACCTATGAGGAATTGAAAAAAATGTTGTTTTTTAGTCTGGAGAAGAGAAGACTGGGGACATAAGTTTGTAAAAGATTGTTATAAAGAAGACAGTGATAAATTGTTCTCCTTAACCACTGAAGACAGGACAAGAAGAAATAGGCTTAAATTTCAGCAAGGAAGATTTAGGTTAGACATTAGAAAAAAACTTCCTACCTGTCAGGGTAATTAAGCACTGGAGCAAGGAGGTTGTGGAATCTCCAAAATTGGAGGTTTTTAAGAATAAGTTAGACAAATACCTGCCAGAGATGGTCTAGGCTCAGGGCAGAGGTCTGGACGACCTATTGACATTCCTTTCCAGTCTTACATATCTATGATTCTATGAATTCATGGAGGCGTGCCAATGTAGAACTGGTATAACTGAACTTAGGCAGCCTATTTCCAGGAGTTACTCCCTTTATTCTAGTTGTTTCTGATAGCAAGAAAAGTGAGCATCGAAAAAGAAAATGTGGACAAGGGGGATCCAGTGTACATAGTGTACTTAGATTTCCAGAAAGCCTTTGACGAGGTCCCTCACCAAAGGCTCTTATGTAAATTAAGCTGTCATGGGATAAAAGGGAAGGTCCTTTCATGGATTGAGAACTGGTTAAAAGACAGGGAACAAAGGGTAGGAATTAATGGTAAATTCTCAGAATGGAGAGGGGTAACTAGTGGTGTTCCCCAAGGGTCAGTCCTAGGACCAATCCTATTCAATTTATTCATAAATGATCTGGAGAAAGGGGTAAACAGTGAGGTGGCAAAGTTTGCAGATGATACTAAACTGCTCAAGATAGTTAAGACCAAAGCAGATTGTGAAGAACTTCAAAAAGATCTCACAAAACTAAGTGACTGGGCAACAAAATGGCAAATGAAATTTAATATGGATAAATGTAAAGTAATGCACATTGGAAAAAATAATCCCAACTATACATACAACATGATGGGGGCTAATTTAGCTACAACGAGTAAGGAAAAAGATCTTGGAGTCATCATGGATAGTTCTCTGAAGATGTCCATGCAATGTGCAGAGGCGGTCAAAAAAGCAAACAGAATGTTAGGAATCATTAAAAAGGGGATAGAGAATAAGACTGAGAATATATTATTGCCCTTATATAAATCCATGGTATGCCCACATCTCGAATACTGTGTACAGATGTGGTCTCCTCACCTCAAAAAAGATATTCTAGCACTAGAAAAGGTTCAGAAAAGGGCAACTAAAATGATTAGGGGTTTGGAGAGGGTCCCATACGAGGAAAGATTAAAGAGGCTAGGACTCTTCAGCTTGGAAAAGAGGAGACTAAGGGGGGATATGATAGAGGTATATAAAATCATGAGTGATGTTGAGAAAGTGGATAAGGAAAAGTTATTTACTTATTCCCATAATACAAGAACTAGGGGTCACCAAATGAAATTAATAGGCAGCAGGTTTAAAACAAATAAAAGGAAGTTCTTCTTCACGCAGCGCACAGTCAACTTGTGGAACTCCTTACCTGAGGAGGTTGTGAAGGCTAGGACTATAACAATGTTTAAAAAGGAACTGGATAAATTCATGGTGGCTAAGTCCATAAATGGCTATTAGCCAGGATGGGTAAGAATGGTGTCCCTAGCCTCTGTTCGTCAGAGGATGGAGATGGATGGCAGGAGAGAGATCACTTGATCATTGCCTGTTAGGTTCACTCCCTCTGGGGCACCTGGCATTGGCCACTGTCGGTAGACAGATACTGGGCTAGATGGACCTTTGGTCTGACCCGGTACGGCCATTCTTATGTTCTTATGTTCTTAAAAAAATAATTGTTGGTAAAAGATAAATTAAAAATGACAGACAAATTATGTTGGCTAGCCTCAAAAAACAAGCTCTTTGGGGGCAAGGACCAACTTGTGGTTTTGTACAGTAGTACAGATCCATGACTGGGGCTGTAGGCACTACTACAATACAAATAATGTATGGATCAAAACAGAACTATGGATATCTTGCTCACATGTTGGGAAGGTGCTTGAGTACCATGGTGATGTGGTTAGTATAGGAACAGGGAAAGGACAGAAGAGAGAGGAATAAAACGGAGTATTATCAGCATACAAACGGTATAGTGAGGCATTAGCAAAAATTATGTTACCACAAAGGAGAGGTTAAAGAGAAAAGAGTAAGGGACCCAAGTCAGAGCTGTGAGAAATACCCAGCAAGAGAAGATAATTGAAAGAAACATCATAATTTTAGGATATCTTAGAAGATTGGTCAGTTAAGTAGAAAGAAAATCATTAAGAGTGCAGAGAGAGAAAAGTACTATGTGTCAAGTAGTCAAGGAAATTGATTCACAGTGTCATAAGCAACTGAAGAGGCAAGGAAAGGATAAAAATAGAAGTGAGAACTTTGATGCACAAAGATGAGTAAAAGAAAAGAAAGCTGATATATAAAAAACAGAAGATCTGAGTATATATCTTTGCACACCACTTATAGTAACAGAATGGAAGGTGGCAGTAATGGGAGGTGTAGAGGGAAATGTGGGGTTTAATGTGAGCCATAGGCTAAAGTGAATAGGAAAATTTTAAAGCAAGGTTTTAAGACTCTTGGACAGAACGAGGTAGATGACACAAGCTCTTTCGTTTGGCTTGCCCTCTCTTGGGAGAGGTGAGGATTTGGATAGAACCCAAGCCCCACATGGACATGAGTGCAGACAGGAGAATGGATATAAAAAGGTAATAAAGATACAATGCAAACAAAACTGAATTTGATTCAGATGACTCTGAACAATATAGTGCATGATGGAAGATGGGTGAGATGACACCCATAGCCTGTAATAAGAACTGTCTGGGCAAATCATTCAGTCAAACAAACTCTTAGTCTGGACTTTGTTGATGGTATGGGAGAAAGAGTCAGTTGTCATTGATTTGTTAGATTTACCATTCAAATTTTCTTAGCAATGACTAAAAATCAGTTAAACTTTTGAATTTTAAAGTTCTTCTTGGTTCAGCTTTGAATCGTTTTTCATTTATTGCAACCTGGCTTATTTGCAGCAAACAGACCATTGTAATGTACCAATTTGGTAACAGCATTAGGACTCAACCTGGCTGTCTGCACAACTTACTGAGGCCCTCTGCTGTCTGTATTTGGTACTGCAAGGTTTCTGTTAAAGAAACGTGTTATTATTACAAAATGACTGGGCAGGGAGAAGGCAAGAGTTTATTAAGTTCTGTTTCATACTTTAAAACCTTGACCTGTTTTATCTCTCTATATAAATTACTCCTATGTTAATTTATATAGTATGTCTCTGATACAAACACATGGGCTAAAATTTTCAGAAGAAAGACCGTAAAATTAAGCTCCTAACTCCATATTTAAGCACTGTAATAAGTGGCTTGACTTTCAAAAGTAATGAACATTCAGCAGCTTCTATTAACATCAGTTGGAGCTATTGGGTGCTCTGCAGTTTTGAAAATTCAGGCCATTTATTAAGTGCCTACATATGGAGTTAGGAGCTTAACTCTAGGCTCCTTTTGAAAATATTGGCCATATATAATGTTACATAAACAGTCACATTTTAGAAAGGTAAATGTCAATATGGTACACTAATATGATCTGCTTTAGGAACTGCAATCCATTTTACTGTCCTATTTAGCAAATCCAACTGTTATCAATGAAACTGGAGTAATAAAAAGACATAAAATCCTAATTGTGTGGCTGAACCCATAGAATTCCACATAGCACGATGCTTTGTGTTTCTGTAACAAAAAGGACTAGATGAGGATCATTACAAAAGTATCTGGGAAATGTTGACTTAATAGGTTAATGAATGCAATGAAAGTACCAGGCTATAATTCACCCTACAGTGAGTCATGCTATCTTTATGGCGGGTGTCACCAGGTAGCACAGTTGCACATAGATAGTCTTCCAAGTGCTTTTCTTTAGCCTATGAGAAAATGTTCAGTCTTGGGAAGACATACTGTGTTACTTTTGTCACATGCAAAGTTCTGTTGAGAGGAGAGGTAGCTGTCAATGTCAATTCCTGCAGAGGGAACTGTCTAAGCAGCTGGAACATTTGCTTTCTGCTTTGGTCTCTGATTAGAGTCAATTTCTGAGACTGATTTGCTCTCTGAGAACGGGACACTGGGCTAAGATTCATGAAAGAAGGGATTGTCTGCATTCTGTTAGACCACCTCCTGTCTGGGTTTATACACATGTAAATAGACCAAGTGTGTTTTGTTGCATATATGTAAATAAAAATTATGCTTAGAATATACCCTGTCCTTATATCACTGGTTTCTCTTCCACTGAGAAGCTGATCTGCAAGGCCTCAGACATCTGCTCCCACTTGGCAGAGGAGAGACAATGGTGTGAGAACAGGACACTGGTATTGAAAGAAGGGGCAACACTAACTATGTAAATGTAGTATAAAAATCTGCTATATTTGGGTAAAGGAATGACACTTTTAGTGTTTAGATTTTGCGCACTACAGTCAGATGCTAGGGTATTTGCTACTATGACATTGGTACCAAAGTCAATTGTTATAAAATGTGAGAGAAGCATGTACACTGAAGACTCAAGAGATGCATCAGAGTCCTTCACGAGTATAGGTGGATATGCCTCATGTAAAGAATGTTCTGTTTAACAACACCCTGCTAGTATATTTTCTCACTCATTCTCTCACTTACACACTGATCTTTACAGATAAAATTGTTTGTAATGACAGGTCTGACTTGGGATATTATAGGAAACTGGCGAGGAGCAAATGGGTTAAACTAGGTGGATGACATTACCAAAAACATTGAGATTTATGAAACCACTATTCTTCCCAATCTTATGCAAATACATGAAATTCATCACTTAAAAGGATTCATAGGTTTATTGCTGTCATAAAACTGAAACGTCTCTTATTATATTTCCACTTTTGTTATGGGATACATGATTTTTTTTCCTTTTGGACTCATGAAATGAAAAGGACTAATTTGAAGAAACCAATAGAGACAATTCCGAGCTAAACTGTGGTGAATTTACTAAAGTTATTTGTTAATTATTTCATAAAGACAGAACAGAGTTGCAAAAAATCTTCCCTCTCAACATCATTTGCACAAATCTCAACATGCTGCTCATTCTTTTCTGCATTTAAATTCATAATATAAAAATCCTTCCTTAACATTTAAGAGATTGAAACAGATGTTAAATTATCTGAAATTTAAGTAGGAATATGGCAGCCAGTGAAAGCCATCTGTTTCAATATTATTAACTTTCTAAAAACAGGGAATGACTTTTCTGTTATTTTTTCCTATTATTTTTATTTCTGCCAGAAGCAGTTTACATTGTAGAAAATCTTTGCTAGATGTGGCTAAGGATTTACAAATTGTCAATATTTCTAGTGAAATGTTCCACAAAAGTATGCTATTATCAAAATTGTGATTTCTCCAAAAGACTGAAATTATGAATGCAGTTTCACAGTTCTAAGTGTTCTACCAATAAACAATCTAGTAAAATTCTACCCTAGTAAAATGTCTTAGTCACAATGGATTTGACTACATTGCAATTAAATACCAGTGGCTGGCCCATGTCAGCTGATTTGGGCTCACAAGGCTCAGGCTAAGGGCCTGTTTAATTGTGGTGTAGACATTTGGGCTAGGCTCCAGCTCGAGCCTGAACATCTACAATGCAAATAACCAGCCCCTTAGCCCAAGCCATGGAAACCTGAGTCAGCTGATATGGGCCAGCTGTGGGTGTTTAACTACAGTGTAGACATACCCTTAGGCACCAAACTCTCAATGTAAGTCAATGGGATTGTAGCCTTTTATCTATTTAATATATTTATTATATATATTTATACCATCTTTTTGGTCTGTGTTTGTACAGCTCCTGGCACAAAAGGGTCCTGGCCCATGATTAAGACTCCTACATGCTATGATAATATAAATAAAAATACAGAACCCATGGAAGTATGGAGGTAGTGCAGGATTTTCAGTGTATGGAGACATTTCTCAAAAAAAAGATTGTTCTTGTATTAACTGTACAACAAATAAAAACCACACATGCACGGGGTCTTTTTGAAGACATACAAGTTCTAAGGTTTGCAGCTGAGAAGAGAATGAGCGAACTTGACGACCACCTTAATTAAATTTGACAAAAATGAAACAAACAAATACAAAACAAAAACCTAAGCAGTATAAATTTACAAGTTACTAAGATATATTAAGGGGACAATATTGTAAGTAACAGACAACAATTTTTATAGTAATAGAGGTAAATTATTGGAAAAGCAGTTCCCAGCTGAACAGTTGCCAATGACTAAATCTAGCACTAGAAACCTACCCAGGTGAGAAATGCTTTGTAAATTGGAATCATAATAGTTTATCCTTTGTCAAAGTTGGTCTTTTACTGAGAACATCCATATTTGATTTGGGCTCTGTCTTCATCCTTGTCTGAAACAACACATAGAAAACTTTGTCAATCTCTTTAAAAACTATTGAGTTTTGATTCCAACATATAGATCTTCAGATTCCATTTTCTGAAAATGTTTGTATTCATGTATAATAATCCATTGTTTATCTTCTACTCTCTCTCCCACTTTCAGACTAAATTTTTATCTACCTTCATGTGATTTTGGGCTATGGTTATTTTTCTCTTGTTAAATATCTTCCATATACTCCAATAAAATATTTTAATGGTCAAAAGGCTTTTAAAGTTTTCTTTAGCCTAGCCAAAAGAATTCTGAGGGGAGATAGGATAGCTCTCTATAAATATATCAGAGGGATTAATACTAGGGAGGGAGAGGAGTTATTTAAATTAAGCACCAAAGCGTACCCAAGAACAAATGGATATAAACTGGCCATCAACAAGTTTAGGCTTAAAATTAGAAAAAGGTTTCTAAACATCAGAGGAATGAAGTTCTGGAACAGCCTTCCAAGGGGAGCAGTGGGGGCAAAAACCTAACTGGCTTCAAGACTGAGCTTGATAAGTTTATGGAGGGGATGGTACGATGGAGGGGATGCCTACAATGGCAGGTAGCTAATCTGTGACTGCTAGCAGAAATATCTTCAATGGCTGGTGATGGGACACTAGATGGGGCGGGCTCTGAGTTACTACAGAAAATTCTTTCCCAGGTATCTGGCTGGTGGGTCTTGCCCACATGCTCAGGGTCTAACTGATCACCATATTTGAGGTTGGGAAGGAATTTTTCCCCTGGGTCAGATTGGCAGAGACCTTGGGCATTTTTTACCTTCCTCCGCAGCATGTTTCACAGGTCACTTGCAGGTTTAAACTAGTGTAAGTGGTGGATTCTCTGTAACTTGAATTCTTTAAATCATGATTTGAGGACTTCGGTAACTCAGCCAGAGTTTTATGGGTCTATTACTGGAACAGGTGGGTAAAGTTCTGTGGAGGTCAGACTAGATAATCATGATGGTCCCTTCTGACCTTAAAGTTTGAGTTTATAAACCATAAAAAATATGAAGAAACATTATTCTGTACAATTTTTCTTCATACAATATAGGCAGTTTGCAATTAAATGCACAAGGAATATTTTTTAAAGGATGAGCAAAGAAAGATATTTTATTCTATATGGTGGGAAAAAAACAACCAAATAGGTGTAAAACAAAACAATGTGAACTTTGTTCAGAGAGAATTTCTGTTCCTATACTATTGTGAATTAGTTTGCACTGCAGGCAGCAGCCTGTGCTAGAATAGCAGGTGGTTGTCATGTTCTTAATAATGTAGATAGTGCACAATTTTTGCATGAATTGTCAGGATCCCACAGCATGAGACAATGATGTAATCAAAGAAAAGGACATATTGTAGCATGCAGAATATTAGAACTTATTGTAGAAAGACCTATTGGGGAACAATGATGGTTTTTCTGACAGCAATAACCTGCTCCCCTAACTCAACTCAAACCAGCTTACATTTTATATAACAGGAAATACAGACTGGTAACTGACACCACTCCCCTATTTTACCCCCCCCCCCCCCGAGTAACGTATGTAATACCCCTTACAATCAAAATCTCTTGTACATAAATGTATGTACATGAGTGTTCCTTGAAAACAAATTAGGGATGATCATTAAAAAACAAACACCATGATGCCCACAAACACTAACTATGGCCTTGACCCTTTGGAGTACGTGCACCTTCAATTCTCCCCATAAACAGCTCCCTTATTATCCTCCTTCAAAACCCTCCTTGTCAAGTTGCTTGCAAGTGTCCCAGCCACCACTTAGGCCACTGATGCTACTGCCTCTCATCCAGACCAATATTGTCTCATTGTTTACTTGTACTTCCCCATCTATCTATCTGTTGTCTTGCTTTATACTTGGATTGTAAGCTCTTTGGGACAGGGACTGTTCTGTGTGTACATCGCCCAGAAGAATGGGGTCCTGACCATGACTGGGGATCCAAGGTGCAATGGTAATACTAATCACAAGTCATGCCTTTATTATATTTTAATATCAGAGTAGGTCTTTAGTTTTGTATACATCAGTTTCTCATGCTGTGGGATTATACTAGCTCATGCAAATCTTGTTTGAAAATGAGGCATCATTTTTAAACGAATGACGACTACCTGTTGCTATTCTGGCACAACTTGGTATCTCCAATACAATCTAATTTACAAGGATGCTGGAACAACTACTCTGTTTTGACAAAATTCAGAGTGTTTTGTTTTCACAGCTTAGTCATTAATTTGTTTTCCATCATTTGGAATAAAACAGCTGAAGCCACTCTTTGCAGGTGTTGTGCATGTCACTACAAACTGTCAATGCTGGGCGAAGAAAAATGTTTCTGGAAAAACACTTCCTGTTGAAATTATACAATGGGAGCTGAAGACACTTTGTGCCTTCCAAGTCAAGCCTTTAGTCCCTGTTCTCTCAGAAGAGTATTTCAGTCCCTATGACGGCAGTCCCCAAACTTTTGAGGGTCATACCCCCACTTACCCCGGTCTGCACCCAGGCTCTGGGGGAGGGAGGGGGCGCGGACAGGAGCAAGGAGCCTGAGGCTAGGGCCACAGCTAGGGGTGGGGCTGGGAGTGGGGCTGCAGCCAGTGGCCAAGGCTGGGGGATGGTGCAGGGCTGGGAGAGGAGCCATACCAAGGCTGGGGACAAGACCAGGGAACAGGGCCAGACGCGGAGCTGGGGGGGCGGGGACATGGCTGGGGTTGGAACCAGAGCAGAGCTGGGGGAGAGGAGGGGCTTGGTGGCACTCCCTCCCCCTCCACGGGGGCTGGTCGGAGCCCCGCTGCCCCCCCCCGATATTCCTCCATGCCCCCTTAAGGCGGTGCACCTCACAGTTTGGGAACCTCTGCCCTATGGCCCCATGCAGCTCTTGGCTTTTGAGATTGTATGTATATTTCACAGTATTTTTTTAAAAAAATGCAAAATTTACTTTTCATTTGGAATGCCGTGAAATGTATTTTTAAAAAATTTTGAACAAAATTTTCTTTTTGAAACATTTTGTTTTAGTGGGGAAAAAAGCCATAACATTTTCTTTTTTTCCTCGTATTGGGAAAAAAGATAGAGAAGGATGGGGCAGGAGGGAGGGAAGAGAGAGCAGCAAAAGTGTTTCCTGTACCAGAACTAACGTGTTTTGAAATTTTTACTAAAAATATTTGACCTAAATAATAATTTTTCATTTTTGTCAAAATGGTGTTTTCCTCAGAAACAAACATTTGACAAAAAAATGTGACCACCTGTAGTTTTTGATGATGCATCTCCTAGCAACTAGACTGTATCAGAAGTCAACCAACCAGACGCTGCTTTCTCTGATGCATGGGCCAACTGAGGAGTGGAAAGATCAACCTGCATCTATTATGAAACTACATTGTTTGTTCTGCCTCTCCATTGCCCCGCAAAATAACCAAAATTTGATCTCTATCCGAGGGACAAGTAAATACCACAGTCAGCAGTAGAGCTGGGCAGATACTGCAAATGTTTTCTATGAGTGTTCACCCACGTTTAAAAAATAATTGGTTTCAGCCATTCTTATTCACTTTTATATTCCATTTTATAGTCACTTTCCATAAGCACATCAATGGTTGTGATTTCCTATTTGTGTAAAGCATATTTTAAGTTTGTCTGCTCTGGTATTCAGATGGGTAATTTAAAATACCCATTGACAATCACTCTCACTAGTGTTTTATAGATGAGCAGACACTGCTTGACACAGCAAAGGGACAAGGTTCCAAATCCCTTGTCAGAGCTCTGGCACAAAAGGCAATTCATCATGCCAGCAAAAGATCCAACCTCATAATTCGCTACTGGGAATGCTCATGTATTTGCATCTATGTTGTCTGACTGTGACAAGAGACAAGAGAAAATTCAACAGCATGCTCAGCCAATACATCTAAGAGTTGCTTAATTCTTCTATGAATGATGCCTCAGGCAAGGCTTATATAACATTTCCTAAATGTTGTACCCATGCTGGCAGCGACGGCTCCGGGCATCAGCACTCCAAGCGCGTGCCTGGGGCGGTGAGCCGCGGGGGGCGCCCTGCCCGTCCCTGTGAGGGCGGCAGTCAGGCTGCCTTCGGTGGGTATGCTGAAGCCACAGGACCGGCGGACCTCCCACAGGTGCGCTGCTGAAGGCAGCCTGACTACCGTGCTTGGGACAGCAAAAAAGCTAGAGCCGCCCCTGCATGCCAGTCCCTATACAGCTGTCTTCTTCCCCTGAGGGACTCAAAAGCGCATTGGCTTCTTTATGCCTCCCTTCTAGTTGTGGCCCCAATCCACCAAAGCACTTCAGCAAGTTCTTAAGCCTGTCTTCATTCAGCCAAGCACTTAAACATGTGCTTAAATGCCAGTGACTGAAGCGTAACTTAACAACATGGTTAAAGTTGCATGCTTTGCAGAATCAGACCCAGTATGTTTTATGATAAACTGATCAGGCAACAGAAACAATATCATTGCCTTATCTTATCAATCACCAATAAGCAACAGCCTGAATTTTGAATCAGACTGATCAAATATAGCAAACTGTTTACAAAGAATTCATTCTGTTAAAAATTGTTTAGTAAATTTAAACAAACATTTGAGGAAGTGATGATCTGTGCATGGACACTACTTGAAAAGAAAATGAGATTTAAGCCATCATGTAAGTTATTTGCTTTCAAATATTCATTCAGCTCTACTTAGCATACACTGTTTTCCTACCTGAAGCATTAATTTCAGGTGTTGTTTCAACCATTTTACCATCACTTGAGAGAGAATTTGGTATCTGCACACTTAATAAAGAAAGGTCAAGGCCAGCTTCCAGTAATTGCAGAGTTATCCTAAAAGTTCCCCTCAATTGTCTCGGTTACTTCAACTCTCTCTTAAACAGCAAGAAGCCAGCTTTTTTTACATGGAGCTTGAGTCTCCAGCATTTCTATTTAACTTGACAGAAAGGGATTTTTTGTTATTATTACTCAAGTGGCTGAAGCTACCTTTACAAGGCCAATTTCAGTTCATCTCTCTCCTGGGAAATACTCATTCTCTGCAGTTTTTTTCAAATGCTATGTACAGTTTCATGGCCCTGACACTATTAGCATCATCATTGGCTTCCATTGCATTAGTAGCAGAAAGAAGAGTTTTAAAAAGAAATCTTCTTAAGAGGCTCAGCAACAGCTAGTGATTTTGAAATGCTAGCTATGGCAGAGGGCAGTGAATGCTTGTTGCAGGTATACTGATTCATGGAGCATCTTCCCACAATGCAGCAGGGCTAAACCTAAGGCGTTCAATTGTGTTGCTCTCGGCATATTCCCCCTCCCCGCCCCCAGGGGATTTCTGCTTCCTGGAAAGCATAACGACAACAATCTGCAGTGCATTTTGAGATTTGTAAAATGGAGAAAGCTTATAATTTCAATCAAAACTGACATGGGGAAATCTCTATATGTAGCTGACATCAACCCTGCAGTATCGTTCTGTATCTCATAAGTCCACAGACTGAAAGTGGACTTCTATCCTCCTCGCCTTCCTCTCATCTACTCTCCTTTTTTTAAAGTGTTGGTTTAATATGGTGAGGCTTGCTGTTCAGAGACAAGAACACAAGCCTTTCCCCACACCCCCCCGACACCTAATTGTCCTGCAAACTTTATGGAAAAAATAATTATAACATTACTATCTGGGCCTAAATTTATTATTGTATTATTTGTTTTACAGTAATGCTTATAGCCAGAGCCAAGATCAGCCCCTTCCACTGTGTTAGGCACTGTACAAACAAATAGTAATAGACAGCCCTGCCCTGAAGGATAGCCAAGACAAAGGGGAAGGGGCGACGGGATGGATCATTTGGTGATTACCTGTTCTGTTCATTCCCTCTGGGGCACCTGGCATTGGCCACTGTCAGAAGACAGAATACTGGGCTAGATGGACCTTTGGTCTGACCCAGCATGGCCGTTCTTATGTTCTTAAAGAGTGGGAGGGGAAAACTGGCACAGAGAGGTGAAATGTCTTGCCCATCTTCACACAGCAGGTCAGTAGCATAGCTGTGAATAAAATCCAGATCTTATTTCAATAAGAATGTAACTAGAGATGACCTGAAACAAAACTTCATCTTTAAACCCTCTGACTTTGGGGAAGTTTGGATCCAGAGTGCTTTCTGCAGGGTCGGGAGATGAAAGTTTGTCCCTCCGGCTTTTCCACGTTTCCAATCCTTAAAAGCTACAGAGCACCAGCCTGCACAGAAGCATCTCCGTGGCCACTGACTTTCTCCTAAAAGTGAATAGTGGTGCTGCTGCTAATGGAGGTGTTAGGCCAATAGTTTTATGTAGTTGAAGTTCTTTTTAGTTTGGAGTTATGGGGCTTGTTCCTACACAGAGTGATGTCCTTTTGCTGGAAGAGAAGTTGGGGCAAATCCTCATCCCTGGGCAATAGGATGGAGGCTGTCAGCATGCGGTCAGAGGAGGAATGAGAACTTCTCCCCCCTTCCTACTGAACTGGAGAGTGGGCACCTACTCCCTATGGTTTTGAATCCAAACTGGAAACAAAGCAGAACTTGGTGCTTCAAATCTGAAACTTCCACACACAGTTTTAGATTTGGAAGTTTTGTTCCATCACTCATTTCTTATTTACACCTGGTCCCTGAGTTTTATTTAGTAATCAGCTTCCCCTGCAGTTACAGGATGTAATTCCAGGAGCAGCATAAGACACGCCCCCCACAAAAAAAAAAGGAAAGGGGAAAAAAACCCAAAATGTGAAAGTTGGCAGGTAGTAAGAAGACTCTAAGCAACAGACATTTTTGACAATTCATGACCTCATGTACAGACTCCAGAACCGGCACCACACACAAAGCACAATTTTTCATCCAGTTCTTTTGACAAAATGGCAGATATCAATATGCTGGAGTATAAAATGTTCTAAAAACCCAAATATTTTCCAGTGGCACAGACTCTAAGGTGATGGTCATTCATTGCTGCCCTTGAGGCCAGGTAGCTCTGCTCTATCCCACTGGAAAGAGAATGTTACTCAGGAGAATACAAATAATTTCCACACTGATGTTTCAGTCTTTGGTCCAAATACACTCATGGCTCTCTCTAGCTATGTGCTTACCTAAATACATACTAGCAGCTGCAGTCATTCAAATATGATCATCACAGAATTTTGCGGTTATGCCATAAGAATCTTTTGCCAATATCCATTTAAATCCCTGGATGAAAAATGATTTCATTTCAAATCATAATCATTAAAGGCAAGACTGAATTTTAGCACCATCTGAAAGACAGAACACACAGCACAGCTGGTGAGAGGTTATGCCTGTAAAAGATAATAAATTAAAAAGCAATTATTTTCTAAAAATCAGAAATTGTTTTATATTGTGGGGTTTTTTTTAAGTAATCGGTTACTTGAAGATTTTCTAAACACAGCAGTTTAAAATAATGCACACACAAACCATGAAAAAAGTTGATAAAAATGTTGTCATTGTGGTGCAACCTAGTCTAATGTATTTAATATTTCTAGCATGCATTTGGTTTTATATAGAGACCAACATGAGAATAAAGTCCCAGCCTTACAGAATATATGATCTAACTGGACAGTACAAACATAAGAAATGATGGAACAAAAAAAACAAGTGAAAGAGGAATGGTATTTAACACATTATTATTAAATCCATGATTTCTTGTTATGTCTTACTCCTGTGAGACTCATCATAGAGTCAAAGTTTATCTAAGGAGGGAACCCCCCCCCCCCACTATTAGTGTTCACTGAAAAAGGAAACATTCAATTTTGCAGTCAGTTGCTCCTTCTTTTCCTCCTGGACTAAGCTAGTGAAAGATGGGGATGGGTGAGTGCACAGAACAAAGGGGAAGAACACAACAGTATTGAAGGGACTGAGAGAGTCAGAGCTTATTAAGGAGCTCCCTGCATCCCTCTTGCTCATCCTGGCGCTTCAGCCAGTGCTCTTCCCCTGAGAGGAAAGGGAAGGAAAGTCTGAGAAGGATTCCACAATATAAACTGTGTCTTGAGTTAGGAATTGCCATACTGTATCCACCGGAGGTCTATCTAGTCCAGTATCCTGTGCCCAACAGTGGCCCAGCTCCAAATGCTTCTGTGGAACATGCAAGAAACCCCCTGGTAGACAGATGTGGGATAACCTGCCCTTAATGAAAGTTTAATCCTAATGCTTGATAGCTATAAGTTGGTTTATATCAGGGATCGGCAACCTTTCAGAAGTGGTGTGCCGAGTCTTCATTTATTCACTCTAATTTAAGGTTTCGCGTGCTGGTCATACATTTTAACATTTTTAGAAGGTCTCTTTCTATAAGTCTATAATATATAACTAAACTATTGTTGTATGCAAAGTAAATAAGTTTTTTTAAATGTTTAAGAAGCTTCATTTAAAATTAAATTAAAATGCAGAGGCCCCTAAACCAGTGGCCAGGACCTGTGTAGTGTGAGTGCCACTGAAAATCAGCTCATGTGCCGCCTTCGGCACACGTGCCATAGGTTGCCTACCCCTGGTTTATACGCTGAAGCATGTGTGAGGGTCTGTATCCCTATGTTCACCTCCTTTTCAAGACTATAATAAATTTTGAACAAATTAAGCCCTGTAAAGTATCATTGAAAACTCATGATTTGTTATCATTATTGTCCTGGTAAAATGTGTAGCAACATTATGTGAAGTTATAAGATTCTACGATGATGATGTTGCTAAGACATATTCCAAATCTGGGGAAGCAGCCACAAACCAGTTCTTCTGAGACAAAAGGCAAACTGACACCTCAGCCAGGTGTCAATGAAATCAAATAGACCATCACCTGGTTAAGTGGCCATTCTTTGGCAGGAAAAAAGGAAGTGAGTGAGAAATTCTTGGTAAAGAAACAGCTGGAGGTTCCCATCCCCCCCAGACTTTGTATCCTGAACCCCAGCTGGAGATGATTCTCAAAGAAGAGGAAAAAGGATAAAAATGGGCGACACCCCAGGTCATTCCTCCCTTTCTCTCTACCCACTGCTGCCATATCACCCGAGGAACAAAGAAACAGCTTTGTACTGAGGGAGGGATCCTGCCTGAAAGGAATTCAGCTAGTAAGACTGCTGATGGATGTGGTGAGAGAGACTTCTGCATTGAATTCACTTAGCTTGTTAAGTTAGGTATTAGTTCTGTTTTATCTTTTATTTCTTTGTAACCAATTCTGACTTTTATGCCTCATTACTAGTAATCACTTAAAATCTATCTTTTTATAGTTAATAAACTTGTTTTATTGTTTTAGCTAAACCAGTGTGGTTGGATTGAAGTGTTTGGGCAACTCCATGTAGGATAAAAGGATGACAGATTTTATATGTGCTTGTATTGTCCAGGAGAGGGCTGGGCAGTATAAAACACATGTTTTGGGGGTGGGGGGGGGAAGGAAGCCTGGGATTTGGAATTTGCTGGTGTTACTCTGCAGTGTAATTCAAGAGTGGCTGATCAAAGCACTCATACAGCATAGCTGAGAATAATTTACCTGCTGGAGGCAGTGTGTGATCAGACCAGGACTGGCTGCTGTCACAGCGAAGCAGTGTAAAAGGCACCCCAGGTTGGAGAATTGCAGGTACACAGCTTTCAGTCCAGATTGTACCCTGGTTAATACCACAGCATGAAATCTTCCAAACATTGTTAGTAATATCATAACTCAATACTCTTGTTGTCCATTTATACACCCACAATTTGCTTTTCAGTTTGATCTACTTTTCCAGCCCATGGAAGATTTGTCGGGCCTAATGAGAGAAGGATTCACTGCTCAGTTTAGTAATATTTTACTCCTTTGGGGAGCTGAAATTGACTACCAACTGTGGTCTGATCTGCATGCACCTCACACTTCTTTTGAGAACTAAGAGCCATATATATACCGTGGTCATTTTTGTGATTTCCTGCTGGCAGGTGCCTTCCTCATCCAGCTGGTTCAGAGAATTCTCAAGAGAAGGAGTGGCTGAGGCAGGGGTTGAACTTTGCTTTGTATAGGATTCAAGCACACTGAACTTCAGCTTAGGATCTCTTTTTGTGAGAGTGTGTGTTCATAAGAGACCCCTGGCTTGCTGGCTTGGCTTGGATTCCTGTAGTTATTTAAAGACTATTTCTTATCCGCTGACTCTGCCTATGAGCCAGACCCATCTGCCATTGCTGGCCCCAAAGAAAAGTAGAGCTCTCAGAACTGTTAACTAGTCATTTACCAGTCAGACTCTAGTGGTTTTAGAATGAATATATTTGTCCCTGCTTCAGTAAGCAGATATTGAGACCTCTAATTATTACAGAACTGTACATTAGACATACATTCTATTTGAATTTATCACATTCTATCACCTCTTTTTAATTAGATACTCCCTCCTTGTGTAACTAATGTAGATCGAGATATGTAATATGTCTCCTCCTCATTATCCCAGCAAAGGAAAAAAGCACCTGGCATACTATATTTTGAGGTCTACATTTCAGAGCTTGGATTTTAGTAAGAAATTAATTTGTGTAGCATTAATCTGTTATACTGCTGGGTACGTGTTTGTAATTTTGAAGGTTATTAGTAGTAAAAACCAAATTCAATGGCCAACATACAAAGCAGAGAGAAAAGCAAAGTAAAACTCCTAATTCTGCTTTATAAGCCTTAAGGTTTACAAAATGACTACCTTTTTATCAACTTTATTCATGGTTTGTGTGCGCTTTATTTTTAAACTGCTGTGTTTGGAAAGTCTTTAGTTAACAGATTACTGAAAAAACCAACCCACAATATAAAACACTTTCTGATTTTTAGAAAATAATTGCTGTTTAATTTATATTTTGCTGGCTGGCTAAGCCACCAGCATAACCTCTTACGAGTTGTGGTGGGTATTTTGTCTTTCAGATGGTGCTAAAATTCAGTCTCGCTTTTAATGATTATGATTAGAAATGAAATAATTTTTTCATCCATGGATTTTGGCAAGAGTTACTTATTGATACAAAAGAATAAGAATTATCTGATTCTAAACAGAAATTAAGTGGTTATCATAGATTTTTTAAAGCACCTTAGAGCCCCTAATGTCACATTAAAAGGAATGTTTCAAACAGATCAGGTTTTATTTGGTCTGATCCACAATTACTTCAGTTTTACACTGATGTAACTGGAGCTGTACCAGCATAAAACACAGCGGTGAACAGGCCGCTGGTATTTCTCTGAGGAACATGAACTATGAACATGATTATTTAACAATGTAGAATTATATTCAATTTCCTAATTATAAATAGTCTTTTAGGTTGCACAAGTTCTGAACAAACAAAGAAGAACTTGTGAGTAACATACTGCAATTAGAAAATTGCCTTAAACCAGATCTAGCAATCCTGGTTGCCTTATTCTGAGATATTATTAATAACTTGAATTTTCATTTTGAACACCTCATGAGGCCTCAGATTCTTGCCACTTACACACAAAGATAATATTTAATATGGCTCAACAGCCAGAGGTTTCAGGCATTGCGTTCATTATCCATTGTATGAGTTGGTTCCCCAGTGCAGGAAAACAACAGAACCATAACAAAGAAGAGGACCCTGTGGCATAAAAGGATCAGAAGTCATGTCAGTCTTTTCTCCAACAGCGGGTTATAGGCTTGATTTGTGAAGGCTATGGAGATAGAACATGTCACAGTTAATACCCTTAAAAGTGAATTCCATTTTGTCATAATAGTCCACAGCAGTTGCTTTGTGGCAGGGTTACACCTTAAGGAATGTATAGAATAATAATAATCTCCCTCTTAACTTCTATTCCTCGTTTTGTTTATACTGAACTCCTGGTAATTGGCTGCAAGGATGCTTAGTAAGCATGAGGGAAGAAACTGACACAGCTGTTAGGAGACGGCCTGCTTGAAAATAAAAATCTAGCCCCTGGGTAATAAATGGATACTATTTTCCTATTGCAGGTGTATCAGACTCATGGGAGAAGACTTCGTACTACTCAGCTAATGTAGTTCAGTGGCATTATTCTGTCCAAAGCTTGATAACCATCCATTGGTTTTAATCACTGTCAAGTAATAGAGCATGGAGATGAATGTATTTCTTTCTCTTTGCCCAGCAGAGAAAGCTATGCTGGTTCTGTTCAATTTGTTAGCACACATGACAACATGGAAAAAAGGGGGCACTTCTCTTCAGCTTGATAGCAAAGCGATGCCTTTCATGACCTGTTGTCACTACCAAGCTTTTAAATTTCGATTCATGTGAAACCTACTGTAGTTATTACTGTCACATCTAAGTGGCAAAGGAATCTGAACTATAACATTAAACTTCACTTCTTGAAATGAGCTGGGAACATAACAAGAAAGAATAAAGAACACACCCTGCTCATATCACAAAAACTCAAAGAAATTCAGTCAATGCAAATTAAATTAATATTTCACATAGGCTCAGTTCTAGGTTCAACTAACTGGGCAATGTTAGGAATGATACTGGCAGATGTCTTTGAGCTTGAACAGCAGAGAATCTAGGCTACTGTATGTACCACTTAGCAGATACATATGATCATTTCTTTGCATGTTTGTCTACTATTATCTTTATTCCTGGGCAATCATATTGTATTTGTCTAAGGGTTTATTGTGGGTTTGATAATATTTAGTGACCTGATAAGAGATTAATTCAATATTTTAGTGCTGATTTTTACCATGGAAAAATTGATGGAAAGGTAGATGATTTAAGAATAAAAAGTATCCTTCTAACTGCTAATAAACTTAAGTTTTGTTTGCTGTTTTGTGGGGTTTAAAAAAGACAATTTTTTCTTCCTGTTTTCTTTGAGCTCATTTGTGGATATTTAACCATTTTAGCCTACTTTCTGTTACAAATACTAAAATCACTATATTGCAAATGACTCTCCACAGATTCACACTTCCAAATTTATATTTTATAATAAAAAGTGAGTTGGAAGTACTTGAACCATAAAGTGCTGATGAAAGGGTAGGTGAGCTTTTGGGGGTAGTCAGAAGAAGGTAATCCAAATCATCATAATGAAAGAGAGAGGAGGAAATGAGAAAGAAGAATATTAGAAAAAAATAAATATATTCAAAGTAAATATGTAAAAAGAGCTTCTTTCCATTATGAAAATAGATGTCGGTAAAAGGAGAAAAGAAACTATTAGAGGAAAGTTACGTTGCATTAATCTTTCTCAACCTCTGCTCATCAGACCCCTTCCATTAAAAAATTAAAATTGGTAATGAAGAAGAGCAATAAGCCGTGGGAGGGCTCAGGGCTGCCCAGAGGATTCAGAGGGCCCGGGGCAAAGCAATTTTGGGGTCCCCTTCCATAAAAAAGTTGCAGTACTATAGAATACTATATTCTCTTTGGGGGCCCCTGTGGGGCCCGGGGCCTGGGGCAAATTGCCCCACTTGCTTCCCCCCCCTCTGGGGAGCCCTGGGAGGGCTGGTACTGTTTTGCAATTCTTGGGTGGCTGAAGAATTGCAAATTCTGGTCTAATTCCTCACAATACACCCAAGGCAAGTACCAGCCACCCAGTAATGCAATCAGATGAGTGGGAACCAGAACATATTTGGAGAGTTCAGATGTGGATTTCAACCTCCTACCTTGAGCCTATCTCTGGTAGAACTAGATTATGCATATTGTAATAATTTTTACTTTGATTGAAATCTTGTTTACCCTGCATCCAAAAAGCAGACACATGAAGTCTTATAATTCATTGGAGTACTTTGTTTACCATGTATATGCAGCAGTACAAATCTCAAGGTTAAACTAATTTAAAAACTACACTCTAATGCAAAAAAAATCAGTTTGAAATAAAAACAACCTTTGAAAGATTATTGTATTCAAAGTAGAACTGATGGCTATTCACTCAGAATCCTATTTCATCTATGTGTGGGATAATCTGAGTAGCACAGTACTTTTTGTAGGAGACTAGTAGCGGTGTCAAAAAATAATGCTGTATTTAGAATATTTAGAGGTTTTGTTTATAACAATGGTTGTGTATTGTTAACTAATGAGAGAATATGGCCCTCATGTTTCAAATTGGCTGCTCCTAATATCTGATGAAATCCATAACTCTAAAAAGTGAGGCAGTCAAGTACCTTAATTTCATAAAATATACTTATTACAAAAATATTAAAAGAATGTTAAGGTTGCAAAGTCAAGGACTGAAGTTAGGAAATGACAGAATTAAGGTTGTAATAGGAAGTGTTGGGTAACCTTAACTATAGGTGGCACTAACTGAGTCATCCATAATTACTGCCAATTTTATCCTTTTAAATGTGGCAAATATTGCTAGTCTTTCCAACTGCACTGTGGTATTTAATTAAATTGTTATCTGTGTGTGTCCACTGCCCTATACTGCATGGAATTAGAACTGCTCCTCCATGTGGCATAGACTCCATATTGCTAACAGTTAAAAGAAATTATCTTTAGTGTAAGGGGCTGAGACTTGTGCTTTTGGAGCAGGAGGATGTGGTTTTAATGCCTGTTGCTGCAGCCATGAAATTCTGAGTAGCCATGGTGTGCAGTGTTACATCTGTGAAGTCCATGGTGGCACAGGTTGTGACAATGTAAGGTAACTTTTAAAAACTTTTGATTTTTGCATTAGTAATACAGTATTGATTATGTCATCGTCAGTGGTCTGGTGTTTCCAGAGTTCTGAGAATGGTTACATAACTTGTTTACTTGCTGCTGGCTGTTTCTCCAAACACAGAGCCAGATACTCATCTCAGTTACACCAATGTAAACTGCGTTATTGGGTAAGCTGCATCTGTGCAAGGTCCATTTTGCACTGGTGCCAAGTGTCTACTGTAGGGATTTGCACTGGTGTAACTACACTGATGTAACTACATCAGTGCAAAATTCCCTAGTCTAGACACACTCCTAGGCTCTTTAGGTCTGAAGTGAAGTTCTGCTTCTGAGAATGACTACATAAAAATGGCATCTTCTTATCCACCAATCTGCTCATGCTCCTTGGGTAGATAAATAATTGTAACTTTAAGTGTGGGCATAAGCGCCACTGAAGTTGATGAGACCCAAGCACATGCTTAGCTTTAAGCAAGTGTATCAAGACTCTTTTGTTGATGGATACAGTTGCTTTTGAATTTGCGTGTGATTTACATGAGAATCAGCTTTTCAGAAAAGATACATATAGTATTTTTTAGATATTATATATAGCAGAAAATAAAACCAAAAACTGATAAAATCCACACAATGAGGCCATCCTGGTCTGACTGCACTGTGGCAGTCTGCCTCCATGGGCAGCATATCCAGACTTTGATCAGTTTCTCTAATTACAAAGGAGGTAACTGCTTGAGGGCCTTTTAATTCAGAGACTGAATTTTAATTGTATCAAAATCCAAAGAGCAGACATACAAGACACTCCAGGTCAATTCAATGATATTTCTTAACAGTGTAATATAGTCTCTCATATCACATTAGAACACCTATTGTAAAGAATAACCCATGCAGTATCTGTCACCTGTGGATAGACCCTGCTTTTAGTCACCTCCTATTACACTAGAGTGTTTTCCTAAGAGAAAAGTAAACTCTTTTTGTTAAAGAGGCTTTCACATTTACTGTTTAGATTACAATAAAAAGTCACTAGCTTGTTTTTAGGCCAGACAGCAGAGGCCACCCATACCCAATGGGTTGGTTATCAGATAACGAAACAGTTTGTAGAGGCTTGACTTCCTGTGTGCCTCTGTCATAATCAAACCCCATTACCTCCCCAATAAATATGGGAGCAATGCTCCAAGGGGCCAGCATACAAACAGTGACTCAGACTTAAGTAGGAACCTGCTGTCCCCTTTCATCCTCTCTTTACCTGAAGGAAGAATTTCCAGGGGTCTAAGCTTTTCCTAGAACCTTTGTATGTCACTGCCTTGTTCAATATCACTTCCCCTTGTAATGCGACAGGGAGAGAGAATTTCCTGACCACAAAGGTCCTCTTTGGAACCTGGAGGACCAGGACTACCCAGCACATTTAGTTTAGTAGCAGAACTGAAAAGGCTATGGCTACATTTACACTGGTGCACATACTTGTGTATGTACCCATGTATCTACTCATACATGTACCCCATACCAGTGCTGATCCACTTGTGCTGTGCTGGACACTGGTATAAGTTGCATATCCTCATCCACACTGCCCCTTTTTGGTATTCACATTTGGTGTTTATATTTCAGGGGCTGTATCTCAGGGTTCTGTGCATCACAGAAGATACTCTAGGAACTTCATTCCAGTGTGGTGTTGGTACTGTATGCTGCCTCCACATACTTGCCAGTGGAAGTTCCTGCTCACCCCTCTTTGCGGCCCAATTTGACAAAAGACATGGAGCAAGTGACTGATGTGTTTCTGCTCTTTCTTGTGTGACAAATGTGTGTGTTTATGCAGTATGTGACTGGTGAGAATCTTGGGCAAATGGACTCGGATCTTTCTCAGAAGCTGAAGATGGGTGATGGGGACCGTGACTGATCCGCTGTCACCCCATCACTCAGATGCAGGAAACTGCCAGTTTTGTGACTGTATGTCCATAGGTGAACCACCACTTCTGGATGAGGAGAATCAGCACAGTATAGTGGGATCACCTTGTTCTGGAAGCTTGGTATGATGACCAGTGGCTGCAGAACGATGGGGCAAAATACTTGGTTCTGTAGACCAGTGTTTCTCAACCAGTGTTACAATCTGGGGGTATGGAGAGGTCTTCCAGGGGGTCCATCAACTCATCTAGATATTTGCCTAGTTTTACCACAGGCTACATAAAAACCATTAGTGAAGTCTGTACAAACTAAAATTTCATACAAACAATTACTTGTTTATAGTGTTCTATTTACTATACACCAAGTACATCATTTATATTCCAATTGATGTATTCTAGAACTATATGGTAAAATGAGAAAGTAAGCAATTTTCCAGTATTAGTGTGCTGGGACACTTATCTTTGCATATCTGATTTTGTAAGCAAGTAGTTTTTAAGTGAGGTGAAACTTGGCGGTACACAAGACAAATCAGACTCCTGAAAAGGATACAGTAGTCTGGAAAGATTAAGAGCCACTGCAGTAGATCAATACCAGTGCAGAAGTGGGTGGTTTCTTCCCTCTGGAAGCTGGCAAAACTAGACAGCTACTGGTCAGTTGCAAACCACTTTGGGATGGGGAAGTCTGCTGTTGGACACATGGTGGTGCAGGTTTATGAAGCTATCAGTACTTTCATTTACCCTTGGGTGGTTGCCAGTGCCTAAGTTCCAGGCATTATAGGAGAGTTCCAGAGAATGGGGTTTATGAACTGCGTGGGAACCATTGATGGCAGTCACATCCCCATGCTTTGACCACCGAAAGGAGTGAGTACATCCATTGAAAAGGTTACTCCTCACTCATTCTAGCAGAAAGGAATGACCCTCTGGGACTATGGGATTCTGTTTCCCATACACATTACAAATTGGGCCCTTTTAGTTCTTTCTTTTATAGCTTAGTTAGTAAGAGACAGGACCCTGTATTGTGTCTATGTTATGTAGATTAGAGGAACGTTGAAGGCCTGGACCCCAATGTGAATTGTTTTGATTATAAGATTTAGGAAGAGTTAATTTTCAATGTCTTTTGTTCAATATAAAATGATGCTGTTTGTATTTTCAAAGGTCTCTGTAAAAGACTGTTTGTGTGAATGAGGAATGCATGCATCAGGAAAAGATAAGGTGTGAAGGCCATTGTTAACAAGATGGTCAAGAAAGGAGGAGCGAAGACACTTATAGAAATGTATTGACGCCAGAGAACCTTCAATGCGCATCCATGATTGAGGAAGGGCAGAATGATGACTCTGAGGTGGAGGCTGGCACCCCTAAGGACAATTGATTAAATCAAATCCAGGACAGGATAACCCTCTCGGAGGTGTTTTGGAACTTTTACATAAAAAGATAACACCAATTAAGGAGTAACCGGTCATAAACTGACACAGCAAAATCCATAGACTTCAACAGAGAAAAAAGTCTATAAGAACAGGGTGCTTTGCCATGGGACTTTGGGTTCGTCTTGCCACTACTCCAGGAGCATCAGATTGGGACTGACATAGCCCGGCTCCCCTCTGCAACCAATCTGGCTGGCCACTAGATTGATCCAGACTCTGGGCTGGTAACTATAAACATCGACTGGTGGGACTGTGTGCATGGTGTGTGTGTGTGATTGAAAAGCATATGTTAACTGCTGTATTCTCAGTACATGTGGCATTTTTGCCTTCTCCCCTATAAAAGATCTCATGTACTTTGTATAGCATAACATTTTTGGTGGAGAATTGCAAAAGTGGGAAGAGAATATGCGCTGTAATGATTGACAATACTGCTTAGAAGGTATACCATACCTTTAAAGGTGATTGATCATTCAGGTGTGCACACTCCCAGTCATAGAGATACCGGGCAGTAAACAGGGAACCAGGTGTGGTTAATATTGTATTCACTGTTGGTATTTTATGAATTGAGAATTTTTATGACAGGTATGCACACCCTCAGTCGTAGCAGGGCTGAGAAATAGGAGAGGTTTAGCATCTCTCTCTCCACCCAGGACTGCTGGGGGGGAAATAATTGGAGGTGGGTATACCCGCCGGTCGTAGTATGATCAGGCAGTAGGAGGAGCAGGACGTAGAGATCCTCACTCCAAACCAAAGAATTCTAGGTGCATACACCCTCAACTGTAGCAAGACTGAGCACAAGAGAAGAACTTAGGGTTTCTCACTCTGATCCCTGGGAGGGGTTTTTTATATTTGGTGTATGAACCAGTGGTAGTAGGTCAAGTAATACAGAGGGAGGCTTAACGTCTCTCCCTCTGGCCCACAGTGGGTTAAAATCAGAGGTGAAAGTAAGCTGGTACGCCCTGGTACGGTGTACCGGCAAGAGGCAGTGCGCTGTACCGGGGCGGATCTGCTTCCCCTGGCGGCAATTTAAAGGGCCTGGGGCTCCTAGCAGTGGCTGGAACTCCAGGCCCTTTAAATTGCTGCCAGAGCCGTGCTGCCGGAGCCCTGGGGAAGGGCCAGTGGGGCTCGGGTGGCAATCTAAAGGGCCCAGGGCTCCTGCCACAGCTACTGTTCTGAGCCCTTTAAATCGTCCCTGGAGCCCTGGGGTAGTGGCAGTGGGGCTCTGGCGGCTATTTAAAGGGTCGGGGCTTTGGCAGCTGCTACCACCTCGGCCCTTAAAATGGCCACCAGAGATCTGCCACCGCCTCCCCAGGGCTCCGGCAGCAGGGATCCGGGGACGATTTAAAGGGTCTGGGGCTCCGGTAGCCACTACCACCCCAGGCCCTTTAAATCGTCCCCGGAGCCTGCCGGAGCCCTGGGTTAGTGGTGGCCGGGCTCCAGCGGTGATTTAAAGGGCCAGAGGCTCAGCTGCCGCTACTGTCCTGGGCCCTTTAACTTGCCGCCGGAGCCCCGCCGTCACTACCCCAGGGCCCTGGCAGCAGGGCTCCGGGGATGATTTAAAGGGCCCGGGGTGGTGGTGGCAGCGGCAGCCGGAGCCCCGGGCCCTTTAAATCACTGCCCAAGCCCCCAGCTGCTGCTACTACCCTGGGGCTCCAGTAGCAGGGCTCAGGTGGCAATTTAAAGGGCCCGGGGCTCCCACTGCCGCTACCCTCTGGAGCCCTTTAAATTGCCACCCAAGCCTCGCTGCTGGAGCCCTGGGGTAGTGGAGGTGGGGCTCTGGCAGTGATTTAAAGGACATGGGGCTCCCGGCTACCACTACTGCAGCAGAGCCCTGGGCCCTTTAAAGCTCCGCTGGAGGCTGGGGCCCCGGGGTGGTGGTGGCAGCCGGGAGCACCCTCCGATGCTGATTTAAAGTGCCTGGGGATTTAAAGGTCCCACCTCTTCCGGTAGAGGCCCCGCGTCTTCTGGTTAAGGCCCCGCCCCCTCATAAGGTCTCCAGAGTACCGGTAAGTCCTTTAAGTGACTTTCACCCCCGGTAAAAATCATAAGCCCCAGCACTGGCATGGGCAACAGGGTGAAGAAAGGAACTTGTAAGCCCTGGCACTGGCATGGGCAAACATAAGATCTTGATAAGAATAACAACCAAATATCTTTTCAGACAAAAAGAATCCTTTAAGGACAATACTCAGGCAGAGGTAAAAAAGCTGCCATTTGTGCAAGAGATCACTCCTTTTAAACAAATCTTGCAGAAATTTGGCCACAGCTCATGGACAGAACAAGCAATAGCCGATGTCCACACAATAGCAGACTTTGAGGATAAATTGGAAAAATATTTGTTGATTTATAAACCTTCAAACCCAGCAAAAAAGGATTTGGCTGCACTCTGGCTATTGTGGGAAGCCTGTAATGAGGTGTTCCTTCGGCTGGCCATTGCCAAGAAGAGAAACACAGCACTGCATGAAAAGCTCAGTGTGAGTGAGCAACATGCAGAAAACTTGAAAATAATGACTACGGGGGTTCACGGCCAATTAGATGTGCTTAAAGATACCGTGAGAGAACTGAAAACAAAAGAAAAGGGATTACTGGAACAGGTAGAGGAAAAAGACAAAGTTGTAAGAGAAAACCAGGTCCTACAGGGCATGGTAAAGAAACTAACATTAGAGCAAAGCAGTGTTCCTGCAAGCCATAACCACTGTGAATCAATTATCAAGCAGCTTAAGCAGAAGCTAGACTTTGCAACCTGGCAGGTTGCAGCAGTGACAGCAGGAGAATGGGTTCAAACACTGTCCAGGGGAAACCCGGACTGGGAGGAAGAAATATGGGGCCCCAGGGAAACCTGGGAGGGAGACATTTGGGATAATCCAAACGAATGTCTACATGATGGGTGCACTCCCACTCCCATAGCCTGGGAGCAGCTATCCAATGACGCATGGTGACAACCCCTGTAAATGGTGGGTGTAGCACGACTGTTACTACAGTTCCAATGTTAGCCACCGATTTAAAAGCAATGGCTGATTATTTGGGGACCCTGAACCGAGACACCTTTTCTAGATGGTGCACCAAGGCAGTCTTACTGGCAGGCAGAGAAGGGCTAACTATCCCAGAAGTCTACCGACTCATGGCGGTATGTGTGGCCCCAGAGATTAGACCCACCCTGGATAGGATAGCAGTCACCAACAGCGATGGCCTCCTGGCCCTGATGGCAACATTTGGGGAATGAATAGGCAGGCGTAACTTCATAGCACCAACTGTAGCCTCCACCCAGGAGCCTAACGAGGACCCTGAGAATTACTTAACCTGATGGGCTCTGATGCAACTAATGGCTGGCTTGGTGGCAGTCAATGGTGCCACCCCGATAGAAGAGTTAGCACTCAGTGTTCAATCCTTAAGAGATTGCGCTGCCTCTTTGGCCCCGTATTACTCTGGTAAACTTGCAGTTTGGCAGGATAATCTCCCAGTTAACCTGGGGGAATCAGGGCTGCCCAGAGGATTCAGGGGGCCTGGGGCAAAGTGGGGGAGTGGACGCAAAAAAAGCGACACCCGCTGCGGCACTTGTACTCACTGGGCTGCGCTCCGAGTCTTCAGCGGTGGCGGGTCCTTCACTCACTCGGCGTCTTCGGCAGCACTGAAGGACCTGCCGCCGAAGACGCGGAGTGAGTGAAGGGCCCACTGCCGAAGTGCCGCCGAAGACCCGGACCGCCGCTGGGTAAGTAAAAATAAAAAATGCCCCTCTAGCCAGGGAAAGGATTCTCGACCAGGGTTTGCAGGGCCCCTGCGGGGCCCGGGCCCTGGGGCAAATTGTCCCACTTGCCCCCGCCCCCCGTGGGTGGCCCTGGGGGGAACTAAGGGGATTGGTCCAACAAATAACCACTCACTCTGGACCACGACCCACTATACAGAAAGAAAGAAAGAAAGAAAGAAAGAAAGAAAGAAAGAAAGAAAGGGTCTCTTATGTGGCAGCAATAGAACAAGCAGTTACATATACAAATGAAAGTGGTACAGAAGGGATCATTTGGGAACCAGGGAGGATATGCTAGGGGTTGGTCCTGAGGACGAGGGAATAGGGGTTGGAAGGGGGATCAGATATACCCAGATCTCCAGCAAGATCAGTCCAACACCCCTAGACAGAAGGAAGGGGGAGAAGAGAGAGAGAGCTAACTGATAATGACATCCACCAACTAGCCTGGCAAACCCTGATGCAGTACGGAGCCAACCGTACACAGTGGGATGGGGCAGCCACATCTGATTTAGTTAGAGAAGCTACAAGGTTACAGAATATCCATAAGGGAGTAATCTTATGTAAGACTGTGTAACCCCAGCACACCCCCACCATCAACACCACTGCAGAGGGGGGGGATAGCTCAGTGGTTTGAGCATTGGCCTGTTAAACCCAGCATTGTGAGTTCAATCCTTGAGGAGGCCACTTAGGGATCTGGGGCAAAAATAGGTCCTGCTAGTGAAGGCAGGAGGCTGGACTCAATGACCTTTCAAGGTCCTTTCCAGTTCTACAAGATTGGTATATCTCCAATTATTACCTATTACATTAGCTTTAATAGACACAGGAGCCACTGTGTCTCTAATTTAAAACCCTCCAAAAGCAGGAAGGCAGATTAAACAGGTAACCCTGAACTCCTTCCAAGGTAATCCCAGCATTGGTTGGGAATGGGCCCAGGTCCCCTTTTCAGTACAAGGATTAAAAACCTTCGGGGACCTTATCCAAACTCCTGACATGACTGATGAAATCATTTTGAGCTCAGATTGGTTGTTCACCAATAATATAGTAATAGATATGCCCAAGGGTATCTTATGGAAAGTTGATATTCCCCCTCCCCATTCTGGGAAAATTGACCAAAAGATATTACTAGCAAAAGGGGAAGGGAGACCAGTTGCAGCATTATCGGCCCAGCAAATTGAAGAATGGCGCCAGAAATTCCCCTGGGTCTGGACTCAAAAGAAAACAGATTGTGGTAAAATTAATGCCTGTGTAAAAATTGTTGGGGAATTAGTGCATCCCCAGAAACAATATTCTTACCCAGAGGAGGCAGAGGCCCAATTGGTACAAACTATCCAGGAACTGGAACAACAGGGAGCAATCTGAAAAACAAATTCACTTCAACTCCCCTGTATGGCTGGTACTAAAAGCAGACGGCCAGTCCTGGTGCCTAACAATTGACTACAGAAGGATTGTACAATAGGATTGACTACAAAAGGTACAATACCCCTGGTTCCTGTTGTGGCAGACATGACACAGGTCATACAAAAGGTCCAAGCCACATCAAAATATTTTTCAGTAATTGATTTAGCCAGTTGTTTCTTTGCTATCCCTCTACACCCTGACTCACAGGATCGGTTTGCCTTTACTAGGAAGGAACAGCAATGGACTTTTTGTCGATTGCCCCAAGGGTACCACAATAGTCCAGTAATCGCACACAGGCATGTGGTAGATGTGCTGGACAGATTAAGCCCACAAGATAGACCATTTGTGTTTTCATATGTGGATGATATTTTGGTCTTTGGGGAAATTGAGGCACAGACACAGATGATAACTAAGAAAGTGTTAGCATTAATTCAAGAAACAGGATTTAAGGTAGCCTTGGATAAGGCTCAATTGGTGCAGCCCCAAGTTACATATTTGGGTATAATTATCGGACAAGAAGGAAGGCAAATAGACCAGTGCAAAGTGAGAGACTGAGCAGAAATGCCGGCTCCTACTGACGCTCACTCCCTGAGAGTACTGTTGGGAGGTTTCAGTTTTCTGGGATCACACATTTACAAGTATGCTGAAATCACACACCCCTTGTGGTGATTATTAAAGTAAAAGGCCAAATAGGAATGGGGAGAGGAGCAGGACGCTGCTTTAAGGCTCCTAAAGCAAAAATCTCTCCCAGCTCCGGCACTACACTTCCCTGATGAATCAGCCTTTTGTTCTTTGCTTGGCTGCCAACAATACGGCCTTGGCTGCTACACTATTACAAAATAATGAGGAGGGAAAATTGGTTCTAGTAGTGTATGAATCCAGGAAGTTACAAGGAGCTGAGATAAATTTTGATCCCTGTGAATGCAAATGCCTGGCAGCCGTCTGGGCAGTGCAATCTTTTGAGGAATAGCTCCAATCGCTATTCAGACTCCACTAAAATGCATTCTATCAGGAAAAGAAAGTCTCTAATACCCGAATGGCACAATGGACTCTGATTTCAATTAACAGAGGGGTTGGGGTGAACACAGAAACAGTGTTTAAACCAGACATGCTAACACATGCTTTAATTGAGAAAAGAAACTGACACGACTGTCCAGAGATCCCTCTGGAGCAAAGAATTGCTTTAGTAGAAGCACCTCCACTGGAGGAATTGGATACAGTAGGGAAAGAGAAGCATATTTGGTTCACTGATGGAAGTGCAATGGTGATAAATGGAAAAAAAGTGTGTAAAATATGTAGCTATCAATTTTGATAAGAAGTTATTCAGGGCCAGCTGGACCATGGGTCAGCCCAACATGCTGAATTACATGCAATTCATCAGGTTCTGAAACAATGAGCATTCCCCATGACCAGTGTATATTTACGCTGATAGAGACTTCTGTGTAAATGGAATTCAGTTCTGGATGCAGGACTGGAAAAGAAATGAGTGGAGGGCAGCAGATGGTAAAGATATTACATATCTAGATGAATGGAAGTGGATTTATCAGTGGGTAACAGAGAATCCTAAACAACTGAAAATCTGGCGTGTAAAAGCCCATAACAAGGGAACGAGCGAGGAAGCCATCTGGAACAGTCGGGTAGATAACATAGCCCGCAACACAGGATAGCAATTGTAACTACAAGCCAAGCCAAAAGCACCCCCACCGAGGCCCCTGAGCCAATGGATGATGCTGTAAATCACCAAACTCCAGGAAAGGAGGAGAGGCAAGAACTGATTAATATAGTCCATCAGCTCATGCATGAGGGAGTAAAGGGAACCTTGAATAGGGTGAAACAAGTTGCAGAGTGGAAAACCCTGGAGGATGATGTTAGAACATGGGTAAGGAATTGTATTCGGTGTGCACAGGATAAAGCACAGCCTCCTCACTGGCAACCCATGATGCACCAATGGAGGCTCGGGCCCAGACATAGGGTCCAGATTGATTTTATTGACAAGTTGCCTAGATGTAAAGAAGGATTTCAATACCTGTTGGTAATAACTGATTCTTTTTCAGGATGGGTAGAGGCATTTCCTAGCAAAACCAACAGCACCAAGGTGGTGGCTAGGAAGTTTTTTAATGAGGTGGTGTGTTGATATGGTACCTCTGAAATAACAGATTCCGATAATGGGGGGAGGAGGGGCACCTTTGTGGGAGAAATTTTCACATGAATGTTACAAGCTTTACAAAAGTTTCATATATCATACCGACCCCAATCCTCAGGTCAGTTAGAACGCATGAACCACACCATTAGGGAGGCACTGCCGAAGGTAGTAAACCACACTGGAAAAGATTGGCCAGACAAGCTGCCTCTGATCCTTGCAGCTATCTGCAGCAGCAGCAGCAGACTAAAACCCAAAATCCAGACATTCCAAATTATGTTTGGACACTCCATGCACCTTATGATGGACCCTAGCCACCTAATACAAGATCGGGGGAAACCCCTAATGTAACACAGCATGAACATTTGCAGTGGCTTAAGCAGCTACAAGAAGACAAAACCACTCTGCAATGTAGGGTCAATCAAGCTATTGAACAAATGAATAAAAAAATTCATGCACAGAAGCATACTGAAGCAGCCTATGGGATATGGGGGATCAAGTTATGTACCTCAAATTGGGAAAAAGGGGCCACTCCCTGGAATCAAAATGGTCAGGCCCCTATTCCATAGTGGACCGCCTCAGCCCACTGGAATACCGTATTGAGAAGGATGGAAAATTGAATTGGGTACATGTTTCACAAATTAAACCTTTTGCATGATTAATAATGTCTTGGACTTTTTACAGGAAAGGACTCCTGGGATTCAGAACATGAGATGCTGCTCGACCACTACTACTTCCAAATCCATGAAACCTCAGTATAAGGTTTGGCAGTCCCCATTCTTGGGGGCCTGCATGTCCCAGATATTTAAGGATATCTTGGGGAAGCCCACTGCTATCTCTCCCCAGCCAAGGATAATTACCACCTAACTAATCGATCGTGTATCCCCATCTAGGAACCAGGGATCCTCTTAGAATGGTATGATAAAAATACAAATCGAATTCTGAGACTGCTAGGGAATACTGATATCTATGCCTGGGAAGGGGAAGTGGGACTCAAGCTTCACCTTACAAACATCACAGAAATACCAAACCACTGGGAAATAGGGGTTAAAATAGAGGGTCCCTGTGGGGACACGACCTGGAGTGCCAACTACCCATGACTACCAGATCAGTGGGATGAGCCTGTTAAGACAGGAACAATACTAATGGTCATAGCAGGATATGTCCAATACCCAGTGGAGAATCAAACCGTTGGTTTCCAGACACGTGCACTAAGACTTGGACCAAAGATGTTGCTTTTAAAAGGAACACCCCGATCAGGATGAAGAAACCCAAGTTGTTTGTAACACAAAGTGACCCCATAAGGGTCCTTCTGAATCCTTTGTTAGTAGAAATTAACTTTAATATGGATTGGACCCAATTGAATGTGTCAAGAGTAGAGCCAAAATGTTTGCCTTATGCCCTTCCTATTTTGAAAGCATGTATAAAGACACACCGAAGCCTGTATCGTCGATCTAAGCGAGATGTTGTAGGCACCATATTAGGAGGGGTTGGTTTTGGAGCAGGGATTATGAATACAGTAGATTTAGAGGTAATTAGAAATAAATTGAGTGCCTTATCACAACTGCAGGAGAGTCTTATACACGAACAGGCAGATGCTAATATGGATATGGTGCAAATAGGCTTAGGCAATCTGAAAGTGACATGGAATCTGTAGAAATGGTTAAACACCACCACCACCTAGCTATTATACAAAGAACAGCTGGAATTGGGAGATAGAACTGCCTTAGCCCTGGGATGCACTGAAATGCAAATTCTTAGTCTAGCATCACTTGAACATGAAATGTTCTGGGTAACATCAGGCAATGTTAAAGTGCTGGAGCATCTTTTAAAACAACGAAAAAGATCTCTGTTTGATACATATAAACATGAATGGATACAGTATGTCTCCAGCAGGGTTAAGCCTGAATTGTTATTAGGAGAAATAATTATCAAAATTGCCCATCAACAATCTGTGGAGACAGAGCTATGGAAAGTCAGTCCACTACCGAAATTGGCCATGGGATCGTTCTGGTTACCTCGCATTATGGGTCAGTTGGCTGGGAAAGAGAAAAGATTATTGGACACATGACAGTGTACAGAGTGGGACCCTCGCAAATGGGTATGCCTCTCCCTGCCTGCCACTACAGAACCACGCAGTAGGGACACATCTCTAGGCACATATTGATGCCAGAGAACCATCCATGCGCATCCATGATTGAGGAAGGGCAGATTGACAACTCTGAGGTGGAGGCTCATTAAACCAAATCCAGGACAGGATGACCCTCTCGGAGGTGTTTTGGAACGTTTACATCAAAAGATAACACCAATTAAGGAGTAACCGGTTATAAATTGACACAGCAAAATCCATAAACTTCAACAGAGAAAAAAGACTATAAGAACAGGGTGCTTTGCCATGGGACTTTGGGTTCATCTTGCCACTACTCCAGGAGCATCTAATCATGACTGACAGAGCCCGGCTCCCCTCTGCGACCAATCTGGCTGGCCACTAGATTGATCCAGACTCTGGGCTGGTAACTATAAACATCGACTGGCGGGACTGTGTGCATGGTATGTGTGTGTGATTGAAAAGCATATGCTAGCTTCTGTATTCTCAGTAAATGCAGCATTTTTGCCTTCTCCCCTGTAAAAGATCTTGTGTGCTTTGTATAGCTTAACAGCAGCAGGCAGGCAGAGGGTGACCTTGGCCTGGTCCCAAGTAAAGTGCCACACCCCGCACAGCTGCTGTAAAAATACCATAGGGAATTTTCCCACTCATTTGTGTTTCAGTACACAGTTTAGTTCCCCTCCTGCTAATGGTCTTTAGATGGTCATTTTGGTAATAATTTGTTGTGGGTAATTGCGAGAGGGCACCTCCTCAGATATAACACCTTCTGGTTTGTGATTGTTATGCTGAGGATATCTGCTCAGTTAAATGGAAGTTATTGTTCTTTAATTTTATGTTACGGTTCACAACCGTTAGTCAGACTGCAGTTTGGGGGTGATTAGTCAGTGTTTGAAGGACTCTGAGAACAGTTATTGGAGCCATTGGGAAGAACTTTTACAACTTATTTCTGGACATTGTGATCGTGTGCAGAGACAAGGGCACTTTCCAACAGTTAACTGTGAGTAGCCCCAGGATTCAAAATGGTCATGGGTTTTGGGTTGGGGTTCAGAGTTGAGAAAGGGCCATTTTAGTGCTGTTCAGTAAGTTGTGGCACTGTTACTTTTCTGTTCTCGGTGTTGTCAAATACCCACAGGGAACTTTATCCTCCCTTTTCTTCAGGGCCGCCCAGAGGGGGGGGGCAAAGGGGGCAATTTGCCCCGGGCCCCGGGCTCCGCAGGGGCCCCCAAGAGAAGAGCGGAGGCTCCCGCCTCCGCCCCTCTCCTGGAGCCTCGGCGCATCAAGCGCCGAGACTCCGGCCGAGCCCCTGAGCCCCGCCCCGATCTGCGTGGTGAGGAGGCAGGGCTGGGAGCTCCAACGGGGCCTGAGCCCCGCCCCGCTCAGAGCGGCGTGGGGAGGGGGCGGGGCAGCTGCCTCCGCTCGGCGTGGAGCTCCCAGCCCCGCCCCCTCACCACGCGGCTCTGAGCGGGACGGAGCTCAGGCCCTGCCGGCGACGCGCTCGGTAAGAGGCCGAGGCCGGGGAGAAGCCGGGGCCAGGCGGGGGGGGGGATGGAGAAGCGGCGGCCGGGGCCGGGCGGAGGGGGGAAGCGGGACCCACCGCCATCGAAGCGCAGCCCGGTCTTCGGCGGGGGCCTTCTGTTCCGGGACCCGCCGCGAAGTGCCCCGAGGCCCGCGGCGGGACCCCTCGCCACCGAATTACCGCCGAAGACCGGGCGGCGGGTCCCGCTTCGGCGGTAATTCGGCGGCGGGGGGCTCCCGCCGCGGGTCTTCGGGGCACTTTGGCGGCGGGTCCCGGAACGGAAGGGCCCCCCGCCGCCGAAGACCAAGGGCCCCCGGAATCCTCTGGGCGGCCCTGCTTTTCTTTTTCTTCTCCAGTTAATAAAGTTATGTTATATCCATGCACAATGCACTTTCTACAGGTCTCTGGCTTACCATATGCAGTGTATACATATAACAACGGAAGATATCAAATTTAGCCACTTGAAATGGAAACTCCACAACATAAAGAAAAAGGAAGCAACATTCTTGCATTTGCCCAGGAAGCAAACAAGTCGTCCTCTATAACCCTCAATACATCATGGAATGGGCCACCCAAATGTCCCAAGAGAACCTGCTTCAATACAGAATAAAACCCCCTCTGATCGCACACTCCTAGTTGTCACCTACTTCCCTACACTGGAATCCATCATCAAACAACCACAATGAAGTAGGGCCGGCTCTAGGCACCAGCAAATCAAGCACATGCTTGGGGTGGCACAATTTCAGGGGCGGCATTCCAACCGCTCTTTTTTTTTTTTTTGGCTTGGGGCAGCAAAAAACCTAGATCTGGCCCTGAACCAAGTTACATGACTTGAAGCACCCATTGGCGGGGACCAAAGCTGAAGAAAAAAAAATTACCCTTTCTTCCAGCCCAAACAAAGGATCCATACATTAGTCAACAAAAATAACATTTAGTGAAATGAGTAAAGATAGCAAAACTCTGAGTTTTTGTAAAAAAGTAACTGTGAATGAAAAACAGAATGGATCAGATTCCCTGAAGAACATTAAAACTTTATTGCATACAATCCCATATACTTGGCCTCGATCTCCCCAAGGCATCTAACTGCAGAATGCTGAAAGAATCCCACACAGATAAAATTAGATAGTCAGATTTTAAAGTCACAAAGAAAATTCAGCTGGAGGAGGAACAGTCTGACACCTCCATTATTCTTTCTTTAATGCCACAGACTGCTTCAGACAGTATATTTTTTAGAACTGAAGAACTGATCTCCCCATCCCCCAGAAAAGGGAGGAAACCCTCACCATGTAAGAGGGAAATGGCTGTGGAAAACAGTCAACAGGGGACAAATGGGGGTATCTCCTGTGCGGGCTTTGAGGGCTGGATACATGCTGGTCTTCAGGCACAACCTTGGACTCACTGTTCCCCTCCTGCATGGTCACAGGACTCCCCCTAGGAGGAGTGTTGGGTGCTGGTTCAGGGTGTTGTGCCTGGAGTCCTGCAGCTTCTCCCATCACTTTGATTAATGAACTGATTGAACCTGTGTTATCTGACATCTCATCAGAAATCTAAATCAAACCCTAACACACTTAAATCCATCCTTGCCTCTGTCCTCATTTACTTGTGTGCCTTGACCAACCCAAATTCCTTCTGCTCCAGGAGCACATGGCAGATAAAGAAGTCTCCATTATAGTTTGCTACAGTTAAGCAATTCCTGAGTCTACCCACAAAAGAAGCACACAAAACACTAATTCATTACAATAGTCTATGCCATTTTAGTTACTCCATGTTTCCATTGTAAATTAATTTGTGAATTCACCATAAATTCTGTATTTCTCTCTCAAGATTTGTACTGGAAAAAGTGTTAAGCCCATCCAACCTGCATGGTAGAGGATTTCCTCAATACAGAGACATTCTTGGGTGGTGTGAAGCCCCTGGCTCATGGAGTATGATTGACAGAAAAGGCTTTCTTGAGACCCTTTGTTGCCTGGCTGCCAGAATGGCTCCTGATGCCTGTTGTCAACCAGTCCTACTTCCATTCCAAGAGCACCATCTGACTCTCACTTTCAAATTTTAAACCCCTAATAGGGCCGAAAAAGATGTCTTGTGAACCCAATCCCACAACCCTTTGCACTCACAAAGTCTTGTGAGGTATAGTGAGTCATAGGATAGTTTTTCTGCCATTTTGTAAACCACTATTCTAAACTATGTCAGGGCAGAGCCAGCACAGAACTGGCTCCAGCATTGGGAGGCCAGGATGAGACGCACATGATTCCTTGCCCCCTCCCTGCTGCTTTGTCAAGTGCTTCTGGGGCCCAGCTGAGAATCTGATCCATTGGGCCCCATCTGCTTCCATTGAATTCAATAACAATATTGCAGTTTACTCTAATCTGAGAAAGACTGGGCCCTGAAGTAACATTACAAGACTGAAGCAGTAATTGGAGATGTCTGCTACAGAGGAAAAATTAATTTTCTAAACTTTAAATCCTTTATTTTAAATGGTGAATTAATTCAGACATGAAAGTAATGGACTAATATCATTTGCTTGAACTAGGCACTCTACAAATTACCATTCATCTTTGCCAATGTACCACAAAATGGATATGCATTGCCACGCCAGCAGTTGAAAGGGGCTGGCTTGAAGCCGCGTGATAAGCTGTCAGTTGTTCCTGGTGGCTGCATCTCAAATAAATAAAATTACTAGTCCTTGTGACTGAAAGGAAAACCTTCAAAATGCAAATCACATGGAAACCAATGCAGTGACCTCTGCTTGATTTTACACACACCCTGAAACAAGAGCTTTGCGAGGTATGAAATGCTCATGTTCATCTTGTGGCATTAAGACTTAAGTACAGTGGTTACATATCAGTTCTGGTGAAAGCATCCAAGAAAAAGGGACAATCATTTACCGCCATGATGGGCATGCTATAAAAACCTAAATTATTTCTTATGGAGAGCTGGACCATCTATATTTCACCAGTCAGCAGAGAGCTGAGAAAACCTCCACTTATGGTAGCCCACAGTCTGACCCCTGTGTGATACCATTACAGTTCCAGGTCTTGGGGCTTGGTAGAGAGTGTGATGGGTGTGTCGGACTGTGTGTGGGGACTTACATGCCATCAAACTCACCCATCACTTGTAGAAGGTCAGATTTTGAAGCTGGATTTCCAGAAGTAAGAGGCTCATAGGCTATCCCAATGCATCAGTAGCTTCTTTATTACTGCTATTATTTTTATTATCATTACAGTATTGCCAACCCTAAGTGTTCAAAAATCAGGAGTCAGCCCCCATCCCCTGAAATCATGAGATTGTCTTGAAAATTGTTACAGGCCACCTCCAGATCATGCCCTCTCAATGGTCACGGGTGGTTCTGCAGGTGCCCCTCCCTTAGTTCCCTCCTGAGTCTCCCAAAAACAGTCCAGAGTACTTAAAACAGCATTCCCTTTGTGGTTCTGGGTGTGTGTGTGTCATTTATTGAGTCTTTGTGAACAGTTTCTATTGGCCTTCCAAACCCCAAACCTTTTCCTTCTAGTCAAGGAATCCTACAGCCTTCCTTTGCGGGGCCGTGCTCTGCTTCCGGCCAACTTCTCCCAGCGGGCCCCTTTAAAATTACCCTCATCCAGTTCCATCTGAACTGACAGCAAAGTCTTTCACACAAACAGGAGGCAAAACACAACCTTCATAACAAAAGTCCTTTCCTCCCAGGCATCTCTGCCAGGAGTCTTTCAGCCTTCTGCCACAAATTGGAGGCCGGGTCTCACCATCTCAGTCCTTTCTTCCTTAGGTGGGGGACCTATTAACCTCTTCCAGCCCATGTCCCCCACTTATGAGAAGAGGGAAGAAACAGATTACATACAGCTCTCTTTCCCAGACCATGTCCTGGCTGACTGAGAGAAAGGGAAATCTTGCCCCACCTTACCCTACAAGGCTCCTGGTCCCAGGCTCTTAAAGAAAAAATAACCCAGGTTTCCCTAACTATTATGCTGGGACCACTTCCCCTCTCCCCAGCATCCACCTCTGCCATTCCCTTGGCCCTCATCTGCTCCAGAATTCCTGGGCCACTGAAGAATTATGACCCTGAACAGGGGTTGGCTAGCGTCAGTCCTCATTACCCTTCAAAGGTAAGAGACTACCCTGTTATAAAACTCATGAGATTTGTACAAATAAAATATGGGTGTTTTTATATGCCCTTCTGGATTTTGAGCCTTTAGTGTTCATGTTTTCAAACTTCTCTCTGCAACCACAAGGGCTAGTAACTTACTAAAAAAAAAAAAAAAGCTGAGATACTCGCATAATCACATGACTCCAAGTGCTGGGGAGAATCAGAAGCTTCCCCACCCTCTTATTTTAAACAATGTATAATTGCTTTTATTTGCTCTTAAATTGGCTCTTAAAATGCTGCTACACAGAATAATGCTCTGATGACAAAATTACTGCTGTCATTCTGCTGGAGTATTTCTCCAGCAGAGGAATGATCAAATGTGAAACCAGATCTCCTTCCTTGTTCAGGAATTGTATTTGTTGAGAAAGAAACCCTTTGTCACTATAAAACACTGAGTTTCAGGACTGCCATAAATGTAATCAGATTAGAGGGAACTGAAGATGTGCAGATGTTCCTGGTGACATTCTGCAGAGTGGAAGGTTATATTTTAGAACATTTATATTTTAAAGCCGCATACAGCAGGCTCCAAGCTGTGCTTACAGTTCTTTCAAACTGTATACAGTACATTAGTCAAGGGCATTTAGTATGATAATTTAATTTTAAGAACATGAGAATATTCAGTGTTTCATCTGGCTAAAAGAACGTTCCAGTACTACCCCCTTGCAACCAACATTACTCTCCTTCCTTTGACTCTCCTAGACCTCCATTCTCTCCAGGTGGATTCTTTATTGCCATATACTCCTATTGTGGGAAATGGACTTTACAGTGCAGTTTCTTTATAGACTTCCAACATACCTACTCCCTTCTAAGTCCTAAGGGCACCCCAAGGTCTTGTGTTGCTGGAACATAGTATGAGATAAGGACCTCTTCTATGGATTTAGACTAAAATCCAGCCCCCATCTAGGTTGATACATAGGTTCCTCAGACAGCAGAACAATGTAGTTCCATGGCACAAGGGATGGGCTGAACGTAAGGATGTCACATAGGAGCAGGGGCAGGGAATCTATCACTGATCCTCTTGTTTTCCATGCATTGAGGGAGCTATGTTAGGGGCCACAGAGCCTACCTCAGTCTTTGAGTTAGAGTACATGCCACAGAGCAGCCTTGTGGCTTGTGGGAAGGATTCCTTCTCCTATACATGTTAGAACTGGTCAAACATTTTCCAACAGGAGTGTGTAAATTCCACCAATACTTTCAACCAGCCTGCCTCTATGTTTGGTTTCCTGCCAGACCACTCACCAGCTAGCCATATGGTGGGCTGCCAGGCTTTTGGGATTGCCCAGCTCCCAGGCTCCTGCATGGTGGGCTTCAGGAGAACCAGAGAAGCCCAGCTGCCTGCCTGGTAGGCTTTCAAGTTGCCTGGGCTCCTCAGCTCATTTCCTGGTGGGTTCTCAGGTTCCTCATGCTGCCCAGTTCCTTGCTTGGCAGGCTGCTGGGGCTTCCTAGGCAGCCAGAAAGCCAGCTCCCTAGCTGGGCATCTCCTCAAATTTGCCAGGAGCCTCCCTGGTCAGCTCTCAGGTTCCCTGGGCTCCCTGACTCCCCAGACTGTCCACCAGGTAGCCAAACAATTTCTATTTCAGTTCTCCCAAAATATTTTTTTCTAGATTTTCCTTCCCATTAAAAAAGGTCAAGTTTTTGACTTTGTCCCAAATTGGAATGCATTTTTTTTAAATTGACATTTTTCTTGGAAAGAAAATTCTATATTCCAGGTGGTTCTAACGTGGCTACATGGGCCAAATGCTGAGCAGAAGATTTTAACTTTACAAAGTCCCTCAGAGTTGGTATAGCTGCAGCTGCATGTTTTGTCCACACAAATTAAATTCTAGAGGACTCTTTAATGTAGCAGACAAAAGGCATAACAAGCTTCAACATCAGGAAGCTGAAGCTAGAAAAATTCTAACTGGAAATGAGGTGCATGTTTGTAACAATGGGGTAGTGGGAACAATGGGATGTGGTAGAGTCTCCATCACTTGGAGTCATTAAATCGAGACTTCTTGTTTTCCTAAGAGATACACTCTTGTTCAACCACAAGATACTGGCCTCAATGCAGAAAACAGAGTAGAGTTCTAGGGTCTGTGTTAAGCAAGAAGTCAAGATAAGTTATGATAATGGGCCTTAAAATCTATGAAGATGTGCCAGAATGGAATAAATGCTATCATGACTCAGTTTGAGCCCCAAGAATAAAAAAAACAGTTTACTATTAATATATTCAGCTTTGTGCTGTGGAGAAAATCCAAGCCTTGAAAATATTCATATTAGTTGTAGCCTCTTTTTAAAAAAATGGAAAGTGAATTCAGTGCTGACTAAAGATTTGGGGTTTACCACACTGGAATCTGGAGTCCTCTGTCTGTTCAAAGAACAGCTACTAGAGGGATGATGACAGGTCAAGCTTTGTCCATTTGACTTAATCCAGAGCTAGAGGGAGACATTCCTGTTAAATCCTTGGTGGGTTTTGTGACACCTAACAAGGAGGAACTTTGCTGTGACCACAAATCTCTTTCATGCAGGCATCAGATGGAAATTACTTTTGATCACCAATAGCGTAAAGTGAAGATTATAAACCAATATGATGTAGAGTAATGAGGTCAGATACATACTTGCCCTATAGCACAAGGTATGCTGTATGGCAAGTTAAGGCTTTCTAGACGAATATCACCAGCACAGTGGCCCTCTACACTGCCTCCACAGCAGCCCACAGTGCAGGTGGCATTCTGGGAGACTGGGGAAGTCCTTCACCCTGGAAATTCCCCATGGCTCCAAGACCCTTGTTGCAGCAAGGCTCTGGCATATGCTACAGCAGCAAGGAGCACAAGCAGCAAGGGGTCTGTACCAGGGGATGAACTAGCTCCCTCAGCCACAAAATTTAGGAAGCATAAGCTGCCTCCTCTCAGTCTTGCACCAGTCCTCACATTAGCACAAGGATAACCTTGCCCCTCTGTTTTCAAGCTGTGGTTCACAGACATGGCCTTTCATGATTGATGGTGCTTCTACCACAGTGGTACTGATTCCTACTTACAGCTAAGATTCTTAGGCTTTCCACTTTCAAAAACCTGTTTAACCAGCCAAACACCTAAAAGTAAGTCAATGAATTCTGCACCCTTTATGGTTCCATCATGCCTTTCTTTGTTGTGAATTAAGCCTGGTAATGACACCAACACTTAAGGAATTACAAAGAACAGATTCAAACTGTAAAGAGACCTGGAGGGTTTAGAGCAGAGAGCCATAAAGAAACAATAGGCGATTCACTTCTAATAATGTTATACACCACGGGGGAACAAATAAATAGAGGTACACAATGGATGTTGCAGAAAAAAAGCCTTTCAAATATTCTACTCACCCACTGAACAATGACAAGAAAGTTTTTGTTGAAGGGGAAAATCAAATAGCAAAAAGGAAAAAAAATCGCCACCATTCCATTAAGTGTGGATGAGTTGTTTTTATGTCTGCTAAATGTTTGAGACCATTTTACAAGCGAGAAATTAAAGAGTTTATTTTTATTTTGTCTTAATACAAGGTTAACATTTTCCCCATGTAACCAATCACTCTAGAAGCTCCAGCATCGGTGTGTTGTGGTGTGTTTCTATATCTTAAGAATTGGCTGATAATATGAAAAAATGTGAGAACCGCTAGCATAGAGGCTGAAAGTTTTCTGTTCCCTAATACTATACACCCAGTCCCTCAGCTAGCTTCATACTTAAATGCTGTTCATTTACCAATACAACTCATCACAGTCAATCTCAAATTCAGCCCAATACAAATATCTGATGGTTTTGAGAAACAGACAGCACTATGTCAATAGCAGTTGTAAGTCTTGTGATATGCTATCAAGTGCTTATAGATTTTTATACCCTACACACTTCCTAAATACTGCACATGCTATTAAGTTTTGTGCTGTTGCGACAGAATGCAAACAGGTAAGCCTGCAGTGTGACCACTCGGATGTTAACTAGTTCCCATTGAGAAAGCTGATGGGGACAATTAGACAATCAGGCTGGCCTGCTGGATGGTCTAAGGAGCCAATTACCCCATCAGCCCAAGGCTGATAAAGAGGCAGGAAGGATGTGCCAGGATCATATATGAGAGAGAGAGAAAGCGAGAGAGAGAGAGAGAGAGAGAGAGAGAGGTGAGACTAGGGCTAGTTGAGCTCAGTAACATGGTGGGCTCAAAGGAGAGCCACTCAGGTCCCGGGGAGAGGGCCAAAAAGCACTGTTGGCACTGTAAATAGACTGCTGTATGGGGATTGTTGTGGACATGGTGGAGGGAACTTAAAATAAAAGAATACAGTGGAGGCACAACCACTGGAATCTGTGCTGCTTCTGTGTGGAAGAAAGCGGGAGAGGAGCTTTGCCCTGTGACAGCTGTCAATTTTTACCATTACATTTGTCCATTCTTTAGGATTAAGACCATGCACAAAGAAAATTCATGTATGTGGTTCATGCATGTTAAGCTTGATATATTGATGTACAGAAGACACATGCAGTGTGATCCTTTCTACAGAATTTTTAAACCACCCTGTATAATTTAAGAGAAACTTAATTGACTCTAGCTGAACTAGCTCAGTTCCTAGTAACTCTGCTCTTGAATGCCGATTGATTTAAAAGATTCAAAAAAGATGTAGAATTCTTTAAGTTCTATACTTAGGAGTAACTTCTATAGAACCCTGTTGGTTTCATTCATGTTCAATTCTACAGAATCTTTAACCAAAGGAAGTGGTTAGTATTGTATCTCTTACCACAAACAATATGGTTGCATTAATGAGAGAACATATCATTCTTCTCTGTGATAACATACGCTCTTATCCACAAAGCCAACTCATCTACAATAGCAATTTCCTTTCTTGAAAATTTACAGAAGACAATGTTGCCACTGCTTTTGTCTCTGCATACCTTAAGTACCTGACATTTCTCAACTCAATGTAGTGCTGCAACTCACCAAGAATGCTACTTGGACATTATAAAGATTACTTAATTCACATTTTCTGTAAGATACCACAGAGAACATCAAAGACAAAACAAGCCGCTGCTGTCTCAGAAACAAGAGAATCTGTGTACTTAGTTAAATTGCATCTTACTGGTTTTCTGTGGGACTTGTTGCTTGGTATCAGAGCAGGTCCTGAGGCCTTGATGCCCGAAAAGAGTTAGGGGTTGAACAGGGGTCTCCCAAAACTTAGGAAAATGCTCTAACTACTGAGCTATGGGGTATTGCGGTGTGGGGCTTTGTCACTGGGTAGGTACACTCTGTCACAGGTGCCAGGTCACGTATGGTGCGGAGAAGGAGAAAATAACTGTATAGCAGCCGGTTAAGTCCCTCGTTCATGACCCTGACTATCAAATGTGGTAGTATGACCTAATGACAATAAAGCAGCCCTTCCTCCTAAGGCAGTGTGGCCTAATGGCTGGAGTCAATAAAGCAACTCTTCCTCCTAGGGTAGCACAGCCTAATGGCTGGAGTCAATAGAGTAGCCCACCTCTGTGGGATTGTGCAGCCTATTGGTCCATTGGGGAAATGGGGCGCTACTTAGAGGGATGTGGCGCCAGGGTAGGGGAACTCAGGCCCTCTCTGCTCCTCTGAGTCCCAGCCCAGGGCCCTGGCAGTGATGCTCACCACTGAGTCAGTAGGGATCTTCCTGAAACACGCTGACTGGTTCCCCGGCTCACTCACCGGACAGGAGTCTAAGTTCCCTAGGCTGCTCCTACACTTTCTCCCTGGTCTCCAGGGTCCTTGGGTGGCGTAGCTCCTGCCAGCGGTGGTTTCTTCTCCAGGCTCATCAGGCAGCCTGGAGTCCATCTAGAACTCTGTGTGCCGTGGCTCTGTACTAGGAGCCTGTAGCAGCTCCCTGGAGAGCGCCTGCAGTCTGCGTCCTCCCCCTTCAGCAGCCTACCGAGACTGAGCTGGGCTGCTTCCTTTTATGCTCTGCCTCCAGGCTGAGCGTATCCTGCAGAGTCGGAGGAGCAGGGCTTCCTTAGCCTGCAAAGCTGGTGGTTGGGGCTGGTACACCCCGTCACAGGCTCTCTCAGTCTCTCCTATTGAAGCTGTTCAACTGTGGATAAATAATGAAAGAGTGATTGGAGCAAGGGGACTGGATCTGGCTTCTCCCATATCATTGGGCTAGAGAGAGAGAGCAAGAGAGAATGACTCTGCACTCCAGTGGATAGGGCACCAAAGTGGTGCTGCTCCAAGGTCCAGTCGCCCTGCTCCAATTATTCTTTCATCATTTGAAACTGTGAAGTAGAAGATTCAGAACTAAAATACAACAGGAACATTTTCCCAGTAAGTGGATACTGTTCAGTATTCACAGATGAATGCTTTAGACAGCTTTAGGTGAATGTTTCAGATGAGCCAAGGCATCTAACTGCAGAATGCTGAAAGAATCCCACACAGATAAAATTAGATAATCAGATTTCAAAGTCACAAAGAAAATTCAGCTGGAGGAGGAACAGTCTGACACCTCCATTATTCTTTCTTTAATGCCACAGACTGCTTCAGACAGTATCTTCTTTAGAACTGATGTCATCTAATCTGGAGGCCTGCCGTTGGTCACCTGGCTTTGTGGCCTACACTTGGCCAACTAGTCCTGTTGTAATTTCAAAGAATTATGACGTGGACACCTGTTCCAGGCACATTGCATTGAAAAATAGAATTCACCAGAAAGTAAATAAACCACAGAAAATCCAAATCTAACAGTCCTCCTTTAGTGCACACAAAAACCAAATGCATATCAAACTGATGGCTGAGAAATACATTGAAGTATAATTGTTTTTGTGACCCTTTCTGGGATGTGAAATGGTTATCAAAGTTTTGTTAAATATTCCCCCTAGATTTTTAGAAAATGTTATTCTCTTTCTTTCTATTAGTGTTTAAGAAAAAAATGCATAGCATATATGATTGTACTCCTGCCAAAGAGACTACTATTTTTTTTGTTTTTTTTTAAATAGGAGGCTGTTTTATTGATGAGTAGAATTCCAATTGAGAGCAGATAATACACTAATACAGAGTGACTTTGACCAAAGCTTGTGCTTTGCATCTGGAGTCTTTTTAAGAAGACTTTATAGAACTTCCTTGAGTAGATGAGAATGTAGTTAATATCCAGGCAAGGAAGGAAAGGAGCTGCAGTTTGATGTTGCTTACTTGTGGCTCTCCCTTTATCGGCAGTAACATCTTTTGTCAATCACACAGTATCTCTGGTGAATATTCTAGTTGTCTTCCTAAACAGCTAGTCACTGTGAAGCAGCTAATCACTCCAAACTCCATTGTTCCCGCTTCCCTTTCTTCCCCAATGCCACTTCCCATGTTTGCCTGCCTATCTCTCAGGCCATCTCCCTGGCTACTTCACCACATCTTCTGCTGGGATTGTTCCTTGTCTCCACTAGGAACCTCTCTGCTGGCCTGGACTGGTTACTGGAAAGCTTTATAAGAAAGCAGCAGCTGCTTCAGCAGCTCCTTCTCCTCCTCTTATCACCAAGGATATCTCTACACTATGGCAAATGAATCTTTTTTACATTCCTGCTCCCTTCCCCATCATGCACTGTTTCCATCCTACAGTTTCTATCCTTCCTCTGGGAACTAGCATCCTTAGAATGCCTTTCCTTAGCAGGACAAGATAGTAACAGAAGTGTTGAGCCTTTACCTGTCCTTAAAGGACTAACAACCCCTTTTGCATGGTCTGTTTCAAAAACTAGTGGGATGAAAAAGGATTTCAAATTTTAATGATTTTTAAGAGATATTTCATCCAGCTCTAATTGTAATATTCTAATGCATGGTTCTGTGTTTGCTCCAAGATGGACAGAACATGCTTATGTTTGTGACTCTGCATACTATTTTCTTCATAATCACTTAGGAATAAGGGTGCACTCAAATATTCCTGTTAATTTTCACCATGCAAGCTGTGCTATCATATTTCAAATGTTGACATCTCTTTGTGTTGATTAAAGTTTGTTTCCTAGAGGGCAAGGGGGAGATTTTCAAAGGCACAAAGGGGAAGAGGGCATTTAATATCCTTTGTGCATTTGAAATCCCTGCCCCTATCCCTATGTGCCTATTTCCCTCTTCTATGGGTATGGCTACACAGCAAAGAAAAACCTGTGGCTGGCTCATGCGAGCTGACTCAGGCTCGCAGGGCTGTTTCATTGCTGCGTAGACTTCTGGGCTTGGGCTGGAGCCTGAATTCTGGGACCCTCCCACCTCACAGGATCCTAGAGCCTGGCTCCAGCCTGAGCCCAGAAGTCTACACAGACCTGCCACCCTGAATTGGCACGGGCCAGCCACAGATTCTTCCTTGCTGTGTAGACATACCCTATAATCCTATATCACCTTCTGTCCAAGTATACCAAGTATTTACAAATATCAATGAAATAAGCCTCATGACATCTAGTTATGTAAGTAGGTATCCCCAATTTTACAGATAAGGAAACTCAGACCCAGAGTGACTGAGTATGGGATTTTCAAAATCACACAGAATTGTCCTAACTCTGTGCCCAGTGAAGTCAGTTAGAGTTTTAACATTGGCTTCAATGGGACTAGTTAAGCCAAAATTGAATGCTTTTGAAAATCCCAACCTGAATTATCTGGCTGGGCACCTATAAATGGTTTGGAAGGGTACTTGAGCTGTCAGTGAATGTCAATATATTCTATTGAAACTTGGGCATGTTGGAGGGAGGGGTTAAGGATTTATCTAATACTAGTTTCATTCAGAGTGGATTACAGAGGTTTCTCCAGGATGACTTTGTAAATAGTAGTCACACTTACTAACTTCAATTTCCACATAGATTTTTATTTCACGTCAAGGAAGCTTTCCGTTCTTCATTTCATTTTAATCTCAGTGGCACTAAGTAAAGAAGAAATTCAGAACTTATGCCTCTGCTCAGGTCATTTAAGATATATGGTATCTTCTCAGAGGAGTTATAAGTGCAAAAGTCCATGAAAAATGACTGTGCATGTGTTGAATGTATACAAGGATACTCGGTCAAGAGGATAACTTTTCTGAGCGAAGAAACTTACATTTCTTACAGTGTTTTTTTCCATGTTTCCTTAAAGTAGGTAGGCCACTGATGCACCCCCAAAATACAGGGCTTCCAGAATGGTATGAAGTCACCCTTGCCTGTGTGACCACACCCCCACTGGTGTGATTTCACCCTGCACTGAGGACACCATACTGCAGAGCACCAAGGACATGAGGTCACACCAGTGCCGGCAGATCAGCACAGTCTGCAAAATGGCATCCTCCATGCATCCACAATAATACCAGACAAAACCAGGACTGTGCAGCTTAAAACACCGGAGAGTATAGATAGGTGACTAACAAAGCTGCCAAAGAAGTTAAAACATTCAAATTCCACATACAGGTCCAGTCCCTTACACTGGCAATTTTACACTGATGAGGGTATCTGCAGAGGGAAATATTGTGAAGTCAGAATTTTGGTCACCCTATGGAACTTCTTGCCAGGCCTAGAAATGTTATAAGTAACAAGTTAGGGAGAAGAGTGAAAGCTCTAAGGATAAGAGGAGGAGTGGTAGATATGCTGGAGGGTAGGGATAGGATACAGAGAGACCTAGACAAATTAGAGGACTGGGCCAAAAGAAATCTGACGAGGTTCAACAAGGACAAGTGCAGAGTCCTGCACTTAGGACGGAAGAATCCCATTCACTGTTACAGACTAGGGACCGAATGGCTAGGAAGCAGTTCTGCAGAAAAGGGTAACAGTGTAACTCTAGGGGTTACAGTGGACGAGAAGCTGGATATGAGTCAACAGTGTGCCCTTGTTGCCAAGAAGGCTAACGGCATTTTGGGCTGTATAAGTAGGAGCATTGCCAGCAGATCGAGGGATGTGATCATTCCCCTCTATTCGACATTGGTGAGGCCTCAGCTGGAGTACTGTGTCCAGTTTTGGGCTCCACACTACAAGAAGGATATGGAAAAATTGGAAAGAATCCAGCGGAGGGCAACAAAAATGATGAGGCGGCTGAAGCACATGACTTATGAGGAGAGGCTGAGGGAACTGGGATTATTTAGTCTGCAGAAGAGAAGAATGAGGAGGGATTTGATAGCTGCTTTCAACTACCTGAAAGTGGGTTCCAAAGAGGATGGATCAAGACTGTTCTCAGTGGTACCTGATGACAGAACAAGGAGTAACGGTCTCAAGTTGCAGTGGGGGAGGTTTAGGTTGGATATTAGGAAAAACTTCACCCAGGGAATGGTGAAGCACTGGAATGGGTTACCTAGGGAGGTGGTGGAATCTCCTTCCTTAGAGGTTTTTAAGGTCAGGCTTGACAAAGCCCTGGCTGGGATGATTTAGTTGGGAATTGGTCCTGCTTTGAGCAGGGGGTTGGACTAGATGACCTCCTGAGGTCCCTTCCAACCCTGATATTCTATGATTCTAAGAGGCCCTTCATATCTGATTGTTTTGTTGATTCCTACGTACCAAGAGACATGTGAAATTCTAAAGGCCAAATTATCAATTTGCCCCTGAAAGAAAATGTACCTGTAATGCCTGTGGGACATGCACAAGTTGGGTTTTGTACTGACTGTGTGAGGATTAGAATGCAGAAAATGCCCAGTAGATGCATGTTGCCTACTAAGTGTTTAGAGGTTTATTAAAAATTTGGTTCTCAAAGAAAACAGATTCTTATTAAGTTGACATTTATTCTCCATTGCTATTATCTCTGGATCAAAGTTTACACACATGAGTCATTTCTGATGTGGGTCTTTTGTCATTGTCAAACAATCATTTTCCCCTGTGTTGTGAATAAAGCTGATAGCATCAATCTATAGAGCACCATACCCTGACAAAACCTTTCCTCTGGACTCCTTTTTCTACTTAAAAAATACACAAAAATAATAAACTGAACTCCAGTACTGGTTCCATAATCCTCAGGTGTGCAACTGTTGCTAACATGAGTAGCACCCATTGAACTGAATGAGACTACCCACAAAAGAACTACATAAGTGTAAATAAGAGATTGAACAACTGTCCCTTGAGCGGACCATTAACCCCTTCTTGCCCTGACCCAGAATGGAATACTTCAGGACTCAATCACATGCCTAAACTAAGAATATAAAGAATTGAATGTATTAATTATTGATCATTCCAATATATAAATCAATAAACACCCAATCTATATTACATAGTTTAATGTTCACGGTGTTCTTATTTAGTTGTGGTAGCATCTACAACATATCAAGCTCTTTTCAGAGATTCCAGAAGAGATGGTTCCTATCCGTAGGAGTTCACAGTTAAGGAAGGACAAACAGACAAGTAGACAGCGGTCAGGGAAGGGGAACAAGAGACATTTTCAGTACTAATCAACAAAATTCACTTTAGGCAGCATGGCAGAAGTGAGACAGCATGGTTTTCAAAAGGAACTTAAAAGGCGAGAGGATATGCCCAATTCATTTGAGTCCTAGCAGTGATATGCAAAGAAACAGAGATGATTGTTCAAAATATCATATAAACAGCCTGGTCATCTCACTTTAAGAAATCAATACCCACCAGTAGACATAGTAATAAAAGCCCTTCTGTAGCAGGCACAATAAAACCACTCTGACTGCAGCATGCCCAGTCCCAAATTCCCAGGGGAAAAAAAAATTCAAGTTACAATGGGCTAAGAAGGCTATCAAATCCAGTGGATGAAAAGTAAGGCAAAGAATTCCAAAACTGAGAATTCATGGAGAACACACTGCCAGTAGCTCTCTTCATTTTAAAATGAGGGCGTCCGGCTTGAGGCCTCTGTGGACCTCAATTGCAGCAATATTGTACAGGGAGAGAGACTGTTTCTCAGGTAACTATGATCCAAAGCCCAGTGAAGTAATTAGATGGACTCCCATTGATTTCAGGGCTTTGGATGAGGCCTTAGGTTCCCAGCCATTTAGGGATGTACAGTAAAACCCATTGTTACATTTAACATATTTTGGTATATTATTATTAGTAATAACTAATGTCAAGCTCTTTTCAGAGATTCCAGAAGAGATGGTTCGTATCCGTAGGAGTTCACAGTTAAGGAAGGACAAAGAAACAAATAGACAGCGGTCAGGGAAGGCGAACAAGAGACGTTTTCAGTACTAATCAACAAAATGCACTTTAAAAATTCACAAGCAATTTAACAAAGTAATCACGATAAAAAAATTTATCACGATTAATTGTGCTGAAACAATAACAGAATACCATTTATTTAAATATTTTTGGATGTTTTCTATATTTTCAAATATATTGATTTCAATTACAATACAGAATACAAAGTGTACAGTGCTCACTTTATATTTAGTTTTGATTACAAATATTTGCACTGTAAAAAACAAATAGTGTTTTTCAATTCACCTACAAGTACTGTAATGCAATCTCTTCATCATGAAAATTGAACTTACAAATATAGAAATAAGTAAAAAAACCAACTGCATTAAAAATAAAACAATGTAAAACTTTAGAGCCTACGTGTCCACTCAGTCCTACTTCAGCCAATCGCTCAGACAAACAAGTTTGGTTACAATTTGCAGGCGATAATGCTGTCCGCTTCTTGATTACAATGTCATCTGAAAGTGAGAACAGGTGTTTGCATGGCAATGGTGTAGCTGGGTGTCACAAGATATTTACGTGCAAGATGCACTAAAGATTCTTATGTCCCTTTATGCTTTAACCACAATTCCAGAGGACATGGGTCCATGCTGATGATGGGTTCTGCTCGATAACGATCCAAAACAGAGTGGACCGATGCATGTTCATTTTCATCATCTGAGTCTGATACCACCAGCAGAAAGATTTTGGACAACATGATGCCTAATCCAAGAAGTTTCCATTCTAAGCACCTGATCTCATGGGCGCCAACTTATATGGGCTCTTGGAGCTAAAGCCCCAGGAATATTCATAATCAGGGGCTCTGCTCCACCAATATTTGGAGCTAGATTTTTCCCCCTCCCCGGAGTTTCCCTGCCTGAATGTAAAGAGAGCGCACAGCGTCTCTCTCTCTCCTTTGCTGCTGCTGCTGCCGGTAGCCTAAGGGCTGCAGCATTAGCATAAGAGGAATGTGCTAACTACTGCTGAAGCACTCAGGAGGGGGAGGGGAGTGGAGGGGGCCTCCCCTCCCCTCTCCTGCCCCTACCTGGAGGGGACACAAACGGGCCAGGAGACAGACATCACTCACCTTAGCAGCTGTTGGGGCTTCCGTGAGTGTTTGACCCTATGATTTTTTATTATGTTTGAGTGTTTGACCCTATGATTCCCCCCCTGCCCCAGCCCCAGTCCCAGCCCCTACTCCTACCCCCAGTGAGGCACAGCAGGCTGCACAGGGGAGGCAGGAAGCCACAGGTGAAGGCAATGACCCCTCCCCCAGCACCCACCAACCCACCCGCCACAGGAGGGATGGGAGAGGGAGGCTTCCTAGACCTGAGCAGCTGGGGCTTGGGTGAATTTTATGACACCCTGCTCCCCCACCCCATAGCCAGCCACCACCCTGCCTACCCCACTTCTGCCCCATGCTGGGCAAGGTGCAGCCCCATCCCCCATCCACAGTGAAGTTATGGTGAGGGGCAGCAACATAGAAGGCCACCTGTGCCCCCCCCCAGTACCCATCATAGGGGAGGTGAGTGAGCTTTCTGGACCTGAGAGGGGCTCTAGGAGCATGTGCAGAGTGTGTGTGCCATGGGGGGCAGGAGGGGTCCCTCCCCTGGAGCTTGCTGCTGCCAGTGGTGGTGATGGGGAGTCCTCTCTGGCCCTAGCCCTGGGGCAGCCTGTCTGCACCCCAAGTTCCTCATCCTCAGCCCTGCCTCACCCCAAAGCCTGCACCCCCAGCACCGAGCACGCTCCTGCACTGTGAACCCCTCATCCCCAGCCCCACCCCAGAACCCTCACCTGAGGGGAAAAACATGCAACTTAAATTTGGTGGTCAGTTTGGAGTATCATTGTATTGAGCACAATATTTGATTATTTTACACCCTTCAAAGTATGTAACTGGTTGTATACAGGTGTTTTCTCTGAATACTGTGTGCCTCAGTTTCCCCAATGCATTTCTTAAGGCTCTAGCTGGTGGGATAAGGGGGTGTGATTGTTGTAAAGCCCTAGAGGGCCAGTGTGATGCCATCTGCACAGAGAATGGCTGCAACCCTGCCTCCAGGCAACTGATGGCCTGGGCCACTCTCCTGCAAGGTGCCAACTGAAGGTGTTGGAGAACAAAGAGATCAGGTGGCCTCCTAATGCTTGGAAAAGAGACAAAGGCCAGAGGAGGGAGTGTCAGTGCCTGTGCGGACTTCTGGGAAGCGCATGGTGTGGAAGGGGATGCTGTGATGCTTTGGAACAACTCCATACAAAGCCAGTCAGGACTCTGGGGGAGCCTCCTCTCTCGGAGCAGGCTGTCTCCAGGGCAAGAAGCTTACACCTTCCTGGGTCTGACCTCGGAGCATTCAGCATGCCCTTCCACACTGTGCACTTTCCGCAGCGAGTCTGCCCAGGCAGGTCCTGGGGCAACCAGAGGTCCCTGCACCCCAACTCCGCAGTCAGATGTGACTGTCAGCCAGACAGTAAAACAGAAGGTTTATTAGATGACAGGGATACAGTCTAAAACAGAGCTTGTAAGTACAGAAAACAGGACCCCTCAGTCAGGTCCATCTTGGGGGGTGGGGAGCCCAGACCCAAGTTCTGGGCCTCTCCCGATTTCCCCAGCCAGCTCCAAACTGACACTCCCTCATCTGGCCTTTGTGTCTCTTCCTGACAAGGAGGCCACCTGATCTCTTTGTCCCCAACACCGTCAGTTGGCACTTTGCAGGGGAAACTGAGGCACCTACACAGTATTCAGAGAAAACATTAAGAACATTCCCACTTTGTCACAACAGGTGCAACAAAATTTAATACCGTATATTAGGTATTAATAGGCAAGTGCTGCTTCTGACTTTCCACTTTTAATTGACCCTTGTAATCTTGTGGTGCTGACGCATTGTAGCTTCATTTTATATCAGTTTACAGGGTGAGAGCGTGGGGGGGGGGCGCACCATTTTGGGCCCCACCAAAAATTATACGAACCTGCCGCCTATGCCTGATATTGCATTCACTCACTACCAGGCATTATGATTTCTTCCAACTGTGAGTAGTAAGAACTATGGAAAGTCAGTTCTATTCACAACGGGTAGACATCAGTATGTGTTTGTAGGACTGGGCTTTAAATTTAACAGATTTGTAATAAACCAGATGATGGTCTAACTAATCTCAAAGCAGCACAGATCAGCTTCTTTTTCCAATCTCCTCTGTGATTCTTCAGTGTTGACAGCCTTCAAAAATGAAGTTCTGAACTCTTAAAAGAGATGGAGTTATTTTTGCTGAATCACCTATGCAGCCAGACCTGGTGTCATAGGTTTTCTCCCCCACTCGGAGCTTTTGGGTTCCAAGATGGGGACCTGCATGGACTCCTCTAAACTAAAATCCTAGTTTAGATCTGGTTCTCGCTGCCACCAGTCAGTTTTAAGTGTCTGACACACTCCCTGGTCCCCCAAAAACTTCCCCTGGGGAACACAGATTCAAACCTGAATCTCAACACAAAGGGAAACAAACCATTTCCCTCCTCCCCTCTCCTAGTGCTTAGGAGAGATACCTGATTCAAACTCCTTGAATCAAACAAAGAGGGATTCACTTTTTCCCCCTCCCCTTCCCCTGAAAATCCAAACAAGGGAAGAAATCAATCAAGTTTTAAAAAGAAAAGATTTTATTAAAGAAAGAAAAAAAGTACACTCTCTCTGTATTACCAGGATGCAAAAATACAGGGTCTAACTTATAAAAACTGGAGAGACTTCCCCCTCCCTCCTCCTCAGAATAATCAGTAACAGCAACAGAAATAAAGAATTTCCTTCAGCAAACACACAATTGCAAATGTAGAAATCAAATTATAAGACTAATTCACCTTTCTAATACTCACTATACTGGATAGTAGGAAATACTCCAGGAGAACTTGGAGACATGTCTGGCCTCTCTTAGATCCAAAGAGAGCACACAGAGCAAACAAGGAACACAGACAAAGCCTTCCCTCCACAGAGATTTGAAATTATCCTGTCCCTTGATTGGTCCTCTGGTCAGGTGTTCCTCAGGTTACTGAGCTTGTTAACCCTTTACAGGTAAAAGAGAATTTAACCCTTAACTAACTGTTTATGACACCTGGCAGGACCTATTAGCTCTGACCTGGCAGGAAAAAGGGGCAGAGACAGTTGGGTACTACAGGGAAAACCCTAAGAGCAACCAAGCATAGGCTGAGGGTTATGTTTGTTTTGTTGTTATTTAAGTTAAAGGTAAAGCCAAACCTTAAAAGGGGAAAGCTTCGGCCAGATCCATTGTGTGTAAACAATGTTAGAAGTGGGGTGAGAATAGTACCTGCTTACATAGCCACCCACAGAAAAATAGCAGTGTGTATAACCACAGCTTTTAAAAAGTTAACATAATGCACCAAAACTTCTAATGTAAGAGTCTGCAAGAGACTTGAATTAAATAAGAAGTTCTTTGAACAGTCAAAGTTAATATTAACTTTAAGATACAGATTATCTGAAGAGAGGAGAGGGAAGAAGGACCAGTAAGCAATAGAAGAGATCAGGATAAGCATATTAATGCTGTGTAATTATGATAAACAAGCTAGAGTGGACAAAGTAATTATCGAGATGGGCCAGGCTGAAATTGATATTTCACCTCCACAATTCTGGAGGACCTACTCCACTTTCATTAAAATGCTTCAGGCCAGAAACTGAAGACAATTTGAGGCTGAACCAAAGATCCTTCCCAATCAGAGAAAATTATGCAGGGAAGAGAAAAAAATCATTTAAATAATATCTTTGTTCAAATTCTGCTGTCAGTTATATAGATGCAACTCTCATTGACTTTAATAGGTATTGTGCTGATGTAACTGAAATAATTTTGTTTGCAGCAGATAGCACCATTGCAAAAAGAGGGGGAGGGGACATGGTTTCTGCAAATTGTTATTTTAACTGTTGAGCTCTGAGCAGAAATCAGATCTCTGGCCTCATGTGCTTGCAAAGCTATTTAGGAGTAATACAAGCAATGTATAAATATACAGGTACATATTTGATAATATGTGGATGTTTAACAATTTTTTGCTTGAACAAAACATGACATGCATGAATTTCCTTTTTGATTGATTTTCATTCTGCTGTTTTCAACTGTAAAACAAGCCTTGGAAAATGATATTCCTATCTTTTTTTCAGCACCTTCTGAAGCTCTGAAAGGTGAATGATAGGAGTAAATTACACTAGCTTCTCAATATTGGCTCAGTCTTGTGGAAGTCTCAGAGGGCACATTCCTTTCAAAAGAACAACTGCATTCAAGACTACTTTTTCCATCTTGAATATTAAGAAAATCTCTCTTCTAATTCTGCCTCAGTATTGCTTTAACTTTAAAAGATATGCTCTCTTTCCAAGGAAATTATTTTGGGGAAGTTTATGGCCTGTGTTATACAGGGTTATATGGGTCAGATTATACGATCACACTGGTCCCTTATGGCTTTAGAATCTACAGTAACTCCTCACTTAATGTTGTAGTTATGTTTCTGAAAAATGTGACTTTAAGTGAAACAATGTTAAATGAATCTAATTTCCCCATAAGAATTAATGTAAATAGGGGGGGGTTAGGTTCCAGGGCAGCTTCCCCTACTCTGCAAGCACCAGGGGTGGGGGGCTCAACCCTCAGCCCGCCCACTCCACCCAAGCCCCCACTCTTGACCCGCCTGTTCTTCCCCCCCACCTCCTCCTCCTTTACTTCGCACACTGCATCCTGGCTCTTCCCCCCTCCTTCCCCTCCCTTCTAAACACCGCAAGCCAGCTGATTGCCACATTCGGCAGACAGGAGAGGGAGGGGGGAGGAACTCCAAGTCTTCACTCCTCTCTCCTCCCTCCAAAATGCTGCAAGCCAGCTGATTGCCGGGGGCAGGAGGCGGGGAGAGGAGGAGGAAGGCGCTGATCTGCAGGGTCTGCTGGCAGGCGGGAGGCTCTGGGAGAAAGCAGACAGCCAAATAACGTAAGAGTGGAGCATTGCACAACTTTAAATGAGTATGTTCCCTAATTGATCAACAACGAAACAATGTTAAGCGGGACGACTTTAAGTGAGGAGTTACTGTATAACCTGCTGGAGCTTGGGCATCCTACCGAGTTGGTGCAGCAGGACGGTATCTGGTATTTGTAGTGGACATTTGGAGTAGTGGTGAGCGCAGATCCAGGAATCAAGCACCAGGCTGAGAGTGAAGTTGGAATTGTTGTCAAGGAGCCAAGTGACAGGCCAGAACTGGGGTCAGATTAGGACATCAATCTGAAAGGTAAACTGAAGTCAGTGTTGAGAAACCAAGTCAAAGGTTGGATCCTGAGTCAAGATTGGGAGCCAGGCTGGAGTAAGGACTGGAAGCAGGAGCAGGGCAAATGCAGCTGCAGGCTGTGCAGCCTCTGCAAGACTCAAGTAGTAGGCTGCAGGTTCCCTTCCCAATTAGGAGGCATGAGAGTTTGGAGAAGGCTCACAGGGCCTAGCTGAGTTTGCTGGGTTGCCTAGCGACCAGGCTGGAAGTCAGTTGTGCTTCTGAGACTAAAGAAAAATGTTCTAATTTTTGTTTATTGTTTTGCTAAAATTATACCTCACACATATGCCATGTTTATAATCAGTACTTCCAATACATTCTTATAATAAAATTGACCCCATATAGTTCCTAAATAAAAGATATTGTGTAAAATCTGTTTTTAACATAGGATGAGCACATTTTTCTAGTCTCATAGCCTTGTAGCTTCTTTTCTGCTTTTCACTGAAGTGAGTTATTTTCAATACAGTGGGCACTACTGGAATATGCTATTAGAGTTTATGTGGTTTCTGGGATTTTGCAACTGTCGGATTTTTCTTGGTCAGTTGAATTGATTTCCTCACTGTAGAAAATCTTGTACTGCTAAGAACAGAGTTAAATACTATCTCTCAGATGGCATTGTCTACATGGTAGGGGAATGAAGGTCTTGCAGTTTTTAAAGTGCACTAATGTTACACATTAAATGGTCTGTGTAGACCCTGCTGGTGCACACTAAAGGTTCCCTAGTATGCTTTATGGTAGCACTGTTGCAAACAGGACTACATTAAAGTGCTCCAGCAGGGCCTACACAGACCAATTAATGGGCAGAATGTTAGTGCACGTTAGATAGCACACCCCTGCAGAGTGCATTACCTCACCAAGTAGAAAACCCCTAAATAATCTTCACTTTGCTTTATTCCCCCTTGCTGACATGATGGGAAATTCTTCAGTAATTTACAACCTCATTAAAACGTCAACAGTGTTACACAAGGTATATAAGTCAGGGCAGAACTTGGCCATATGACTTCACAGAAGTTCCTTTCCCTCTGTCTTTCAGAGATTATTTCACTCTGTCTATTGTATGAAAACCAAATAATGAGAAATACTTGGAAGCTTCATCCTGCCATGATGTTCTTACTGGCTGATTTACATGAAGGAAATTAAACAGAGGAACAGATCCTGCAACCCTTTCTCATGTGACTAAATCTTATTCCTACTAATAAAACAATTGAAATGTTTGAAAAATGGAAATTTCCTTTGAAATGTTTGCAAAAAATATTTTCTAACCAGCTCTATCCATTAGCATCAGTGGAACTGCTGTGACTTATAACTACTTACAAAAATAAGAACTGAAGAATGGAATATGTTGTTAGTGATTATGTCATTCTGTTGGATAACAACAGAACTGAACAACAATGAAGAATGTTTGAGTAACATTTAGAGTTGGATGAAGATTCTAAAATAATTTTCCAGAAGACAGGATGACATAAATAGATCCTGGGAATCACCAAACTGGACTCTGTATTTTGGTCAAATTGTCGTTCAAAATAGTCCCTGATTTTTAAAACTAAAGTAAAAAAGATGCAGAGCTTGCTTTGTTTTTAAACAAGGAACCCTTACACAACTGACCTCCATCACTTATAAGCGTTTTGTAACCAGTCAATTCAAGGAGAGAACAATGATCAGATTTAGTTGGTAGCCTTTTGCTACTCTTATGTCATCTAGAGTACTGAATGAGTGGTATAGCTATGAAGAGTCTGTTTTTGAACTTTTAAACACATTCCATTCAGGGTGTTATGACATTGTTATTTAGAGGCTGGTGAGTATTTGCAGTATAAAACAAGGAATAAATTGAAGTTCTTGCTCAGTGAACACTTTCTGGTTATGATTGTTCAGCCACAGTTATACAGTGCATAACTCTTTTGCTGCTTATTCCTTTGATTTTTTAAAAAAAGATTGCTTTAATATTAATTTGTGTTCTCCACTGGCTACAACACTTATTATCATTTCAAAGAAGTGTATTATTCTGTCATTTTACCTGATGTATTCTAAACAATTACTATCCAGACACTTCAATTTCCTGACCAGAACACACACAACCCGCCCCTTGCTTCTCCCAAACCCCGCCCCCCCCACCTTTCTCTCTCAATAATGACATTTACAAAACCAGAAGATTCAAGGTTCAGGCAGAGAGTCATTGTATCTGTCTGTCATTTGAGTTTCAGATACTGTAAGTGTGTACAGAAGTGGATCAGTACAAAAAGTGAAAGGCTAAAATTGGCCATTACAATGGAAGCTTAACTACACTGAGGTACTGCTCTCCATAATATCTAAAACAGCTAGATTATGCCTGTCTGGAGTGTACATCTGGCAAAACTAATATAGCTAAATTTAATTGAGTTTGCCTTCAGTTAAGATTGTTATCTGTAAACATGATTTAGATGTTAGGGGCAAAGGGATGAGGGAAGAATATATAACTTCTTGGGTTCTTTTTTTCACTGACCCTACTTTCCTCAAGTCACAGCATCCCATTATTAATTTTCAGACATGGATTGATTTTATTATTAACCATTGTAGATTTGTATTGCAAAGTGTCTGGAATAATTGTTATCTCTTTATTTTTTACATAATTAAATAAAATATAAAAGAGTACTGACTTTTAATAATGCAGTAAATGTTCTCAGTGATAGAGAAAAGCTAAGCATCATTTCCCACTGAAATAAACTTCTTTAGCCCTGGAGCCTAAGTGAATTTCGGCAGTGATGATTAATAGGGGCACTCAGGAAAAGCATTGCTCAAATCCGTTTTTCTCATTAATTCTCTTCTAAACTGTCATTTTAAATCTTTGAAGATGAGTCTTGTGAATCTGCCTTTGGTGTTAAAAAGGATACAATGGACCATAACAATTGCCTGAATTTTCTATAGGCATCACATAACAGGGTCATCAACCTGGATGTGATGCAAATTACAGAGCACTTGTGGAAGTGCTCCTTTACCTTCAGATTTCTGGGATATTTTTGGTCCTTCTCTATTAAGAAAATGTAAGGGCAGATCCACCAATGAGCATAGTGCTTATTACCCCAAGTAGTCCCACTGGCTTCAATGGGGTTACTCAGAGTAATAAATACTATGCTCAATTTTAAATTATTCCTGATTAAGTCACTTACTTTGCACTGGATTTGTCCAAAATTGTACCAGTTATGTACAGACACAGAACCAGGAGCTGTTGCCATTAAACTCTACTTGACAGCTAAGGCAAAACATGTCAACATCATTGTAGTGAGGCTGAATGGCCTCCCTCTGACCAGGAGGGGGAGGGAGCATTAGATGTCCTTTGGAGGGTAGAGCCTAGATCACCCCGTCCCCCTCGCCAGAAGTACCGGGGCGGGGCCGGAAGTATAAAAGGCCGGCCCGGCAGCTCAGTTGAGGGAGAGCCTACAATGAAGGATGACGCTCGGTCTGTTCTCCAGAGGCCCCGAGAGGAAACTGTGCCTGGCAGTTCCTGATCCCCCAGCGTGAATGAGGACTGGCCCGGAGTATCCACTGCCATTTACCCTGAAGAGCTGGAAGAGGCCTGGAGGCCTCAGGTACCAAACCCTGGGGAGGCAGGAAGTAGCCCAAGGACAGCCACGGAGCAGCCGGCTGCAGAGCCTGGTGTGGCTCAGTTGGCATGTTGTAGCTGGATCCCCGCCAACACAGGGGCAGCCAATCCTGCCCTTGCCAGGGCCTTGGGCTGGGATGCAGTGGAGTCAGGTGGGCCACAGTCTCCTTACCACCCCACCCCAGGTGGCGGACCCCATACCCGGTGCAAGAGGCTCTAGCCCAGAATAGGAGTTCCTTCACCACTCACCTTAGAGACTGTTTGATTGCTGGCTGCCTGAGCTCCACTCAGGCTAAAGCCAGCCCCTGAAAGACTGCTGCCTGAGCTCCACTCCAGCTAAAGCCAGCCCCTGAAAGACTGTTTGCTTGGTAGTTGCCTGAGCTCCGCCCAGGCCAAGCCAGCCCTGATAGACTGTAGGTGAGGGCTGACTACCTGAGGTGACCCAGTCCAGGTTGAAGCCTGGTATTAACTATTCGACTGTCTTACAGACTCTGGTCCTGACCCAACAGGACTAGTCTGAGTGGCTTCCCTCCAACCAGGATGGGGAGGGAGCATTACACGCATCCTATGTGTCAATCCACATTTAGTCTCAATCTCGGGTGGCTGAATGCCGCTTGTCCCTCTAAGAAGTTGTGTACAAAGGGCAGGAACTTAATCAATGCGAGCTTATGACCCGCACTTACTGGGAATTCCTCGTTCACGGGGAATAATTGCAATCCCTGATCCCCATCACGAATGGGGTTCAACAGGTTACCTGCACCTGTCGGCGTAGGGTAGACACACGCTGAGCCAGTCAATGTAGCGCGCGTGCAGCCCTGGACATCTAAGGGCATCACAGACCTGTTATTGCTCAATCTCGGGTGCCTGAATGCCACTTGTCCCTCTAAGAAGTTGTGCACAAAGGGCAGGGACTGTTATTCAGCAAAATACTTAAGCATATGCTTGAGACCTGTTAAAGTTAAGCGTGTGCTTAGGTGGTGTGCTTAACAGGGATGGAATTAATCAGATGCTTAATAGTTTAGCAGAATTGAGGCCAGACCCCAATTCAAGTGAGCTCAAAGCCAGGGCTGAATTGGCCCCAGACCTTTAGAGTGCATTGCGTTATCCCAAGGTATTTAAGATCCATTATATGCCTTTGTAAAAGGAAGTTTCATCCCTTACACTGCAGACTTCATCCTGTTTCTTTTTTGTGCTGAGCCCACTATTTGCCCACCTAATAGATTATCTTTCATATACCACTCAAAGAAATAGTAACCTTTTAAATAAACACAATGGCCAATTTACTAGCAGCCAATTTACTGTGGAAAAGTTTGAACAGCTCATAGTTGTTTGGTAATAATAATTTTGTCCAAGTAGGTGCATGGATTTTTGGATATGGCGTTTAGCTTAAAGTTATATGACTAAATTGAGCCCTGGTTTTAGCAGGTGTAAACCCCATTGAGTTCAATAGATTTGAGTCCAGTTTCACCAGAGCTGAATTTGGCACACTACGATGACATTCATGGAAGGAAAATAATGAGTAAAGCATCAGGAATAAATTTAGATGTAGAGGAAGCCTTTGAAACGACTATGAAGGAGAACAGATTGAATAAAAGTAATGAATTAACCAATACCACTTTATTCCCTGTATATTTATATACTCTGACCTGAACTTGACAGTTCAGTATCATTTAATTTTGTGTTATCCAATAATTCAAGGATGCACTGAGATAAAGATGCATAAAATCAGGAGATGCCTAAGCTCTGATATTCATGAATCAACTGGGTATTTGTCAGCCTGTTAACAGTAATTTTATCTGGCCTCATAAATGAAGTGTCTAAAACAGATTTGGTAGTCGCAGTTGTAGTTTCCCCTTAATTCCACTGTAGTGTTTTGTAGCATTTATGATGAGAACAAATGTTACAAACATAAGTTTTAGGGCCCGGTTTGGCACCGAAATCAGCAGAATAACACTGGTCTAACTGAGAGCAGAATTTGGCCCATTAGCTGAACATATTTGTAATAACTAGCTTAAAATTTTACATTAACCACAACCCATATAGGCCTTCTTGACCTCTTACTGCACTAAAAAAGGCTTCATGCTATAATAAAAAGGCTTCATGGCCATAATTATGATCAAGTCATTGTTGCCTTATCACTTATGTGACTTGATACTTAAAATTCCTTCTGCCGACTGTGACATATTCTTCTAATTCTAATTGTGCACATTACTCCTGTCTTTCAAAGTATAGTCTCTGTCTATGGCTCTAATTAGGTACATTATCTTAATGGGAAATGAGGGTGTGCCACACCTCGCAGAAGGTGCTGAGCGTCTTGCAGGAGTGGGTCCCTAATGAACTAGCATGTGCAATAGGACTTGCTCTGACTCTCTGAATGCAATTGTTGACCAAGTCCCTAAAATTAGCATTGTTCAGAACCTTTGACCTTAATGGGTGACTTGTGTTCTTCTCACAGCTCAGCCACTTTAAGCCTTGAACTAGCAGAAGAAATAAGTGGCACATCACCAGAGTGGGGGAACAGGTGAGTGACTGGAATGAGAAGTATTTTGTTCAGAAGGCAGATGGATTTGCTTTCCTCTGATTAATTTAGCAAGTAGAACAACAAAATCCCAAAGACACATTTTTTTTTAATTTCTGTGTCCAAAAATGAAACAATAACAACTGCAGATCTTTGTCACTTAATAGGAAAACTGATCTAAAACGGTTCATAGATGTTTTCCCCAAGATACTGTTTCCAAAAACACCATCTCTCTCTTTATCATCCTGTCCTGAGTTTGAGTATGAAGATTGCAAATCCCATGTGTACAAAGTCAGCCAGCAAAAAATGTCGGGGCAATTGGAATTTATCTACTTGGACTCAAGTTTAATTTTCACCAGGTGTGAAAACCATAAGCATTCATGTCAAAAGGTAATGATTTTGCTCCTATTCAAATTTATGGAAAAAAGACCAGTGACTTTAATGGTGCAAAATTGAGCTTGTTGCCTTTTTGCAAGATGGGCAAAAAGTCCAAATGAACACATTTCTTTTACATGCAAAAATTTTTACATCACTCTTAGATATAGGACCTACTTCACTGCTGATGTAAATGGGTGTTGCTCCACTAACTTGTGTGGGGTTTTACCCCCTTTCATTGGCAGTGAATTTGGCCCACTGTTTCAGCAGTGCGTTCTGCATTACTTATGGTCCTTGAGTTTAGTCTGAATATGGAGACGTTTCTTCCATTGCTAGTTCATATTGATATTTCAGGATTTTACTGAACAACTGATCCCACAGAGAGACTTGCCTGGGCATAAAGGTTTACCAGAATGTATTCCTAAGTGAACCTGAGAATTTTCTTTTTTCTGAAAGGCACTCAAAGGGCACTATGAAGCCACAATCAAAGTGAGTTGTTCCTTGGTCTCTCTTGCTTCTTCTCTAAATATTGTACTTCCATGTATATTTTTTATTTCAGGTAGGAGGTAGTGTCAGTAGGCTGAAACATACACTAATGACAACTTATGCTCTCTCATCTTTAAGAGCTGATGTCACAGGTCAGCCAAGATTTGGCATCTGAGATGGCTAATAGAGGCCTTTTCTCTTCCAGGCTACACAAAAGCTATCCCTTTACAAATCTTTCTCTGTGGTCAAAGACTAATTCCACCCTCCTGTACCAGCCCCACCCCCACCCAAGGGCCAGAGATTTGGCATGTTAATGATAAAAGTGTATTGCTTGAAAGGAAACTTCTTTAGCAATGGAGAAATACTTGGACAGAAAAGTTTGAAGAGTTTCAAAGGAAAATCAGATGAGAACTAAAACTATCCAGATTGAGAACTTGCTAGAGACCATGATGTGGGGAGTGCACTAATGAAATGGTTTCCAAGGCCCTGATCCTGCAAACACATATGCACATGCTTCACTGTACTACTCTGAATTGTGCTGTTGAAATCAAAGGGGTTACTCATGGTCATAAAGTTAAGCAGGTGAAGAAGTGTTTGTAGGGTCCAAATGTACACAGAGTTTAGCATATTTTATGCCTATTTGGCCATTCATTCATAGTCCTCAAAAAATCTGAAGGGATTCCAATGTGTATGATCATAGATACCTTTTTTTTGTAAATCTTATGAACAACTTCCTCTGTACTGCAGTGTTAAAGAGTGTGTGTGTGTCTGGAGCGGGGGGGGAGGGGGAAGAATCTTTTTTACTCAATTAGAATTAAAAAAAATTCCCGGAAGAGGTTCTGGAATTACCGAAAAAGAGGAAATTGAGAGGGTCAAAATGCTGAACAAGCTGGATGAGATAATGTCTTTTACTGCACCAACTTCTGTTGATGAGAGAGACAAGCTTCCAAGCTCACACAGAGATCTCTGCAATTCAAATATGGTGTCCAGACATCTTTGTATTATTCACTTCCACTTTGTAAATATGGATGTGGGAAACTTATTTTGTGTGTGTGTGTGTGTGTGTGTGTGTGTGTGTGTGTGTGTGTGTGTGTGTGTGTGAAATTAGAGCTCATAAATGTGAGCAGAGAACCAATTTGCAACACACCTGTCATTGCAGTCTGAAACTTGTCCCGAAAAAAAAGTGCCTAATTCTGTCTACTTATACGGCTTTCATAGTTTCAAAGCACCTCACAATGTTTACTGTATTTAGCCTTACCAGAGAATTAGGAAAGTGGTGTTGTTGCATAGAGATAAGTGACTTCCTTATCATCATATAGGAAACCCATGCAAGAGCAAGAACTTGAACCCAGTTTTCTTGAGTTCTAGTCTTGGGCCCTAACCACTAGGCCATCCTTCCTCTCCTGCAATGTGGCTTTGAGAAGTGGACTTATGTCAAATACTAACACTAGGGTCAGCCCATCAAAATAATGTACATTAGTAACAAAGTCTAGAATTGGTTTAAAAACAAGTCTGCAGAGATTAAAAGAGTAGCAGACCAATCCACTGTGTAACCTGGGACATGGGACTCAATTCTGGGATCAAAAAAATAGGATATAATAAAATAAGTAAATAATATATTATATTCTCCACCTTTAAGGCAGATTCTCTCAAGGTATGCCCTTTTTCTGACTTGTCAATACATTTAGTCTAAGCTCAGGAATCGGTCATACCCTTCCTTTTACAAGTCACACCCTATATATATATATATAGGATAGGGCTAGCATGTGAAGTAAGTGTGTCTTTCTAGCACCCATTTCCATAGTGTCTAGTCATCAAGAGGGAGCACAAAGAAACAGGAATGTCTTAATGTTTTCTTTACCTCATTCTTACAGAAAGTGGCAGGTTGTGGCAGGAAATTTCTTCAAAGAAAGTTAGTGTCTCTCTTTTTGCCCCTACATTTTTTGGTCTTTAGAAATGGATCTTTTTGAATAATGAAACAATTGCAGAAACAGATTGTCACATAAAAAAATTAGGGTTTTGGCAAACAAAATGCTCTGTTGCTTCCTTGGAATTTCCCGGATTTTATTTATACGTTCTTTGCTTTCAGTATCATTTAAAGAGTTATTGCCAAAGACAACAAAGGAGATATGACATAAAAGAATGTTGATATAGAAGATTTATTGTGGGAGGGTTAGAGGTAAACATTCATTCAAACTGTGGGAATTCAGAAGAATGGTACTGCATAAAAAACAATTCATATCCATGAGAAGGACCAAGTTCAATCCTCTCTGATAAACTGCAAGCATATTTCTCATATTATGCAATCATTAAAGGTTGTGTATTATTCAGCTATTGAATTGCTATCAGCATGCCAAAGCATCAACTCATAAATCTTAAAACATTCTTGTGGTAGATTTTCTGCTGCTTATCTAAAATTACAATGATAACATTATTAGTATTGGTTTGATGTCCTATTAAGTAGAAGGATCATAATCAAATGCCTAAAGCCTCCCTTTAAAAGCAATTTGTCTCAGATATTCCCCTTTATAATCAATAAAACAATTATGCTAGTATTACATTAAGGTTGAAAATATAAGTAGACTAAAGACTTAAGAAATGTGAACATAAAGATTACATGCACAACTTTTGCATATAAACATTATGACAGTTTTAATTACACAATTACCAATTATCTTAAGTATGCATATACATCATATACATGTTTTGAAAGTCTGTGATCACATAAGTAAACGCTATAACACCACACCAGAGGGCAGTGTTAAGGTGTTGGGCACATTCTTTGCACTGCCCTGCTCCTTTATGCCATTTGAGTGGTGCAAAGTGGAGCCAAAATCAACCATAAGCCCTGACAGGATTACTCTTGGCATAGAGGAGTCTCCAGATGATATAGAGCTGACAATGCTCATTCTGCCTTTATGGCCTTTGGTGCAAGTGGTGGGGAGAGGCATGCTGAGGATGTACTATCATTATTTATTATTGTGATGCAGTTGAAAAAAAGGCTAATCATGCTTGGATGTATTAACAGGTGGGCCATATGTATGATACTGGAGGTAGTCGTCCTGCTCTACTTAGTGCTGGTGAGGTCTCAGCTGGAATACTGTGTCCAGTTCTAAGTGCCACACTTTAGGAAAGATGTGGACAAATTAAAAAGAGAATAGAAGAGAGCAACAAAAATGATAAAAGTTTTAGAAGAGCTGCTCATTTATCATATAACATTTTATCATGTCATGTAAGTTTAAGGTTATTTTATACACTTCCTGACACTATGCTCCTTTAATATCTCCAGTTACCCTTATGGGAGACAAAGAGACAAATGTACTTTTTGAGTTTTCAAATCTGATGTTTTTTTACCATAAAAGTGAGCTATTTTATATTTTCCAAGAAATATAGATTCACTCCAATTTTCAGAGTAACACAGACTGTCATTTAATAAACTTGTTATCTGTCTTTATTTAATAGATTGATCACCCACAACATTTCCAAATGCCTTAGATAAATATATAAATTTATTCTGGTTTTATATATATGTAGGGCTACTGAGTTTAACAAAATTATTTTCATTACTTCAAAACCAGGGCCTGATTTACTACCTCATTCACAGTTTTAAAGTTGGAGGAGGGTGCAGGTTGGAAAGAGAAATTAAATAAGCAATAAAGATTTTGCTGCTGCTTATTTTTCCATATCTACACGTTGGTTACATATACAAATAAGCAAATCTACTTAACTTCTTTTAAGGAATATATTTGATACAGAAAATAATAATGACAATAATTAATTCCTTTTATATACATAAAGATATAAAAATCAGGCCCGCTCTTTGAAGTAATGAATATAAATTGTTTAAACTCAGAAGCCCTACTTTAGACTTTAATCTGGAAAACCCTTACTCATATGAATAGTCTTCAGGTATACAAATCTCACTACTGAAATCAGTGGGAATATCTGTGCGAGTCAAGACTACTGATATAGGAAAGAGTTGGCAGAATAAGTCCCTCAGCTTTTATGATATTTTTTTCTTTGTCACTTTCAACATTTTTCTTTTCATTCATAGAACTATTGACACTCCCTCTGGTGGTTAACTGGTGGAACAAAAACATTCCTTTTTGCTTAAGGACGGTCATTTTATGGACAAGGTATTATTGCTGGGGTTACTTTACGGTTCAAATAATTAGGAAATGATGCATCAGATGAAAATAAAGGACCTCAGCCTAGTGTAGTCTGGTTTTATTTATTTTACTTTGATCAGGTTTTCTGATTTAAAACTGAAAAATGAGAGTGGAGAGTGAAAGCTAGACAATACAGCATGTTAAGGTTGTATAATATGTGCTAATGACCTTATATAGGTCATCTAGGTCAATAATTCCAATGAAGAAATATTTAAGGGCCAGAATGTCAATTCCTACCCAGGCAAAACTCCCACTAAGTGGATAGAAATGATGAGATATTTGTATTATGTCAGAGACTACTGTAGTTAAGGCTGCATAATAGTTTCCAATATAACCCATTTTCCATTGCTCATAATTTTCTGAAAATGTTATCTTATGCATTAACATTTGTCATTATTGGTAAATTTTGGGGAAGGTTTGAGGTATACATATAAGCTAAAGATATTTAGGCTTTAGTCAAACACAAGTACGGGATTAACTGGGTGAAATGTAATGGCTTGTGGTACACAGAAGGTCAGACTAGATGATGTAATGTGGCCTTCTGGCCTTAAACTCTATGAATCTATGAAAAAAAATTGATTATTTTTGAGTATGTGGCCAATGAGGAAAACAATTTTCCTACTATAACAGAAAGGTAAAATGCTTATCCCAACAATTTTACAGTCACAATGGTTGGAGGTAGACTGGTGATATATGACATAGAAATAGACCTTCCCTAGACCTAAAGAAGAGCTCTGTGTAGCTCAAAAGCTTGTCTCTTTCACCAATAGAAGTTGGTCCAATAAGAGATATTACTTCACCGCCTCATCTCTCATTCACAAGAGGCACTTTCAAGTATTCTGGAGCAATTTGGCTTTGATTTGATTAAGTTATGACCATTTGAAAATCACACATTGTACATACACAATGTATTTTGCATGGGTTTTTGTTTTTGCTAAACTAATAAGAACATATATGCATGGCTAAATTAGTTGTGTAGCGAAAAGTGTCATCAGATGCCACCGGTGTGGTGCTCTGCTCTGTTCAATGTTGATAACAGTTGGCTGCGTGCATGTGTTCCATCTGTGTGCTGCCCTGCCTCTGCAGATTGCTGGCACAGCAAACCCCAAGAGAACCTCTAATGACCACAGACTCCAATAAGGTACGAAGGCACCTGGCCAGGTTTATTCTTAAACGAAGCACAGTAATAGTTTCCTGCAGACTCTACAGGACATACTATCAATATATGCTCCCTGACAATGGACACAGCTCAGTCAGTGGCGGGACTTTCTACTGCCCCCTAGGCAGGACAAAGACACCGCCCCAGGGGTGTATTCTTATACACAGATAAAACAAGTTACACATCACTCCTGACGTATTGAGGTGTAACCCCTCTACGAGCAAGGTGCCGCCTCTCACCTTGTACATGTTGGTTCGAACAAAACAACTCTATCCATTATATTACCCCTTTGCATCTGTCTTTAGGATGGGTCAGCCTGTTCCTTGTTACGTGTGTGGAATGTGCAAGTATTGGAGTGTTCTGATATCTAGTGGCCAGGACCTTTTAGGTATGTATCTTTTTACAGCATCAGCCCTTTCCTTGCCAACTTCTGTGAGCAGGGCCTGCCTCTGGCTCACATCTTAACTTTGCTTTATGTTAGCAAAGTCTTGACCATTACTTTAGTTCAGGCCTTAGGCCTCATACCGGGCTTCTGATATAATGGTTCACGTTTCAGGGCCTCATCTTACTACAAAAAGTATTTAGAAGGTATACATGAGCTGAGCATCTTTAGTGGTACATAGGCCTTGTGGTGGCACACTGCAATGAGGGTATTTCTTCCCTAGTCATTGTTGAATTCTGTTTCTGCATCTGTTCGTCATCCAATTTAAAACAAGGAACACAAGGCTTAAATATGTTGCTGATTTAATTAAGAATCTTGGTGTATAAAAGCTATGGCGTACTGTTTTATTCCTTCTCTCTCCTTTATAAATCTTGTAATTTTTCACATTCAGACGAACAGGAGAAAAAATAAACAGTGTCTCAAAATACAAGGTAAGGTGTTGTGATGACTGTTCTAAAACTGTAGTGCATTCATCCCCTAGTGAGCTAGTGTGGAAATGTGTTCACTCTAAGTAGAACTACTGATCATTTTATCATATGGAGAATTGGCTGTGTGTGTGTTTCTCCCTAATCCCATTTGCTCCTCCTAATTTCTACTGGTCTGGAGAATAAACTCCAAGAGAAAAACCCACATAGAGGGATCATAAAGCTCTGCAGAATCACCTCTTCTTCACTTCTTCCCCAGAGAGAGGTAGCTAAATTCATCAGAGAATGAGGTCATTTGGGAAACTATTCTGCCATGGGTGGTGGTGTTTGTTTCCTGTAACTTTGTATTTGATAACAGGGATTAATTAGGTAGGATCTGAATGGAGTGTCATTCTCCTTCATTGCTGACTGGCAGTCTCTAGCTATAAGGTGGGTGTGGATCCTCTCCTAGTACCAGGAGAGTTTGCAAGCTAGCACGAGAGTGTTTCATGTTGGAGTCCTAATATTATTTGAAGCTGATGACTCAGTGTGGGTCTATTACTTGGAACAGGCTTCACCAGTTACTATTTGTTTAAGGAAACTAAGCCTGATAAAAATATCTGACTGTACCGAGAGCTTTATTGAGAAGAAAATTGACTACTACTAGTAGGTTCTCCTTTGCAAGCTCTTGACACAGACAAACTGTTGCAAGCATAAATGGGTATTTTTATATAGTGTCTAAAACAAAGGTGTCAAACTCATTCTGAAGGCGGGTGGTTTCTGCGTTATATTATGGTCCGACAGCCAGGATATAAATTCAGGACTTCATAGTGCCCTCAATCCACAGTGGATCTTCCACTGATGTCAGTGCACAGAGGTTGAGGGGTGATTGTGGCCTTCCTGTAACTAAACTTCTATTTATTCAGTAACTTATTGTCAGATCAATGTCACTCAATACAAACCTGTCTCTATTACTTCTACCCATTGTTTCTCTTCCTTCTTCATGTGCCTTTCTCTGTTTCTCTCGCTCTTCAAAGGAAACACAATGGATCTAATTTACCTCGATTTCAGTAAGGCATTTGATATGGTTCCACATGGGGAGTTATTAGTTAAATTGGAAAAGAGGGGATCAATATGAAAATTGAAAGGTGGCTAAGGAACCGGTTAAAGGGGAGACTACAACGGGTCATACTGAAAGGAGGGTTACTAGTGGAGTTCCTCAGGGATCGGTTTTGGGACCAATCTTATTTAATCTTTTTATTACTGACCTTGGCACAAAAAGTGGGAATGTGCTAATAAAGTTTGTGGATGACGCAAAGCTGGGAGGTATTGCTAACTCAGAGAAGGATTGGGATGTCATACAGGAAGATGTGGATGACCTTGTAAACTGGAGTAATAGTAATAGGCTGAAATTTAATAGTGAAAAGTGCAAGGTCATGCATTTAGGGATTAATAACAAGAATTTTGGTTATAAATTGGGGACACATCAGTTGGAAGTAACAGAGGAGGAGAAGGACCTCGGAGTATTGGTTGATCACAGGATGATTATGAGCCGCCAATGTGATATGGCTATTAAAAAAGCTAATGCGGTCTTGGGATGCATCAGGCGAGGTATTTCCAGTAAAGATAAGGAGGTGTTAGTACCATTATACAAGGCACTGGTGAGACCTCATCTGGAATACTGTGTGCAGTTCTGGTCTCCCATGTTTAAGAAGGATGAATTCAAACTGAAACAGGTTCAGAGAAGGGCTACTAGGATGATCCAAGGAATGGAAAACTTGTCTTATGAAAGGAGACTCAAAGAATTTGGCTTGTTTAGCCTAACCAAAAGAAGGCTGAGGAGAGATATGATTGCTCTTTATAAAAAAGATATCAGAGGGATAAATATCAGGGAGGGAGAGAAATTATTTAAGCTTAGTACCAGTGTGGACACCAGAACAAATGGATATAAACTGGACACTAGGAAGTTTAGACTTGAAATTAGATGAAGGTTTCTAACCATTAGAAGAGTAAAGTTGTGGAACAGCCTTTCAAGGGGAGTAGTGGGGACAAAAGACATATCTTGCTTTAAGACTAAGCTTGATAAATTTATGGAGGAGGTGGTATGATGGGATAGCCTAATTTTGGCAATTAATTGATCTTTGATTAATAGCAGGTAAATATGCCCAATGGTCTGTGTCCGGGATGTTAGATGGGGTGGGATCTGAGTTACTACAGAGAATTCTTTCCTGGGTGCTGGCTGGTGAGTCTTTCCCACATGATAAGGGTTTAACTGATCGCCATATTTGGGGTTGGGAAGGAATTTTCCTCCAGGACAGATTGGCAGAGTCCCTGGAGATTTTTCACCTTCCTCTGCAGTGTGGGGCACGGGTCACTTGCTGGAGGATTCTCTGCACCTTGAGGTCTTTAAACCACGATTTGAGGGCTTCAATAACTCAGACATAGGTTAGGGGTTTGTTACAGGAGTGGGTGGGTGAGATTCTGTGGCCTGCGTTGTGCAGGAGATCAGACTAGATGATCACAATGGTCCCTTCTGACCTTAAAGTCTATGAGTCTGAGTCTTCTCTGTCTTTGTGTATCTTCTCTGTTCTTCCCTTTGCATTTCCTTCACTGCAGTAACTCCCAATTCCCACCCTTGCACATTTGACTCCCTCTCCCTTTCCTCTTCCATTGGCTAAAATGATCGGCAATGGAATAGTTAATGTTGACACTTCAGTGTCAGTGGGCTTTTGAGCTAACATTCTAATGAGATTAATAGGAGACTGGGGAGTTCACACCTCAGTCATTGTTTCAGGCTCCTTGCAGAGTGAGAGACTTCATGACATTAGTTTATTCTTGGTTCATGCTATAAAGCTTAACTCTGCAGCCATAATGGCTAGAAACTTACTTTTCATTAAATGAAAATTTAAATTCTGCATGATCTGAAATTTCATGCAGGCCACATAAATGCATAATGCAAGTCATATCTAGCCCACAGGCCATATGCTTGATACTTCTGCTCTTTAAATTGACCAGATAAATGCTGTGTAAATGGCTACGCAACACTGAAGAGTATATATATCTAGACAGATAGGTAGTCATATGCCACTGAGGACAAGTTTATGTTGAGTTCTCCCTTTGATGTGCCACCTTAAATCTTAACCCTATCCTATGCCTAAAACTGTCACTCTTCTGAGACTTGCATTGCAAAATGACAACTTCCTTGAATTAGTTTTCAGGAGACAGTTTAGCTCTAACTGAAAACACAGATTCCAATTTCTGTTCACATTTCCGTATAATTCTGAAAGTATAATAAGAAGGTTCTTAACAAAAGTACAGACAGTCGTGCAGAGCAGCAGAAACTCTTTATACTACTTAATTTACCACGTTAACATTTTTCATATTGGAAGCTCTGTATTGGAAGGACCTATTTCTCATTATAAACAAATCTGCAAAATTTCAGTTAGAAAAGAACAAAGCTACACTTCTGCTGTAGGAACACAATTTGGGCATAACAAACAATTAAATTGCTGTTTTGTTCTTGCTGTCCTTCAATGTGTGAGGGCACTCTCAGTCTCATGTTGGCCTTCAAAATTGTTTACTTAGCCTTGAGGGTTTATAAATGAAGATTCCTCAGAAGGGGATAGAGAATAAGACTGAGAATATATTATTGCCCTTATATAAATCCATGGTACGCCCACATCTCGAATACTGTGTTCAGATGTGGTCTCCTCACCTCAAAAAAGATATTCTAGCACTAGAAAAGGTTCAGAAAAGAGCAACTAAAATGATTAGGGGTTTAGAGAGGGTCCCATATGAGGAAAGATTAAAGAGGCTAGGACTCTTCAGTTTGGAAAAGAGGAGACTAAGGGGGGACATGATAGAGGTATATAAAATCATGAGTGATGTTGAGAAAGTGGATAAGGAAAAGTTATTTACTTATTCCCATAATACAAGAACTAGGGGTCACCAAATGAAATTAATAGGCAGCAGGTTTAAAACAAATAAAAGGAAGTTCTTCTTCACGCAGCGCACAGTCAACTTGTGGAACTCCTTACCTGAGGAGGTTGTGAAGGCTAGGACTATAACAATGTTTAAAAGGGGACTGGATAAATTCATGGTGGCTAAGTCCATAAATGGCTATTAGCCAGGATGGGTAAGAATGGTGTCCCTAGCCTCTGTTTGTCAGAGGATGGAGATGGATGGCAGGAGAGAGATCACTTGATCATTGCCTGTTAGGTTCACTCCCTCAGGGGCACCTGGCATTGGCCACTGTCGGTAGACAGATACTGGGCTAGATGGACCTTTGGTCTGACCCGGTACGGCCATTCTTATGTTCTTATGTTCTTATGTTCTTAAGTTCTTTTTTCAACACATTAGCTGCAGTTGTGTTTTGTGTTCCCTGCATTACTCATGCTTATGCATGCAGCTGATTGTACTCAAAAAACTCCACGCACACACTGCGTGACAGACTGAGAAGGCAGTTGCACAGCTTTCTTTATTTTTTCAGCACTCAAATAATCCCCATATCATTTTTGGAAACTCTCATTACGTTTCAATTGTACTGATCATTCGTTGCTGAAATCCTGACCTCAAGATTGTCTCCTTAAAAGTCTGTGTATGCATATTAATCTGAAGGTCCTAACCGGTCTTGGAGTATGGGGTTGTTTCAAGGGAATAGTTAAGGGTTTTTTATTTAAATGATCAAAGTACGCGATAGCACATAATTTGGTTGTATCCTCAAAATACTTGTACCCCTCTACCCCAACATAATGTGACCCGATATAACACAAATTCAGATGTAACACGGTAAAGCAGCGCTCCGGGGGAGGGGGCGGCTGCGTGCTCTGATGGATCAAAGCAAGTTCCATATAACGCGGTTAGATTTTTTGGCTCCCAAGGACAGCATTATATCGGGGTAGAGGTGTATTATTGATAAAAAGTAATAACCTTTCTAGCTTTCAGAGCCACATGCTTTCCCAAGTATTAAGAAGGAGAAAATTCTTATTGCCAAATTCTGAACACAATTATAATGGACTGATAGAATATCTAACGACAGCAGCCCTTGCAGGCAAATGCCAAGCACCACAATATATAATCATTTGAGAAGATAAGGTCAAAATAGAAATTTTGCAGATGTGCAATTTCCTGATACATAAGTGTAGTGAAAAGTGCACGTGTGGACTTTGAGAAGAGAGTACAAATTTATATTTCAAGTAAAAAACAAATCAGGTTTGAGATTTCTCTGAGCAGATCATTAAGCAGAGCACGCTTACAGACTTCTTGAGCTCCAGGGGTGGAATGTGCCCTGAACTTTCATAGCTCCATGCTAGCTGAAACTGTAGTGTCTGCCCTGGATGTGGGGAGCTGCTGTGGGGTGTGCCAGGCTGGAGCTCCTACTCGCCGCATTTTCAATGCCAACCCCCTCTCCCCACCAGCTGGACAGAAAGTAGCAATGGCATCCTAGCCTGGAGCTGATTGTGAAGTGAACCAAGCCCTGATCCCAGCCACACCCAGCCTACGCCCTGCAGTCCCCAGGATGTGGCTGGCTTGGTAACTCCCTGACCCCATCTGGGATCTGGCTGGCTGGTTAACCTCCCATGAGCAGCCACAGCCTCAGCAAGGAGACCAAGGCAGAGGCAGGGATGCTGAAACAATTATGCTCCTCTCCGGAAATGTTCTGAAATGAGTTCCCTGCTGAGTTCATTGTAATTTTTGTATGCTACATTATTCTGTGTTACATACTTTCTAAACATCCATTCACATCATTACTGGAGTTGAGCGAAGGATGACAATTCTGTTTTGCAGCATCTTTCCAAGTTTTGAAATTGGATTTTGTTCTGCTTTGTAATGAAAACAAAATCTCTCCAATGTTTTAACAAAAACAGAATTGTGTCAAAATGTCTGTTTTCAGATCAAAACCTGCGCTGTTCAACTTAGGGGAGGTGTTGTGCATGGGTGAGGGGGCAGTGGTAGTTGGGGCACTCACTTGAGGTGTGCGAGACACAGATTCAGGTCCCCCGGGTCTCCTATATCCTAGGCCAGTGCCCTAAACATCAGCCTCCATCACCCCCCCGCTTCCCAAATTGAAAGTCTCTCTCTCTCAAAAATAAATAAATAACTAAATAAAAGAAGTTATCTTCCTGATGAAAAATTAGTTGAAACTAATCTGTCTTCAAGAAATATTTTGGCTTCGACAAAACAGCATATTTCAATGATATTTAATTGAAAAATGTTCCAACCAGCTCTAATTTTTACTTTCCCATTGAAGAAAATAACAGTCAGTGTAATACACTGTTTGTATACAGAAACGTTCTACATGAAAGCCTCCACTTACAACAATTTGGGATTTGCTACCTTAAAGGCAATGGAACTAAGTCAATATACACCAGCTGAGAATCTAGATCCTTGGTCTTTTACATTGGATTAGCGCCTGTTATATGTCTGAGGCCAAATTGGATCAATTCTTGAAAACATTAAGTTAAACCAGTTGTATTCAGTATCATAATTAGTCATATATAAATCATTAAAGTTCTTCCTGAAGTTTTTGCCAGGAAAGGTAATGCCATAATAGGATGGGGTAGATTTATTCTCAAGAAAAAGTTGGTAATAAGACCATTCTTGTTCATCATTACTATTTAATATCACACCCTTTTGGATGAAATACACTATTCCTATAGTATTGAAAAAAACCTCTCCTGGGGGTTGGACTAGATGACCTCCTGAGGTCCCTTCCAACCCTGAGATTCTATGATACTAGGGAAGTCTTATTGTAAAATAAGATAAGATGTTATAAAATAATAGGAAAAAATGTAGTGTAATCCTGTGGCACTGAAACCCTGGGTCCAAATTCTGGTCTTAGTTCCATCAGCATAAATATGGGTAAATTCCACTGGAACTATTCCAGATACAGTAAGTGAGATTAGGATTTTGTCCTTTGTCTTTTTGCAACTGAAGAACATGGGACAAAGGTGAAATCAGCAACAAATTGTACACAGTTAATACAATCTATTAACACCTGCATTAGAAGTGTTAAAACTGTTGCATCTATGTCCTCAGCCAATGCTTAATAGTTTATGATTGTGGTAAGGATATCAATGATGCATATTTCACAAGAGGAATTAATCCGTCCATTGGAAAATTGGTTTACTGTGCATTAACAATTTTCATCAAGAAAAAGAAAAGGAGATAAATCCCTCATGCACTGTTCACATGTTTTTTCTCAGCAAGAAAATCTTTAACTGGAAACAAATATACGCCGAGCATATTCTCATAAATAAAATAAAATTAAGTCTCTGGGAGTTATTTTTACTACTAGATTTCCTCAGTCTTTTTTTTCCTATCCTTTTTATTATTTTAATTATGCTTTCAAAAACATTGAAATATTGAACACTAGTTGCTGTGACAAAACGAAGTTGCTTAAATTCAAGACACTATAATTCTATCAGATCTCTAAAGGGAAATGTAAACATATATTCAAAAGTTTCCATAACCCACAAAAAGTTATGATTCAGCTCCTTAGCTGGTGTAAAATCGCATAGCTTTCAACTAAGTCAAACAGAGCCATGCTGATTTACAAGTTCTGCTTCCTATAAGTCTCAAAGAATTGAATCTTAGAGAAATAGAAACACAACACCTAAGTTATACATACTCTGTTCCACAAGGGACTGATCCTGTGATGTACAGACGCCTCCCGACTTACGCAATCGTTCCATTCCGGAAAGCCTCATGTAACTTGAATTTTGCGTAAGTCGGAAATGTATACCAGTATGTTATGCAAAAATATCCGCAACTCGAAAATCCTGTTTCTGGCTTATGCAATTTTTCTGTAAGTGTGAATTTGCATAAGTCAGGTCTTGCGTAGAGCAGTGGCTGCTGGCCTGGATCCCTGCTCTGAAGGCAGAGCTGTCACCAGCAGCAGCGCAGAAGTAAGGATGGCATGGTATGGTATTGCCACCCTTACTTCTGTGCTGCTGCCTGCAGAGCTGGGCCCTCACTCAGCAGTAGGGTGACTAGATGTCCCAATTTTATAGGGACAGTCCTGATATTCAGGGCTTTTTCTTATATAGGGACCTATTACTCACCCCGTCCTGATTTTTCACACTTGCTATTTGGTCACTCGAGTCAACAGTCACCACTCTCCAGCCACCCAGCTCTGAAGGCAGCAGTGCAGAAGTAAGGGTGTTGGTATGGTATTGCCACCCTTACTTCTGCACTGCTGCTGGTGGGGCACAGCCTTCAGAGTTGGGCGCCCAGCCAACAGCAGCCACTCTCTGGCCCCCCAGCTCTTAAGGCAGCACAGAAGTAAGGGTGGCAATACTACGACCCCCCTAAAATAACCTTGAGACACCCCTGCAACTCCCTTTTGGGTTAGGATGCCCAATTTGAGAAACACTGGTCTCCCCCGTGAAATCTGTATAGTATAAGGTAAAAACACAAAAAAGGCCATATTTCAGTCTGTGACATTTTTTATGGCCATGAATTTGTTAAGGCCCTACCCATCTATCTTAAGGTTTTATACTGCTGCCCTACCACTGTAGTATCCAAGTGTCTGCCATGTAAAATTAATACTAATAGCAGAATCTCTATCAGACTTCATGGAGTTTCGGGCTTTATTTGTTTTCATGGTAAAAACTCAACTATGCTCAGTTTTTTGTGTATGTGTTGTTGGTTGATTTTTTTTGTTCACTACAGGTTTTTTATTTATTTTATCTTAGTTGAGAAGGGGTGTTGGGTATACTGATATCAGTATTCCAGGAGCAACCATAATAGCAGCCATATGAAAAGAGATAATTACCCCACTCTTTGAGTTGTGATGTCTTGTCATCTGGGACCCAAAATGGCATTTGTTGTTGTTAAAAGTGTTAGTGATGGTTTTTGCTACCATATCACCCAGACACTTTATGTCTAGTTTGCTATCTATTTCAGTGGCATTTCTGCTTTCCAGGTTTTTCCTTTCCACTGAATACCCTTGTTCCAGATTATTTTACTCCTAAATATAGTAGCTGGGATTTTTCCAAGTTCCCTCATGCATTATTTCTTGCTCAGATTTCTGTTTTCCCCTAGAAGCATAAAAAGGGGATAGAAGAGAGGGAGCTCACTTCACATGAGCTCTCCTTTCTCTCTGCCTCCTCCCACACCTCTCACTCCCTGGTGTGTAGCTTTTTATTAGGATTCTAGGAGGTGGCCTAGTCCTCTGACTCTATAGCTGGATCATTCAGTGTCTCATGGCCTTCTGCAGCTTGCACACCTCTGAGGGTTTAAGTTGCGCTGTCCTCTTTTTTCTCTCTTTTTTAGAGGGGAGCCAGGTTGGGATGTGGAATGAAACACAGTTAGGTTTCTTCATCCAGGAAAAAGTCTGTTGGGTGCAACTCTGCAAAGCATACTGTAGTTTAATTTGATAGGCTAGTGTCAAATATAAAAAAACCTAATATTTTAAAACACCTATCAAACATTAAAATATATTACTAGAAAAGGTAATTTATTCACACAACTTTTGTAATGAATAAATGCTGTGTGCTATAAAACATCTGTGTAAATGTTCAGGCAATGAACATTCAATTTTGCATATTAAAATATTCTTTTGAAAAACAACAAATTATTTTCATATAATTCATTGGGAGGTACTTAGCCCAGAGTGCCCAGAACAAGAGAAACTACAGCACTGTAAACCATAACTTGAAAAAAAAGCAACAACCCTGCAGAGATGAGTAAGCCAATGACTTCAACTGGTACAAGCAGAAGCAGAGAAAGCAGGGGAAGGGGCATGTAGCTGCTCGGACTCACCCATGTGGCTCCTCCTGCTGGTCATCCTTGGGAATTAGCTCGATTTCCAGCCTGGAGCGCCCTCTGCAGGCCAGTGATTCACCTGCCACTGGCCCCCCATGTCCCTCCCAGACCCAGTGCCCTGTTGTCTGGGGCGCTGCCCCCTGGCAGTAACCCCTCAGTCTTAGGGTCTCCTCTCCCTGGGGAACCCCTACCCACTATCCCCACCTCACCGCAGTCTTAGGCTACTGCCAGTCATCATCTAGCCCCACACCCTGGGGCAGACTGCAGTATCAGCCTACTCATCACTGGCAAGGTTGGGTTTGGACCTGCTGCCTTGGCCTACCCCTGGGATGCCCCCTGCAACCTCCAGTACCCCTTGGCCTTCTGCTAGGCTGCAGCCTGGGGCTTTCCAGCTCCTCAGCCTTTCCCCAGCCCTGCTCCACTCAGGTACCCTGTCTCTGGCTCCCTGCAGCCAGAGAGAGACTGTTTGGGCTCCTGGCTCACAGCCTTTTTATACAGGGTCCAGCTGGGCCTCATGGGGCATGGCCCAGCTGACCCTACTTTCCCCCAATCAGCCTAGGCTTCTTGCCCCAGCCACAGCCCTCTCCTGGACTGTTTTAAGCCCCAAAGGGCAGGATCGGATAACCACCCTGCTACAGGGCAAAATGAGGCCCAGACAGGGACACCTCCCCCGCAGCACCCAGACTTGTACAGAAGAGACCACACATATGCTTTGGGAATGCTAGGACCCATGTGGTACCTCACCTCTCTCCTGCTATGTGCCTTTAGAGGAAAAATGCCGAGAGGAGCCAGACAGAGATTCCAGCTGGTAGGAGCAGAAGCAGCCAAAGCAGGGACCTCTTGACATTCAGAGAACTTTCTACAGTTTTGACTGGACTTTCTCTGCCCTGTGCTGATTGGCTGCTTGCTCCAACCCTCCCCCTCCTCCTCCTTTCCCCCTCTCACAATCTCTTCCCCCTGCTGGTATTACCCTCTTCTCCCCTGCCTGTCCCACTCCTCACTTCTTCTTCCCTTCCCTTTCTATTTAGCTTATTCCTTCTTAAGTTACTCCCCCTTGCTCCCCCTCAAATTGTGGCACTATCATGCCATTTCCTACCATCCCATTGTTCTCTCTGCTTGTGTGTTCTACCTCTCCCCCGCATCCCTGTCTTGTCTATTTAGACTGTAAGGTCCTTGGGGCAGGGACTGTCTATGACTCTGTCTGTACAGTGACTAACACAATAAGGCTCCATTCTTGCCGGGCCCTTACACACTACCATAATGAACATGTTTAACAGTAAAGTCAGTCCTCTGCATTCAAGCTACGTTCATCTTCTATTCTACAGTTGGTATTTAGAAATCAGACTAAAGAGTTAGGCATTTAATCTGTGGCAAAATGGTAATGTCTCATGGGAATAGGGATGGATGTTTATTTCTTTTCTAAATGTCAGTAAAACTAGCAATAAACTCAGATAGTTTATTAGCAATATCACTCAATCATGGAATTAAAATGAAACTTTATTGCACTGACATCTATGATCACAGCGTTATATTCTTCCTAAGAATATCAGCAGTAGGGTAGTTCACATCTTCAAATATGTGGATTTTCCCATGCTAATAATCTTCCAGCATGTGAGTTAAAAATGGATTAAAAATTTTTGATTTAGCTTCTGAATGATAAATAGGGGTTTCTACTTCAGGAAGTTAACTAAGTAAAAATAATTAACCATAGATGCTTTAATTGTTATGCACTATCTTGTATCACAAAATTAAAAGAAACAAGGTTAATCTTTTCAACCTCATAAACAAAAATTCAACAACCTAGGGAATGCTTCTGTAATAATAAAAACTGCCATTTACTAAGACAGGTATAATGAATAACGGTAGAGTGACCAGATGTCCCGATTTTATAGGGACAGTCCTGATTTTTGGGTCTTTTTCTTATATAGGCTCCTATTACCCCCCCACCCCCTGTCCCAATTTTTCACACTTGCTGTCTGGTCACCCTAAATAAAGGGTTAATCCCTTAATGGTATGGGAAATCAATTGGACTATTCACATGCTTACAGTTAAGCATGTTCTTAAGTTGTTGCTGGACTGGAGCAAGAGTTCACTTTACAGGATTGAGCCCTAAATCTGGTTTCATCCTTGCTATTGTAATGAAATTATACATGAGGGGGCAGATTTTGCTGAAATGCTATCTTTGAGGGACTCTACCATCCACCATTAACCCATTTTATTCTTCATTCAGTATAACGGTAAAAATGATACTTAACTACCTCATGTTTATTGCCATGTTTAATAAATTTGTCTCTAAAAAGACTGAGATGGTAGGATAAAAATTGTATATAAGGAAAAAAGTATGTGAGGTGTGTATAAACACACACATATGTATATTTATGGTTGCCTTGTTCTAAGCAGAAGAATTATTGCTAATTATAAATGTATTGCAATGGGAAAAAGTATTTTAGACTATACAATATTATACTTTTATTATATAATACTAAATCACCTCTAAAATGGAATACATGGGTATTTAAAAATTAATTTGTTGGGTAATTAACTTTAAACCATAATTGAATTCAGCCTCTTTCATAAACTAGGTTTTGACTGAAGTATCTGACGTGTTTCATTATAGGCCTTGTATAAAAGAGTAATGGTGCACCCATCAGAGTCTCTTATGAGAAAACCTGAGTGAGTGTATGAAAGGGAAGGAAATCTCTTTAAAGTTTTCATCTCAGATTTCTTCCTGATCATTCTGTTGAGGGGCACACATTTATTTAATTTCACAGAACAGGCTGTGGAGCCTGGCCACAAATTCTGTGAATTTCATTGTCATGATCTTATACATTCACCTAACTTTGTTCTCTCTGAATTTCTTCATAGACAGCTAGTTTTGGCTCAGCTGAAACATTTGGTATCTTCTTTAAATTCCTGATTCAGAAAAGCATCCCTATTCAAGAAAGTTCCTAGGTATGTGCTTAAGAGATGTCCTCAAGTCCTTAAGGGATGAACTTTAGTATGTGCTTTAAGTGTTTTTTTTTTGGATCAGAGCCTGAATTTTGCCACCTCACTGTTCTCCTGCTTTTCCAGATCATTAATAAAATATATTAAATAATATAATTATTTGTATGGAATTCTTGGAAACTTTATTTAGGGGCTAAATTTTGGCATGCTTTTTCTGTGCACAAAGGTGAATCTTTCTGGAGTCTTTGAAGGAAGTAAACTAAACAGCTTATTGTGCATATGAAAAATGTTTTGCGTTGTATGAAATTGTTCAGTTATTTATTGCACTTGGGCAACTATAATACAAAAATGTGAACTAAAATGCCAAACTTGGTATGTACACAATCCTTCACAAGGATCATGAGCTTTAATAAATTTGGGGGAACAAAATGATTCTAATAATCTGAAAATTACAGGTTGGTTATATTTACTTTTCCTTCCTGATTTAAGAACCTGATACTGTAAGTGACAAGTATTTTGTAGCACTGGGTTTTTAAATGGAAATTTAGTAGTGCAATTCTAGTCTACTAATGCACTACTAATCAAGATAGCAAAAATATAACATAATTATATTATCTGGTAGACATTTTTGGTACTGTTTTGCAGGCTGACAAATACTATGCATGTACATGTGAAAAGCAGTGTCTGAGTTGCAAATCTGGCTATACATCACCTAGGAAACTGTGTTAGTGCCAACACTTCTATCCAATACCACAAATGAAATGTCCAGGTTGTCTTCTCATAAAACCAATTTTGTTCCTGGATCTATTCTTCCTGGTTATTTCTGTCTGTTAAGCAATATTGTATTATTTGGTCTGTATCTATAATCCAGGCTATATTACTCAAAATGTAACATCTATTAAGAGTAACAAGCCAAAAAAGAAGAAGCTCAAATGAATTACATTTTCAGACATATAAGGTGAAATCAACAGGAATGTTGCCATTGACTTCAATGGAGCCAGTATTTAATTCATAATATTTTAGAGAATGGTAACTGGTTGCAAGATATGATTTAAGTGCAAAACATTAGTGCTAATCAAAAATACTTCTTGCATCCCAGCATATGAAGGGATTCAAAAATATATACATAAACAATGTTAAGAAAATCTATATTGGGACCTATAACATTAATTTTGGATCCCACAATTTCTAATATTTCCAAAGTAATTGATATGTAATGGACACATTTAGAAATGTCTGCTCTTGAGTCTATTACAGATGCAGAAATGTATGCTACTGTGTTTTGATGTCATTTAAAAACATGTCAATAAGATGATAAATTATATACTAAAATCAAACAAACACGCTATAGGAAGCTTTAGTTAAAAAAATACTAACAAACAATCTGTTTCTGTTGTTTTTAAGTTACAATAGCTACAGAAAAGCAAACAGCTTTAATATAATTAAATCGTTCTCTTAAATTTCTACCAGCTAGATCTTGCTCTTTCAGTATTTATTTTGTTTTTGTACATAACAGACCAGATACTCAGCAGGTTTATGTCAGTCTAGTTCTACTGAAGTCAATGAAGCTTGGCTGAGCTTCACTAGCTGACGATCTATATCAATATAAGCAGAGAAGGCAAACAGAGAAAAAAATCTTTCAAATTCTGGGTTGCAAAGCAAGCAAGAACTCATTGCATCCAAAAATCACATCAGAATAGTTCAATTTATCCCTCTGGTTCAGGCACTAAAATTGCTGTGAAGTAGCTTTGAGCTCTTGGGCAATAATAATATGTAAATGAGGCTATGTAAACAAGAAAAAAATGTCAACCATATATCTAAAAAAATTAAGAATGAAGGATACAGATCTTATTCTTTCTTCTAAGAACATCCAGTTTCCTCTTTAATCTTATTTTCTCTTACCTTTATATCCTCCTACCTTCTCAGTATTCATTCTCTATTCTAGACCAAAAGAGTTTTAAAAAGAGAAACGGGAGATAAAATAACAATATAGTCAGGCATGGCACCTAAATTTATAATCTGAAAACAAGAGATGTTTAAGAACTATCAAGAAACCCTGCTAAAACTCACATTTGAAGAATGTGTGTGTGTGTGTGTGGGGGGGGATTTATATGAGCTTCTTTTTCAGTTCCATCCAATTGTTTAGAAAATATGTTTATATAACTTCTGTTTTGATAACCTCCTCTCTGAAAAGTTCACTTCAACTTTCTGAGCCTCACTTTCTCATCTATAAAATGGGGATAATATTATTCCTGCGCCAGGGATGGTGTGAAGTTTGTAAAATTATTTAAATAGTAAAAGCATTACATTGTATTATTAACAACAACCTATACCTGTTTTATTTTTGTGAATTTATCTGTATTACAAAACTTTAATAAAAATTGTGAACATAGAAATGAAATTAACGCCATTTAAAATATATTTAGTCCAGATTTAGGCTTGCAGCAAGCTAAGGCCCCAGTTCAGGAAAACAGTTATCATGGGGTTAAATCCATCCTGGTTCAAGAAAGCGGTTAAACATGCATTTAGTTTTAACTAACACACTGACTTCACTGGAAGGTAAGGATACGCTTCTTTACCCTTCCTGAAGAAAGATGTTGCCAGGAACTGGGGGCCAAGGCTGCAGTCCTGCAAACACCTACACATCGTGGCACAAATTAGTAGTGCTTTTAATGTCAATGGGACAGTATTTATGCACAGTTATTTGCATGCATGTGTTTTCAGGATCAGAGCGAAAGTTTTGATCCTGCACCTGATTTCAGTGGGACTACTCAAGCAGGTCCCTATTTCATAAGGTATCTCTCTTCCGGGCAAGACTTGAGCATGTGCTTCTTTGCTGTCATGAACAGGTATGGATTTAAACTTTGGTGCTTTCCTGAAGAAGGTCCATAATAAGGATTGGGCTTGATGAACCCAATCGCCGTGAGGGGCTGAGCATCCTCCAGGAAAGAACGACGCTGAGGCATCTCAGAGGTCGGGGGCCTCAGGCAGCATCAGTCACACATCTTCATACACCTGTTTAACTTTTGAAATTGTGCGTCGGCTGATAAGGGCAAAACCTAAACCAGGGCAGGGATCATGGCGTGTTTTTGTGAACCACTGTCTAGATGTACAGTGGTGTCTATTGATTGACTACAGTCCCCATGTGTGTGGCAGCAGGAGCTGGCCCTCTGTTTGGAGAAGTTGGTTGTGGTTCCAATTAAAACACACACACACACAATCCAGCGAAAGGTAAGTCCCCAACCAGCCTTCCAGAGCTGGGAAGGGACGCGGGCTGCGTGCGATGCAGCAGTATTAACCCTGCTTGCCTTTGATAGGAAAAGATGAGCCCCACAGTGCCTGGGCTGGAACAGGAAGCGGGGGAGGGCTGAGGGGAGGTGTGAGGGTGGAGGAGGGTGAGTTCTCCTGGCTCTGGATTGGCACGGGGGTTGCTGATAGGCAGCCTGTTGCCTGCGCATTTCGCCAGGCTGCTGTGGCGAGCTGGGGGCCGCGTACAGGTGCAGCCCGGCGGGGCGGCAAGTTCCCTTCGGAAGAGGCAGCGCGCTGGCAGCGCCCGGCCGGAGCCAGGTGGCTGGAGAGCGCGCGGGAGGCAGCCGGGGAGGAGCTGGCTGGAGCGGGAAGGGCCGAGGGAGGCTGCTGCGCTCTCAGGGAGAGCTGAGGTCCCCGCCCGCTCGCCCAGCGCCGCTCTCCGGCTCTGCCCTTTGGTGGCACAGCGCGGGGGGGCCCAAACCCCGCAGCCGTGGCGGAACTGCGAAGGAGACGGAGCTGGGCAGCGCCGCTGTGGGCGCATTTTTCCACGCGGATCCCCCAGTAGCTCCCCTGTCAACCCCCCTCCTCAAATCCCTGAGGCGGGTGCAGCCCGGGAGCCCCCACCACGCACTAGGCGCTGCGCCGGTGAGCAGCAGAGGCGAGATGCCACCCACCCGCCAGGCACCAGAAAGTTTCGCAGCTCCGTGAGCGCGGCGGCAAACTCCCCTCCACCCCCTTCTTCTGCTGGGCGCTTGGGGCTCCCTCGGTGCGTCTCTGGGGGCGAGGTGCGGGCCCCGGGTGCAGGACAAGGGCGCTGTTTGTTCTCCTCCGCCCGTCCCAGCTGTTGCTGGGGGGCAGCCGCAGCAGCCATGGAGCCCGAGGCGATTGCGATCCTCTTCCTGAACCAGAGCGAAGGGCCCCCCTGGGGGGACTTCAACCTCTCGGGGCTCTCGGAGGAGGAGCAGGACCCCAAGCCCCTCTTCGGCATCGGCATCGAGAACTTCCTCACCCTGATCGTCTTCGGCGTGATCTTCGCCTTGGGGGTGCTGGGCAACTCGCTGGTGATCACGGTGCTGGCCAGGAGCAAGCCGGGCAAGCCCCGCAGCACCACCAACATCTTCATCCTCAACCTGAGCATCGCCGACCTGGCCTACCTGCTCTTCTGCATCCCCTTCCAGGCCACGGTCTACGTGCTGCCCACCTGGGTGCTGGGCGCCGTCATCTGCAAGTTCATCCACTACTTCTTCACCGTCTCCATGCTGGTCAGCATCTTCACCCTCTCCGCCATGTCGGTGGACCGCTACGTGGCCATCGTGCACTCCCGCCGCGCCTCGGTCCTGCGGGTCTCCCGCAACGCGCTGCTGGGCGTGGGGCTCATCTGGGCACTCTCCATCGCCATGGCCTCGCCCGTCGCGCACCACCAGCGCCTCTTCCACCGGGACGCCAGCAACCAGACCTTCTGCTGGGAGCAGTGGCCCAACCCCCAGCACAAGAAGGTCTACGTGGTCTGCACCTTCGTCTTCGGCTACCTGCTGCCGCTGCTGCTCATCTCCTTCTGCTACGCCAAGGTGGGTGCGAAGGGGAGGATGTCGGGGGTGCAGGGGATGGGTGTACGGGGTGCAGCTACAAGGGCTATAGCTATAGGGGTGTAGGGGTGGTAGTTACAGGGGCGTAGGTAGAGGGCTAGTGAGTGTTTGGGGGTACCCGTTACAGAGGTGGGGTGTAGCCATAGGGTGTGTGTGAGAGTTTGGGGTCCAGTTACAGGGGTGGGGTTTAGCTGTAGGGTGTAGCTATAGAGGGTATGTGTATGGGGTGGTTACAGGGATGGGATGCCGGTATCAAGTGTGTATGTGTGTACGGGGTATAGTTACAGGGGTGGGTGTAGCTATAGACGTAACGGTACAACGATGAGTGTGTAGAGGAAGGGGTAGAGGCATAGCTAGAGGATAAGGCGGGGTATAGGGTGTTAGTATTTGCAAAAGTGCGGGTAGATGGGTGGGCTACATGGTTTGTGTATGGGTCCGGTAGCACGGCGCTAGGGTATGAGGGTTAGTTTTGGGATGCGTGCATGGGAAGAGGGTACAGAGGTAAGGACATGGGAGGGATTGAAGTTTCGGTGAGTGAAAGGGGGTGGGGGTAGAATCGAGTGTGGATGTATAGGGTAGCAATGTCCAGTTGTAAGGTGTTTCGGGGAACGTCACACCTGTGTGGGTCCGAGGATGCGGCAGTAAATGGGGGAGGAGGTATAGTATGGGCGGTTGTGGGCGTATTCTCTGGTAGGTTTCATTTTTTTAGAAAAAAACTTCTGTTTAAAATCTCCATTTCAGCTGCGGTAAACACTTCCTGTGTTTCCCCGTAGTGCTGGGTGATAAGCTCCGAACTGGGCAAAGTGCAACAGTGTGCAAAGTTGTTAACATATAAAAATATCAAATTGCAATGATTTAAAACATACTGCACTTAAACAAAACCCAGCCACATTATTACTGGGGTCCTGATCTGTACGATGCCTGTTCTACCACTTATTTCTTAACGTCCAGTTAAAAGACACTAAGAGCAACAGGCACGCTGCCCGCTCGCTAGGGATCCTCATCCTGTATCAGCTGAAGTTAATGGGAGCTTTGCCGCTGACTTTAGGATCACGCCTTTTACTGCCAGAAAGCAATCACTTGATGATAAGCAAGTTTCTGATGAAAGGGGCTTAACTGTGACACACTTACTCTCCCCTCGTCTCCGCTCAGGCAATGATCAATTTTCTGTACCAGTGTTTTCTGCAGCTTTGAAGGAAGCACCAATTTAGATTGCTGTTATCCAGAATCTAGAACAGGTTGAATACAGTCCGACTGGACAGTTCTTTTACTGAGATCTTGCAAACCTTTACTCGCTTCCTTAGATCTTACTCACTACAGTAAATTGCATTGAAGTTAATAGTTCTGCTCATGTGAGTAAAGTCTGCTCTCTTGCTGAGGGATCAGTTTCCCCAAAGCAAACGTGTTTTTGAGGGGGTTGTAGTGTATAATTTATATAGTTTGTGTATAAATTCATTAATTGTGATGTGGAAAAAAGGGTTGATAGAGGGAAAACATGCATTTTAAAAAACTTTGAAATATGATTGTATTCAAAGAACAACGTTTCTAAATTACAGGGCAAAAACAACATTTAAAATGACAGAGGTGTCAAACTGGCAAAAAGGCAAAAAATTAAAATTAGTATCAGCTCTTAAAGGTTTAATTCTCTCTTCTCTGTGTGGTGGGTGGATTTCTCATTGTCTGTAATAGGAGTGGACTGAGGGGGAAGTAACCAATACCGTAAATTTGATCATCTCCATATTTAAATAAAAATATTAACAGGTATGGAGAAAGTATTAATGGACATGCTCAGAATATGCCTTTTTTAAACATTATTTTTAGTTAATAATTTTATAGCCAAAAGAGCCTCATTCACAATATGGAGTAACAGCCTCTAAACCCTTGTCTTTTACATGAAAGAAGTTTTGTAAGTTAAACAAGTGTGAATGTTTTTTAAAATTATAAAATTTTACTTGTGGAATTTAAAAACAAAATTAAAAGGGTTTGTTTTGTTAACAGACTTTATTGTAATATTAAAGTTAATATAAACACACCATTTTGATTAAAAATAACTATTTACTATAAATATTAATATAAATAATGTGATTTTAAAAAAATCTTCAAATCTGAGTCCCTGAATGTCAAGTTTATGCCCAGAGCAAATCTTTTACAGTCAAGTGAAAATAGCCTGAAATAGGGGATAATTACACTAATTAAATGTATGTTTAATTAACATTAAAATTTTGTCACAGCCAGGAAATCAAGGCAATTCAAAGTTACAGCTGAAACCTCATTCTTAATTCACTACCAAGCTGTCCTTACTTCACCCTTGTTTTGGTTAGGAATTGAAGAGCTCTGAGATGACAGGCCTAATCCTGCTCCCGCTGAAGTCAACACTCATTTGTGACAGTGAGAACTGAGTAAACTCAGCCCTTTGCAGGAGGCACTTGGAATCTGTCTGCAACATAAGGGTTCACTCCTACTATCACATAAGTCATTGACAAAACTCCACCTGCGGTATTTTGGCACATCCGGGTGAGCAGGGGGTGAGGTAGGTTAAGATTGGAATGGCAATAAATCAGCAACAGAGTTTCAGCCTTAAATTTGTCAATTCCATTGCTGCGATAGTATATGTCCAGCAAAGGAGTCGTCATGAAGCTCCATTCAGCAAGTTACCATAGAATTCTATTGGAATAAACACAACCAGAACATCTTGGCTTCCCAGTACACACAGTGTGAAAGGAAAGTTACTGTGTAATATAACAGGTACATCAATGGCAACATTTAGTTATAGAGCATATTACTAGGTCAGATCCTCAGCTGGTAGAAATCAATGAAGCTACATTAGTTTATATGGAGCTACACTGAATTACGCTAGCTGAGGATGTGTGAAATAATAATGATAAGGAAGCTTCAGTCTTCTCATAATATAGTTTAAGACAAAGGGAATGCGGTTCTCTATTTGAATGTATGGCATTTTCAGGACTGTTGTAAGGCAAGTTCTTGTTTTTCAATGCAAATTGTAATTTCCTTCATTTTGTATGTATTTAAATGGCAGGCTAGCTGTATTCCCTCTCTCTTAAATTACATTATCAGAGAATTCACATCCTACTGGGAAGTACTAGCAAAAGGACAGCTCTTGCTGAGAGACAACAGCATCATTACAAATTACAGAAATACTGAAACATGATGAGTATTTCTAAAATCTGTCCTCCTGCAAGCGCAGAGAAAACCAGAGCTGGCATTCACATGTAATGAGATGTATAAGCAGTGATTAACTATTTAATAGTTCAGTAGCGAGTATTAAGTTAAGTGCATATTATTTGATGGATAGCTTGAAATGGCTCTTCAGTAAGTGTGATTTGTCATGAGATTACATATTTCTTTTATTATTTACATATCATCTTATTGTACATACTATTATGAGGTTACTATAGGATTAAACATTAAAAAGTGCCAATTAAGGCCCAATGGCTCAAGCCTGCAAAGTGCCAAAGCTCATTTTGGGAGGTCCTTAGCATCTTCAGTTCCCATTTACCAAGGAAGTCAAAAGTGACTATTGATTTTGGGTGACTTAGTTTTTGGGTGCCCAAGTTGAAAAAGCTTTAAGCTATCCTCTGAAAACCAGGCCTCTTTCATGTTGGGCACCCAAAAATCATGGCACCCAGAAACTGAGGTAACTACAGTATTAGTCACTTTTGAAAATCTTGGTCATTGGCTTTGATGGGACTACTCATCTGGCAGGACATGGCCCTAAATGATTATTGTCCATTTATCCATTTCGAATATTAATAACTGCCCTATTTTTTACTTTTGCCTTTAGAAATACTAAGAGAAACCTGGCTCTATTATGTACTAATATCCTGAACATTCTGAACTGTGGACTGAAATCTTGTATCCCAAGTTTCAGCAGGAAGATGTTAATGGAAGAGGTAGAACCCAGACCCACCAATAAAAATAAAAACAAATAAAATCTATAATAGTAGTAGTGATACAATACTAAGTAGAATGGAGTGAAAGGCTCTGCTGTAGTAATTGGAGTTGGTCCCATTATCAGAACTATGGCACTGCTGACAATGACATTTGAATGTAAATAAGATTTATATGACAAATCGTGGTTCAGAATGCAATGTTTACATATATCAACATACAGGTCATTATTACCTTGTGTAATCTACTCGGGGGCATTATTTTAAATGGATCTTTCCAGGAGCTACTAATAATGAAAGTGTAACCAATGAAATAGCTGTAAGTAGCAAGAAATCAAATATGCTTTAAAACTGTGCAGTGTTTATGCTTGTATGTTGTTTGATGGAAATATATATGCCAAAAGCAGCAGGGTCACTTAAACCATGCTCTCTCTCTCTCTCCTCCAATATGATTTCAGGAGGAGAGGGGGGAAGAGAGAGAGAAAAAGGGAAGAGCCTGTTCCAGCATAAAGGAGACATATACATGGGTTACATTCCAGCAATTTATATTATGCACTTTTTTTTGGTAAAACCGTCAGTGATGGCTTTAAGACTCTTCTACCTCCATGGTCATAAAAGACCTGCAAAACCACAGGTTAATCAGGAGAATTTATTCCCCTTTATTCTTTCCTGAGAGCAAAATATGATCTGAAAAAACAGGTACATGAAACTGGGAGCTTTAAAAGTTTAACATCAAGAATTGTTTTTCCAGATTTGAAGTCTTTTGACATATAAATTGTTGTTTGAAAAGAGTATGGAGTACATTTTCAGCTAAGTGAGTGGGGATTTAGTTGTGTGAGTCAGCTATCTTCTCCAGTCTGCTTTAAAAAATAAAAAGTGACCCTTCACTTCAGCTAGCTTTCTGAGCACAGATGGAGTATTAAATCTTGGTACCAGATTCACTTGGATGCATTCTGCATGTTACAGGTTTTTCCCCTAAAAGTCCTGCAGTGGTACCAGCAGATACAAACGCAGAAGTAGATGTCTTAAAAACTAATTGGGGTCAAATCCCGACTGGCATCTGGAAAACAGCATAATAGATCCCACCAAGCCCATATTTAGTGTATGCTGTAAGAATGGTTTTTACTTCTCTCTCACTCTTACTGTCTTCCAAAGTCAGCCATATATACACCACTCATTGCTCTTATCCCCTCATCCAGCTCCTACTCATAACTTGCTAGAAACTGCTTATTCTGTATATTACTCTGGCAGAAGTAGCCAGGATTTTCTCTTCCCTCCCTTTGCCCAGGTGGGAGGAGGGAAGCAGGAGTCAGGAGAAGCAAGATCATTGCCCCAGGTTCTCTACAAGAACGCAGAAGTTCTTCTCATGGAAGTCTGGGAAAAGGGCTGTTCTTGCCCTCTGGTCTCCTTACCATTGAGGTGGAGAGGTCTGGGGTTCAGCCAAGGCCACACTCAGTAAAGGCCAATCTGTGTCCCTCTCATCCTCTTTGTGGGTCCAAGCTTGTTTACTGACAGTCTGAGTCATGTCAGGAAGATGCAGAAGAATGGAGATTGAGATGTACAAAAAAAATAATAATGCAGGATTGAGTTGTTAGTATGTATAAACTGCTGAACTAATACACTTCTAAAATATTTAACCGTTATAATACTTTTAGCCTTGGATTTACATAAAAATTGTGTTTAATTGATTTTTTTCAGGTCTCAGGCAGTCTTTTAAAAGTGGAACATCTTTCCTCTTCCCCCACAAGTGACCATCGTCATTCAGAACTATATTATTTTTCTTTTTAAACTCATTGGATACATTTTTCAGAATGTATGATTAATAGTGGATCAGATCTGTGATCCATCTTATCTAATATCCTGTCTCTGAAAGTGACCAGAACCAGATGGTACAGAGTAAGGGGCAAAAGACACCATGATAGGTAGATATAGGATAATCTGCCCCAGGGAAGTCTCTTTCTAACCTCTAAAATGAGATTGGTTTATAAACCCTGAAGCATGTGGTTTTCTATCCCTTCTAAAAGTCTGTAAAAGTATGCACTGTTATGACTCGGGATAGTCTTGTTATCCATATAAATATCCAATCCCTCCTTTGATTTTGCTAAATTCTTGGTCTTCATGACATTCAGTGGCAATGAGTTCCATAGTCTAATTGCGCATTTGAATTTGCCACCTTTCCATTTTATTGAATGTTTCTTTTTTTGTATTATACAATCTACTTCTCCATAAACATTTGCATGGCAATTTATTTTTCTTCAGATCCCGGCCTACAAATACTCTTAATTTCAGAGTGAATGATGGTTGCAGCCAAAATATGTTCCTGCTACACTACCCAAAAATCTTGTGCGCAGACTATCAAGGTTCTGTTACAATTTCAAAGCTGCTCTTCAATGACAAATCAATTCTGTTGCCAGAATAAAAAACTGACCTACTACAGTTACATGACAAGTCATGGCAAGTCTTGCATAAAGGTCATATTTGACTTGTGACATGTTTTTGTATAAATTAATTAAAAAACATTTTTAGGTTCCTTCTTCAAAATCAGACAGCTCCAAGGGGTGATTATATTAACCAAATATCCAGCTGATGAATGCAAATTATGCAGAAGATTAAAGAAAGCTATGGTTCAAAATATACATTTTTTTTATTTTATGTGCAGAGAAGGTCATCCTAAATTCACAAACATAGACATTCTTATGGAAGCAAAATGATTGCCAGTTACAAATTACTGTAGAACAGGTTTATGTTTATTGGCAGATTGGGTTCACTGCCATGCATATTTTGTTATGTGATGCATCTGTTTTTTATATTAGAATTAAATAACTTATGTGCTTCATATTTGTTGATTCCAACAGGTGCAGATTAGATATTACAGCATACACTTTTGAAATGTGTAGACTGGATACATCAACATTTGCAAGCAATATTAGACAGCATACTTTTGAAAAATATGTCCTTTCATTTTAAAAGCAGTTTAATTTGCACCTTGCATTTATCTTTTTCAGGTCCTAAATCATCTGCATAAAAAGCTGAGAAACATGTCAAAGAAGTCAGAAGCATCCAAGAAGAAGGTAGATTGCTTTCCTTACCAAGCATGCTAACTTCTCAATGTAATGTTGATTGTTACCAAAGGTGTAGCATAGAGATGGACTTGAATCTAAATACACCTGAACACTGAGGGTTTAAAATCCAAACCTCAAACCAGATTTGAATTTTGCATTTGGCCTCTAGTCTGTACAATGGGCTAAGCCACTATTCTAGATCTTTATACCTTGAACTTTTGAGGATGTGAAAACCAGAGCCAATCCCTGTGACTCAGATGTATTTCTAGTATAAAAGTACTTTTCAGTTCTCCTGTATGTTGTCCCTTTCTTGTGAATTTTTTCTGCTAATGTAATTTTTGATGTAATACAAAGAATTTCTGGTTTTTAAGATAAACCTTCTAAATAAGGTTTATTGTACTTCCTGATCCTCTTTTAAAACATTGCCATCCATGAAAACTGTTTTTATTCTCTGCTGTTCAGGGCTTAAATTAAACATCCACTACTAAGGCTGCAAATAGGGTTTGGAAAAGATCTTTAAATCACAAAGCTAATATTGTTCTTTAGGACTGTATAGAAGGGTCTGAATTATAGTGAATTTATCTGGTAATACAGCATATAGAGTTCTAATTTTGAGCAGACTTGGCACCAGGAGGCATATAGAGTTCTAATTTTGAGCTGACTTGAAACCAGGAGTTTCTTGCTTGTCTTCTATATTTATGAACAATGGAGACAAATAAATCTTTAGGGCACAGCTATGCAGTCTAGGGTTACAAACTTTCTACTTGCACAAAACTGAACACCTTTGTCCCGCCCCTGCCTCACCCCTCTGGGGTGGGGCCAGAAATAAGGAGTTCAAAGTGCAGGAGGGGGCTCTGGGCTAGGGGGTGGAGCCAAGGGGTTCAGAGTATGGGAGGGGGCTCTGGGATGAGGCAGGGGGTTGGGATGTGGGAGGAGGTATGAGCTCTGCACTGCGGGGTGCTGGTTCCGGGCTGAGGCCTGAAATGAGGGGTTCAGGGTGTGGGAGGGGGCTCTGGGCTGGCACAGGGTGTTGGGGTATGTGTGGGGTGAGGGCTCTGGCTGGGGGGTGCAGACTCTGGGGTGGGGTTGGGGGTGCAGGAAGGTACTCTGGGCTGGGACTGAGAGGTTTGGAGGGCAGGAGGGGGATCAGGGCTGGGGCAGGGGGTTGGGGTGCAGGTGTGTGTGTGAGGGCTCTGGCTGGGGATGCAGACTCCGGGGTGGGGCTGAGGATGAGGCATTTGGGGTGTAGGAGAGTGCTCCGGGCTGGGACTGAGCAGGGCTGCCCGGGGGTGGGGGGAGAAGTGGGGCAATTTGCCCTAGGCCTCGAGCCCTGCAGGGGTCCTGTGAGACCTGGCCCGGTGGCGGTCGGGGTCTTCGGTGGAATTTTGGCGGTGGGGGGTCCTTCAGTGCTGCAGAAAATGCGGAGCGACTGAAGGGCCCCCTGCCGCTGAAATGCCCCGCAAGCCCTGGACTGGCAGCGGTCCGGGTCTTCGGCGGCATTTCAGTGGCGGGGGGGGGGGCTTCAGTCGCTCTGGGTCTTCGGCGGCATTTCAGCGGTAGGGGGCCCTTCAGTCGCTCTGGGTCTTTGGCGGCATTTTGGTGGCGGGAGGCCCTTCAGTGCTGGCAAAGACGTGGAGTGACTGAAGGGCCCCCTGCCGCCGAAATGCTGCCGAAGACCTGGACCGCAGCCGGGTGAGTACAAGCACTGCAGCTTCCCAAGACCTCCTGAATCCTCTGGGTGGCCCTGGGACTGAGAGGTTTGGAGGGTGGGAGGGGAATCAGGGTTGGGGCAGGGGGTTGGGGCATGGGGGCGGGAGTGAGGGCTCTGGCTGAGGGTGCGGGCTCTGGGGTGGGGCTGGGAATGAGGGTTTTGGGGTGAAGGAGGGTGCTCTGGGCTGGGGCTGTGGGGTTTGGAAGGTGGAAGGGGGCCTGGGAGGGGGCCAGGGGTGCAGGCTCTGAGTGGTGCTTACCTCAAGCAGCTCCTGGAAGCAGCAGCATGTCCCTCCTCCGGCTCCTACTTGGAGGCTCAGCCAGGCAGCTCTGCGTGCTGCCTTATCCGCAGGCCAACCACCCACACAGCTCTCATTGGCCACAATTCCTTGCCAGTTGGAGTTGTGGGTGTGGCGCTTGAGGTGGGGGTGGTGTGCAGAGCCACCTGACTGCCCATACGCATAGGAGCCAGAGGGTGGACATGCTGGCTGCTTCCCGGGAGCCGCGTGGACAGTCAATGGCCTGGTCAGCGGTGCTGACCGGAGCCGCCAGAATCCCTTTTCGACCAGGTGTTCCAGTTGAAAACCAGACACCTGGTCACTCTAGTGAAGTCTGAGCTGATAAATAAAATCATATGCCCAAGCAGAGTCTCTCTGAAGTAAATGGAGATCCATTTGCATGCAGGGCATTGCCCATGCAGATTGAATTGCTGAATCAGGCCCTAATTTAGACAGTATTTATACAATCCCTAATTTCTGATAGAAACACTAGTCAAGATTTTTTTTTAAAGGCATAGTGTTCAATGGATTAGATATTAAATCTCTGATTCAGCAAGGTACTGAAGTATTTTGTGGAATTGGGACCTATGATATAACTATTAAAGGTTCAGAAAGTCACCAACTTTTGTGATTTTTATTGCACATCTTGTGACTTTTGGTGTTTAAAGATTCAGCTCGGAGTCATGTGGTTATATGAAAATCTGAGCTTTAATTTAAAAATGAAAAAGTGTACCCTTATGTACCTTAAGGGCTAAAAAACCAGAAGGCAAACAAAATTAACCAAAATATCACTGTTTGAAAAATTATAATTGTTTTAAATCAATCTCATGAGTTTTGAATGCTTGTGGCTCGCAATACAATTTTACATACAGGCAAGTCTTATCATACGTGGGGGTTCCGTTCTACGGTTATTGCGTAAAGCGAAAACCGTGTATACTGAAAATTATATCCCCAAGCCCTTTAAATCCCACCTGCAGCCCTGGCGGCCGGGCCGGGGCAGCATTTAAAGGCTCCTCTGGGCTCCCGCCACTGTGGGGAGCCCAGAGGAGCCCTTTAAATGCCGCCCCGGCCCGGCCGCCGGAGCTGTGGGCGGCATTTAAAGGGCTCCGCCGGGCTTCCCGCCGCCGCAGGGAGCCCGGAGGAGCCATTTAAATGCTGGCCCGCAGCTTTGGCAGCCGGCATTTAAAGGGCCTGGAGCTCCACGGTTTCTGGAGCCTCGGGCCCTTTAGTTCACCCCAGGGGCTACCAGCCACCTCTGCAGCTGGGAGCCCCCTGGGTGATTTAAAGGCCCTGGGACTCCCAGCCACAGCTGGTGCCCCAGGACCTTTAAATCTTGAGGCCACGCCTCTTCCACTTGAGGCCACGCCCCCCGGACTCCGGCCCTTCAGCGTAAAGCTGAAATCACGCACATAAGTTGCGACAGACCTGTAGTATATATTTTTTCAGTAACGCTGTTTTAAATTATTTCTTCTAAATAACAAGAACTCTTGCTCATTTTCATTCTGCATTTAGGGCCTAATCCTATGTTTCTCACCTTATTCAAACCAATGGCGGTTTTGCCTGATTAACATTAGCATTAATATATTAGAATTAGCGTATTTCCTGAAATTATATTTCAGGTAGTTTTATTTATATATGTGTAATGTTAAGAGTCATCCCATTAAATAAACAAGAGCAGCCTGGTAGGGTTTCCTTGGTTGCAGATTATACCAATAATGTTGTAAAGATAAGCTTTGGAATTAGGCTTGAGAGGGATAATGGAATAAAACAGATGTGCGAGGATTGTCAAACCATTATGCACACTTCTGCATCCCGCAGGTACCATGTATCTTAAGCATGATAGATTTAAGAGACACAGGGACAAAATCTGCCCTAAATTCTATGCCATCCAACTAAAATCGGGGGGGGAGGGGTTGCTTGGGTGTAAATAAGGACAGAGACAAATTTCTCTTAGTAAATTGGGCAGGTATACAATTATCCATATTATTCTGCTTTGGATCAAAATGTTAACATAATGAAAGGGGTAGGGCACTGTGTTTTCTTTATGTCATAGCTGCAGGAAAAACAGAAATTTCTGAAAAAAAAATCTGTAGGTTTATTTTCCTTTTTGTTTCCTCTTGAAAATGTATGTGTCATAAACGCAATATTTCAGTTCCCAGTGGGAATTTTTCCTAAATTGAAGGGTCCTATTTGTAATCCTTTATTAAGACAGATCTTTTATTGGGCAGATTCTGTGCTGGTGTAAATTAGCACACTTTTATTGATATCAGCAGAGTTTTATTGATTTGCACCAGCTGAGGACCTGGCTCATTATTTGCAAATATTTCAAAATTTTGCAAAAATTTCCTTGCTCTGTCTTGCCCTTCCTATCCCCTACTACTGCCCCTAGAAACAGACTTGGGAGAGGTGTCCTCTTGGTGTCCACTCCCCTTCACAAACATATTTTATTTTTTAAACAGAGGGACTGATCCTCAGCTGTGAAAATTGTCAGATACAGTGACATACTCTATGACGGCGGTTCTCAAAGTGTGGGTCGGGACCCCAAAGTGGGTCACAATCCAATTTTAAAGGGGTCGCCAGGGCTGGCTTAGACTTGCTGGAGCCCAGGGCTGAAGCCTGAGCCTCACCGCCTGGGGCTGAAACTAAAGCCCGAGAGCTTGAGCCCTGGGCAGCGGGGCTCAGGTTACAGGTCCCCTGCCTGGGGCTGAAGACCTTGGGCTTTGGCCCCTCCACCCAAGCAGCAGTGCTTGGGTGGGCTCAGACTTTGGTCCTCCCTCTTGGGATTGTGTAGTAATTTTTGTTGTCAGAAGGGGGTCATGGTGCAATGAAGTATGAGAACCCTTACGCTACAACAATTTACACCAGCTGAGGATCTGTCCCAGAGACTATAGGTTGCCTGAATCCTGTTCACTACCTACTCTAGAATCAAACACATGGGTTATTTCAGGCTAGTTGCTAAATTTATCCGTAACATAATCCCACTGTAGCCAGTGTAGTTACACAAGAGATGGATCTGGCTTTAGGCTTGAAGGAACTCATTTAGGGCACAATGGGAGAGTGTGCTGCAGGGGTAAGACAAGTCTAGGATAGAGTGCTGTGGAGTATGACTGGTGGGAAGATCACTAAATAGAATCATAGAAGTGTAGGACTGGAAGGGACCTCAGTAGGTCATCTAGTCCAATTCCCTGCACTCAAGGCAGGACTAAGCAATAACTAGACTAGTGGTTTTCAACCTGTGGTCTGTGGACCCCTGGGAGTCTGCAGACTAGGTCTAAGGGATCTGTGAAAGGTTGTCATTACCATAGAACGGTAGTTTTCAACATGTGGTCTACAGACCTCTGGGGAGGTCAGTAGACTATGTCTAAGGTTTCAAAAGGGGTCTACCATTAAACATTTTTTAGACATCCACAAATGAAAAAAGGTTGAAAACCACAGAACTAGACCATAGTCTGTTCTTAAAAACTTCCAGTGATGGAGATTCTACAACCTTCCTAAACAATTTGTTCCAGTGCTTAACTACCCTGACACGAAGTTTTTCCTAATGTTCATCTAAACATCCCTTACTACAATTTAAGCCCATTGCTTCTTATCCTTTACTCAGAGGTTAAAGAGAACAATTTTTCACCCTCCTCTTTGTAATAACCTTTTAGGAAAACTTATGTTCCCCATCAGTCTTCTCTTCTCCAGACTACAAAACCCAATTTTTTCAATCTTCCTTTGTAGGTCATATTTTCTAGACCTTTAATCATTTTGTTTGCTTTCCTCTGGACTTTCTCCAATTTGTCCACATCTTTCCTGAAGTCTGGTGTCCAGAATTGGATACAGTACTCCAGTTGAGGTCTTATCAGCGTGAAGTAGAGTGGAAAAATTACTTCTCGTGTTTTGCTTACAACACTCCTACTGGGATTTGCTTTTTTTGCAACAGTGTTACACTATTGACTCATATGTACCTTGTGATCCACTGTAAACCCCAGATCCCTTTCCACAGTACTCCTTCCTAGGCAGTCATTTCCCATTTTGTATGTGTGCAATTGATTGTTCCTTCCTAAATGGAGTACTTCGCATCTGTCCTTATTGAATGTCATTCTGTTTACTTCAGACCAGTTTTCCAGTTTGTCTTGATCACTTTGAGTTTTAATCCTATTCTCTAAAGTATTTGCAATCCCTCCTATCTTGGTATAAACTGAAAACTTTATAAGTGTACTCTCTATGCCATTCTCTAAATCATTTGAGAAGATATTGAACAGAACTGGACCCAAGACCTATCCCTGCAGGACTCCACTCGATAGTCCCTTCCACGCTGGCTGTGACTCATTTATAACTACCCTCTGGGAACCAATTATGCACCCACTTTATAGTAGCTCCTTCTAGGCTGTATTTCCCTAGTTGGTTTATGAGGTGTCATGTGAGACATTATCAAAAGCCTTACTAAAGACAAGATATACCACAGCAACTGCTTCTCCCTATCCACAAAGCTTGTTACCCTGTCAAAGAAAGTGATTAGGTTGCTTATATGTGATTTGGCTTTGACAAATTCATGTTGGCTGTTACTTACAGCTTATTATTTTCTAGGTGATTACAGATTGATTTCTTGATAATTTGCTGTATTATATTACTGGTCTGTAATTCCCTAGGATGTCCTTATTCCCCTTTTTTATAGATTGGCATTATATTTTCCCTCTTCAAGTCCTCTGGAATCTCTCCTGTCTTCCTTGAGTTTTCAAAGATAATCGCCAATGACTCAGATATCTCCTATGTCAGCTCCTTGAGTATTCTACTTGTATAAGTAAATTTTAACTTGTTTCTCCCTATTTTAGCATCAGAATCTACCTCATTTTCACAGGCATTCACTATGTCAGATGTCTGATTGCTACTAACCTTTTTGGTGAAAACTAAAACAAAAAAAGGCATTTACCACTTTTGCCATTTCCACATTTTCTATTATTGTCTTTCCCCCCTCATTGAGTAATAGGCCTTCCCTGTCCTTGGTCTTCCTCTTGCTTCTAATGTATTTGTAGAATTTTTTCTTGTTACCCTTCATGTCTCTAGTTAGATAATCTCATTTTCTCAGTTTGTCCCTACATGCTTGTGTAGTTTTTTTAATAGTCATCCTTCATAATTTGACCTTTTTTCCACTTTTTATAGGACTCTTTTTTGCGTTTCAGATCATTGAAGATCTTACATTTCTTCTTATTTCCCCCAGCTACTCCATCATCACTTGTGGATGTGAAAGTTTTCCTTTTGGCAGGGGAAGGTTCATCTTTAGCAGAACAGCTGCTCTGTTGATTAGATGACCCTGATGTGGAATCTACTGAATGGTTTCCTGGAGCTCTTGTATCTCCAAAGGCAATGGATATTATTTGATGGATTGGGCCCATTGAAATAAGAATCTAGGTGTGGATGATTGTGTTAGTGAGGTTAAGAGTGAAGGTGACTGAATGGCATTGAAGTTCTACTGCTGCTCAGGGAAGCTACTTAGAGGCAGAGCTGGATACATTTCCTATACCAGCCAAATGCTGTTTGCAGCTAAAGGGAATTAAATCTAATGCTAACATTGCTCTCGAGTGAGGACTAATTAGCACAATCTCCGATGCAGAAAATTTTTATCCATTATCATTGAAATGGAAATGATTTTCATGAGCAGTCCAACCTTCTCTTAAGGAGATGAGATTGATTTCTTACCAGCCTGAGCTAAAAATCTATTGTTCAGAGTAAGTGGCTGCACCAGTCATTACAGGTAAATAGAACCCAAATTCAAGAACCTAGCAAAATATCTAGGCCTCATGTACACTGATGTGTACCGTTTCATGTCTCCGTGTTATAACATAGTTTAGTGTTGCTTGAGTAGATGGGACTAGGCTCTATGCCCAGGGATATAAGATAACTCTGTAACATGGTTTGACTACACAGGCAAGATCAAATCATGTTGTAAAAGTGACAGGACCCTATTTATGTAATAACAGTGAATGACAAATTTGGTAGTTAAGATGGAGCTTATGTCTCTCAGCAATGAACTAATTGAAAGAAGTAATAGCTGGAAACGTAATAGGTCTTAATTTGTCAAATAATTGCAAAACAATAAGTATTTTCCTAAAGAAGTAACTGAAACTTAAAGAAAGCCCCGACAATGATTTTTCCAAGATACGGTTGCATTCCATTGTCCTAGAAGCCTAACGTTTCTCTATTTATATCCTAGTACTCCCCATTGACAGAGTCTATCATTGGAGATGGATGGCATCTCCTTATGAAAATAAGGACAATGAAGTCAGGTAGCAGTAGTGGGTCTAGTCTGTTCTGCTCAATTCGTTAGTTTTGTCTAAAATTCTGTTTTTGTTGGTGAGCTTGGGTTTCCAGGTTATCAAAAGCATATATTAGCCCCTTCCTCCCAGTTCAGGTTTAATAGATATATTGTGGTCATTTTTCATTGCTGGGCACCAGGGTGTACTCCCATGATATACACCAACATTAATGGGATTTATATGGCTAATGGACAGATTTGCAAAAGACCTCTGGTCCCCATTTAGGCCCTTAAATTAAGTGGCCAGCTGGATGCTGAGCACTTTTGAAAATGTTGCAACTGAATTTAGGTGGAGGTCTTTTGAAAATCTGGCCCTAAATCTTTCACAGAAAACATAGCCTATTAAATTTAAAGTGATGGCATTTCCCAAGGGCTTGCATCATCACTGCATTACACCAGTTTTGTGTCAGTGGAACTCCATTGCAACTCAGTGGAGTTCCACTGACATAAAATTGAACTAACAAACTAGTTAATCAGAGCCGTAATCTTTACATACTGCTCCCTGCCATTTGAATTCACACAGTCCGTGCAATGGAAACTTCATGTTTATCAAGTGAAGTTTGAGGGCCTATGTTCTTCTTGACCTAATCCAATTATATGAAATAAAATACATATGGCTGATAAACTGAAATAGTTTGCAAATACTTAAAAATGTATTTTTTCCTAATATTTTTGTATCCCTAAATAATGGTTTTGAAGACGTTGTTTGAAACTGTTTGCTCAAGTGTTAATAAATCATCCATGTTTCTCTTTTCCTGCCTTAGACAGCCCAGACTGTGCTGGTGGTGGTGGTGGTTTTTGGAATATCTTGGCTGCCACATCATGTGATCCACCTCTGGGCTGAATTTGGAGTTTTCCCACTGACTCAAGCTTCATTTCTCTTCAGAGTAACAGCGCACTGCCTGGCTTACAGCAATTCTTCTGTAAATCCTATTATATACGCATTCCTCTCTGAAAATTTTAGGAAGGCCTACAAACAAGTCTTCAAATGCCAGATAGGTAACGAATCACCTCTGAATGATGTTAAAGAAAGTAAAAGTCGGATAGATACAGCACCGTCTACCAGTTGTACTCATGTGTGAGCAACAATAAGAAAAAAAATCCTATCATGTTGGTTTTCATATGTGTGGACTAGACGTCTAGAAAAAGCACAGTGAGCTTCTAAAAAGAGCTGCAGCTTCAGCTTCAGCTCGATAATTGGTAGAATTAAAAAATTCAGTTTCCTTACAATTACGAGATAACTGTGGCCATTCTTAATATTAGACATCTTTGTCTAGCATGGTTCAAATGAAGATCTGTCCTTTGAAAGATGTTCCAGAAAAAGTGGGTAATGGTATGTCAGTACTAGCTCTCATTATTTTAGTAGGAAAGCTAATAACTTGCTATTTATAAATATTGACATACAGCATATTTGAATTGCGCCTATAACACAAATATGTTAACATAGAATGCAATTGTACAATTCCTAATCCAGTTCTATAAAGTCAAACTTTATTCTATAAATTGTGTGTGTGTGTGGGGGGGGGAGAAATTATCTCTCACCTCAAAGAAAGGTAATTAATGGTGCAGTACTATGATTTCAAGAGAAATGGTTAGATTTCAAAGATAATTAAAACTTCAGTCATCTCTTCAGGTTGGTTCTGACAATGGTTTTGTTTGTTTTTTAAGCAAATATTGAGCAGAAATAATTTTCATATGCTGAAGTAATTACTTAGAGAAGAAATGCTAAACTAACTATACAACTGTATAATTTACATCATGTTATTGAGGTACTGAGGTTGTACTTTGTGTGCCTAGCCTGGCTGCATATACAAAACAATGGTTACACCTTTATAAAATTTTGCTTAAGGCACTCACATAACTGTGGCATAACATAGGTTGATGTAGTCAAAGTGGGAAGGGTTTGTTTCAGGTCTCTCTCTGTGTGTGTGTGTGTGTATATATATAAAGTGAAATTCCAAGCTAGAGAGAAATTTACTATGGCTTAATTCACACAAAAATTTCCGCATTTACACACCAATTCATGCACTTAGACACAGTAGAGAAAACATCTTTCCAGAAAATTGTACTGTGTATATAGAACTATTGTTTATTTATTCACTTTTTCCTCCTGTATGTGAATGGCTTACTCTGTTACATATCTCTGAGTACACATGAAATGGCATAGAGCTATTTTCCCACATGCAAAGTACATTGTCAGAGTCAAATTAATTAATAGGTAGCAGGTTTAAAAAGGACTAGGTAAATTCATAGAGGATAGGTCCATCCATGGCTATTAGCCAGGATAGGCAGGGATGGTGTCCCTAGCCTCTGTTTGCCAGAAGCTGGGAATGGGCGACAAGGAATGGATGATTCCTGTTCTGTTTATTTGCTCTGGGGCACCTGGTATTGGCCACTGTCAGAAGACAGGATATTGGGCTAGATGGACCTTTGGTCTGACCCAATATGGCTGTTCTTATGTTATTAAAATAGAAAATGCTAAATGTAGTTTGGGACACAGCTCTTTCAGGGGCTAGTCTAAGACTATGGACTGAATTTCCACAGGAACTAGGGGCAACCAGAAATCTCACCACCTACTGCATGGCATACATTGCTGACCTGCCTTCTCTAACATGGTATACACAGCAACATATATACATAAATGAAATATATATGTTTTAAAAACCTACCACAAGACTCCACTGCAAACATAATTCTTTCTCTGGGAAGAGTATGAGAGAGAGAACAAACATCATGTGATTGGTATTAGTCATGTACTACTGGAAGGGGCTTACATACTATGGTGAAGAGGGGTGGTATAAGAACCCATAGAGAATAGAATGGAGAGATCTTGCAGCATTTCTATAAAGATATACAGTTATTTTGAGCAGTGGTTCTGAAAGAGTGCTCTGGCATGGGGCAGGGGGTTGGGGCAAAGGGGGGTGAGGGCTCCAGGAAGGAGTTTGGGTAGGGGAATGGACTCTGGGCTGGGGTGTGGGAGAGGGTTCAGGATGTGGGTCCTGGTGGCACTTACCGCAACTCCCAGTCCCTAGACACATGATCAGCTAGGGAGGCTCCATGCGCTGCCCTCGTGCCCACAGGCACCACCCCCGCAGCTCCCATTGGTCATGATTCCCAGCCAATGGGAGCTATGAAGCTGGCCCGTGGGGCAGGGGCAGCGCATGCCACCTCCCTGGCCACCCATGTGTCTAGGGGCTGCAGGGACCTAACAACCCCTTCTGGCAGCCTCGCGGAGCAAGGGCAAGTGGGGAGTCTGTCTTAGTCCCGGGCGCCCGCTGTGCTGCCAACCTGACTTTTAATGGCTTGGTCAGCAGTGCTGACTGGAGCCACCAGGGTCCCTTTTCAACTGGGTGTTCCAGTCGTAAACCAGACGCCTGGCAAGCCTAGGCCAAATTGAGGCCCTAAGTGCTTTCACCTGGGATGGATAGACATTAATGCTTTAAAAGCAGTGTTAATGTGTGCTTGTATTTTGGGAAGTTGTACCCTACAGATCCTGTTTGGCTGCAGGTCTTGGGGAATTGCACATGCACAACCAGAGACCTGAATTTAAAGTCAAAGGAAGGACACCCACGGACTTCAGTGGGCATTGGATTGGGCTAGTTTCTGCCAATCTTACTTTAGATGAGTAGTACTTACTCATGTGAGTCATGTGTATTTTGTCAACAAATGGTTCCTGTTTAGGCTGTTTCACACTGACTATCTCCAAAAAAGTTTAGAATTAAAGTGCACATTTAAAATATTCAAAACATAATTTTAATGTGATACATTATTTTAGTACTAGGAATTAGCCAAGTCTGCTTTAAAATTGAATAAGGACAAGATCGTGATTTCCATATTTGTCTCTATGGACTGGATGGAAGGAGAGGAAAGTCCACTTCGTGGGCCTATATTTTTTCAGTGAGAAAGAGGTTGAGGCAAAATGGCATATAGCGAGGTAAAAGCTGTGCACCTTTTCCTCCTCACGTCAGAGTGTCTCCCTCCTGCAGAATTCCAAAGTCCTCTAGAAAGAGGCTCGCTCTTACAGATCTCACATGGAAGGAAGGCTGCTGATGATTACTAGCCAAATATTTTCACATTATGGAATTTCTTTTTTCTCTTTTTCTTTTAAAAAAGTAATCTGAAATTTCATTAGAAAACACTGCACTAAGAGAACTTGGATTTTTTTAAGGTTTCTCATTCAACTTTAGCTCTGCAAATTTTTGTGTATGCATTATTAAACCAGGATTTATTTACATGATCACATATTCTTTAAAGTAATACAACGCATCATAAATTGTTCTACATGTTAGGTACACATCTGTAGCATCTTGTAAAACTGTGCACTACTATGTATATGCCAAACAATCCATAAATCATTTATCTGAAAATCAGAAAGTAAACTAATCTTATAAAATGACAGGTTTCAGAGTAGCAGTCGTGGTTAGTTTGCATCTTATAAAATCATACTACACAATAAATGCAACTGCACTACATTATAATAAAATCTTGCTGGCATATCAATGCTACCTACAGATTCAGCTACGTTAGCTTCATAGGCAATTGCCTCATCTCCTGAATTGCAGCTGAGGAATGCAGTCCTGGTTAAGAAAATGGATAATACATGGCTGCTGATAAATTATTAAAATACATACTTAAAAGTCTAAGTCAATTAAAAGTCTAAGTCAATACAAACATACTGGTCCATTGACAGTGAAAATAGTATAAATATTCAAGAAAGAAATATGAGAAAATGCTGTATCCATTTATCTCAAGGAGGATTAAAAATGGAAAATTATAATGGTTATTTGAGAAATAATGTGATAAGGTAAACAGCAACTGCATTAGAATGCATATGCAAAAGAGGACAGAGTCAACCTGGTGTGGGATTCACCCTTAATATTGCTATTTCCTGACTTTTGAGTGCTTAACTGTGCCATCTCAACATTCTCTTAAGATAGGTTTGTTATTATGGAATATATTGTGGTGTTGGTAGAGGAGTTATTTTCAACAATTAAAAGTGGTTTTCATGCTATAAATTAGCTTAATAAAACAGCTTACTTTTTTGTCAAGATAAAACATTTGAATTAAGTGTTAAAACTCATGGTCCTGCAAATTTTGATAGTCAGACATTTTGAACTTGTGCATGTCTTTCCTAACTTTTGAAGCTTATGGCACTCATTTTTGAAAAAGAACATTACTATCTCCAAGAGATAAGCACCAGGTGTATTGTATTTTAAAATGTTACAATAAAGAAATTTTGTTTTGAATGCATAAATTGTGTGGACAGTGGAGAAAATCTATGTACAGTGATAATGCTATGAATGTTAATATTTTAGACTGCATTATATTCATGGCTGCTGCACACTTTGGTCTATTTATATTGTGCCTAACAATAGTTTTACATTTTCAGATAAGAGCAAAGAACATCTAGCTTAGAATATTTGTTTTAGTATTGTGTATTAATTACATACATAAATTGTGAAAGAGCAGAAAATTTAATCTGTATTTGTGTCAGTGTATAGTTGATTTAAAGTACCATGCAGCTGTTCTAAATTATATCTGTATTCTGCCTTAATTTTAAATACATCTGTACAATTTATGTTTCTGCACATAATTGTAATACGTACTGAAATATTAAAACAGTTTTAGTGTGTTTGTATAACAATCTAACAACCCAAAGGTAATCTTTCAGGGAATTACGGGGGATTAACCTTCAGTGCTACACCAATTATCAGATGGAGTCCCATAGTTAAACAACCTCATATCAGAATGCAAATGCCTTTATTGAAGTTTCGTTGTGCCATTTTAGTGAATTTTTAAAAGCCTTTGAAATTTAAATATTTTAAATGCAGCAGGTTTCCTTTCCCCTAGACTGGTGTAAATAGAAAAGAGCTACTGAAGTCAAGGGAGCAATACCAATAGAAAACTGCTGTAAGGTTAGAATTGAGCCCCACAGGTTTGTGCATTACTCATGAATTACACCCCCAGGGCCAGATTCTGGTGTCACTTACATTAGCACTAGTTTACAAACACAGTTGTACCACAATAACCAAATGTGTGAATCATAGCTTATTTAGTTATTTCAGTGCAAGTCTATGTGTGGCGCCTCTTATTTTGGAATAATAATGAATAAGGTTGGTAATGGTCTTATGAGGTAACTCATTAAATTTAATTGGTGCAGGTTTGTGCGTAGACTACTCCTGGGAGAATTCTGTGCCAAAATTAAAAATTATGCATACAATATTTTAAAATTCTGCATATTTTGTTTGTCAAAATAACACAATAACACAATGCCAGTTTCAACTATTTTGGTAATTTATTTCAAAATACCAGTCAGCAAATATGTGTATAACAATACAGACAACAAAAAAGATTCAGAAAATGTTTTTTGATAAGTAGATTCCTTACTAGGCATATTAATACAGAACTTTGAGTAATAATTCATTTAAACTACAATACAGAAATGAATTTCCCGTATCCCTCAGAAGCCGTGCAAAGGCTTAGGGAAGTCAGGGGCAATGGAAGAGCTGAGGGAGAGGGAAGTAATTGCTAGGAAGGAGCCTGTGAGTGAATCTGGAGGGTTGTTGGATGTGGGTGAGAGAAGCATGGAATGGTTTTTTTGGGGTGTGTGTGGAGGGATTGTTAGGGAGTTGGGGAGCCTCCCCCATGCAACGCCTGGCTGACCCCTAGCCTCCCCCATTCAGTCTGGCACGTCTGCCCCTGTCTCCATGTGTCCCCGCACCCCCGCTCAACCATCCTCCTCCCCCTGTCACCATGAGGCCCTGCATCCCTCTCCCCATTCTCATATGTCCCTGGAGCCCTATGTGTCACTACACCCCCTCCCGCCTGTCCCTGTGTGTCCCTGAACCCCCACTCAGCCACCCCGCTTCCTCCATCCCAATGTGTCTCTGCACCCCATTCAAACACCCCTCTTCCCTAGTCTCTGTACCCCCGCTCTGCCACCCCTACTCCCATTGAGCCCCAGCTCAATGCTGTAACCTCACTTGCATGTGTGTCCCTGCCCTAGTCTATCCCCTCACTAGGCCTTCTGAACCCAGGTCTATGTGACCGCCCCCCAGTAGCCCCGTGTGCCCAGCTCTGTCCATCCCTCCTGTATCCTGTGTCTCCTCACCTGGCCCTGCAGGCAGGATACTGCTTTGGCCCATGAACCTGCTTCCCTGGTGGGCAAAAGGTATAACTGCAGCGCCTCCGGCAGAATCAATTTTCTGCAGAGAAAAAAATCTGCACATGTGCAGTGGCGCAGAATTCTCCAGGAGTAGTAGACCAGCTGTTAGCATAAATCAAGGGTAACTTTGTTGCAATAAAAGGCGTTATACCAGTGTAAAACCAGAAAGAGATCAGAATAAAGCCCTTTGGGTCTTCTTTCCAAATGAAAGCCCAGTATCTGCATGCAAAATAATGCATATGCACAAGTGACAACATGGATAATTGTGATTGTGCTTTTAAACGGGGAAAATTTACACACACCATAAGTGCTTAGGTAGCCACTTGCATGTGAATTTACTTGATGTGTGCACAAATATAGGTGCACGTTGCCAGTCACATTTTTTGAACATAGACTTTGGTCATAGACAAACCCCTGGCTGGGATGATTTAGTTGGGGTTGGTCCTGCTTTGAGCAGCGGGTAGGACTAGATGACTTCCTGAGGTCTCTTCCAACCCTGAGATTCTATGATTCTACGTCTCTATTTTTTAAAAAAATGTTTGCTTAATGGTCACACTCTGCTCTTGGTTGTACATGTAGCCTTACATCTGATCTTTCCTGTGCCTCTGGATATGGATGTGCTTGGCTGTAAGCCATTGGGATTCATGTCCAACTGAGGGCAGAGTCTGGCTTTAAATTATCTCTGTGTCTCTTGATCAGCATTTAAATAGATTTAAGAATGGCAAACTGATATATCTGACCAATGATTGGTGAACTGGTAAATAGTAATAAGGATAGGTAATTTATATTGGTTTTCTCAGTACCCAGTGTAATCAAACAAGTGTGATGCTGTGACTAAAGGGCTTAAGGGAATTCTTGGAATACTGAATAGAAGAAAGTAGATAGATGATGTTACTCTGTACATGGTAGTAGTGGGATTGCCACAGAAATGTTGTAACCAGGTTTGATGTTCACACTTGAAAATGATGTTGATATAGAGTGTTCATAAGAGGACTACAAGAACAATTCAAGATCTAGAAAATATATCTTACAATGAGAGGTCTAAGGTGGTCAATCTATTTAATTTCCTGGAGAGAAAGTTAAGAGGTGACTTGATCATAGTCTAATACTCACCAGGGGAGAAGATATCTGATGCTGCAGGGCTCTTAATCTAGCAAAGACATAACAAGATTCAATGGCTGGAAGCAAAGCTATAAAATTCAATGTTTTTAAACAGTGATGGCAATTAACCTTTAGAATAGTTTACCAGCTAATGTGTTAGATCCTCCATCACCTTGGAGTCTTTTAATTTAGTTTGGATAGCTTTCAAAAAGATATGCTCTAGTTCAACCACAAGTTATTGTGCTGGATGGAAGTAATCACTGAGTGAAGTTCTGTGGCCTGTGTTATGCAGCATGGCAGATTTTATTATCATAATGGTCCCTTCTAGCCTCAAAATCTATTAATGGAATTAATGTTATAGGAACTATACAGATATCAAAAGAAAAAAATAGATCCCTAAAATTGTTTAATTTAAAAATGATCTCCTTTTACATGTATCCACTAGTCTAGCTATGTATGCAAGTGAAATACATCTCAAAAAGCACAGTGAAGAAAGAATTAAAAATCCTGGTATATAAATGATTCTTGTTAATGACAGAAATAAAATGATGTTATCCCCTTTTCCCTGTTTCACTTCATTACTTTTTTACCACTATTACCCTTGGCTTGATCACTCTGCAGTAGTTACACAAGGTATGTCACAGTTTTCATGAGGATTACGAGCACTGATATCATCGTGTATATCTGAAAAACCTTGAGGTAATGGCACTTTGCTCAATAAGGAAAATCTGATAGTTTTTAAAGCTGTTATAAAATTATGTAGAACCTTTAGTAGGATTATGCATACTGTTTGAGCACTGAGATAATTGCAACACTGAAATTATTGCAAAATGAGTCATGTGTTAATTTAGTTTAAGCATACACCAGAGTTCACCAAACAATGTCATATTGACATATATCATCTAGCACAGGGGTCGGCAGCCTTTCAGAAGAGGTGTGCCGAATCTTCATTTATTCACTCTGATTTAAGGTTTCACGTGCCAGTAATACATTTTCATGTTTTTAGAAGGTCTCTTTCTATAAGTCTATAATACATAACTAAACTATTGTTGTAAGTAAAGTAAATAAGGTTTTAAAAATGTTTTAGAAGCTTCATTTAAAAGTAAATTAAAATGCAGAGCCCCCCGGACTGGTGGCCAGGATCTGGGCAGTGTGAGCGCCACTGAAAATCAGCTCGTGTGCCGCCTTTGGCATGCATGCCATAGGTTGCCTACCCTGATCTAGCATTACATTTAAATATGGTGGATGAATTTTTGCATGAACCTACAAATCCATACAAGAGGTGTAAGTCAGTGCAGAATTTGTCTGATTCCCTGACGTCTTGTAGTTCCATTTTAAACACATGGGTCCAGATTCTCTCCGGCTTTGAAATTTGTTCAGTGCAGGTGTGTGGTTATGGTTTCCTGAGTCTCTGGGCCAATCTGCCCCTAAATAGTACCAGCTGACAATGCCCCCCCCCCAAAAGAACGGTCTGCCAATTGGGGGTTGCTAGAGCATGGCACACTCTGGCCATGCCTCATCCCAACCCCAGCATGCTTTTACATGCCTGCCTCCCTGCCCCAATATGATTCATGTGGTCTGTTGGATGGGGAGTCGGGTATAAGAACTGGCTATGCCAGCTCTATGCTTGCTGTGAACTTCACCCCACCAGCATCTCCAGCTGGGTCAATCTAGGGGCTTTGTTTCCTTTGTGCTACAAGACAGATGCAAAAGAATTCTCTGGACCATGATAAATAAGTGATCCTATTGGTATCAGGATCATGAGAACCATTTTTTTGTGCCGCAGACCTTGCAGTCTGTGATTCTTTGACATACACACGCAACATAGGAAAAATACAAGGAATATCTTCCCCTCCCTCAGCTGACATTCTATTTTGTTCTGACTTTTCAGATAAGCACAGTAATGAAACAATCAATTCCTCAATTTTCTGGTGTCAATGGTCTTTTGTTTCCATCTGAATTAAACAAAAGAGTAAAAAAGGAGACTGTACAAACCAAACTACACTGCCTGCAGTAGGCTGAGTGATGTTCCAATAACTTGGACTGATGTGGTAGATAAAAATCATTTTATCATCACTGATACCAGAGGAGACAAAAGAAGAGAGAAAAAGGTGATTGCTGAACAGCAGCTTCTCCAGCTTTATAAAGTATGACTCAAATCTGCAGTCCTTATTCATGCAACATTCCCTTTGGGGAGTCAATAGGGAATTTGCCTGGATGAGGACCAAGGTAGGACTTTGGAACTTGATCCCTTAAGTTTTCATGGATTTCTCTCTTTGTATCTTCCTGTACCAAACTCAATAGAAACATGTCTCTGCGTGCTACCTCCTCTTCAAACTCAAGGAGTGTCGCTAGCTCTGTAGAGCAAAGAGGTTTCTTGCCCTTCTCCCACTTCTGCACCACCAGAGGGAAAAAGGCATAATCTAGACCTAAATTAACATTAAACCACCAGTAGAATAACTAACCAGCTATTGCTAAAATTATGCCCCAAAATCATGGACATACCAAAAGGGCTCAGCAGCATCATTCTCTGGGGGTGGAGGGCAAAGAAGGAGATTTAGAGGAGTTTAGAAATCTAGAATTCTGAATGAATTATTGCAGCTGATATTTACGTCACATTTGTTTAAAATGAATGATTATGCTCTGATCTGTCTGTGGAAAAATCTAACACTAAGATTATGCAGCACAATCCCCTATAAGAAGACTGGAGGACATCATCTGAAATATGACAATAAAGTTTCAGACATAACTAATATGGTTTGAGGTTTTGGCCTTGACATAAATTCAGTGAAAGAGAATGGATCTGCCATGGTAGAAATAATAGCAGACTGTGGTGTGGTTATCTGTGGTACATGAAATCTTTTTCTCCTTATCACCCCCCCTTTCATCTCCCTTCCCTTCCCTTCCCCTTGTCTTGCAGCCACTGTTCTGAACAAAATCATATATCAAATTATAAGGTCATTTAAATATATGCCACTATGGATGGAGAAAAGCTCCCTATATTTCTACACTAAAATCAAACAAACAATGCTCAAATAAAGGGAAATTATCTTAGCGAATCCCTGCTCTATTTTTAAATTAAAGCCTCAGGTCCAGATCCTCAAAGGTATTTAGTATCTTTGACGATCTGGGCCTCATTGACTTCAGGGCTGAATCAGTCTCTTTCCTTTCCTCTCCTTCCTGTGGGTCTTGCATGCTACTGTTGAAGCACTGAAGAGTTTCCCATTTAATATTGATCCTGTGCCTTACATCACAGAGGGCATGAGTTACAGCCCCCACACTTCTGGCTGAGACCTGAATAGCAAACCCTTTACAAAACCACTTGTTAGCCAATTGGGGGCCTGACTTCTGAGTGACATGAGGCATTCCTAACTCTCAGAAAATGAGTGTTCTGCCTCCACTGAGATGTCAGTTAGCTCCTGCCAGTTTATAAAGTCAGAGATTTGGATACCTTTGTTAAAATGACAACAGCCCTTTTCCCAGGTTGCAATCATTTTCAAAGGCTACTATAGTACCTATCATACAGCCCTATTTTTGCTCAGGCTGGCAACACTCATTGTAATCTCAGGAGTTTTAACCTGGATAAGGACCAGAATTGCCAAGGTATTACTTTTTTTCTCTTCAGTTTTTCACAATAATGCCAATATTTAGGGGTTCTAGATAAGAATTTCCAGGTCTCCTCTAAACACTTCAACTTCCTCAGCCATCACACCCTTCCAACGAATGAGTTTCAAAATGAGCAACAAGTATAGGGCTAGATTGTATCTGGCTCATGTGCTGGTGCTCAGGGTATGTGTGTGCTGACTTGTCACCCTTGCACTTTCCAAGGATAGACCTAACTGCAATCTCTATATTCAGGGGAGTACAGGGACCTTCCTATTAAGCCACCTCAACAATGATGGCATGAGTCAGGGCCTTGATCCCACCATCTCTATTCCTACAAGGAGAAATGGCTGAGCACCGAGAAGGGGAGCATAGTGAATCATCCTCAATTTTTCCTGAAAGGATAGTGCAGTGTATATATCTGGGATGTGCCTAAAAGAAGAATCTCTTACAGTGGATGAGAAGCTGGATATGAGTCAACAGTGTGCCCTTGTTGCCAAGAAGGCTAACGGCATTTTGGGCTGTATAAGTATGAGCATTCCAGCAGATCGAGGGACGTGATCATTCCCCTCTATTCGACATTGGTGAGGCCTCATCTGGAGTACTGTGTCCAGTTTTGGGCTCCACACTACAAGAAGGATGTGGAAAAATTGGAAAGAGTCCAGTGGAAGGAACAAAAATTATTAGGGGGCTGAAGCACATGACTTATGAGGAGAGGCTGAGGGAACTGGGATTGTTTAGTCTGCAGAAGAGAAGAATGAGGGGGGATTTGATAGCTGCTTTCAACTACCTGAAAGTGGGTTCCAAAGAGGATGGATCTAGACTGTTCTCAGTGGTATCAGAACAAGGAGTAATGGTCTCAAGTTGCAGTGGGGGAGGTTTAGATTGGAAATTAGGAAACTATTTCACTAGGAGGGTGGTGAAGCACTGGAATGGGTTACCTAGGGAGGTGGTGGAATCTCCTTCCTTAGAGGTTTTTAAGGTCAGGCTTGACAAAGATCTGGCTGGGATGATTTAGTTGGGGATTGGTCCTGCTTTGAGCAGGGGGTTGGACTAGATGACCTCCTGAGGTCCCTTCCATCCCTGATATTCTATGATTCTATGATTCTATGAGAGCTCATTCAGACTCTGCTTACATAACTAACTTAAATATTGTATTTGATTTCATATGATTTGATTAAGATTGCTTACTTTACCCACTTATAAACTCTTTACGGCATTATTAATAATTTGACAATGTCCCAGGGTGCTCTATTCACCACTGGAGGGACTCCTTCTGGCCACATCTGGGCAGTATTTGGTTTACAATGGTGACAGTGGTGCTGCCATTGAGCCAGGCCCATGCTCAGAAGGGGCCCCAGTCTGTTCTGCTTGCACTGTGTCCTGAGACCCTGCCAGCCCGCTGGCTCCCTCCCGCCCATCATTTCCTCCTCTTGGCCTGCCCACCAGTCTCAAAATGATAAATTTCTGCAACAAATACATTACTATGCCAGATATGGCCAACTGTCCTTCTGTTTTGGTGTTTCATATGTGACAATGGCCATATGTAGTGTAATGCCCTCATAATGATCAATGCAATATCAAGCTTATGGGTAAGTTCTTTGTAACCTCAGACAGTTAGTAATTGGTTTATGTCCTGAAGAATAGTCATTGATGCCTCTTATAGTCAGAAAACAATTCTTTTTGTCATCTGCAGAAAATTTCAACTTTTTGGTGAAAAATAATAATAATGAAAAAATCAAAACCCAACCATTGTCAGCCTAAATCCAAAATTTGTGATTTGGAACTGCTGCCTTGGGGCCTCATGGGAACTGTAGTTCAGGTACCTCATACTGCATTCCTCCTCCATGGGCTGGGCTGCCTGGCTGGCTACATTTCCCACGATGCACATGCTCTCACCTCTTGCTGAGCCATTGTGGTGCATCATGAAAGACCCTTGCCAAACTACAGTTTCCATGAGGCACCTGATCCACAACTCCCTTGATGTGCCATGGAAGTATTTCCAAATTGAAATATTCTGCTTTTTGGACAAAAATATCTTTTTTTGTGTGTGGAAAGCAGAAACTTCTTGTGAAAAAATGTGCTTTATCAAATACCCAATATTCCACTGAAAAATAATTTTGATGGAAATTTTCAACTATCCCTAGTCTCTAATATATTTCCATGATGATGTTCTGATTTCATATAAATATGTCATTCTTTTTTAAAAACTTACTAAGGTCTTTATCGAAATAACTTGTGGTAATGAGTTTTATAGGTTAATAATGTATCATGTAAAGTACTATTTCACTTCATCAATTTTAAATTTATTGCTTTTTAATTTATGTGCCTCCTTGTTCTTACATTATGGAAATAACTATGTTTGCTACTTATAATACTTCACTCTTGAGTTCTCTTATTTATCTCATCTCTAAATTAATCTTTTTAATCTTTCCATGCCTTTAGTCATTTTTGTTGTTTTCCACTGAAAAGTCCATTTCTGCTATAACTTTGCTAAAATGAGGTTACCAAAACTGAACACAATATTCAATTGAGAGTTTGTCACTGATTTATATAATAGCAATATAATTTTCAGAATTATTCTCAATTCTTTTCTTAATAAACCTTTTTTGGCCACTCCCTTGCTCTGAGCAGAGGTTTTCAAAATTTGTCTAGGCCTCTTTCTTGAGTGTTTTTAATTAATTTAGAACTCACCAATGCAGTTCACATTTATTCCTTTAACGTGCATTACTTTGCCGTTGTCCACACTGAACTTCTTCTGCTACAGCATTGTCAAATTGTCTAGCCTTGTCAGGTACCTTCCGAAGTTTCTCACATCTTCCCTTCATTACACTAACCTACATAACCCCCCAATCCTACAAACACTTAAGCAGGTCTGTAAGTTTACTTATGTGAGCTGTCCCAATGCAGTGACTGCATGTTGCACACACAGTACATTGGGTAGAGTGCCTGAGGCCCAGTAAACCAGATCTTCAGCTGGTGTGAAATGGCATAGTTCCAATGACTTTACTGAAGCTATACTGATTTATAACTGAGAATCTGGCCTGATGCTTTGAGGAGCTTCCACTGGGAAGTCTGCCTGTACTGTAATACAACAGCCAAGTCTTTTCTGATTGACCTCTGTACAACATTGACATAAGCTCTCTGCCACTGCTACCATTTTTTCTATATAAATATACTGACAACAAGCATGTATTTCCCCAAGATGAAGAAAATCCCTCCAAATAGTTTTACACTGTATTATGTGTTCTAAATTTGTTCTGCTAACTTTTTTTCCAATGGAGATTAAAAGTCTGCTTTTATATATTTGTCTGAAAATTGACACATTTTTGTCATAGTGAGGACATTGCTATTATTTCATAATATATGCTCGCTATTAATCAGCATCTGCTTTTATTTCCTAAGACCAACAAATAATCTTTGCATTTGTCTTCATTTATCTTTGACCTGACTTTAAATGACCAGATGCAATAGTTTATCTTTAGGGAAAACTATTTAATTTGCCTAAAAAAACCCTTCCGTCTCAATTACAATATTCTTGGCAATGAAATAAGTGATAAGGATGCTATTTTTCTTATCATATCTATTAATCTTTAACATTGGAAGTTACTGAAGGAAGAGAAGTAGAACAATTCCAAACTGATATAAAAGATACCAGTAAAATTGCAGAGATCAAACTTCCAGAGAAAGAGAAATTGGAATTTGTTGTGTATTTGGTTGTCATAGTAATAGAATCTTGTGTTGCTATGGCAACTGAGTCGGATTATTAGGGGATAGCCCAGCCTGTTTGACTGGCTGTTGGTTAGTTCTGTGGTAGCAATAAATGGCTGCTCCAAGGTTTACAGCTCTCTGTGTCTCCAGTGATTTCTTCCTAAAGTTGCTGCCCCCAAGGATATAACAGAATTTCACTCATTTGTGAGGATCACTTTGGCCCTATGAAGGTCTGGATTGTTTCACTGGACAGTTGGTCAAATTATGTGATTTTCATTAAGAGCTCTGTTACATTCTGTTCTATTAAACTGGGAACAAGCTGATTATAGTTGGTGTCTAAAACATTATGTAGTTGGTATGCATCTGTGTATTGTACCTGGTCATGACTAGCCCTCACTGCATCTAACAAGGTTTTTAGTGAATAGTTAATTATAGTACCAGATTTGGCATCTAAGAGCTCTGTGATTGGATTAACATGGCAGTTAAGTTCTGTTAAATTGTTATAAGCAAATGGCAAACTGCTACTATCTGAAAGGTTGTCCTTTCTTGGACTTGTGTTCAGAAGGGTTTCCATGTAGAATTTCCTCTTTCTTCTTTTGGTACAGAATAATATTTTTAGAAATGTTCGGTTTTGGTCTAACTTTGCTCCTATTTATGTCAATGGTAAAACTCCCACTGACTTCAGTGAAAATACAGTTATGCCAATACCAAGTGCTTTTGAAAATCCCAAACATACTCTATATTGTCTTGTTTTAGCCTTACTGATCAGCAACAAAAATGTATGGTTGAAACAAAGTGTGAATATATGATCGGGCTACATAATATATTCCCTCCTTAAAAATTCAGTTGCATAAATATATCCTTTAGAACTGCAGCTAGGCCCAGAGCTAGGATTTGTGAATAGCCACTGTAAGTACAAAGAGAAAACTGTTGTCTGCCACAGATACATCACAGTAGTTGACACTTCACATGAATCTATGTTGTATCAATTTTTCACTGCAAGCTGAGTGCTATAGAAATGTGCCCTGCTGGACTTGTCAAAGACACTAGATACTCAGCTGAAAAACAAACAAAAAACCTTCTTCCAAACCTGTAGCTGGGCAGGCACCTTTGTCATGTCCTGACAAATGAGGACTTCGCCACAATGACTGATACATTTGTGACCTTAAAGCTGTATTATTACACTCTGGTACAGGGGTCAGCAACCTTTCAGAAGTGGTGTGCCGAGTCTTCATTTATTCACGCTAATTTAAAGTTTTGCATGCCAGTAATACATTTTAACGTTTTTAGAAGGTCTCTTTCTATAAGTCTATAATATAAAACTAAACTACTGTTGTATGTAAAGTAAATAAGGTTTTTAAAATGTTTAAGAAGCTTCATTTAAAATTAAATTAAAATGCAGAGCCCCCCAGACTGGTGGCCAGGACCCGGGCATTGTGAGTGCCACTGAAAATCAGCTGGCATGCCGCCTTTGGCACCTGTGCCATAGGTTGCCTACCCCTGCTCTGGTTGTTCCCTCTCAAGCCGACATGGTGGATACACAGAAGTTGCAGTTGTTCTCTAATTCCATGGCTTTCCCAGAGGCACAGGGTCACCTGTGTAAAGGTCCTTTACCAATTTCAGCTCTCTGGTGGTGTGGCTCCATTGCAGCTATTCTGATAAAGACTCTCCAGCCGAGGCTGCGTTACTTTTTTGTGGATTCTCTGTTATTTGCTGTGCTATTTGCTGTTGTGAATATATTATCGTCCCATCTGTTTCTCCTCCAGACATGAATCCCTGACCCTTTTGGTTTCCCTGTACATCTAGGGGTAGGAGGGATGGTGCAATGGAAATGACTAGCTTCCTTTCCACACAGATATCCCTGGGGGATATCTACCAGAGAACATGACCTGCTGTGTGCAGATCCTGAAGGAACACTGTTCCTAGGGTTTGTAAAAACAAACACAAATAATCAAAACTAACAAGCCAAACAAATAAAATCCCCTTCAACTGTGCTGGACAGAACCAAGCAAAGAAACTGTGACTGGATTACTTGTTAGGTTTCTATAATTTGGTACAGTGCTCAGACACTCCATTTCAGCAAGTGCTCAGACACTCCATTTCAGAAAGCAATATTTAAGGTCTAAGGGGTTATTTTATTTTATTTTTTAAAAGAGGTTGGAACTCTAAAATGTGACAATTTTGGTAGGGTTTAATTCAAGGCACATTCTAAACAATGTGACTTTATTTCTTTTATTATTTATTAATTATTATGATCTATACTGCAGTCATGTCTAAGAGCCTTAGTCATGGACCAGGACTCTGTTGTGCTAGGTGTTGCACAAACACAGAATAAAAAGGTGGTCCTTTCCCCAAAGAGTTTATCGCCTTCCTAAATCTTTGGTGGTGCTTGCACAGGCTAGAATACTGCAGGATAGACAGATTGGAATGGTGTGGCAGCACAAGCATCATTTCATACTTGAGTAGTTAATTTTATGTTCTTCAGTGAATGCAATCAAGGTTATTTATGAGTGTATGAGAGCTAGATGAATATTTTGCAATAATTATGTCAGGGGCTTAGTGGTTGAGTCAGAAAGATGTGACAAAGACATGTTTTGGATGGCAAATTCTTTGAAATATTCTTAAGAGAAAACTCAAAATGAGAAATGAATGAGAAAAGATATCAGGTTACTGACATTTAAATAAACACACTTTCTGCTTCCAGTTTATTTCAATAATAGTATGCTCTTCTTTTCACTTTAGTTATACTGTGACCTTTTACTATCCATTCAGGCTACTTCAAAATAAAATTTGCTTGCATCAACAAATAGTGACTGATTGGAGTCTTTTTAGTTAAAGTCTTTACATAGTCTCAATGACTATGTTGATAGTAAAGGTGTTTTCATAGGGCTCAGTACAGTTCATCTTATTTAAATACATGGAGGTAGATTCATAGACTTTAAGGTCAGAAGGGACTATTGTGATCATCTGGTCTGACCTCCTGCACAGTGTAGGCCCCAGAACCTCACCCACTCACCCCTGAAATAGATACCTAACTTCTGGCTGAGTTACTGAAGTCCTCAAATCATGGTTTAAAGACTTCAAGTTACAGAGAATTCACCATTTACACTAGTTTGAATCTGCAAGTGACCCGGGCCCCATGCTGCAGAGGAAGGTGAAAACCCACCAAGGTCTCTGCCAATCTGCCCCAAGGCAATTTTTCCTTCACAACGCCAAATATGGCAATCAGTTAAACTCTGAGCATGTGGGCAAGACCTTCCAGGCAGATACCTAAGAAAGAATTCTCTGTAGTAAGTCAGAGCCTCCCCATCTAGTGTCCCATCTCAGGCCACTGAGGATTTTTGCTATTGGTAGTTGCTGATGGGCCACACACCATTGTAGGCAGTCCTATCATACCATCCCCTCCATAAACTTATCAAACTCAGTTTTGAAGCCAGTTAGGTTTTCTGCTCCCACTGCTCCCCTTGGAAGGCTGTTCCAGAACTTCACTCCTCTGATGGTTAGAAACCTTCACCTATTTTCAAGTCTAAACTTGTTGATGGTCAGTTTATATCCATTTGTTCTTGTGTCCACATGGGTGCTTAACTTAAATAACTCCTCTGCCTCCCTGGTATTTAGCCCTCTGATGTATTTATAGAGAGCAATCATATCTCCCCTCAGCATTCTTTTGGTTAGACTAGACTCTTTGAGTCTCCTCTCATAAGGTAGATTTTCCATTCCTCTGATCATCCTAGTAGCCCTTCTCTGCACTTGTTCCAGTTTGAATTCATCTTTCTTAAATATGGGAGACCAGAACTGCACACAGTATTCCAGATGAGGTCTCCTCAGGCCTTGTATAATGGTACTAACATTTCCCTTTCTCTACTGGAAATACCTTGCCTGATGCATCCTAGGACTGCACTAGCCTTCTTCATGGTCATATCACATTGATGGCTAATAGTCATCATGTGATCAACCAGTACACCCAGGTCTTTCTCTTCCTCTGTCACTTCCAACTGATAAATCCCCAGTTTATAGCAACATTCTTGTTAATCCCTAAATGTATGACCTTGCACTTGGCACTATTTCATCCCATTTCTATTAGTCCAGTTTACAAGGTCATCCAGATCTTCTTGTATGATATTCTGGTCCTCCACGGTATTGGCAATACCTCCCAACTGATATAATGTGCTTGGACTCTCAGAAAGCCATTGACAAGGTCCCATGCCAAAGGCTCTTAAGGAAAGTAAGCAGGCAGAGGATAAGAGGAAAGGTACTTTAATTAATCAGTAAATGGTTAAAAGATAGGAAGCAAAGGGTAGGAATAAAGGCCAGTTTTCACAGTGGAAAGACGTAAATTGTGGGTTCCCTCAAGAATCTGTACTGGGGCATGTGTTGTTAAACAAATGCAGTGTGCAGTGGCAGTCAAAAAAGCAAACAGGATATTAGGAATCATTAAAAAAGGGATAGAGAATAAGACGGAGAATATCTTATTGCCCTTATATAAATCCATGGTATGCCCACATCTTGAATACTGTGTGCAGTGCTGGTTGCTCTGTCTCTAAAAAGATATACTGGCATTAGAAAGGGTTCAGAGAAGGATCACTTATGTTCTTATATTCATAAATGATCTGGAAAGTGGGGGGCAAACAATGAGGTAGAAAAATTTGTAGGTGACACAAAATTACTCAAGACAGTTAAGTTGAAAGCGGACTGTGATGCTTTACAAAGGGATCCCACTAAATTAGGTGAATGGTTTGGCAGATGAAATTCAATGTTATAAGTACAAAGTAATGCACTTTGAAAAAAATAATCCGAAACTACACATACAAAATGATGGGGTCTAAATTAGCTGTTGCCACTCAAGAAAGATATTGGAGTCATCGTAGGTAGTTCTCTGAAAACATCAACTCAGTTTTCAGTGGCAGTCAAGAAAGCTATCAGAATGTTTGGAAACATTAGGCAATAGATAGATAGCAAGAGAAAATATCATAGTGCCACTATATAAATCCATGGTATGCCCACATCTTGAATACTGTGTGCAGTGCTGGTTGCTCTGTCTCTAAAAAGATATATTCGAATTGGAAAACGTACAGAGAAGGGCAACAAACAGTGATTATGGGTATGGAACAGCCTCCATACGAGGAGAGATTATAAAGACTGGGACTGTTCAGCTCAGAAAAGACTAAGGAGGGTTATGATATAGGTCTATAAAATCACGAATGGTGTGGAGAAAGTGAAAAGGTAAGTGTTATTTACCCCTTCACATAACACTAGAACCCGGGGTCGCTCAATAAAATTAATGGGTGTCGCAATTAAAATAAACATAGGAAGTACTTTTACACAAAATGCAGTCAGTCTGTGGAAATTTTTGCCAGGAGATGTTGTGAAGGGCAAAAGTATAACTGGATTCAAACAAGAATTAGATAAGTTCATGGAGGATAGGTGCATCAATGGTTATTAGCCAAAATGGTCAGAGATGCAACCCCATGCTCTGGGTGTCCCTAAACCTCTGATTGCCAGAAGCTGGGACTGAAAGGGGATGGATCACTCAATAATTGCCCTGTTGTGTTATTCCCTCTGAAGCATCTGGCACTGGCCACTGTTGGAAGAAAGGATACTGGGCTAGATGAACCCTTGGTCTGACACAGTATGGCCGTTCTTATGTTCTTACGTAATAGTTGCCAACAAACATGCTGATTTGCATGACCATTACATGAAAATTGATCTTTCTTTAGGAAAATAACCAAAAAAGTACAAATGTAATAAAGTTGCTGATTTAAATCATGATTAAAATCAGTTATTTAAATGAATCCATCCTTCCATGAATCCATGAATACTGTGGAGATATCACCTGCTCTCTGTAATGATGAATAAACTCTTGAGGGTTGTTAGGAGACATGGCATCCGTACTTTTATAAATTGAATCCGCATTCAGCTCATAGTGTTGCCAACTCTAGTGCTTTTATTTTGAGTTTCATTATATTTGTTGCTTTTCTTAAAGATCCAGTTCTTGGATCCATGGGGGCATGTGAGAGCCTCAGCTTTCATTTAAAAAGTAAGTAATTCTATATTGATATGTTTGCAAAGGAAATCTTGCAGACATGACCCAAGTGTGCCCTAAAGGTCCAAAACACAGAGGCAAATAAAAAAAGAACCTAAATGTCGTTTTTCAAATATCATGATTTTTAAGTCGATCTCTTGATTTTTGAATCTTTGGGATTGGCAATATTGGTTCAATATGATTCCTGGAAACATCTAGTGCAAAATCCTGCCACATTGAGGTCAATGGGAATTTTGCCACTTACTTCAATGGGGCCAGAATTTCACCCCTAGTTCATGTGAGTCATGTTCAGAGGCTTAATATAGCAATTAGTACAGTCAGTACAGTACTATTTCCTTTACGTATTTACTCCCTTTTCAAAAGCTTAACATCTATTCTTGTTTACCTTCCCTTCTGTGCAGCCTGGGGGTGCATTTTAATTATCCCTAAGGACACAGTTGGCCAGGCTGGTTCATGTAACTGTACTTTGCACCTGCCTGGGACATTGGGCTGATTCTGGCCCAGTGATTGAAATCTGGCTGCACAGTTAGAACGAAACAATTACAGATATACTAACTGCCTCTCTAACAAGTAAATGCAATTTATTCCTTTCAGCATTTTACAGTTTGAAAGAGAAGTACTGAGAAGTCAAGGGTAGCTGCTCCTTTGTAACTGAGAACTTGTCTTTCAATTCCTGTCTCTCCTGCTGGCCTGTTGGGTGACCTTAACAAGTCATTTCGCCTCTCTGTGCCTCAGTTTCCACATCTGTAAAATGGAGGTAATTATACTGACCTATTTTGTAAGATTCACAAATGAAAAGCACTATATAAGTGGTATATATTATCACTATTCTACCAGAGGTGTTTTGCACTTCTGTAGCTACAGAGGTGCAAACTTCTGTTGTAGTTTTACATCAGTATAAAAAGGGATCCCATTACAGATAAGTCCTGAGAGGGCAATTCCTCTCTGAATGTTGGAATCCACAGCTATTCCTGATCTGAAGAGACTCAGATGGTCTCACTTTAATCTTTAATAGGAGCTGCACATGGGTAACTCAGGACATGTAAGGTTTGATTATGGTCTAACTTTTACACATTTGTAACTTCACTCATTTCAATGGAATAACTTTTGTTTTATATCAGTGCGAGAGGAGAATGACGCCTGTACTGTGTTGCACACAGTTCAACATGCGTGTGGACAAGCAATAAATACTTTATACATTTTTGATACTTATCTAGATGTAACCCCTACTTGCTTGGTGTGGCATTCTGTCCCACTTTGGAGATGGCTAGGCCAGCTAGAGATTGATGAACCTTCTTCAGCCTTGGCTAAAAGATATGTGTCTTTCAGCTCAGGCAGTAGAAGCTCATGTATTGAAGTCCCAGGTCCGATGCCTGTCCCTGCTGACCCTTGGGAAGCCACGGCTAGCACATCCCTCGGCCTGTGCTGCTTCCCGCCGTCCCCATTGGCTTGGGACGGCGAACCGCGGCCAGTTGGAGCTGTGATAGGCGTAACCTGCCGATGCAGCAGGTCAACAAACTGGCCCGCCTCACCAGGGTGCTTACCCTGGCGAGCCGTGTGCCAGAGGTTGCTGACCCCTGAACTAGAGTCTTTTTACACAGTGTAAAATTCACAGGAAGCCTTCAAGGAATAGAGCGTGGCTTGATTTTTAAAGAGGAATGTTTAATTATGGCAAATCAGTATGAAGCTATCAATATTTCAAAGGTAAGAGATTTACAAGAAAATCTGAGCCCTATTTTTTCAAAGGCAGACAGTGATATGGATTCTGCTTAGCACCTCCATCCAGGGATAATTGACATGCAAACCAGAATCTAATCACCTAGTATCTAATGGATACTTAGGTGGACTAAATTGTAGACAAGATCAAAGGGGCCTTGCTTTTGAGAGAAGAACCTAGGAAATAAATCCATAACTAGATTAAGGTGGCAATCTGGCAGGGAAGGGGAAAGAGGAAAACAGCTATTGTACAAGGACAAAGACTATTTTACATCCCCATAGATGCAAAATGCTGATGTGATAATGAACACTGTCACACCTTCAGAACAGATTACAGAGGAATTGGATGTCAGGGAGCAGGGGAGAATGGAGACAGTATCTGTTGTGAGATGAGAGGCTGTCTGGCCAACTACCCAAAGGTCCAAAGGAAAAGGAAATAACAGGGAAGCTGAGGAGATGACCTATGTTATGTGGCCCCTGTCACCTGACCATCTAGGACAGATATGCTCAGGAAATGTACAATATACCTTACTCACTGTAACAGCATAGATAATACTAAGTGGATTATTTTTTGAAGAATTTTAGACACCATATGGTATACAAACCATTTCTTTAGCATTAATGTGATTTTTCCCCTCTATTCCTAATAAATCTGGTATTACTTCGGTCTTAGAATGCTTGAGAATTTCATGCAGGATGTCCTGGAGAGGTGGAAAGATCCCTAAGAGAAGGTAGTTGAAGGAAGTGTGTCTGGAAACTTCCCTGCATCAAATTCTCAGACAAGAGGGCATAGGGTAAGGGTCCTCTGCTATAAAGTGCATTGCTGCCAGTGCTGTGGGCCTTCAGATGTACAGGAAATGCTTAATGACCACATATGAGAACCAGGGATGTAAGATAACAGGTTAGTAAATGTAGACAATTATGGGAATAATCAATTGTTGAATTTCAGGACATACCTAATCACCAGTGAAAAGCAGGTCTGACACAGGCAAACAGTTTAGATTAAAAGCAATAGGCAGTTCACCTGTCCGTGAACCTCAGAGGAATGTCAAGAGGCATTGAACCGTGCAAACTAATCCACTCGTAAAATGCAAGTGGATTGTTAAATTTGGCTATATCCTGTTGTTTATTTGCTATTATTCATGCCCTATGGTAAATAACTCTAGATCAGAAGAAATACGAATGTTATTGTATTCACTTGTCTATGAACCTGTTGGTTGCTAATGTTATTGTATTCACTTGTTAGAACAGAACAAAGGAAGATGTTGTCACACTGAGTTCTTCTTCTAGTGCTTGCTCATATCAATTCCAGTTAGGTGTGTGCATGCGTCGCGTCCCTCACAACTACCTGTCGGGCCAGGTGTGCAGCCCCCTGGAGTGGCACTGGTATGGCGCTCTATCTACGACCCTGCCGGCCCGACCCCCCTTCAGTTCCTTCTTACCGCCAGTGACAGTTGTTAGAACAGTGGTCTCTTGCTTGCAAGTGTCCCACTAATCCCTAGCTCTTCTGCTAATCTCTGTATATAGTTACCCATTGTTAGATGATAGTTTTTAGTTAGTTGTTAATTGCAGTCTTGCTACTTAGCGGGTTGTGGGGGGGGGGCTCCCCCTCCAACACACGCCCTGCAGTGCCTCCGGGCATGCCGTCTCAGGAATAAACACGAAGATAGAATATACCACCAGTCTGGAGTGTCTGCCCTGATTTCTGACAGTCTGACCTGAGTTTGGCACTCTCAGCTGCGAGCCATTCCAGGCACTGTGACTGAGGAAAGAGTTTTTCCACAACATATAATATTGCTTAGTTGATTCATCCCTAATTCAACTTCCATGGACTTCAGCGGTAGTTGGATTGAGCTGCTGAGGTTTGATTCTACATCCTAATCCCCATGCCTGGACTCCCAGTTCCATTCCTGCTCCTGGCTTGGCTTCTTCCTCTCTTCCTGGGCCTAGATCCTTCTCTCAGCCCTGCTTTCCAGCTCTTTACCTGTCTCCTTACTTTCCCCTATGACTGTTTCCTGGATCCTTAACCTTGCTATCCTGGTTTACAGCTCTTTTCCCCACTCCAGAGCTGTCTTCTTTTGTTTACCCCTTACAAAGAAACGATTGCTGCTACAAGAGCCTTTCTCCCTTTGTGGGGCCTAAATCTCTTTTCTGGAGTGCACAACCTTCTGCTAAACACTTTCCTTAGCTGCCAGTCCCCATTTCTTGGTCAAATAGGCCCCTCCATTATAGACCTGCAATCAAGGGTGAGGAAAAATAAAGGGTAAAACTGGCATATTCCTCGCTCAAACAGAAACATAAGTTTTAAAATATATCATGAAGCAAGCTTTAATTATCTTTTATAAAACTTTGATCCTTTAGCTTTCCAACTTACTGGGCCAGCCTCAGGTGGTGTAAAATGGTGTCACTCCATTGAAGTGAATGGAACTACACTGGTTTACCCTAGTTTGGGATCCGGTCCTTTGCTTTCACCTTGTGAATTATATTTTGGTTCATATCATAAATGGAGCAATAGTATGCTGTTTGGAGGCTCATTCCTTTGTAACTGATATTCTTCAGCAGTTTTCTTTGGTCTTTTCCCATATAACTCTTGTGTTTATACAGGAAAAGTAGGGTGAATTTTTGACACTGTTCCCAAGTACTGTAAATTTAACTTGTTTGCACTTTATCAATCACTTAGCACAACAAAAATCTAAAAAGGGACAGTGTCAACTGAAGACATAAGAGTACCTAATTCTTATGAAAATAATACATTGTACCAAGGGAGGAACATACCGAGCCTATTTTGGAATAAAATTTTAAATAGCTGTATATCTCCAAGATGTAAATCACTTGTGTTTCTGAATCAATAAATAAATCTATGATTAATGACAGCATTAATGTTTTCTCTGCTGTCACTGAGTTACTGAATGTTTTCCTTAAAAAATGGCTCATTTCTATAATAATCGAACAATTTGTATTGTGGTATGGAAACTTGTAGCAACTTGTTCTTTGACCCACTTTTGGCCCTATTTGTGGTATCTTGTTATCTACCTAGTACATTCTCTTATTGTGTAATGAAATGTTCCACAGTTACAAGATACCGTCAAGTCCTATCCATCAGAAATAAGAATCTTTGGCAGCTAGCCCACAGAAACTGTCAGCTCCTTTAGCTATTTAGTTGAAAGGGCCAAAGACATCTTCCTGATAGACAGCTATCTATTTTGAGGGGCTATGTCTCCCTCATTAGCTGCTATGTATTGCCAATTTTGGCATTATCGTAGAATCATTGAAATGTAGGGCTGGAAGAGACTTCAAGAAATCATCATGTCTAGCCCCTTGCATTGTGCAGGACCAAGTAAACTATGCGATTCCTGACAGGTGTTTGTCCAACCTGTTTTTAAAAACTGCCAATGATGGGGATTCCAAAATCTGCATATTTCAGAACTTAATCCCCTTATAGTTAGAAAGTTTTTCCTAATATCTAACCTAAATCTCACTTGCTGCAAATTAAGCCCATTACTGCTCGTCCTACCTTCAGTGGACATGGAGACCAATTGATCACCATCCTCTTTACAACAGCCCTTAACATATTTGAAGACTTATCAGATGTCACTTCTCAGTCTTCTTTTCTCAAGACTAAACATGCCCAGTTTTTTTTTTAACCTTTCCTCATCAGTCAGGTTTTGTAAACCCTTTTTCATTTTTGTTGCTCTCCTCTGGACTCTTTCCAATTTGTCCACATTTTTCTCCTAAAGTGTGGTGCCCAGAACTGAGGCCTTACCAGTGCTGAGTACAGCAGGACAGTTACCTCCTGTGTTTTACATATGACACCCCAGAATGATATTAGCTTTTCACATCTACATCACATTTTTGACTTGTATTCAATTTGTTATCCACAATAATCCCCACATTCTTTTCAGCAGTACTATCACCTGGACAGTTTTCCTCCATTTTGTAGTTTTTCATTCGATTTTTCCTTTCTAAGTGAAGTATTTTTCACTTGTCTTTACTGAATTTCATCTTGTTGAATTCAGACAAATTCTTCAATTTGTCAAGGTCATTTTGAATTCTAATTCTCTCCTCCTAACTGCTTGCAATTCCTCCCAGTTGGTGCCATCTGCAAATTTTATAAGCATACTCTCCAGTCCATTATCCAAGTCATTTCTGAAAATCTTGAATAGTATTGGATCCAGGACTGACCCCTGCGGTGCCACACTAGACACGCCCTCCCAGTTTGACAACAAACCATTGATAACTCTTTGAAAGATCATTACTAATGGTTGCAAGATTGTTTCAGGTAGAGTCTTAAGTACCCTAGGGGTGAATTTCATCAAGCCCTGCTGACTTGATATTGTTTAACCAGATCTTTACCTATCTTGATTTACATTCCTTCCCACAGTTGTTAATATTACTTGTGTTGAGTATCTAGTCACCATTAACCTTTTTATGTGACAGTTTAAGGTTGCCCTTTTGAAGGCTGGAGCAATTGCCATATATGGAAATTTGATTCAAGGGGATGACGTTATGGAATGCACTGAACATGGTTAGTGAGTTCCATAACGTCCTCCCATGGAGGTAGGATACTTTCCTTGTTGACATTCAGTTGGTCAGAAAAGAATTGTAAAAGGTAATCCACAGTCTGAAAATGACTCTTTGGCAAATATATTCATCAGAAAGCTTATACAGGGAGGAAGAGAGTCCCAGTTAACTGAAGAATGAAGATTTTCCTTTCCCACTTCAGGATTCCCCACAAATTAAACACTAATCAAGGGTTGATATTCTTCAGTGATCAAGGAGACCCTTTCTACAATGGTGATCCTCCCCACCCCCATTGACTGAGATATAGGAAAAGTGTGTTCTCTCTCTCTCTCTCTCTCTCTCTCTCACCCCCTCTGTTTTATAGATTATTCAAAGGTAATCTTTACAATTCTTCAAACTTGTGTGCACCCCCAGGCTGTAGGTTGTGCAGCTTCAGGAGGCAGAAGAAGTATATGTTCATCATAAGGACTTCCAAAGCAGAGTGGGTATGAAGCACCTCATCTTCCCATCATGCCTGGATGAGAGGGGCTTTGTGCACTGCATGGAAGGCTGGCTTTTCTCCTGAAAAGGTCCACTTGGTGTGGAGACAATATCCAGGGTCTTCTTGGCATTCTATGTCTCAAAAGGTTGAGGATATTTCCTGATCGGTTGGTGTGTTCATGTGAAATTTGCATTCTGTTAAACAAAGTGCTAACCAGATCCCTTGCCTTTTAAATCTAAAACATGATGTATCTTCATTTGCGCAGAATACTTTTAATCTTTCCATTTAAAAAAATGCAATCATTCGAGTGCTCATATATCCTTAATTACATTTACTCTAAAATAAGAGATGACAGCTTGGCAATAAATATTCAAATTCATTTTCTTGTTATCAAATCAGATATAAGTAATCTTGAGGTCTGATGCATTTTATTTCAATCACCAAGATCTGGCATTTTGCTTTAAATGGATAACATTACTGTAAGCTTCTAATCACTGCTTCCACCTAACTAAAGGTTCTAGGTTGTAACTGAAAAATTTTAAAGATGAAATCTTGCAATGTTATGATCAGGAAAATCTTAATACCTTGCTCCTGTGTCAGTTTGTCATCTGAAAAAAAAAAGGCTAATTTTCAAATAAAATCATCCTCAGAGAGTGCCTTAAAGCATTATCACACAGAAAAGACTGCACTGAGGTGATGATAAATTGATATATACCATTCATAACTGTAGCATCTGAGAACTTATTTTAATTAAAATGACAAACCAGATCCTTAATGAACTCAGTGGAATCTTCTGCTGTTCTCTGTTCCCTTGTTAAAGGTCTTTGGGTGTTTTCCTTGTCTTTCTGATTTTTCTTCTGTGGTCCTAACTATGACAGCTGATGAAACTAATTAAATCCACAAAAAAGTCTAACATTAATGTTAAGGCGTGCTCGGGGTGCTCGTGCGCGGAGCAGGGGTGAGCTGGGGCGGGGGGAGGTGCCCCAGGGTGGAGGGTGGTAGCTGCCATGAGGAGGGGGCACCTCAAGGTGGGAGTGCGGGGGGGGGGCACAAGGTGGAAATTTTGCCTAGGGCGCGAAACATCCTTGCACCGGCCCTGCATATGAAATGTCTAAATATTAATTGTCAGGGGCTTAGAAGAAACAAATTTTATAAAAATGGATGCATGATGGCAGAAAGGATCTCTCATCCTAGCAATTTATACAGATACAGTAAAAGTCTATGATATCTAATGGATACTATGATATATAGTAAAAGACAGTAAATATTTGTTGTGTCCTCTGTAAATGCCAAGCGCTCTGTAGAGAGAACACAGTTTTTGTGAAATATACCAGACTAGATAAAAAATACCCATTAGATCAGCCCAGGGGCATGTTACTAAGGAAAGCATTTGCCTAATCATTCTGCAACTGCTTTTCTTCTGGTTCTAACAGGGACATAGGAAGTAATAAAAGTTAATTAAGACTAATATGCAAGGGATATAGATGACCCAAGTTTTATCAGTTTAGGTGACAAATACAACAGAATATTAGCAGGCTAGAGCTCTATTAAGCCACTATGTTGCTATACTTATGGTTTAATTTTTTGCTGCGTGGGTCATAGTTTTGGGTTGCTAATGTCTATAATATTTATCTAAATTATTAATTTAAATATGTACTTTCAACTACTACAGAAAAAGCCTTTTTCGTGTTACTGTTCCAAGTTTCTATCCCTTTGCACATTTATATCTTGTCTCACGTATCTCTGCTTCATCTGGAATGATATACTTGGGGTACTGTATATTATTGTAAGCATACAAAAGAAAAAAATCATATATGAAAAGAATCCATACAAAAAATCAAGGCCACCTGATGTCGAAAATTTTAACTGGACAAGTGTTGAAATTATGACCATACAAGAGACTTAAAGTTAAGTATTTGACAGGATCTGCCTATTTAGTTAGGTTGCTTAAAACTCTGGACCTGATTCTACATCGCCTTGAACCTTTTGCAGTCATTTACACTAGTTCAAAAGTAGGGGTAAAACACTACCAGTTGAGAATGATAGCATTTTATTTCCACAGATTCCAACTCTCATGATTTTATCATGATTCTCATGATATTTGATGTTTTTCTTAAAGCCCCAGCTCCTGGAGTCATGTGAGAACCTTAACTCTTATTCTCTTTAAAAAAATTAAAGTTTCTAACCCTCATGATTGTGGATGAGAGCTTCAAAATGCCATCTGCGTGCACCATAAAGGTTAACAAAAATATCAGGTAAATAATAATATAGTTTGATTTCTTTTTATTTACCTGGTATTTTTTAATTCATTAATTATTATTTATAATTGATTTATAAGCCAAATGTCCTGATTTTTGGAGGGATGGGAAGGAGTGTATTGCTTGCGATTTCAAAACACTTGAGGTTGTCAATACCGTATTCACTAAAAGTCTGGGAGATTCTGCAAGATTAATTGTCACACATTTGGGATGGATAGAGAGTGTTCAAAAAATCAGAAGACAGACAAAAGACCATATTTATTTAAATCATGATTTCTTGGCCCAAGTCATGATTTTTTGCATCCTGATTTATAATTTTGGGGTAGATGATACTGCTCATGCTTTGTAAATGACTACATCAGAGGCAGGACAATGGAGAATCAAGCCTTCTGGATTGTTATTTGTATATGTTTTCAACTTTTTAACTTTATTGCCAACGAACACTTGGGAAAAAGCTTGCTAACCCCTTGATTCCTTCAATTCAATTATAAGAGTCACATTACACATCTCTGAGACTTCCAAAGAATCCTTCAGCAACACCAGGAAAGAACATACATGACACTCATGGTATTTCTAACCTTTAAAAAACAAAATCAGCAAAACAAGTAAAAAAGGTCACAGTCCCAATTCTTATTTGTAAAAAAAAACAAATAACTTTGTATGTACATTTAAGAAATGTTAAGATACTAATTTCTTCAAATAACTTAGGTAATTATTTCTACATTCTCTGCCTCTTTATGCTCTCCCTTCCCTTTTAGGTAACTATGACCAAAGTCCTTACTCACACAAAACTCCCATTGACTTTAAAGATTTGTTAGATTTGTCCACTAGTACATCCTTAAAATTTGATGAAAGGTGGTGTGTGGGTTAAGGCTAAAAATTGGCCCAGTTCCATCAAAGTTCCAGGACCTCGTCTTCCCTGCCTTCTTTCTCCAAATTCTTCCTCTCAGTCCCCGCAGTGGATTGGCTTTCTTCCACTCTGGAGTCCTTAAATCTTCTTCTAAAAGGAAGGAGTCCATCCAACCCAATCCCATTCCATAAGTACAAGTGCCCTTAGCATCCAGCTTCTAGATCAGGAGCTAAAAAGTCTGGCAACAAATTTTATGTTTCTAATTTTCAGGAAGAAATATGAGGAAAAGGAAGCAATAACATACATTTCTTTCTTGATTTTCCAGCTTAGTCACAGTTGATTCCAGATGCTCGCTTTGAGCGGGTGGTTTTTTTTCTAATAGCGGAGATTTTGCATGTTCCTCATTATTTATTCTTCTGTGGGTGAACTCTTTAATCTTCGCTCCTTGTTGCCTGGTATCCAATTGTGCTTTGTACAACAAAGTGACCTCACTGCTGAGTTACTTCTGGACTGAATTGCCTGCCTAACAGAAGGTTTAGTTTTAATAGATGCAGAGTTGTTGGGTTTTTTTGAAAGATAAATTCATTATATTAAATACAGACCATACTGTTGGTACAGTCATCCTGAAGATGTTTGCTACGTGTAACTGATTCTCCAAGAAAGACTTTAACTTGCTTTTCATAATGTCTTTCAGTAGCGTGCACCAGGATTATTCAGCATCTTTGTCACACCATACAAAGACCATGTTAGTAATTTTCTTTCCCTTACAAATTCACATTTCGCTTGGATTTTTGCACAGGCCAAAATCATAACGTCACAGCAAAATTTTCCTGCAGTCTCAGATTGTTTTAGATGCTCTTCAGAAGTGTCAATCTCATAGTTCCATTACAAAACAACAAATAAAATAAACAAATGTCTGTTTACTTGTCCACATCTCACAGGAAAGATCATCAGAACAATCTGGCTCCCTCTGGGTTTTTTTCTCCATCTGGAAGAAAGGGTACTGTTTATACAACTCCCATTGTTTGTCATCATGCCTTGCCGAAACTAAGACTATTAATATGGTTGTCATGGGTGGACATTTCCCAGATTGTGACAACCAGGAAAGTGTGGCAAAGAAAAGAACTACAACCATCACACCTTGAAAAGAAAGGGTAGTTCCAGCTTACCCGCTTATGCAACTCTGGGGTCCAGCCCTAAAGCCAGAGTCAGCAGCAGGATCTTCTCTATACACCCTATGTAGAACATTTCCATGAGACCACTTCCTCCTCGCAGGGTCAGTGTCCTTTGTCACAAAGGAGCCTAGAATGAAGTAGTACTGGACCAAAAGTGTTCTCTTCATAAATGTCAAAGTGCCTGTGCACCCACCAAATCTCTCAAAAGCAACCCTACTCTCCTCTGAACAAGTTATACTACACAGTGTAATGATGTCTCTGGAGCTTCGCATTATAATGGATAATTATGGTTGTGTTCCCACAATGCTTTAAATGACAAGAATGTTAACGGTTTACTCTAGTGTGACTAATTGCAATATCTGAAATACAAAGGGATATTTCATTCATTGTTTTACGATGCTAAAATCAATACATGAGTAACAGAAACCAATGATTAACAGAGGTGGAGAAATAAAGACAGGCATAATAAGCATGTTAACATTTACAATTTTAACTTTTTAAAAACAAACAAACAAACAAACAAACTGAAATGGAAGATTAGGAGGTAACCAAGATGTGTAGAAAGTTGTACAAAAAACAACCAGAAGAGCAGAAATGATTATTTATTCCCCTTGTAGTAAATTGAGTTCTTTGAGAGGTGTTGTCTCTATATGCAGCACACTGCTTCCTTGCTGCCTGGTTTCCTTCTAGAAACTAAGATGGCAGCAGTCCAGCACCCCCTTCATGCCCTTGGTGCAGTAAATGAAGAGAACAAGGCAAATCTGTGAACCAGACAGACATTGCTAGGGATAAATCTTCAGTCCTGGGCACATGCACATCCTGAAGTGCACAACACATAGTGACAGCTGCTCAAAGAATAAGAAATAATTATAGTTCTGTAACCCCTCTGCCAGGCTGAAACAATAGCAGCAAGGGCCAGGTTCAATACCTAGGGGTCCCTTCCCCACAACGTAATGCAGACCAGCTCGAGCCCCCACCCAGTGACCTGGGAAAATCTTACACACACCCCTGGGCGCCTCAAGGAGGCAATACTTCCCCTCTCGCAAGCACAGATTCTTGGTGTAGCAGAAAAGGTTTAATTACATAAGATAAACAACAACAAGCATGAAATTTGGAAAATACCTCAACTGGAGTTCATAGGTCAAACCGTGAGCAAAGACCCACCCCAGCAACTTGGGCCGTGTCCTTCTCTCTGGGCCCTTGAGTCCAGCAACCCCCCTAAATCACCCACAGTCCCAAAAGTCCCACAATTCAAAAGTCTCTGTCCCGGGTCAGGCAGCCCAGAGTTCAAGAGTCTCTTTGCAGAGGTCCCCCTCCCCAGCCTAGGTAGAAAGGGGCACCTTACATGGTTCGGGGCCAACTGCCCTGCCTCTTCGTGGGGTTCTGCTTCCACTAGTCGTCCCCGCAAACAGCTCGGCTCTGCTTACTCTGTGGGCTGCTCCACTCTGCCAGCTGCTCTGGTCCACCAGCTGTCCTGTGATCCGCTCCAGCCGTCCTCACAAGCTGCTCAGCTCCACTCACCCAGTGGCTGCACAAACTGCTCCACTCTGCTCTGCCAGTATTGCTTCAGGCTCCCCCACTCATCAGCACAGTGCTCTCAGCTCAGCAAGTCCAGCTCTTCAGTGATTTCAGCTCCACTCATTAGCACAGTGCTCTCAGCTCAGCAAGTCCAGCTCTTCAGTGATTTCAGCTCATAGTAGGGGAGCCCCAGCAAATTCAGCTCAGTAACCTGCATCTAGATTCTTAAGGGAATCAAAAGTTAACTCTGACATTCCACCATGGAGAGAAGCATAGGTGGAACTGGTGCTTCTGACTCACACAAGGAGCCTGCACCACCAAGTACAGATACCTGTCCCCAGCCTCTCTCTCTTCAATGGGTTTTGGAACCCATGTGCCCCATCTAGCAAGCGCTATCCAGCTGACAATGAAACCCCCCATCACAAGACAATTTTGTAGTTCCCCATTTACCCAATCAGGGTGACAACATTTCATTGCTCCTGCCCCAATAACAACGAAATTGGGGCTCCCACAGCTGTGAAAATAACCATCCCATGCTGCTTTGCGGTATGCTAAGTGGGGTGGGAGTGCCCATGCAAATAACCGAAATACCAATGCAACACTTTCCGCACTCCCCATAATTTACCACCAGATGTCAGGGTGGGGCTCATCCTGACTCTGCTTACAGTTCTATGAAGAGCTCATTCAACTAAAAGGCTTCTCCTTCCTCACTCAAATACTCATTAGCCAAAAGACACAGAAAACCATTATTCAAGTATATGGGAATTAAGAACAAGGGATAAGGAAAGAGCACAGTTGTGAAATAGTAACTTTGAATCTTTATTTTCTTTGCCTTTTCCTAAAATGGATTAAGTGAGCAGAGAGCTACCCAAACCAAACTTATGTACCAAAGTTTGTCACCACAGAACTGTTAAGCATACAGCTCTGGTTGCCTAGGATCAGCTTAGTCCAGGCTGGAGTCAGATTCTTTGGTTGTGAAAGTCTAGCCCAGAATAGCTGAAGAGTGGCCTATCTTGTCTGTTTTTACATGCCTGTCAAGTAAAGCACTTTGGCACATGCTTGACTTTAACCATGTAACTAGTGCCACTATTATCTTAATGTTAAACACATGCTTAAGTGCTTAGCTGCAATGGGCTCCTAGAAAAAATGCCATTTTGATCCCTTTTTTGAGTCTCCTCCTTTGTTCTCATTTTCCCAACCTAACTGCTTCATTATTTTATGTATTATCTGGGAATGGTTTCTTTTTTGTTTTTTGGGGTGGCTTTCCCTGAAGGTCTTCCCTTTGGTTCCAAGTGATATTCTGTTTGGGCTGGTTAGATGAATATTTTTTATTCTAGCATTTGCCTTGATTATATCGTATGGTTTCCTGATGCTAACTAATAATTCAGGCACATTATACATGTATTAAATAAAGGAATAGAGATACATTATAAATGTATTGAATAAATATATGTAAGCTCATTACACATGTATTAAATACATATAATTAAGTCACTAGGGTTTTTTTAAATTAAAGGTCATTTTAACTTGAAATGCCAGGATACCTGAAGTGCTGAAGCAGTAATGGAAGCAGTAAAATAAGCACAGGGATTCTTAATATAATTACTGAACACTCAATGCCAATCCCTCATAATGATCATGCTTTGACTTTCTCTGAGCTTCAAAAATAACTAAGGGTAAATAAATTACAAATTTTTATTCAGGAGCACAAATCCTCCAGAATAAATGTCAAAGCAATTGTAAATCACAGTACTTTCAAAATTAACAGCCAGTGCAAAAAAGCATGAGTCTGACTCTTGGAAGAGAAGGCATCCACAGATGTAAGACCAATCAATACTTTTCAAGCACAGATTTTAGAAAAGAAAACTCCTTTAAATGTTTCTTGGGGGAAAAATCCAGAGGGGAGGTCAGTGGGAAGAAAAACACATGTGAAGCACAGCCCAGATCTACACGGATTTTGAGATGTTGACAGATGTACAGTGTGTGCCTATAAATGTTCCCACATTTAGCTGTGAAAAATACCGGAATAGCATGGTCTCACTTTGATAAAATATCAATAGTAATCAAATTTTTGTTTGCCTTATAGACCTTTTGCTTGCTTTAGTCAATTATTTCCTTTCTTTCTTCTATTTACAGGATTTCCCCCTATCAGTTCAGATTGGAGCTTACTTTAGTTGCTGGGTGTCTCTGTGTTAGCATCTCATGGAGAGGCATGCTGTTCCTGGGAGGCAGAGGGGCCCAGGGCAACTGAGAAGGAGAGAGAAGAGACACCATGTTGATGGGGCCCCAGTTGGCTCAGGGGAGTCATAGCAGGTGCACCTGGATGGCTACCAGGGCCTTGCCTCTCAGAGGAGGAACATGTCTGAGAGAAAAGTGGCAGCGGCTAGAATTCAAATGATTGACAGGAAAAAGCCAAAAAGTAGAGTTAACATCATAATAGGAAAGGTCCTGAGTGAGATGCTTGCCCGCAGGAGCACTGTGAGAGGAGAGAAACTACATTGGGAGAATCTGGAGCCAGTCACTGGAAGGGTGGCACTTGCTGTTGGTGAGCTTATGACTCCTGGTTTTCTTGGTAAAAACTCCCCACCCAGTCAGGCTGAGTTAGTCCTTCAGCTCCCTAGATAAGCCATTTACGACAAGGCAAGTACTACTCTTGCTGCTAGTTCAGGGTTGCCAATCTGCTGAGATTGTCTCGGAGAGCACTCCTGCCAAGAACACGCCGTTCACACTGGCACTTGTCATGGCAAAGCTTTTGTCTTTTGGGGGAGAGGAGGGTTTAACAGCTCTGAAAGACAAAAGTTTTGTTATTCAGTTGCCAGTGTAGACATAGCCTAAGAGTCAGTTTTTTTTAGGGTAGTTATTAAAATCCCTGCAATCCTTTATCCTGAGGGGTAATATTGGGAACAGAAGCAGCCTAAGCCCTGTATGAAGGGGATGCTGCCAACTGCAATTATCAGCCACTCTGCAGTTGCTGAAGAGTTCGATTGAGATGTGAACCTGAGGATCATTCGTACAGTTGTGAGTACACCATCATTTAGTTAGATAGCCAGGGAAATTGCTTGGGAGACCCCCTGTTCCCAGACTGTGTCCTCAAACCATGAGGTAAGGTTTGGGGATTTTATTACCTACTGTCTATTAAACCTATGGAGGCCCTTACTATCTTCTCCCAAGTGAGACTCTTTTGGGCTGTACTGCATCAAGTCAGACAAACTGCTTCTTGCTACTCTAGAAGATATTGTTTTCCTTGGTCAGTAAGTTCCCACATGAAGTACATGTACCAACAGGACACTACGTTTTATTCCTATTACATCAGTTCATGTGATTGGTATTTTTGGAGAAATTTATGGGTATTATCAGCATGCAGAGAGCATGAGTGACCAGGAGTTTGTTTTACCCTGTTGTGTCATATTTATTTCCTGTTAATACAGTTACTCTACTGAATTTGTGTTTGTTTTTGTTATTCCTTGGGAGCCTCCAATTATATGGCAATTAACTTGAGCCACCCTGTGGTGATTAGGGTTGCCAACTTTATAATTGCTGAAAACCGGACACCCTACCCCACCCTCTGCCCTGCCCCTTCCTTCGAGGCTCCACCTCTGATCCTGCCTCTTCCTCAGGCCCCTCCCCCCTTGTTGCTCACTCCCCCCTTGTTGCTCACTCCCCCTGACCTGGCACTCATCTGCCATCTGCAGAGCTGGGCTGGGATGGGCAAATCGGGGGGCAGCTGGTCCCTGAAGCAAGGGGCTGGGGTCGGGAAATCAGGGCACTATGGGGATTTCCCCTCCCACCACACACAAACCAACCTCTTTGACGGAGAAGCTGGAGCTGGCTGAGAGCCAGCCAGCCACTTCTCTCTGTGAGCAGCTGAGCAGAGAGCAGCTCCTCCAGGCTTCACCCACAGCTGTTGCACTTCCCGCCCGCGGTGGCGGAGGTGGGTTACTGTGGGTAACCAGACACTGCCAGATTCCCTTGTCGACTGGACTTTCTGGTTGAAAACTGGACACCTGGCAACCACTGGTGATCCTGCCAGGAGGGAGCGAGGTGGGTGGAGGCACCAATAAGTAAATTTATCTGGGCAGAAAATAAGGAAGTTACAGCTTGCTGAGCTGGAGGTGGGATCCAGGCCTTTCCATCAAAATCTGTGTATATCGCCTTACAGGTTTGATGGAAAGGCCTGGATCCCATCTCCAGCCAGCAGGCTGCAACTTCCTTATTCCATGTTATATATATATATATATATACACACACACACACACACACACACACACACACGTCAGTCATTATGCCGGAGTAGTTTTTGGGATGCTGACAGACCAGGTGCCAGCTCAGGCCAAGGTCCCCATGCCTCAGTTGAGTACTGACAAATATAGAGCTGATATTAGTGTGACTCACCTGTATGTTAGTATTGTTAAAATAGGTATTTAGTTTATAAGAATGTGTTTAGTGTTTAGTTTTATGGAATGCTTGTAAATTGCTGCATGCATTAATCTCACTGATAATACCTGTATCCCATATTATAAGTAAGACCCTACCTGAATTGTGGGATGTTCTTCAAATAATTGCTGCTGAGTTGTGGACAAGACATGGAAAATTGCCGTAAAGTAAATTAATAGGGGTAATTTGGAAAAGCCACAATAGACCTATTTGTTTAAGAAAAATTTGCTGGAATGACATAAACACTCACCTTATTAGGTTATGTCTGAATTTTTTGGATAATCAGAAAATTCATTAAAAAAAAAGTGATTGGTACAATATAAAATTCAGAACCTTAAAAGTCTTAACACAACTGTTGTAGAAATCCAGCCCAGTCACTTTAGCCATATACATTTTACAGGCATTGAATGTTAGTGCAACACACCCCACTACAGTGGTCTCCTTCATGGCCAGTGTTTGCTTTGTGAAAACTTGTCTGTACCAAGATACAGCAAGCTCGGCCTCCACAAAATTAGGCAAGATCAATAGTGATCACTTTTTGTGTCTCAGATAACTCTGGATGCTGTAGAACTGCAGGTGAATCCCAAAACTCTCCAGTGTCATTTCATGTACTAATGGGGGAAAAAGTGTGTGTTGCAAACCTCAAAATGTATGCAAAATTGTGAACTGTGCAAAGTAAGCTAATTTAAAACAAAATTGTAGTGGATGCCTACTATTGCAGAATCTGCAATTTCCACAATATCGTGAACAGGGCCGGCTCCAGGGGTTTTGCCGCCCCAAGCAGCCAAAAAAAAAAAAAAAAAAAGCCGCGATGGCGATCTGCGGCAATTCAGCGGGAGGACCTTCGCTCCAAGCGGGAGTGAGGGACCCTCCGCCAAATTGCCGCTGAATACCTGAAAGTGCCGCCCCGCTTCGGAGTGGCTGCCCCAAGCACCTGCTTGATAAGCTGGTGCCTGGAGCCGGCCCTGATCGTGAATGAAGTAGGACCTGAATTATAAAGTAATATTAGAGTGATCGTATTGGAGCCTCTGTAACTGTGAATCACCAGACCGGAGAGAGACATTAACTAGAATAAAGTACTGATCTCCAGCAGAGGTATTAAATCTTGGCTGTCAAGGAAGGCCCATTCACATCAGTTGGACTAGAGTGGATTACTGAAAAGGACTAAAAGGCTTTGTTGTTTACTTTCCCCCAACCCCATGAAGATGAGTCTTGCAAGTGAATCCTCCCATCAGCTGAGTTTGCAGCTCAAAGGAGGGTGTGTGGGGAGAGGGTGGGAATAAAAACCCCTAACATAAAAAAGTTCCAATTGATACATATGAATTCTATGTCTAAGTATATTCCCAAGTAGGCATCTAATGGAAAAAAATTAATTGTAATATTTTCTCCGTTGTTTTATAGATATCTTATGCTGGATAATCTGAGGCATCTCCACTTGTAAAGGAAAAACAACACTTTTTTTTACAAATATCTGGAATGATCATATGTAAAATATTATAGGTATGAGAGTTGTAAAATATTGGGTGCAGTCTGTCTTTAAAAGAATTATTACTGAAGCATCCTGCTCTGTGCTGACTGCTTGCATCTGCTGTTTCACTGATCTAGTCATATCTTTTGTCTACTGACACTATTTAATGGCAGGGTTTATTTAGAGAAAGTCTCATTTCTCAGCATTTGATTGCCAGATGAATTCAAGTCTGTTTGCAAATCTTCTATTAAAAGCAATGTTTTTAATACGTGGCCAATCGTGGTTTTGTTTATCTGTTTGTTTTCTAATCAGGTATTCAAAAGCGATGATCATATGTGAATTTAATAAAATATTTGCTCTCCTGTGCCTCTATAAACCACTAACAGGTATCATTACATTGCAAGTCTTTACATTTATAAACATATTTCCTCCTCCACTTCTTATGAACTGGAAAATGGGGCATTTTTCTCAAAGAAACACCAGAAGGCATTTTATACTTTCTATTTTGGTTCATATTTTTATGTTTTTATGAGATTAGATTTTATTTGCTTGGGGATTTGTTCAATGCTTGAATATAAAATGATTGATTGCTTCATCCAGAGTGGAATTTTTCTATTGGCATTCCATTGTGATTAGCTTTTCTGTTATTGATACAGCTGGCTATTTTAATAGGGAATCTCACTATTAAACCTGTAGGTTAGGAGAGTTAAGGGGCACTAGTGTTTTGCGGCTCTGTAATTTGTTGAGGGTTGTTTTGGGTTTTTTTTTTAGCCTCTCACATGAATTTTATAAATCTTATCTTTCAGGTTTTTTAAAATCTAAATTTCATATTGACATCCCAAATTGGCAAAGTAAATATGGTGAAACTAGAGCTGAGAAATTAATTTATAATAATATATAATAGTATTGAATAATTTGTTTGATGAATTTAGGCTCTTTTTCTGCACAAAGAACTTCCACGAACAGATTGTGATTTCCATGAAAGTTTCTTAAAGGCAAAATTCACCTTTATTCACAGGTCTTGTGCTGGGCCCCTGCATAAGGGTGAATGTCACTGCAGAATGTCACAGTCTGTTTGTTTGTTTGTTTGTTTGAAGGACCGTGTGCTCTGGCTGGCAGTTGGAGGCAGGTTTGAAAGCTTGAAGCCTCTGGTAATTGGCTGAGCCTTAATCAGTGAGCGGGGCATTCACTCAGGCCAGGGCTTTATAAAGCCGCGCACAAGCGACCAGGGAGCTTTGCGACCAGGGGCTGCTAACAGGGAGTTTCGCAAGGGAGTGGGAAGGGAGTGGGAGTCCCCCGCCAGCCCTAACCCATTCCCCGTGGTCCCCCTAAAACCTATAAACCGAACCACATTCCAAAACTCCTTTCTGTAAACCACCCTTCCATTAACTAGGAGACAATGCAGGCAGAAGCCCAGCAGCAGAGTGGGGGCTATCCGGTTTATTGCACTGAGTGTAGCATGTATGATTACCTGCCCTGTGGGCGGGTGGCATATGTGTGCAGTTGGTGCAAGGAGCTCCTGGCCCTCAGAGACCATGTACGGACTTTGGAGGCCAGGGTGGCGGAACTGGAGGAGCTAAGAGAGGCATGTTGATGAGGCTTTCCGGGACACTGTAGAATTGTCCCACCTCTGCTCAGACAGCCCCTGCGCTGTTGAGGAGGAAGAAGGGCCCAGGGAAGTAGAGCAGTCAATGGGAGCAGAGGGAAACCTTCCCGTAGTTGGGACCCTCCTTCCAGATGGTGCTGGGGTTGCCTCTCGCACTGAGGTTGCCTCTCCGGGGGAGGGAACTCCAGTTTCTAGGAAAAGGCAGGTGTTAGTAATGGGAGATTCGATTATTAGAAACGTAGATAGCTGGGTCTGTGATGACCGGGAGAACCGTATGGTGACTTGCCTGCCTGGTGCGAAGGTTGCGGATCTCTCGAGGCATCTAGACAGACTTATGTGTAGTGCTGGGGAGGAGCTGGTGGTCGTGGTACATGTAGGTACCAATGACATAGGGAAGGGTAGGAGAGATGTCCTGGAAGCCAAATTTAGGCTGCTAGGGAAGAGACTGAAATCCAGGACCTCTATGATGGCATTCTCAGAAATGCTCCCAGTTCCACGCGCAGGGCCAGGTAGGCAGGCGGAACTTCAGAGTCTCAATGCGTGGATGAGACGATGGTGTAGAGAGGAGGGATTCACGTTCATTAGGAACTGGGGAAACTTCTGGGATGGGAGGAGCCTATACAGGAGAGATGGGCTCCACCTAAACCAAAGTGGAACCAGACTGCTGGCACTAAACATTAAAAAGGTTGTAGAGCAGTTTTTAAACTAGGAGATGGGGGAAAGCCGACTGCTGCAGAGGAGCGTGTGGATCGGACACAGACTTTTCTTAGGGGAGAGTCTGATGATAGAGAATCTCCAGGTTATAGTCAGGAGCAGAGGACTGAAGAGTATAATGTAAGGGCCGGATCAGATGATAAACAGTCACATAAAAAAGAATCTGGCACATCAGAAAAAGGCAGGCTAATAAACAGGGACAAGTTTTTAAAGTGCTTGTACACAAATGCCAGAAGTCTAAATAATAAGATGGGTGAACTGAGTGCCTTGTGATAAAGGAGGATATTGATATAATAGGCATCACAGAAACCTGGTGGACTGAGAGCAATCAATGGGACACAATCATTCCGGGGTACAAAATATATCGGAAGGACAGAACAGGTCGTGCAGGGGGAGGAGTGGCACTATATGTGAAATAAAGTGTAGATTCAAATGAAGTAAAAATCTTAAGTGAATCCACATGTTCCATAGAATCTCTATGGATAGAAATTTCATGCTCTAGTAAAAATATAACATTAGGGATCTATTATCGACCACCTGACCAGGACAGTAATAGTGATGATGAAATGCTAAGGGAAATTAGAGATGCTATCAAAATTAAGAACCCAATAATAGTGGGGGATTTCAATTATCCCCATATTGACTGGGAACATTTCACTTCAGGACGAAATGCAGAGATAAAATTTCTCGATACTTTAAATGACTGCTTCATGGAGCAGCTGGTACGGGAACCCACAAGGGGAGAGGCAACTCTAGATTTAATCCTGAGTGGAGCACAGGAGCTGGTCCAAGAGGTAACTATAGCAGGACCGCTTGGAAATAGTGACTATAATACAATAGCATTCAACATCCCTGTGGTGGGAAGAACACCTCAACTGCCCAACACTGTGGCATTTAATTTCAAAAGGGGGAACTATACAAAAATGAGGGGGTTAGTTAGACAAAAGTTAAAAGGTACAGTGATTAAAGTGAAATCCCTGCAAGTTGCATGTGCCCTTTTTAAAGACACCATAACAGAGGCCCAACTTCAATGTATACCCCAAATTAAGAAAAAAAGTAAAAGAACTAAAAAAGAGCCACCGTGGCTTAACAGCCATGTAAAAGAAGCAGTGAGAGATAAAAAGACTTCCTTTAAAAAGTGGAAGTCAAATCCTAGTGAGGCAAATAGAAAGGGCACAAACACTGCCAATTTAAGTGCAAGAGTGTAATAAGAAAAGCCAAAGAGGAGTTTGAAGAGCGGCTAGCCAAAAACTCCAAAGGTAATAACAAAATGTTTTTTAAGTACATCAGAAGCAGGAAGCCTGCTAAACAACCAGTGGGGCCCCTTGACGACCAAAATACAAAAGGAGCACTTAAAGACGATAAAGTCATTGCGGAGAAACTAAATGGATTCTTTGCTTCAGTCTTCACGGCTGAGGATGTTAGGGAGATTCCCAAACCTGAGCTGGCTTTTGTAGGTGACAAATCTGAGGAACTGTCACAGATTGAAGTGTCACTAAAGGAGGTTTTGGAATTAATTGATAAACTCAACATTAACAAGTCACCGGGACCAGATGGCATTCACCCAAGAGTTCTGAAAGAACTCAAATGTGAAGTTGAGGAACTATTAAGTAAGGTTTGTAACCTGTCCTTTAAATCGACTTTGGTACCCAATGACTGGAAGTTAGCTAATGTAACGCCAATATTTAAAAAGGGCTCTAGGGGTGATCCCGGCAATTACAGACCGGTAAGTCTAACGTCGGTACTGGGCAAATTAGTTGAAACAATAGTTAAGAATAAAATTGTCAGACACATAGATAAACATAAACTCTTGAGCAATAGTCAACATGGTTTCTGTAAAGGGAAATCGTGTCTTACTAATCTATTAGAGTTCTTTGAAGGGGTCAACAAACATGTGGACAAGGGGGATCCGGTGGACATAGTGTACTTAGATTTCCAGAAAGCCTTTGACAAGGTCCCTCACCAAAGGCTCTTACGTAAATTAAGCTGTCATGGGATAAAAGGGAAGGTCCTTTCATGGATTGAGAACTGGTTAAAGGACAGGGAACAAAGGCTAGGAATTAATGGCAAATTCTCAGAATGGAGAGGGGTAACTAGTGGTGTTCCCCAAGGGTCAGTCCTAGGACCAATCCTATTCAATTTATTCATAAATGATCTGGAGAAAGGGGTAAACAGTGAGGTGGCAAAGTTTGCAGATGATACTAAACTACTCAAGATAGTTAAGACCAAAGCAGATTGTGAAGAACTTCAAAAAGATCTCACAAAACTAAGTGACTGGGCAACAAAATGGCAAATGAAATTTAATGTGGATAAATGTAAAGTAATGCACATTGGAAAAAATAACCCCAACTATACATACAACATGATGGGGGCTAATTTAGCTACAACGAGTCAGGAAAAAGATCTTGGAGTCATCGTGGATAGTTCTCTGAAGATGTCCACTCAGTGTGCAGAGGCGGTCAAAAAAGCAAACAGGATGTTAGGAATCATTAAAAAGGGGATAGAGAATAAGACTGAGAATATATTATTGCCCTTATATAAATCCATGGTACGCCCACATCTCGAATACTGTGTACAGATGTGGTCTCCTCACCTCAAAAAAGATATTCTAGCACTAGAAAAGGTTCAGAAAAGGGCAACTAAAATGATTAGGGGTTTAGAGAGGGTCCCATACGAGGAAAGATTAAAGAGGCTAGGACTCTTCAGCTTGGAAAAGAGAAGACTAAGGTGGGATATGATAGAGGTATATAAAATCATGAGTGATGTTGAGAAAGTGGATAAGGAAAAGTTATTTACTTATTCCCATAATACAAGAACTAGGGGTCACCAAATGAAAGTAATAGGCAGCAGGTTTAAAACAAATAAAAGGAAGTTCTTCTTCACGCAGCGCAGTCAACTTGTGGAACTCCTTACCTGTCAAGAGATCACTTGATCATTGCCTGTTAGGTTCACTCCCTCTGGGGCACCTGGCATTGGCCACTGTCGGTAGACAGATACTGTGCTAGATGGACCTTTGGTCTGACCCGGTACGGCCATACTTAGTTGAATTTATTAAATGGTTTTTTGGAGTGGATTTTTTTTAAATGCATGTATTGATAATGACCAATTGGTTAGTGTTTGATACTTTATATACAGGAGTGGGTGGGTGAGATTCTGTGACCTGCATTGTGCAGGAGGTCAGACTAGATGATCATAATGGTCCCTTCTGACCTTAAAGTCTATGAGTCTATTAATTACTCATTAATTATTAATTATTTATTACTATTAATTACTCATTACTCATGTTAGCAGCGAACAGGGGCTGCTAACAGGGAGTTTCGCAAGGGAGTTCTCCAGGTGAAGGAGGAGCTAATACAGCATCTGTGGGGTAAGTGACTGTCTGTAGTGTGTGTTTGTTTGTGTTTGGGGGTTACTTGCTGTGTGCTGAGCTTGTGTTTGTCAGTCTGTTTGTTTGTTTGGTTGTTTGAGGGACCGTGTGCTCTGGCTGGCAGTTGGAGGCAGGTTTGAAAGCTCGAAGCCTCTGGTAATTGGCTGAGCCTTAATCAGTGGGCGGGGCATTCACTCAGGCCAGGCCAGGGCTTTATAAAGCCGCGCACAAGCGACCAGGGAGCTTTGCGACCAGGGGCTGCTAACAGGGAGTTTCGCAAGGGAGTTTAGAAGGGGAGTGGGAAGGGATCGGGAGTCCCTTGCCGGCCGTAACCCCTTCCCTGTGGCCCGCCCCTAAAATCCTAAAACCTATAAACCAAACTACATTCCAAAACTACTTTCCGTAAACCACCCTTTCACTAACTAGGAGACAATGCAGGCAGAAGCCCAGCAGCAGAGTGGGGGCTATCCAGTTTATTGCACTGACTGTCGCATGTATGATTACCTGCCCTGTGGGCGGGTGGCGTATGTGTGCAGTTGATGCAAGGAGCTTCTGGCCCTCAGAGACCATGTACGGACTTTGGAGGCCAGGGTGGCGGAACTGGAGGAGCTGAGAGAGGCAGAGAGGTATGTTGATGAGGCTTTCCGGGACACTGTGGAATTGTCCCACCTCCGCTTAGACAGCTCCTGTGCTGTTGAGGAGGAAGAAGGGCCCAGGGAAGTAGAGCAGTCAATGGGAGCAGAGGGAAACCTTCCCGTAGTTGGGACCCTCCTTCCAGATGGTGCTGGGGTTGCCTCTCACACTGAGGTTGCCTCTCTGGGGGAGGGAACTCCAGTTTCTAGGAAAAGGCAGGTGTTAGTAATGGGAGATTCGATTATTAGAAATGTAGATAGCTGGGTCTGTGATGACCGGGAGAACCGTATGGTGACTTGCCTGCCTGGTGTGAAGGTTGCGGATCTCTCGAGGCATCTAGATAGACTTATGTGTAGTGCTGGGGAGGAGCCGGTGGTCGTGGTACATGTAGGTACCAATGACATAGGGAAGGGTAGGAGAGATGTCCTGGAAGCCAAATTTAGGCTGCTAGGGAAGAGACTGAAATCCAGGACGTCTATGGTGGCATTTTCAGAAATGCTCCCGGTTCCACGCGCAGGGCCAGATAGGCAGGCAGAGCTTCAGAGTTTCAATGCATGGATGAGACGATGGTGTAGAGAGGAGGGGTTCACGTTCATTAGGAACTGGGGAAACTTCTGGGATGGGAGGAGCCTATACAGGAGAGATGGGCTCCACCTAAACCAAAGTGGAACCAGACTGCTGGCACTAAACATTAAAAAGGTTGTAGAGCAGTTTTTAAACTAGGAGATGGGGGAAAGCCGACTGCTGCAGAGGAGCGTGTGGATCAGACACAGACTTCTCTTAGTGGAGAGTCTGATGATAGAGAATCTCCAGGTTATAGTCAGGAGCAGAGGAATGAGAAGTATAATGTAAGGGCCGGATCAGATGATAAACAGTCACATAAAAAAGAATCTGGCACATCAGAAAAAGGCAGGCTAATAAACAGGGACAAGTTTTTAAAGTGCTTGTACACAAATGCCAGAAGTCTAAATAATAAGATGGGTGAACTAGAGTGCCTTGTGATAAAGGAGGATATAGATATAATAGGCATCACAGAAACCTGGTGGACTGAGAGCAATCAATGGGACACAATCATTCCGGGGTACAAAATATATCGGAAGGACAGAACAGGCCGTGCAGGGGGAGGAGTGGCACTATATGTTAAAGAAAGTGTAGATTCAAATGAAGTAAAAATCTTAAGCGAATCCACATGTTCCATAGAATCTCTATGGATAGAAATTTCATGCTCTAGTAAAAATATAACATTAGGGATCTATTATCGACCACCTGACCAGGACAGTAATAGTGATGATGAAATGCTAAGGGAAATTAGAGATGCTATCAAAATTAAGAACCCAATAATAGTGGGGGATTTCAATTATCCCCATATTGACTGGGAACATTTCACTTCAGGACGAAATGCAGAGATAAAATTTCTCGATACTTTAAATGACTGCTTCATGGAGCAGCTGGTACGGGAACCCACAAGGGGAGAGGCGACTCTAGATTTAGTCCTGAGTGGAGCGCAGGAGCTGGTCCAAGAGGTAACTATAGCAGGACCGCTTGGAAATAGTGACCATAATACAATAGCATTCAACATCCCTGTGGTGGGAAGAACATCTCAACTGCCCAACACTGTGGCCTTTAATTTCAAAAGGGGGAACTATACAAAAATGAGGGGGTTTGTTAGACAAAAGTTAAAAGGTACAGTGACTAAAGTGAAATCCCTGCAAGTTGCGTGGGCCCTTTTTAAAGACACCATAATAGAGGCCCAACTTCAATGTATACCCCAAATTAAGAAAAACAGTAAAAGAACTAAAAAAGAGCCACCGTGGCTTAACAGCCATGTAAAAGAAGCAGTGAGAGATAAAAAGACTTCCTTTAAAAAGTGGAAGTCAAATCCTAGTGAGGCAAATAGAAAGGAGCACAAACACTGCCAACTTAAGTGCAAGAGTGTAATAAGAAAAGCCAAAGAGGAGTTTGAAGAACGGCTAGCCAAAAACTCCAAAGGTAATAACAAAATGTTTTTTAAGTACATCAGAAGCAGGAAGCCTGCTAAACAACCAGTGGGGCCCCTTGATGATCAAAATTCAAAAGGAGCGCTTAAAGACGATAAAGTCATTGCGGAGAAACTAAATGGATTCTTTGCTTCAGTCTTCACGGCTGAGGATGTTAGGGAGATTCCCAAACCTGAGCTGGCTTTTGTAGGTGACAAATCTGAGGAACTGTCACAGATTGAAGTGTTACTAGAGGAGGTTTTGGAATTAATTGATAAACTCAACATTAACAAGTCACCGGGACCAGATGGCATTCACCCAAGAGTTCTGAAAGAACTCAAATGTGAAGTTGCGGAACTATTAACTAAGGTTTGTAACCTGTCCTTTAAATCGCTTCGTACCCAATGACTGGAAGTTAGCTAATGTAACGCCAATATTTAAAAAGGGCTCTAGGGGTGATCCCGGCAATTACAGACCGGTAAGTCTAACGTCGGTACCGGGCAAATTAGTTGAAACAATAGTTAAGAATAAAATTGTCAGACACATAGATAAACATAAACTCTTGAGCAATAGTCAACATGGTTTCTGTAAAGGGAAATCGTGTCTTACTAATCTATTAGAGTTCTTTGAAGGGGTCAACAAACATGTGGACAAGGGGATCCGTGGACCTAGTGTACTTAGATTTCCAGAAAGCCTTTGACAAGGTCCCTCACCAAAGGCTCTTACGTAAATTAAGCTGTCATGGGATAAAAGGAAAGGTCCTTTCATGGATTGAGAACTGGTTAAAGGACAGGGAACAAAGGGTAGGAATTAATGGTAAATTCTCAGAATGGAGAGGGGTAACTAGTGGTGTTCCCCAAGGGTCAGTCCTAGGACCAATCCTATTCAATTTATTCATAAATGATCTGGAGAAAGGGGTAAACAGTGAGGTGGCAAAGTTTGCAGATGGATACTAAACTACTCAAGATAGTTGAGACCAAAGCAGATTGTGAAGAACTTCAAAAAGATCTCACAAAACTAAGTGATTGGGCAACAAAATGGCAAATGAAATTTAATGTGGATAAATGTAAAGTAATGCACATTGGAAAAAATAACCCCAACTATACATACAACATGATGGGGGCTAATTTAGCTACAACGAGTCAGGAAAAAGATCTTGGAGTTATCGTGGATAGTTCTCTGAAGATGTCCACGCAGTGTGCAGAGGCGGTCAAAAAAGCAAACAGGATGTTAGGAATCATTAAAAAGGGGATAGAGAATAAGACTGAGAATATATTATTGCCCTTATATAAATCCATGGTACGCCCACATCTCGAATACTGTGTACAGATGTGGTCTCCTCACCTCAAAAAAGATATTCTAGCACTAGAAAAGGTTCAGAAAAGAGCAACTAAAATGATTAGGGGTTTAGAGAGGGTCCCATATGAGGAAAGATTAAAGAGGCTAGGACTCTTCAGTTTGGAAAAGAGGAGACTAAGGGGGGACATGATAGAGGTATATAAAATCATGAGTGATGTTGAGAAAGTGGATAAGGAAAAGTTATTTACTTATTCCCATAATACAAGAACTAGGGGTCACCAAATGAAATTAATAGGCAGCAGGTTTAAAACAAATAAAAGGAAGTTCTTCTTCACGCAGCGCACAGTCAACTTGTGGAACTCCTTACCTGAGGAGGTTGTGAAGGCTAGGACTATAACAATGTTTAAAAGGGGACTGGATAAATTCATGGTGGCTAAGTCCATAAATGGCTATTAGCCAGGATGGGTAAGAATGGTGTCCCTAGCCTCTGTTCGTCAGAGGATGGAGATGGATGGCAGGAGAGAGATCACTTGATCATTGCCTGTTAGATTCACTCCCTCAGGGGCACCTGGCATTGGCCACTGTCGGTAGACAGATACTGGGCTAGATGGACCTTTGGTCTGACCTGGTACGGCCTTTCTTATGTTCTGATGTTCTTATGTACTCCTGTTCTGGTTGGTTAGTTGTGAATGGTCACCTAGGTCACATGCATTTTTTTTTCAATTCTCTGGCTGGGTGAGCACAAGTATTCTCAATACAAATATGTACATGAAATTGAAATTTGGTTGTTACAAACACTAGTATATGAGACTGAAATTCACTTTTCACAAAAAATCACGTCAACAAAGTGTGTACTCTGAGTTGTTCCTGGAAAGCAATATATAAAGCATGCAATCAAATGTCATTTAAAATTGAGTGAATATGGAACACTTTTTATAGAGTAAACCCAACTCTAAGTATAAGACTCATTTATAAAACTCAAAGCAAGGGGAAGATTTTGCTGTCTGCAACGTCAATGTTAATATTGTGATATAATGGAGAAATACTGAGTTTAAACACATTTTCGAAATGTTTAGAAACGTAGTAGTTGATTATTATCCTTTCATATTCAAATCAATGGGAGTTTTGCCATTGACTTCAATAGGAGCCAGATTAGACCCTTCCTAAAAGAAAATGTAATAATGGCTTCTAAAGTAGAGAGAACTTTTGTTCCAACCTTCTTTCCTGCTTTATATAGTATGGATAATGTTTCCAAAATTTAGGGTTGCAAACACATTGACCCACTTGCATAAGTGCCAAACAGAAATCCAGACACTGCACTTGGGACCGTACAGACTGCTCCCTCCATACTCCCCAGATATCTACATTGCCACAGAGAGAATGTGGAGGTGCTGGGAGGCACCATGGTTCTATCCAGCCTCTGCACTGTGCCACAGAGGCAGCATAGTAAACTTCACCCCATAAAGAAGCATAGCAGAATGTAGTTGTCCTCCTGCACACAAAAAGACATTCTGGCTGCCTGAAGCAGACTACCTCCAGGTGCTACCTCTGGGACAACATGCCTCTACATCAGCAGCAATGCAGAGGTTTACCTGAATGGCACAATCAAGCTCTTGATTTTTCATACATCTTTACACAGAATCCCATTTTCTGCACAGTGGTACAATTTCTCTTTAAGAAACTAATGCTGGATTATTTCTGACATTTCTTAGAGAGGTGATCTGAACATGCATGGGAGAAAATATTGCTCAGAAAGATTAATTTTAAAAGAGATATAATTTGTTAGCGTTTCTCATTGTTGAACTTGTCCATCAATTTCAGTCAGAAAACTGCTGTGCATATCAAATAGTTTTCTACTGTTGGATAAAGCTCAGCTTGACTCCGGGTCACCCACCATGGAAAAAACCCAACAATAAAGCAATCATTTCTGGAAACCTTACAACCAGACAACCTCATAGGAACTGTAATAACAATGCACCTCTAGTTTAAAAATAGAAATGCTAACTCTATCCACGTGTCACTTTGTGTCTAGCTGCACTACCTCTTGAGAAATTTAGGATTATTTTGTATATCTACTTTATTGCTCTCATGCTTATAAAATTAGTCAAGTGCTGTCACCCACCTGTTTTAGAAATCTTTGTTTACACCCAATTTTTTCTCCCTTGCCCCAAAGAATTATCAACACAACACTCTGTATTGACATATCAATATTTGGCCCAAATGTGACTGTACAGCAGCACTGGGAGAGACCTAGCTGAGTTGAGAACAGCTGAAACACAAAATGCTGGAGTTCCACTTTATCTCTCTGGAATAACTATCTCCTTTTCTGCAGTAGAGTATAGCTCAACATCCAACTCAAGGGAAGCCCCTCTTGCTCAGTAAAGCAAGGATAATTCCCGTAAGTCTGAAATACACACAGTTAATGACATTCACTTTGTTCTTTTCTTTCAAGGACTGTGAGCCGGGTCTATTTCTGAAGGGAGAGATCTTTCTCTTGGTGATCTGTAACCTGAACCAACATGTTTTCCAGGGAGAATTTCTAGATCAGATTACACAGGAAGTTAGTCTATAGGCCTTGAATAGACTGTGATATGCTGGGTCTAAATTTTTATGACCAGGCCTACTAATTTCTGTGGCAAACTGGAAATTCTATGGTAGTTTCAGATACGTTTTTAACAAGTGGAGGTTTTAGTGAATTAAATATGAAAAATGAATAATGGAGTTAGAACAGTATCTCTTGTGTTATTTACATTGATTTGAACTGCAATTTGTTTTATACTGGCACTAAAAGATTTGCTTTTCAATATGTTGCAAACCTTTTGTACTGACAATACATTGTAGAAATGGACATGGAGGAAGCTGGAGGTTTATCTTGAGGTTCAGACAGCTGGGGTGTTTGGAACCTCAGAAGGTGGTCTGGGATTTTGGCACCAAGCAGCTGGTAGAGGCTCTTGCTAGGTTGCATCTCCTCTGCACCACTGAGAGTAGTGGCAGAGGTAACTTAACATTTTGGTGAGGGGGCTTGAACTATTTCCCCATCATAGCAGCCCCTGACAGCAATCTCTCACTTTTTACCACTGCCTACCTTTTTGTTACAGTCTGATTATTATTTGTATTCCAGTAGCACCTAGGGACCACAGCTGAGATTGGGATCCCATCGTGGTGGGCAATATACAAACAGTGAATATGTAGACAAGAATAAATAAAAAGAGGAAGGAGGAAAAGAGATATAAGACTGCCCTACAGCCAAAATGCTTCTGAAATAAATGTAGTCAAACTTTACTAATTCTGGGTCACTGAGAACGAAAATGATGCTTAAAATTGTTGATTGGCTCTAGTTTTCAAGTTATGCTATTGGGTCAGTATATACGACCCTTGACTTGGGAATGGCGGAGGATAAGTGAGTTATAAAGGGAAGGGATCTCAATTTAAACCAGAAATGACTAAAATACATCTTTGACTGGATCTATGAATAAATCTATGACTGGGTTTGGACGGTACTTGCTTTTTAGGCAAAACAATGAATGATGCAATCTGAAGCTGGTATTGTGTCATACATGATATGAATTGTATCATGTTATTCCTAGAAGTCAGGGATGATGCAATCATAAGGAAGCTTACATCACTCTGCTGAACAAATTGCCCTATATCAGCTCTAGAAATCATACAGTGTCGTGCTCTCTTATTTGTCAGTGTTTGATTTTGCAAAGGGACACATTTCTGTTTAGCCAAAGTGAGCAGAGATGCCTCGTACTTGTGTGAACAGTGCAGATAACTTCTGCTATGTTTGTGGTTAAGTGAGTTTTGCATCACAAAAGTGCAGTATAACCACGATGGTTAAGAAAGCCTATCACCTTTATTTTGGCTGCAAAATTGGAGATCAGGACAAGAGGTGGGCCCCACATATATGCTGCAACACTTGTGCAACAAATCTTCGCCAGTGGTTGAACAGGAAAAGGAAATCTATGCCTTTTGCAGTGCCAACGATTTGGAGAGAGCCAACAGATCATACCAGCAATTGTTACTTCTGCATGGTGCCTCCAGATTGGAAAGGTGTGTCAAAGAAGAAAAAGTGGATTGTGCATTATCCAAACATTCCATCAGCTATACGCCCAATACCCCACGGAGAAGGACTGCCGGTTCCTGATGCACCAGAATCATTCTCACTTGAGTCAGATGAGGAAGAGGATGAACTTCTGGTCCTGAATCATCAATGTCGCAGGACCCACATTTTCTCCCATCCTCCTCCTCTGAACCACACCTCATAACACAAGGTGAACTGAATGACCTTGTCAGGGATTTGGAACTACCCAAGAGTAAGGCAGAGCTGTTGGGCTCCAGACTACAGCAGTGGAATCTCCTGGCAGGTGATGTTAGGGTTTCCATGTTCCGTGACCGTCAAAAGGATCTTGTCCCATTCTTCTTCATGGAAGGTGATCTTGTAACCTGCAACAACATCGATGGTGTGATGGCAGCCCTCAACATCATTCACAATCCAGATGAGTGGAGACTGTTCATTGATTCATCGAAGACGAGTCTTAAAGCTGTTTTACTGCATAATGGCAATGTTTTGCCATCAATTCCAGTTGGTCATGCAGTCCATATGACAACCTATGACAACTGAAACAACTTTTGAGGTGCATAAACTATGACCAACATCAGTGGCAGCTTTGTGGCGATTTGAAGGTTGTTGCTCTCTTGCTTGGTCTGCAGACTGGATACACAAAGTACTGCTGTTTTCTCTGCGAATGGGATAGTCGTGCAAGAGATTCCCACTACATCAAGAAAGATTGGCCACTCTGACAGTCATTGGAGCCTGGGAGGAAAAGTGTTCAGCATCCACCACTTGTTGAATCAAGGAAGATTTTGTTACCACCCTTACACATCAAGCTGGGTCTGATGAAGAACTTTGTCAAGGCCATTGACAAAACACAAGCAGCTTTCAAGTACCTCCGTGGAAAATTTCCAAGGTTAAGTGAAGCTAAGATAAAGGAAGGTGTCTTTGTTGGTCCTCAGATTCGTGAACTTCTTCGAGATGATGCATTTGACCATGCACTGCGTGGCAAGGAAAAGACGGCATGGAAAGCCTTCCAGTTAGTGGCAATACATTTTCTCGGAAACAACAAGGCAGACAACTACAGGTTGTTGGTGGAAAACCTCCTCAAGGCATACAAAAGCCTTGGTTGCAACATGTCACTAAAGATACATTTTTTGCACTCTCATCTAGATTTTTTTCCACCGAACTGCGGAGCAGTGAGTGACGAGCACGGCGAGCGATTTCACCAGGACATTGCAACAATGGAGAAACGCTATCAGGGCAAATGGAGCCCATCAATGCTTGCAGACTATTGCTGGACAGTGACAAGAGATGCTCCATTTAATGAATACAAAAGACAAGCCAAGAAGCGCCGAGTAGACACTGAATAGGACTAAACTATGTACATAATAGTTTTTTGCCTTTTGTTTCATAATAAATTTTATTTATATAACCCTTTTGTTGATTTTTAAAGTGTTACATAAACAGGACAGGTGAAATATTATCATGTAAAGCAACCATAAACACATGAAAAGACCTAGGTTTACAATTTATGATTAAAACTCTACCATCTACACAATATACATAGACATCAAATGTAAAAACTTAAATATCTTAGAAACAGTAGCCAATCAGTTGTTTTAATTGTCACATTTGAATTTAGCACATCAAAATACATAATAAATATCACATTTTATCTCTGAAGCAGATGAATTCTAAAAAATTGTAGACCAGTGTAGTCTGAGATGTGTATTTCTTTTATCAGAGGTTTAGCACATCCTTTAGCTGTTTGGAAGAACAAATGTGTCCATCTGGCTTATTAAGCAGTGAAAGAAAACTTGGATCACAAAATACCATTTAATAATAACAAAGAGAGAAATACTTTGAGATTCCATCTCTTTTTAGTTTCTCTGCCAGCGGTAGCTCTGTACAAAGCAACGTGATCTTCAGATGAAGAGGGCTAGATGTTTGGTGTTTTTCTGTATTATCTTCTTCAGTGGGCTAAAAGGAAGGCATCAGTCATCAAGAGCGATATGAAGTGTAACTTCCCTTTCAGCACTAAACATACTACCTCTCAAGAGCACTCAGCCTTAGTTATCCTATGTGTGGGGAAAAAAAGAAATAAACCCTAAGGAATAAGTCATTCATATTTTTCTTGTACCATTAATTATCTCCTACTACTAAAGTTCTGTCTCAATAATAATAATGATGCAAAATTTACCGTATCTTAAGTGACCAGTCAAGGGATGGGCGAAAATGGGCCATTCTTTGGAGGTGGGATTTAAAATAAAGATGGAGTAAAATTTTAATTGGAGTATTTAGGTACAAATTTAAGGACAAATTTAAGGCAGGATGTTGGCTAGTCAGGTTGTCTCAGATAGTTGATTGGACAGTGGTTTCTTCTATAGATGTCAATGTGGTAATAATAAAATCTTGGTACTTTACATGGTGCCTTCTCTCTGATCTCAGTTTGCTCTACAAACAGAATTAATGTCATCTCACAACACACAGGGAGGTAAATAGGTATTATCTCTATTTTACATATGAAGAAACAGAATAACTTCTGATACCACTTAAAGCTAGAGCTGGTTGAAACTTTTAGTGCAGAAAGTTTTCCTGTCATTAAACCCCCTCTTTCACTGAAATTGAATTTTCTGGATGGGAAAATGCCAATTCCAAGAAAAATGCAATTATGATCTTTCTTATGTTCTTATGTTCTTATGGCAGGAAGAGTCTTGGTTATATGAGTGAAATTTAATGGAAGTTACATGCACATTACTGGCAGATGTTTGGTATAAGTTCTACCAACCCAAACACTGCAGGTTCAAAAGTATCTGAAAATCCATCCATTTTGGAGGACTGGAATATACCAGGGGACTTTTAGCTAGGGCAAATGTTGTCAACTCCTTAAATGCAGAAATATAGCTCAATATCAGAATGTCCACAGTGCAGATGTGGCAGTATCATATGATCTATTTGTCATGTCTAGAATATGAGGCAATATTAAATCTAAATAAAATCTTGTTTCACTTTATGCAAAAGGAGAGGCTGCTTTTTGTTTTCCAGTAACTGTTGTTCTTTGAGATTAACTGCTGAGCATTCAAACGTGCGGGATATGGTACCCCTGGCACTGAGCTGTGGGAGTGTCTTAAAAAGCCATGTCCATTGCAGAGCACATGAAAGATTTCACAGGAGAGCGACGTCATTGTCCTACTCTGTGTACAGAAGTTCACAACCTCTGTTCCTTTGCTACTGTTGCAGGGTCCTGCCATTATATAGAACATGGAGGTAGAGAGGAAGATGGGCAGGTAGCATGAATACATTAAGGTGACTCTAAAACAAGAAGCAACAAAGAGTCCTGTGGCACCTTATAGACTGACAGACGTTTTGGAGCATGAGCTTTCGTGGGTGAATACCCACTTCGTCAGAAGCATCTATTAGTCTATAAGGTCTATAAGACATGCGTCTGACTAAGTGGGTATTCACCCACGAAAGCTCATGCTCCAATGCGTCTGTTAGTCTATAAGGTGCCACAGGACTCTTTGTTGCTTTTTACAGACCCAGACTAATGGCTACCCCTCTGATCTAGAACAAGAGTTACTGGTAAGTATTGGCTCTTCTTTTTTTTCAAGGCCTTCTGTGTATTACCACTTTTGGGAGATTAGTAAGCACTGCTCTACCACCAGGGCATTGATTGAGGAGTTTTTAGATAAATATGGAATGTAGCACCACTCACCCAAAATGGGCATTGGAGCATAATGCTAAGTCGAAGGAGTAGTGTCTGATGAAGTGTGCACAGAGATTTAAAGTCACATATCTCCACCAGGGGAACCCATTTAAGGCACAGCACTTGTGCCACAGTGGATCTCATAAAATGGGTCTTTAAATCAGGGATACTGATTTGCTAGTTAAGATATAAGAGCGTATAGACATCACTCAATCCAGTGTGAAAGTCTGTTTGGTAATGGGTTTTCCTTGACATCTTTCCTCATATGCTACAAATAATCTATTGGTTTTTCTTAATGGCTTCATCTTTACCAGATTAAAAAAAAAGACCAATCTTTATATCGGGGGGGGGGGGGAGAACTCTCCCAAACCCCTTCTGCCAGTCAAGATGCTGCTCTTGCCCCCAGTTCATAGCACATGAGGGGATTCTTTGGGCTAGTCTACACTTACCAGCCGGGTCGACGCGGTGAGTTCGACTTCTCTGAGTTCGAACTATCGCGTCTAATCTGGACGCGATAGTTCGAACTCCGGAAGCGCTGCAGTCGACTCTGGTACTCCACCACTGCAAAAGGCGGTGGCGGAGTCGACCTTGGAGCCGCGGACTTCGATTCCGCGGCGTCTGGACGGGTGAGTAGTTCGAACTAGGGTACTTCGAATTCAGCTACGCTATTCACGTAGCTGAACTTGCGTACCCTAGTTCGACCCCCGCCCTTAGTGTAGACCTGCCCTTTGAGTCAAACAAACAGACAAAAGAAAAGTCCTCTCTGATCTCTTTCCCTTATAAGAGAAGGGAATCTGAGTGAAAACAAACAAAAAACAACAAAAAAGGGAAAGGTAGCCCATCTCTCAGGCAGTCTTTCCGGAGTCAGTTCTATAAGGTTGGTTTGCCAGGGTCTATTACCCCTTAGTTGGGTCTATCTCCAGCCCCTCTTTTCGGACATACTGCTTTGCAACTACTCTATGCAGCTTTGGGAGCAATGAGGCTTGCAACTGTCTCCATCTCAGCTGACCTGTCTCTGTCATCGGCAGCTGTGGAGGAGGGGGTAGAACAGCCCTCCTCCTATCCACCACCCTTTCTTGTAGCAGGATTTCTCTTTTTAAGCTTCACTTTCCAGGCAGAACAAGCCTTATAGATGCACCTTGTTAGAGCTAAACAGGCCCAGAAGAGCTCATTAGTCTCCTCTCCACCAGAGTGAGGGGCTGTCCCTTCACACTAGGATATGGAGGTATATTTTCCCAGGAAGGGAAATACAATGAGACAGGTGGAAATCTGAGTTCACTATACATGGAAAGCTGGGATGGGGCCGCATGGTGATTTTGTTCTTGTGGACCTCATTATAATCAGAGCAGGAAGGGAGGCCAGCATGTCACTTGGCCCGCGCCGCTTCCTGCAGCCTCCATTGGCCTGGAGTGGCGAACCGCGGCCAGTGGGAGCCGTGATCGGGTGAACCTGTGGATGTGGCAGGTAAACAAACTGGCTCAGCCCGCCAGGGGCTTTCCCTGCACAAGCGGCAGCCCTAGTGTGAGAACCACTAATCTAGAGGAGCCATCAAAACATTAAGGTCACCCACCTCGCAGATTTAATTGCTATGAGGAAGACTGTTTTGATCTCTAAATGTTTGACAGATGCTTGCACAGAGGCTCATAACGAGCGCCCATCAGCTTTGTTAGAACAATATTTAGATCTCATCCCCTGAAGGTGGGTCTCCCTGCTGAGAGGAAATGAATTTACCAGGCTTTAAGGAACCTAGAGACTGCAGGGTAAGAGATTTACATGACTTTAATGTGCTGTCAAAGGGAGACTAAGGGTCAGCCTTTAGACTTAAAGTATAGAATGTACTCTGGGACTACAGGAACCCTTGCTTGAGATGGAGTGAGTCCTTTACCAGTGACCCAAACAGTAAACAGTTTCCATTTTTATTTATAGCATTTCAGGATGGAACCCTTCTTGGGCTGTGAGAAGATGGCTTGGAAACAGGTTATCCTATAAGCTGCAACTTGGAATGCCCATTTTGGGATGCAGAATCCTCCATTTGCTGTTAAGACAAGGGGTCTGGGGACAGAGTCTATGGTTTTTGGGTAGCTGCATGAGATATGGATACCAGTGCTGATGAGACTACATTGGTGCTATTAATGCAAGTTTTGCTCTGGCCAATCTGATCTTCCTTAGGACCCTGGCCATAAGGGGAATGGAAAGGAAGGGGTAAGAAGATGTTGGCTCCAGTCCGGCAGAGACACAGCCAAGAGAAAGTTTTTGTCTCTGTGCTCTTGTGCAATCCTCGTCACATGTGGTGTTTTGTTTAGATGCAGTGGTCTATCACCAGGTGAATCCATCTGTGAAGCAGTGCATGGGCCATCACAAGTTTGAAGAACCACTCACTTTGATCCTGAGACCTCCTGTTAAGCAAGTCTGCCTGCATGTTCTCCTCAGCCAAATGAAGAGTTACTGTGGTTCTGGGTGCACCACATCCATCATTTTCTTACCATTACAGATAAGAGTTAGCAATGTACTCTTCCCTGCCTGTTGGTGTAGTACAGGGGTCTCAAATATGCGGCCCGCGGGCTATTTCATGCGGCCCACCAAGCGGCCCATGCCTGCTCCCTCGGCCTACCTCCAGGCCAGGGGTGGGCAAACTACAGCTGCAGGATTGCCCCCCTTGAGCCCTGTGCCGCTCCCTGAAGCGGCTGGCATCATATCTCTGCGGCCGGGGTGGGGAGGGAGGGAGAAGCAGAGGGCTCCGTCCGTGTGTTGCCCTGGCTTCCAGGCACCACCCTTGTCCCCGCAGTTCCCATTGGCCGGGAACAGGGAACCGCGGCCAATGGGAGCTTTGGGGGAGGTACCTGCTTACCGGCAAGCAGCTTGCAGAGCCCTGCATCCCCTTCCCCCAGGGGCCACAGGGACATGGTTCCAGCTACATCCCAGAGTGGAGCGGGGATGGGGCTGGGGCCGGGACCAGCAGCCTGCCCTGGCCCCGGTGTGTGCCGCTGTCACCCCAGAGTCCAAATCCCTTCTGCACCCCGTCCCCCAACTCCCTGCCCTGAGCCCCCTGCCTGCACTTCAACCCCCTGCCCTGAGCCCCCTGCTGCACCCCAATCCCATGCCCTGAGCCCCATGCTGCATCCCACACCCCTTCTGCACCCCAATCCCCTGCCCTGAGCTCCCTACCTGCATCCCACACCCCTGCTGCACCTCAATTCCCTGCCCTGAGCCCCCGCCACACCCCTCATGCGTCCTCTGGGGGCAGAGAGGGGGCGGAGTTGGGGTGGGGACTTCAGGAAAGGGGTTGAAATGGGGGCAGGGAAGGGGTGGGAAGAGGCAGGGCCTCATGGAAGGGGTGGAGTGGGGGCAGGGCTTGGGGCAGCGAGGGTGTGTGTGTCAGTGATGCGGCCCTCAGGCCAATGAACTAGCCCTCATTAGGCCCTCGTGGTCATTTGAGTTTGAGACCCCTGGTGTAGTACATGGCCATGGTATTGTCTGCAAGTACCTGTACTACATGATGCTGCAGTGATGGGCAAAAGGCCTTGAATTCATATGGAATCTGGATTCCCAGGTGTTCCACAGACCATACACCAGGAAGTCTTGGTAATGTGGACCCCAGCCTAGAGTGGAGGCATTGGTGGTGATTGTGATGGTAGAGAAGAGGGGAACAAAAGCCCCCTCGCCATGAAAGACTTTTTCCCTGTTTTCCAATCATATGAAGCTGTTTGGGCATTCAAGGAGTGATGGTCAGTCTTCTGTAAAGGCTATACACGTTCATTGTTTTAGTGACCCACCATCCAGTGCAAGGGTCTTGCGTTCAGACAAGTAAAAGGCATGAGATGAGTCAATGAGGCCATCAGGCCTAGTAGCCTTAGGAAAAACCTCCTATGTACAGCCAGTTCTGCAACTCAACTCTGGGCACTATCTTCCACAAGTGGGGATGCACAGAGGCCCTCAAAGAAAAATATCTTGTTCTTTTGACTTATTTGAAGATTTTGGCTCGGTAGAGTCACACATCAGTAACTTCACTTTTTTCCTCTTAAAGAAGTCAGAAAGGATTACTTTGGGCAATTGCTCAACAGCCCTAAGTGGTTCTTCAGGCTCTCTTCTATTAGCCCTGCTGTCCAGCATGCATGCTGGACCACAAGGAAAGATAGTGAGGTGTCCTCAGCTGCTTTTCATTGAACTGGTGATTCTGAGCTCTATGGCTTCCTTCTACCACAGCTGAATGAGGAAGTCTGTTCTTTCCTACTGCCTGGCTGAAAGTGGGTACAGTTGAGAGTAGGTTTGCTGAACCTCAGTCCAGTCAAGATGGAGGTGGTGTAAAGTCATCTTCACCCTCACTTTCCTTCCTGCATAGCAAATCTGCAAGGCTCAGTTTAAGATTTTACACAGGCATATTCCTTGGGTGGAATGGCTGGTGGCTTTCTGTTTTGAGTGATAGTTTATTTATTTCATATTGGTCAATTTGTTATGTCACTAAGTAGTGCTTTATTATGCTACATTCTCTGTGTATTTGAATATGTCACTAAGTAGTGCTTTTGTATGCTACATTCTCTGAGTATTTGCATTAGATCTATCTCGTACATGTAAAATACATTAAATATAAAATATATTTCCCAGTCACTTGGATTTGTAAACTGGTATTTATCAATAACAATTGGATAGCATGAGACCTTAAGATAATTAAATATTGGTGTCTGGAAGGTCATTTCCTCAGTTTTGTCATTTCTGAGACCTAGAATGAGTAAATGTGTATAGATTTTTCAGACATAACATTTCAATAAAGTGACCTTTACAACAGTATTTTAATGTCAAGGGCATAAGAATCACTGCGAATCTGACATTTACATTTGGAGATTTTAAATTTAGCTAGGAAGGATTATTTATCTAAGATTTGGTATTACTACATTTCAATTCTATTCTTTATTAAAATATCTTTCCTTTCAATGATTATTTACATGTACACCGGTCTCTGATCTTCAGTCCTTACACTTTCAAATAGTGGCTTAAAAACATTGATATAAAAACAACTGTGAATGTTTTTTTCCTAATTATATGTCCTAATCAAACTTTAATTAGATTTTTGCCTTCAGCTATACAAAGAGAGGCAAAAGGTGTGAATTGATTTTGCTACCCCTGTTCACCTCAATGAACTATTAACTTCTAAGCCCAGCCAATCCTATTTATTTAACCATACAGACATGTTTTAAAATGGTTGAATGCTAGTTGTAGCCAAATGGGGTTTCTAATATAATTTGGCCTGTGGGCTAGGCTATATCATGGCTCTCCTAACATACTATTGCCCTATCCACACTGGCTGCACAAATGTGTTAGTAACCCATTTTGTCTTCAACCAAATTTAGGAATGTTTAAAATCCCTCTACAAAACAAAACAAAACCCACCTCCCTTCCCCCATCTACTGAGAAGCAAATGAAAAACAACAACAACAAAAAAAACCCTTAAAGACCTGAGCCTGTAAAGGGATTCATGAGAGCAGAACCTTACCCTCACCACAGTCCCGTAGATTTCCAAGGGATTCTGTGACGTTCTAAGTGTCCAGTCACCCATGCTATTAATGGTTCCATCAAAGTATGTACATGCCTTACTGAGTATTGTGTGACATTAGCTTTATCCTGGCTTGTCCTAGGTATCCAAAGGCTTGTGCCCACTCAAAAAGTTAACCAAATCACTACAAAAATCACACCTTTCATTAAACCACTACAACTTTGTGTGTGGATGAGGGCTTCGATCAATTCTGATTTGCTCCTTCAGACCAGACTAGTGGCTGATGGCCAGCTCTTCCCTCTCTGCAAGCTGTAAGGACCACCAAACAGTTGGTCTTAGGGATCCAGCCCACGTATCATAAAGGCATATGTGGGAACAGTGCAATGATTATTGTATATATTAATTGTTACTTTTCACACTTAATTTAGATGATTAACAGGATGTCTAAAATCAATAATTTAAAAAAAATCAGATTTTTTATTTCAATAGGACTTTTTAATTTAAATTACAGGTTTATATTTTAAAATAAGCCTATTTAAAATAAAATTTGAAAATAACAACCTATGTAAAGACCTGAATTTACTTTAATCTATTAAATCATTTAAATAAAAAATTAAGCGGTATATGTTTGCTGCCAAAGTTTTAAAGAAAGTCAGACTGGTGGAAGCTGCTAGCCACTAGCTAAGAACCAGGATTTGTTGAAGTGTTAAGAGCATTTGACAAAAGTAGCCTGTTAGGCAGGTCCAGAGAGAATATTTTCTTCCTTTCAGTTTATGTAATTAGTTCAGTTCAATAATTAGTTTATTCAAAGTTTAAAAACTTGGTTTTCTCTTCAATCTAAAAAACCCCACCAAACCTCTAAAATGCTAGTTTTTTGTATTCCCATGCAAGTAGAGCTTGACACAAATCATAAGTAAAAAAATAATATAGTAAGAAATGTATTGTTCACCATTTTCTAACATAATAAAAGTGTAAAAATTAAGAATCTGAATAGATGTAAATTGACAATATAACTGCTTAAATAAATGTGTATAGATATAGTGTATCTTTCTGGTTAGCAAAAAGAAACACCAGATATAGCATGAAGGCTATGTTTAGTTGCAAATGCACATGTTTTAATGGTTATCCACCAATTAGAATCAAACTTTCTTTAGGAAAATATCTAAAAAGTACAAGTACAAAACATGATTAAAATTGATGATTTAAATCAGGTTTTCTTGCTTGCTGAGTTAAATCATTATTAAAATTGGTGATTTTAAATCACTTTCATTTAAATCAAATCCATCCTGATGATTAATAGCTTTGAAACAATAAACAAGTTGGCTATAAAATCTGTTTAGGATGTTTTATCAGTTAATGAGGAAGAGCTGCTATTATTAAAACTGACCAATTTGCATATGCAGACTACTTACTTGCTAATGACTACTGCTTCAGTCACAGTGTGTTGCATTGATGGCTTTCTTGTTCTACCTTGGGATAAGAAACACAGTGGGTGTTGATGAACCCAGACAGAATGAGAGAATTACAGCCCAAGCATCCTCATTTTAATAATAAGAAACTAATTAGATCCTTAATTGTCTAATTAAGGATTAGACAGTTGGTTAAGTAAAACCTGATAAGGTCACGTCAATAGGATTTCTTTTTGTAAAGGAAATTTTTGCATCTAAACTTAGTCTTTTGAAAAAGTTAATACTTTACTAGGTAAAGATGACAAATTTACTTTTTTTTAAGTGCTGCTATGGATTAAAAACATATTAAGAAATATGCAACAAAAAGTGATAAAAGAATCTGTTCGTCAGAGAAGAGAAAAAAATGAATAGATGAGACTTGAGGTATTGTTGCAATATCATCATTACTACTGGTGATAATGTAAAAAAAAGGCAAAAACTGAGGGGCTGAATAAAGGAAGTTCATACTTCTAATAAAATGTTAGTAGTACACCACTGGTGATTGTATTTAAAACATAAGAAAAGCTAACATAATAAAGGAATCACACAGTCTGTGTTTCTAAAAGGAATAATGTGGATTTCCAAAAAGGTCTGGGAAACAAAAATCATGAGAGTAATTAAAAATGTGTCTCCTCTGTAACATATTACATCACTCAGCTTCACATAATGGCAGCCATCAGTGTAGCCAGCAGATTTAGATGTTTAAAATTGGAATACAGAACAAAATAATTTGCATAGCTATAAGCGGTGGCTCCAGGCACCAGCGCTCCAAGCTGTGCCGTGGCCGGCAAGCCACGAGGGGTGGCCTGCTGGTCCCTGTGAGGGTGGCAGTCAGGCTGCCTTTGGCAGCTTGCCTGCGGGAAGTCTGCCGGTCCCGTGGATTCGGCGGCAATTTGGCGGTGGGTACACTGAAGCTGCGGGACTGGCGGACCTCCTGCAGCCATGCCGCCGAATCCTCGGGACCGGGGACCTCCTTCAGGCAAGCCGCCAAAGGCAGTCTGCCTGCCATGCTTGGGGTGGCACAATCAAGAAGTATGAGGAACTTCTGGAGGCTGTACAATGGACTTTATACTGGCTTAGAATGATCTGATTCAGTATGTTCCAATATGAGTGGCTTATCAGAAATGTCCCCCCCCAATTTGGTTTATCCCGTAAAATATATGTTTCAAACTATTCAAAAATTGAGGATCATGTTCAGTTTGTGCTCTGGTATACCAAATAGGATCATATCTTTGGCATAGTCAATATGTATTAGTGTTCTGGTTTCCATAAACAAGACTGGTAGACCAAAAATATGTCAAAGAATAATAAGAGAAAGCTTAAGGGGATGAATCAGTAAATTGCTAATGGGAATTAAATTAAACCTACATGATATGAATGTTTTCTTATTACTGAAGACAAATGGGCATCTCTTTGACAAAAAAAAACATTCATGCATACTGTATGGATCAAAGAGCTGTTATCATTATCCTCTTTGGCATTGTAAGTGTCTAAGTAGATACTTGAAGATTAAACTGTACATTAAGATCCCAAGTTGTTATTCATATTCATGCATTATCAAGGTTGTACAAAGTGTCTTTGTGCCATTGGTAAACATTCATTTCCTCTGCTGAGAATAATTTTGCTTTGAACTTGGGATGAGAAAATTGGTTGATTTGAAAATTGGATCCTTTCCTCATTTCCATTGTCCTCTCAAGCATGATTAAAAACAGGGATCTGTATTAGTACTATTGTAGGATGGACTGGTAGTGCCACTTATTATTCAGGTTCCTGACACATCCCATTATAAGACCCTGTTTTCAGTTGCTTACAACTTGGCCAAATGTTAACTGTTCAGACTGGAACTGTGCATGCTGCGTATCTGCCTCAGACTGAATTTTTTTTTAAATGTCAGCCAAAATGATTCAGCCATTCCAGAGAATGAGGATAGGGAAAAATATATTGTATAGAGCATGTTAAAATATTCTGGCCACCTTTTCAATAGCTGAAGTGTGTCCATGTATTGTAGCAGGGCCGCCCAGAGGGGAGAGGCAAGTGGGGCAATTTGCCCCAGGCCCTGGGCCCCACAGGGGCCCCGCAAGCCCTGGCCTGGCAGCAGTCCAGGTCTTCAGTGGCATTTCGGCGGTGGGGGGCCCTTCAGTGCTGCCGAAGACGTGGAGCAACTGAAGGGCTCCCCGCCACCGAAATGCAACTGAAGACCCGGACCACCGCCAGGTGAGTACAAGCGCTGCAGCTCCCCCGCTTTGCCCCAGGCCCCTGAATCCTCTGGGTGGCCCTGTATTGTAGCAGGGACCTGAAATCTGGGACTGGGTGGTCTTTGTGTCAGGAGCATCCATTTTGCTATCTCAGTGAAAATCTGCCCAGATTTAGCCAACAAGCCTTTTGAAAAATCTCAGTTTGCGCATGCACAATATACAGTCTCTTTTGTTAGTAGCTAAAGTATCTGAAGAGTCCTTCCTCACTGAGCATGCTCAAGAATCTCATCTCTCCCAGTGCTGACCAGACTGTGCATTCACTACCTCCCCTCCTCCCCCGAAGCAAATGCTCCATTTCCTCATAGCACCTCTATTTATTTAGCAGGTGCATAGTCATATAGCCAAACAATGGCATCTTCAGTGGCGTGATGCAGTTCTTCTAGGCCACTGCTGAACCTAATCAGCAGGCATTCATCGACTATGCGCGTCATAGTCCGTGTTGCACCGCAGCTGCACAAAGGGCTGTCACAAAGGCCCCAGTGATACTGATTGGCTGCACAGAGACCTTGCACAGTCCAGAACCTATTTAACGGGGATCATTGGCAACGGGGCAGGTCAAATCCAGGTGGGCAAATTGTGAGGTCGGTGATGAGGGACTGGTTGGGGATTATAACAGATATCCATTCCTCTCACCAGAGTGTTTCCACCCTAACATCCTGGCGTAGTGGATGAGACCATAAAGGGAGACATGATGGCAAACGTAAACCTGGTGGTTTAAAAAGGTCATTGGTTTAAAAAGGTCATTGGGGGCAGTGGATCAGTGTTCTCATCATGCCACCCGCCAGTACCTGGCAGTAGTCAGGGAAGCAAATGATCCAACCTGCGAGCTGAATTCCATGAGCACCAGCTCAATGAATCCTGGCACTGTCATCACTGACAACCCCAACGTATGTTGTTGGTCCAGCTTTACGCATGTTACAACTCAGCATGGAGGGTTTGTCGGCTGATTTACTCAGCACCTCTATGTGACTGGACTGCACATGCACCACCTCCACAGAGCATGCTTCATCACTTCACAGCTCCTATTCCTGACCAAAGTGTCATGCTCCATTCCCAGAGTGACCGTGCTCCAAAATGGCTACCGAGGCAAAGCTGGACTTTCTCTGTAATGGCTGCTCCAGGCCTGCGTGGGGTTGAGCACCAGAAATGAGAGCAGGGAGTCTGTCTCTCCTGTGTTTAAGACTTCACTGCTGGCACTCAGGCAGTGTAGAGGAGAAAACCATTTGGTTCAAATACAGAAGGGACAAAATCTGGGTTGGTGAGAGACAAAAGAATAGACCGGGACAAGGTCTCTGGTGACAGAGTGGAGAAAGGGTTGGGGGAGAAATTTGGAGGGACTGGCTGGACAGAGAGACTGTAATTGGGAACTGGAGGTGGGCAGAAGGAAGGCTGGGAATGAGAGCCAGTGAGGGAAGTGTGTGTGTGTGTGTGTGTGCGCTTGCGCCAAAGAGAAAAAGAGACTGGAGGCCAGTTGGCTAGTGGAAAACATTGAGATAAGATGAGCTGCTGGGGGACTGAGACTAGATGGAAAAGGTGACTAGGACTAGGAACCAGTGGGGGGATAGGTTGGGGGAGTGGAGACCCATCTGGCATGCAGAGTCTGACTGGCCAGAAAGGCTGGGACAAGGAATGAGGAAGCAGGTCAGGGAAGACTGAGATTGGATGAGGAGCCCAGGGAAGGAGACTAGGACTGAGAGCCAGTGTGGGGAGAGATGGGGAGAGAGAAACTGGACAATGAGCTAGGAAAGGAGAACTGGCTGGGCAAGGAGACTGGGACTGTGATACTGGGACTGTGAGGACCAGGAGAATGGGAAAAGGAGCCAAGGGGGTGGGAAAGAGACAGGACAGGGCAGGAGTCATCAAACTTGGGAGGAAATGGGCAGAGGAGTCTGTATTCACTAGAGCACACTCCCCTACAGACACTGGAATGGAATCCAATATACCTGAGTCTCACCATTCCTCTACTATCAGCAACTACGAGCTAGGGGTGTGATTCACCGGCTCATGTTCACATACTTGAGGGAGCTCGATGAGAGTAAAAGTAGCAGTGTAATCATGGTAGCAAGGGGAGCAGCAGTATAGCTGAGCTATGCCAAGTACAAATACCCCTTAAATAGTGGGTATGTAGCCTTAGCCGTGCTGCCACTGCCCATACTACCACAGCTATACTATTTATGTGGAGGAGGCTGGAGTTACAAAGTCAAAGATGCTATCTCAAGCCTGCATCCCAAGCAAGGGGAAATAAATTGTAGGGAAAGGTTGCAGACCAAACCGGATGAGCAAGCATCTCAGACAGGTGGTTAAGGGAAAGCAGAAAGCCTTCAAGGAATGGAAGGTGGGATGGATAAGCAAGGAAAGCTACTTCTTGGAGGTCAGAAAGTGCCGGAAAGCAGTGAGCACTGCCAAAAGCCAAGCTGAGTTGCAAATGAAATTAAAACCAGCAGTAAAAAGTTCTATAGCCATATAAATAAAAAGAAAACAAGGAAAGAAGAAGCGGGACTGCTAAAGACTGAAAACAGGGTGGAGATTAAAGATTATTTAGGCATGGCCCAAGACCTAAATGAATACTTTGCCTCAGTTTTTAATAAGCATAATGAGGAGATTAGGGATAGTGGCAGGGTTAATGGAAAAGAGGATATGGAAGTAGAAATTACCACATCTAAGGTGGATGTCAAACTCCTTCATCTTAATGGGACCAGACTGGGGGCCATGAATAATCTCCATCCAAAAATATTTAAGGAATTGGCAGATGAAATACCAAGGATTTCTAATAAATCTGTAAATTTGGGTCATATCCTATGACTGGAGAATCTCTAATACAGTACCTATTTTTAAGAAAGGAGAAAAAAGTGATCCAAGAAACTACAGGCCTGTTAGTTTGAACTCAACTGTATACAATGTCTTGGAACAAATTGTGAAAGAGAAAGCATAATTAAGGCATGGGGTAAACAGTAATTGGGATAAAATACAACCTGGTTTTACAAAAGGTAGGCCATGCCAGACCAGCCTGATCTCTTTCTTTGAGAAGATAACTGAGTTTTTAGACAAAGGAAATACAGTAAATCTAATCTAATTGGATTTCAGTAAAGCATTTGATACAGTTCCACATAGGAAACTATTAGTGAAATTGGAGACGATGGGAATTAATATGAGGATTGAAAGGTGGGTAAGGAACTGGTTAAAGGGGAAACTACAATGGGTCATACTGAATGGTGAACTCTCAGGCCAGAGTGATGTTACTTGTAGAGTTCCTCAGGGATTGGTTTTAGGATCAGTCTTATTTAACATCTTCATTAATGACCTTGGGACAAAAGGTAGAAAATTCCATAATTAAGGTTGGCTGTGCAGTTTGGTCAGCATTAGAAGCTGTAAGAGGCTAAAGCATTCTCAGGAAGGACAGACCAGAGGTTTTAGCTGTTAAAACTCTATTAGTGCAACCTATCATACAGTGTAACAAAAATATCCGTTCAGAGACATTTGATCTTTCCAACTTTTGTTGCGATAATAGTTTTAGCTCCTATAACTATATAAAATTTAAACATGTTCAGTGTTACATGAGTTATAGTCTTTGATTAGTTCTTTTTTAGACTAGACATTTACTAATCAACAGTATGGAAATGTTAAATGGATCTACAATTTGTCTCTGAATTGAGTCACCGTGTATTGTGGAGCTTTTACATTGTTAAGTGTAATTATTAACAATTATAACTAAATGTGCTGTGAATACACAGACAGTACTCATCTTCTTATACTAGTCATTCTGTTTTTAAAATTTTTAATATATCTACTGGGCATAGTAATCCTTATGCAGTGAAAACCAGTACGTTTTCATTCTAAAACTAAGTAGTTTTTCACTTAAATAACAAAAACAACTCAGGACTGGAAAAGTATTTCTCCAGCTATTAGTCCTGATACAAAGGACAAATATTTCCTTCTTCCAGAAAATTGAAAAAGGAAACAAGTTATTTATAGAGGAGGTCAAAAAAGTAAGTATATTTAATGAAAAAAAAAAGAACATTGTTTTGTTAAAAATTCAGTGAATTTTTCACCTTTTCTATGAAAACATTTAATTGCGGGGGAGGAGGAAGGGGGAGAAACACTCACTTTTAATTTTTATTGTCTTTGACCTATAAAGCCTAGCCTGTTTGAGACTGTATACCGTGCCTGTACCCATTCCCCTGTCCAGTCTCTGTGATACTACTGCAATTCTGATCAGCAGAGGCTCTGGAATCGGAAACTCCTTGGTTTAAAAGCAAGGCAGGGCATTCTCTTTGATAGACCTTACATTTAGTTCATTCTCTTCCCTGGTTAAAATAGCTCAGATCGCTGGACCTTTGGGATGTGCTGCAAATCCCATCTCTATCACAGGCTGGGTGTGCTGATAGCTGGGTTCTGTCTGCTGACAGCTCCTAATAGAAATTGGAGTGGGTTTATTTTTTTTCCCTTTAGCAGTTTTAGGGGGCTGATGAGTTCCCTTTTATTTGTACTAGCATTAGTCATTTTAATATAGAATGAAGGCGCCCAGGGCCTTGGTATTAATTCATTCAGTAAATCTAAATACATACTTTATAGGAACTAAATTTCAATTAATGCATCATTTTATCCCAACACTTCATCTCCAAGTTCATGCACCCAGTTATATCATAAAGTGCTGACATTATCGCTTTGCTGTTATACTGTAAATGAATAGGGACAAAATCCTATTCACCTTTCTTCATTCTCACTGACTTTTTGTTCATGCTATTAGTTCCATACATGAGTGGGATTTGGCTCCACTCCTGTAGTATAATAGCAAGATAAAAGAAAAAGGTGGCTAAAAATGACTTTATTCTGTTATGTATCAGCTCATCAGTTTTCCCATCTGTAAAATTAGGATAATAATGCTTAACCTCCTTTGTAAAGTGTCTTGTCATCTACTCATGAAAAGCACTATATAAGAGCTAGATATTACTGTTAGTCCCCAGTCCTTATTGGAGAGGGGTCCAGAGAAAGCTCAGATCCCAACACCCTGCAACTTTTTGAGTAAGTTTGGGATCTGGATCTAAACTTTTCAGGTTGATGTCAGTTCGTTGCTTCTTTCACAGTGGACATTAATTATACACAGTATATCCTTTCAGCTTCCCCTCTTGGTATCAGTTAGAAGTGCTACTTCTTTCAGTACTACTGCAAATGTTCAGTGGTATCACTCTCAGAAGTGGTTTCTAGTTTCTGCAGATAAAGCAACAGAGTAATTTGAATAGAACCTTTTCAATATGAAAATGCATTAAAATAGTTTACTTCATTATCTAATTATCCCATCCTCTCCCTACCCTATTATCCTGTTTTATTCTTTTGTCTTCTGCACTAGTCTTTTTTCAGCTTTTGTTAAATTTAAGTTAAATATCACTTTTTTTAACCCACTCCTCTACCTGACCTCCTACCACTGCTTATTCTTCCCAGTATAAAATAAAGGCTTTGAAACTTTAGGAGATGAAAGTGTCATTTGCAGTAAAAAAATAAAAATAATTAGCATTCCATCCTCTTCTCCTACTTATCTCCAAACACCAGGACTGTACATTAAAAGTTAAACAGGAAATTACAATCCCTGGATTAGATTCTGCTTCCATTTACACCAGTGTAAATCCAGAGTAACCAGTATAAATCCAAAGTAACTGAGAGCAGAATCTAGCCCCAGAGCTCTGCGAGTACTTACTGCACTCTCATCATAAAGGTCTCTCCCCTCAACAGTTAATTCGGTTTAGTTTTTTATACATACAAGGGGAAAAAGCTTTAAAAAATCTCAAATTTGCTGCAGTGTTTTATCAAGAGACTCCATCAGATCCTTGATCCAAACTTCAGTGAAGAGACAATCAATTGCATTCTGTATCATAAACAATATCAAAAATATGATGTAGACAGTATGCGTTTCTTGGTGTAATGGAACTCTGTTTCTAAGGCTATGTCTACACTAGCAATTGAACGACAAAACTTTTGTCTTTCAGAGCGTTAAGCCCTCTCCTCCCCATCCTCGAAAGACAAAAGAGTTGCCATGACAAGTGCCCGTGTGAACAGCGTGTTGTTGGCAGGAGCACTCTCCTGCTGACAATGCCAGGGGTGGCTCCAGGCACCGGCGCAGCAAGCGCGTGCCTGGGGCGGCAAGCCGGAGGGGGCGGTGTGCCGGTCGTCGTGAGGGTGGCAGTCAGGGAGCCTTCGGCGGCGTTTCTGCGGGAGGACCGCCAGTCCCACGGCTTTGGCGGCAATTCAGCGGCGGATACGCTGAACACGTGGGACCGTTAGATCACTCGCAGAACCGCCGCCGAATCTGTGTGACCGGCGGACCTCATGCAGAAACACTGCTGAAGGCTCCCTGACTGCCATGCTTGGGGCGGCAAAAAACATAGAGCCGCCCTTGGACAATGCAAATGCCATTCATTGCTGGTGGAAGTTTTTTGTTGTCAGGAGAGCCGACAAATAGCGGCTGCACTGCACAACTTTTAGTGGCATGGCTGTAGCAACACAGTCATGTCACTAAAAGCTGTGTTGTGTAGACATAGCCTAACTGTATGAGTCTTATCAGCATAACTAGAACTATGTCTTGTGTCAAGATCTTTGCTGGAATGATAACTAAAACACTATATAAAGAAAGCTAGGTAAAACAATGATGATAAAACCTGGTAGGCGAAAAACTGATTGAACAAACTATTTTTTTAACCCTTTGGGCCCTGAGGACAAATGTATGAATCCTCACTGAATTGTAGTATGGTACCGAGGAGCCTAATCTCATCCTGGGCACACAACTGCCTGATGAGAATTTTAAGTAGGCAGTTCCCATGGGTCTGATGCTTTTATTTCCATCAATTTAGTTCTGGTTGGTGAGGCAGACTAAAAATCTTCTCAACTGAAGTCCTCTCATACTGATATCTGTCCTGTGAATAATGTCACAGTGACAAAGAAGCTTGCACTGACACGGTCTGTCTCCAGGCCCAGTCAAGGGTGACATCCTAGCAGCACTGAAGTTAATGGGAGTTTTGCCAAGATTTCACTTAAATCTTTGACATCGCTAATGATGCTGACAGCAAGCATGCAAATTAGAGCTCATGGTGTTTTTATGTGCACAAGTCATCTGTCCACTAGGGACTAGGATAAAAGCACCATGTGGGTGCCAAACAACTCTCAGATGTTTGAACTTTTCATTAGCTATCAGTCTGGGCAGGGTTTGAACCAGTGGTGACAAGAAGTGAAAGTCTATGTATCCTATTACTGATTTACTGAACCATAAAATTCCCTTTTTTTTTTTAACTGGATGGCCAAAATTGAAGCCAATCTTTACCTCTTTTCATTAAGCCATGAGAAATATTTGTGGAAGGTTCTTGAGCTAGACGCTTTTATCACTGACATAAAAATCTGAAAACCTACTCCTTCATCAGAAACATTAATCTGATTTAAATAATATGGTTTAAAGATAGGAAGAATCTAATCCTGAGTCTCTGTTCTCTTTATCCTCAGAGAACTGAAATGTTTTAAAGGTCCTATCATTGTTAAATACCTTTGTAAATATTTCTACATTGATTTAGTTCTGGGAAGATAATTTTTCAGAAGTGATTTTTCAGAACGATAATATTAGGTGTAGCAAAGAGAATCTGAAGTACCTGGGACTTGACAAGCAAGACAGTTGCACAACTGTCTGGAGCTGCTTCTTACTCTGATTCAGTTATTCTAATTTAGTTCAGTTCACACCAATTTGGCACATGCTTAAATCTATCCTTGTTCAGCAAAGCAAATATATAAGTCTCATTGATTTAATGATACAAACAACAGAAATGTGGGGGTGAATATACCTTGTTGTTCAGTTAATTTTATTGTCTTTCCTAATGAAGATTTCTTTAAGCAGAACTGGCTCTGTGCCACTACTGCATTCCTTAATCTTGATCAGTTTCACCAAGCACTTTCAAGAGTTATCTGTGACAATGTCCAAATGATATTGAACTTAGTACATGATGACAACAATATCCTGAAAGAGAATTTTTTTTGTCTGGTGGAGGCATCAATATAGATTTTTTTTTGGTTAGAAAAAAGGGGTGAAACTTCTATCATCTCTGTCCCTGGCTGGTATTTATATTTTGGAGAGAAATTCAGAATAAGAAGTTACACAGAAAATTGAAATAATTCACTGAATTTTCTAAAGAAAAAGCGCTTGCTGCCGTTACAGTATTGGATCTTTCTGTGATCTTACTAAGTAAATACACATACTACAGTACATATTGTATAGTTAATTTGAAAATGTTTGGTTAGTGCATCCAAAGCTCCCCCTAGGAAAGAAATAGGCTAGGATTTTAAAATTAACCTAACAAAGTTAGGTGCCCAAATCCCATTAAAAAGCAATGGAATTTAGGTATCTAATTCATTTTAGTCCTCTAAAAATCTCAAACATAGCGAATGATTTTTTGTCTTTGGTCAGCAACAGGAAAGAATTTGAGAATTCTGAAGTGTGGCAATAGGTCTTAAATGTAAACACCTGTGTGATTAGAATTTATGGAAACAATTAGTAAATGTTTAGATGGGGGGGAAAGATTGCTTCTTTTTCATTTTATTGAAAGGATAAAGCAGCATGATGAATCACACACATTTTTGTTTCTGGTCAAACAAGTTGTGCTTGAGGCATTGTTAGGATACAAAGTATTCAGGATTCCACTAAGCAGAATCTGAATTCATGTACAGGGATTTGTTTTGGGAACTGTTTTTGTCCATTTTTTGCTACACCTAATATTACTGATTCCTAACCTGTGTGTATTATATTTATATTTGTACACAGTATAAATATACACAGTACAAAGGGAATAGTGAGTTTTAAAAGAACTCTAATCAAAATCCTTAAATTTTCTCAAGAATAGCAGTTATAGGGATCACATTAACACAGCGGCACTAATCACATGGCTTTTCTAAATGTCATAATCAGTATTTCACTAACAGTCTTCCCCCTTTGTTGTCCTTAATGCTATGTAACTCTGCAGTCTTGGTGTATGCCAATTGCCACTGAATTCAATGATAATTGCATGCATCTAACAGTTGTATGATTGGGCCTTTTCACAAACAAAATATCGATTTTTAATGCATATTTTTGATTAACAGTTTGTCCCATTACAAATAAACAAATGTTAAAGAATGTATATATTTTATTTGCTTTCTTATGTTTGTATAATTTAACTACTTATATTTAAAATATGGAAGATTGATATGCTGACTTTGCTGAAGTTTACCTCTTTTGACAGTTTTTTTAAATGCACACAATGAAAAATCAAAATACAGTGTAGCTTGGGGAAAATTTGTGACTCACATATTCATCTAACTATTAGCAACCTGTGGACTGAGGGCAGCACCTGGCCCATCAGGGAAATCCATGGGCGGTCCACGAGATAGTGTTTACATTGACCGTCTGCAGCAGTGGTCCCCAACCTTTTTGTGGCCAGTAGCACATTCATGTTTTCAGAAGAGTGTGGTGGGCGCCAACAATTTTTCAAGGCTTATTTTGTATTTGTACATTAAATAATATGAAAAACATCATATTTAATATTATATATTATATGAATCCATAAGATAAAAAAGGTAATTGTACATGGAAAAGGTATTAATTAAATTATTTGTCAATTACTCTTTCACTCTTTCACCTTACCATGTGAATTTGCTCTTTTTTATCTACCTGTAAGAAAAATTAAGGAGTTTTTACAAAATAAATATCATAAACAGTTTTCATCTTATTTATTTTAAAAAAGTAAAACATTGTTGAACTGCTGGTCCAAATATATTTATTATTCTTACTTTAACATAGATAGCCAGTTATGGTTAATTAAAAATATTCTTTGTATTGTTCCTTGTATCTATATTTCAATAAACAAACAAACAAGTATGAAAAAAGTTAAACACAAGTTAATCATATGCGCTCATCAGCACTTAATGGAAAATAGGTATCATTAATTCACATGGTTTTTCTAATAAAGTCAGTATGATTTTTGGCACTGCATTTCTTCAGCCAATTTTTCGTACTCTCCCAAGAGTAGGATGATATTCCCGTTCGTAAGCAATCATCAAAATGGGCATCTGTAATCTGAGATCTGTATTTTGATTTTATGATATTCATTGTTGAAAACAGAATTTCGCACAGATAAGTGGAACCGAAATAAGATTTTATTTTGTATGCTACATTTTTTAAGGTAGGAAACTTTTTTCGGTCAACCAGATTCCAAAAGTTTTCATGTGTTGTGCAGGATTTTAGAACAATATCATTTTGAAGGTCCAAAATCTCCAGTTCCACATCTTCTGTTCTTACTTGAATGAGACTTGCAATTGATAGCCATTTCTGTTACCTCTATTTGGCAAGTAAAAGGATTCACAAGAAAGACAACTACAGGCTCAATGATGGTGAATTGTTGAAATATCTTTTCAAATTGTTCCAGAAGTGTATGAATGTGGATAACAAATGGTGATGGGTTAAAATCACTGTCAAATACCATTTTCTTCATACTTGGGAAATGTTCGAGAGACTTCATCTTCATATGTGACATCCACAAGATCAGTTTTGCTTTGAATGATTTTACAGAACCTATAATTTGAGCCACATTTTTGTCTTTTCCCCTGGAGTTCAAGATTTAAAATGTTCAATTTGTCAGTGATGTCGGCAAGAAAAGCCAAGTCCATTAACCAGCTAGTGTCTTCTAGTTGCTCGAAGTTCTGATTTGTAAACTTCAGAAATTCTTTGATCTCTTCTATTAGGCTTAAAAAACGTGCAAGAACTTTACCTTTGCTCAGCCATCGTACTTCTGTGTGCAAGATAAGATCAGATTGTTTATCATCAACATCTTCCAACAGGGCCTTAAAAAGTTGGTGTTGCGAATAGAGTTAATTATTTTAATAACAACATTCACGACGTGTTGAAAAGAGAGAACTTTGATGCACAAAGCTTCTTGGTGGATAATGCAATTATAAGACATAAAGTTTGGAAAGGATTCATTCTTCTTACAGAGTGCAATGAATCCATTGGCGCTGCCCATCATTGCTGGTGCTCCATCAGTGGTGATCGCAGACAGCCTGTGTAGTGGCATACTAATTGATGTTGTGTATGATTTGAATAAATTATAGATGTCCTCACCCTTTGTTCGCCCTTTCATAGGCAATACTTTTAGTAACTCTTCTTTTACGGTGAAGTCACTAAATACCATCCTCACCATAACTGCCAACTGCACTGTATCCGATATATCTGTCAACTCATCAAATTGCAGTGAAAACCAGTCAAATATTTCTAAGTCATCCTTTAGCTGAGTTTGCATGTCACTTGCAATTGCATGTATCCCCCTTGTAACTGTGTTCTCTGATAACTGCAAGTCTTGTATTGCTGACAAAATCTCACCCTTGTTAGGAAATCCTTAAAACAGGCATCTGTCAAAAATGCTTCCTTCAACAATTCACCATCTTGAAAGGGTTTTTTCTTCTTTGCGAGCAGATGAGCAATTTTAAAGGAAGCAACAGTAGCACTTTTACACTTTACCACTTGTCTAGTGAAAACAGATTGCTGGGCAGATAGAAGAAAATTAATCAACTCAAATCAAACCTTTCTCAACTCAGATTTAAGTGGATGGCTAATGTCAAAAAAGCCATGATTAGTTTGAAAATGGCATTCAACATTGTGTTTTTTCGGCACTGCAACAGCACCCCTGCACAATAAGCAAACACATTTCCCTTTATTTTCAATAAAGCAATAGGATTCTTCCCACTCTGGGTTGAAATAATACGTACGTTGTCTCTTATTTGAACCACTCATTTTGGAGCAAAATGTTAAAAAAAATAATAAATTGCAGAGCACAAGAAAACAGTAGTATCAGTGCAGGAAGAATACTCACATACAGGGCCGGCTTCAGGCACTAGTGGAGCAAGCAGGTGCCTGTGTCAGCACATGCTACGGGGCAGCATTTGGTCCATTCTGCAGAGGCGGAGCGTTTTTTTTTTTTCACGACAGTTCTGGGCAGTGCAACGAGAAGCCTGAGAGAAGCTGCGAGGACAGAGAACACCGGTGCCTGCAGCCTGTAACCCCAAAGTACTCTGTCCCCAGCAGGCAGGGGGCCCTGGCTTCTCTCCCCTGTTGGGCATGAGGCGGGCCCCGTGCCTGCCGGGGACAGAGAGCACCGGCGCCCGCAGCCCTGGAGTTCTCTGTCCCCGGCAGGCGCGGGGCCGCGGTTTCTTTCCCCTGCTGAGCACTAGGCGGGCGCACATAAATGCCCTGGCGGGCACCATGCCACCCGCTGGCACCGTGTTGGGGACCACTAGTCTGCAGGCATGGCAGCCCTCAGCTCCCAGCGGCCATGGTTCGCCATTCCTGGCCAATGGGAGCTGTGGGAAGCAGCGGCCAGCATGTCCCTATGGCCCGTGCTGCTTCCTGCAGCTCCCATTGGCCGGGAATGGTGAACCATGGCCACTGGGAGCTGCGGACAGTCAATGTAAACACTGTCTCATGGCCCGACCATGGATTACCCTGATGGGCCACGTGCGGCCCGTGGGCTGCAGGTTGCCCATCACTGAACCCATTGTGATGCTCTGTACCTCGGGGGAACACCCAACACCCCCATGTTCATCCTTGTAAAATGATTGTTTGGTATTCAATGCAAAGTTTGTCATGTCGCGTGTCTTCGGAAGGCTCATGATGCACTGAGCATTGTTGTTATAGTGATGTTATAGTAATTGTTGCTACAGTAATGTTATAGGTTGTAATTTGATGTATATAGTTATGAGGCTGAAAATGTGCCCTCATGGCTTAATGCAAGCCCAGGAAAAAAACTCTCCAAGAGCAGAGAGGCAGTTCACATCTCATCAGGGCATGTATGGGACAAACCCAGCCCAGCCTCACAGGAGCAAAGAACACTGGCCTAGGCAACAACAAAGGATCTGTCGGACTCTTAAGTGAGTCACTCCCCTTCCTTTGGTCAGTTTGGGACTGCGATGAGGTAATGCTCACCTGACTCTGAAGTGCATTGGGGCAAAGCCACAAGGGAAGAAAGGACATGATAAAAGGGAGAGATGTTTGCTATACTCTTCCTTTCTATTTCACCTACATCTACAGACACCACTCCAAGAGACTGAAGCGCTGATCAAATGAGACAACCTGGCTGAAGAGCAACCAGCCAGCCTGTGGTGAGATGCATCTAAGTTTGTAAGGGCACTGAAAGTGTTAAGATCAGCGTAGAATGCATTTTGCTTTTATTTCATTTGACCAAATCTGACTTGTTATGCTATGACTTATAATCACTTAACATTTATCTTTGTAGTTAATAAATCTTTTTGTTTATTCTACCTGAAGCAATGCATTTGGTTTGAAGCATGTCAGAGACTCCCCTTGTGATAACAAGCCTGGTGCATATCAATTTCTTTGTTAAATTGACGAACTCATATAAGCTTGCAGCGTCCAGTGGGCATAACTGGACACTACAAGACAGAGGTTCCTAGGGTTTTGTCTTGAACCAGAGATGCTGGCTAGTGTCATTCAGTTGCACAATTCAAGGAGCAGCTTACATGCCAGCGGCTGTGCATGAACAGCCCAGGAGTGGGGGTTATCACAGCAGAGCAGGAGAAGGCTGGCTCCCAGAGTCAAGGATTGGAGTGACCTAGCAGATCACAGGTCCAGATAAGACCAGAGAGGAACGTCACACCCATATATAAGTATTTGGATTATAATGTATTGTTGATAGTCACTATTGCATATCTTATTTTATTATTCCATGAAAAGATGCATAAAGCTCAGTCTTAGATTTTATGTAACCATTGGGTTTTTAAAAAATTACTTTATTATATATATTATTTCTTTCCAGCTGATATATCACACTTGTGCACAGAATAAAATATGTGAGCAAAATCCTAAAGACCAGGGCCAAATTCTGCAGTCTTTAATTGATTAACATCATTGGGAGTTTTGTTTGACTACAGAATGAAGAATTTGGATCTCATTTTAAAATATGGTTGTTTTGTAAAAGTAGAGACTCAGTAAAATCTGAGTATGCTCAGCCAGTTAACACCTGGACCTGTATAGGAAAGCATATTATGACAGTGCCAATAAGGCCTTCCCTATATATCTACATGCAGAATGAAGGATGTAAAAGTAACAGGGAAAAATGTTCATTAGGTTTGAAATTAATTTCTATTCATACATTTTATTTAAAAAAGTACAATCTCCCTAAAATAATAGCAAAAAAGAATAACAGTGTAGAAGATGTTGCCACAAATTCCCAAGCAAACAGAAATCATATACAAAACAAACTAAGATGGCTAAGTAACAATAATACACTTATCACATCATATACCAAACCCAAGCACTTAAAAACAAGGTCATCATAAGCCTTACACCTATAAGAAACAAATACATAGACGAAATTCAACTCTTCAGAAAAGGCTGAACCAAGACTTTGATTCAGGATTGAATACTGATAAAGAGGGAAAGCAACCATCCTCATAACCCAGTGACAGCACTTCATACAGAATCTGTATTTTATCTTGTCCTACCTCACTTAGCTTCTGAGTTCTGATGAGAAGCAGCCCAAGAGTAGGCATTGATTTACCTTAATTTGTCCTCAACTCTGTTTTATGCTGTGAAGTTTTCTTTCTATTTATCTTAAAAACTTAGAGATTTCCAATTGTAATTAAGGAAATCTACTTAGGCTGAAACTTGTCCTTAATGTATTTACTGCGTTTGCTGAGCCCAGCATTATTATGGGGGGTCATATTATGCCTTTGAATGAAAAGCTGTAATATTCTAGAATTCTCTGATAGCATAAGAGCTCTTGCAATATTTCTTAGCCTAGGCTTGATGACATGAATAATTGAACATAGGTGACGCCTCATTTCTTGGGAGATAGGATTAGGGAGGTAAATGGATCAGTAGGCTAAAAACAGAAAGTCTGTACCAGCTAAGGTAAGTGAGGGGACACACAGGGAACCATTTACAATGGAACTAATAACAATGAATAAAATAATTTGGGAATGTAAAGATGAATTAAAGAGTAAATCATACATGGCCTCTGTGGACAGAGCATGCTACACAGGCATTGGTTCCTACAAAGTAACCAAGCCAACCCCAAAAGTTTGATGCAATATATAGTAAATGCAACATAACATATGAATGTATATAAAGGAGGAGGTTTGCTGTGTAACTTTGGATGTGTAGTGTTCCCTATACCCACTCCCCATATTTGTGTCTGATCAATTCAGAGGAGCTTTGCTGTATGCCAGATAAAGGAACCTAGAATTGAACTGAGTTGTTGGGGAACCAACTGGAATAGGTCTCAGGAAAACCTCAACATAGTACCATGAGTCGGGTCTGCTTGTCTGGAGCAGGAAACATATACACTCCTTAGTGTGAGGTTTGCAACCTAGCATTACGTGAAATGTCTTGGAAGGTGTGACGGGTTGGACTAGGCCCAAGGTCCCCTGTTGGAAGCCTCAGGGTGTTGCCATACACTATCCTGGAGAGGATCAGAAGAGAAGTCCTCCAAGTGACCTAGAATGGCTGCAGGGGAAGCAGGCAATCAGAGGGGCTTCAGAATTGGTCAATTGGGGGCCAGGAGGGCCATATAAAAAGGAGCAGCAAAGACAGAGGCAGTCAATTGCTGCCTGGAGCTAAAAGAGGGAGGACCATGTTCCTAGCTGGCTGAAAGAGCAGCAGAACCATGGACAGCTCAGTGCAGGAAGGGACTGGGGAGCTAAGAAGGAGCTCCTGGCTGGCTGCTGGGACTGAATAAGGACTGGAAGAAGGTAAAGCCTGTATACCCCAGAAGGGATTAGTTCTGTTCCACCTACAGGGAGTGTGTGTGACTTGGCTGGAGGGCTGAGTCACTGAAGATCTGCTGAAGAAACCATTGACCAAGGGAGGGCACTCACGAGAGGTGGGTTGGACCCCATTACAGAAGGGTTTAACAGTTTAAATATTAGGAAGTTAGTACCATGCTGGAGAAGTGTATTAAATAAAGGGGAGACCCTATGTACTTGGGACTGGCTAAAAAAGAAACTTCAGAAAATGGTATTAGATAAAAAGAAAAGAATGCTTGGCAGAGCACAGCAAAAGTCCATTAAATACCAAAAATAAATAAGTTATTAGCAGAGCATAGCAAAGGTCTGTTGAATGCCACGGACATTTTCCAAAAATAGGACCCGTTGGCAAACTGAGAAAAAATATCTAGGTTTTTTTTATCTTAAGGCAAAGAAAGCCCAGATCGAAGAAGCAGTTTTACGAGGATTACTTCTGGTGACTAAAACATAATAAAATGTGCTATCTTGAGGGATGAAGGCTAAAAGCATAAAGAGCAAATCAGAGTTGTAGAGGAGGGAACACACTAAATGCAAAAGATTCTTGTAAGGTCAGGGTGAACATGTCTGTTGCCTGTTTGCATAAATCCAAAGTAAAAGGCTGTCATACTTCAATGACTGTATTTAGTGAGTAAAGCTTTTTAGGCAAAGTGTACTAAATTAAGAAATAAGTGGAAAAAATGTAAGAGATAAGCTTAGCTGCTCCCAAAGAAAAGTTGTCTGAGAAATGTGTTCTTCTGGTAGATAAGATAGAAGAGTTATGATCCCAGAATTTAGTAGATAGTGAGGTCTTGGGAAGTGTCTTATTAAAGAAAAACTGAAGTGAGTGATTTAAAAAAAAGGTACGTGCAGTTAAAAGGAGCTTGCCCACAAATTAATACTTCAAAGCTTGAAGGGAACTAAATAGTCCAGGGCAATGGAAGGAATAAAGTGTTAAAAATGATGTTTAAGTGTTTATATAAAAAAAGGAATACTTGGTTTAATAATGAAAACAAGCTATGGCAATATAACTTAGTGCAGTCATACCTGGTGAAATCCTTTGTAACTAAACTAATTGAGAAAGTCATGTGGTGACAACTACTACCACTATCCTTTTTTAGTATTTGGGGGATACATACTATACAAAGTAAAAGTGGCCTTAAGTGGTATGAAGTAAGAAAACTTGCACTCTTCTATCTCCACAAAAAAGTTAAACATTTGGAACAAGAATTGGTGAAGGATAAGAAAATTAGCAAGGGTCCGTACCATGAAGTTAAATGTAAAACCATTGCAACCCATACAATGTGGAAGAAGTTTGTTTTCCCTCCTCAAATACTGTTGCAAGACAATGCAAAGTATGGAAACCCCCAGACTTGTACTGCTGTTTGCACCTGGGGGAGGCTTACATATGCACATGTAATGTTTTACAGACAGAGTTGTTGGCCTGTGCGTTCATGTGAGGGGAACAGTCCCCAAATTGCACAGTACTGTTGAGATGCTGGGACACTAATAAAGTAAAAATTGCCTATACTGGTAATAAGTATTGTTTGGTGGCTGAAAAGGACCATTTCTGATGTTGAGCCAAGGATGTTATTTTAATTAACTTACGTTCTGTTTCACACCTAAATTTTCTCTATTGATAAATTGAAAAAAATATTTTGTACAATTTTTATAATGTAATTAAAATAAAAACAAAGTTAAAATTACAGAAGTATGCTTTAAAGGCAGAGCAAGTTAATAATGTGAAATTACACCCTGATGAGTTATAGAAGGTAAGCTTGCACCCCCAGTTTGTACGCTGAGCCTAGTATTTAAATGATTACAAATACTGTAGTCTCAGGAATATGTTGCTGGGTAATACACTTTAAAAAAATGCACAACAAATATAATGCAAAGAAAAGGTATGTTAATACAGAAAAGGGAACAAAGGCAGTAGAATTTAAGCCTGCCTTGACATGAAAGACAATTACAGAGGCAAATAAATCAGCAAGCTGGAAACAGAATGTCTGTACTAGCTAAGATAAACGGAACAATGGATAAGAAGTTGGGAACTTAAAGATGAGAGTCAAACATGGACAGTGTGTGGACAAAGCATGCTATACAGACAGTGGTTCCCACAAAGTGACCAAGCCAATCCCAATGATTGATGCAATGTATAATATATACAATGTAATGTGTAAATGTCTACAAAGGAAGAAGTTTGCTGTATAACTGCGGATGCTTGATATATCCTATACCCATCCTTTATGCTTGATCCTGATCAATTCACTTTAGCACCGCTGTATGCCAAATAAAGAAACATAAGTTATAATACTAAAGTCGAACTGAATTCTTGAAGACCCAAGTGAGAGGTCTCAGGGGAAGCTCAATATTTCATTAGTTCATAAAGGAAGTTCCTTTAAAAAATGTATAATAACTTTACATCTTCCCATCCAGTTGTAATATTTAAGCCTTTTGGGTCAGTGTTCAAGTCCCTTGGAGCCCATTCTTCCTTCTATACAAGCAGCAGGCAATCAGTTTAAAAAAAAAAAGGAAGTATTTCTTCACACAATGCTTATTCAACTTGTGGAACTTGTTGCCAGGGCATGTTGTGAAGGCCAAAACTATAGTGGGGTTAAAAATAATTAGATAAGTTAATGAAGGATAGCGGCTGTTAGCCAAGATGGTCAGGGTGCAATTCCCTGCTCCGGGTGTCCCTAGAAGCTGGACAACAAGGGATGGATCACATGATGGTTGCCTATTCTGTTCATTCTCTCTGAAGCACCTGAATTGGCCACTGTTGGAAGACAGGATATTGGGCTAGATGGGTCATTGGTCTGACCCAGAATGGCCATTCTTATGTTTATGTTCTTATGATAGGTGCAACAATACAGTGCCCTCTCCTAGTCTCCTATTTATGGTCTAATTTTTTGTAGTCTCAGGTTGAAGCAGGAGTTTTTCATTCTTTCATACTGCAACTCCATATTCAGCCACTAGCAGTTCAACACCAGCCCTCCTCAGATACAGCCTAGAATACTTTAAACTGTTTTGACTACATCTTAAAACCAATGTGTTAGAGACTGTCACAGTGCATACTGACCACATGAGAAACTAGCATGTATTCAGTTAATTTAGCCTCTTTTCTTGCTTGTTGACAATTTTCTTGCTGCTTCTATTTTAGCCAGAAGAACTTAGTATCTTGAATTTTCATAAAAAAGTGACCAAGCAGGTGGCACTACTTGGCTGTTGTAAATTTATTTAAAAAAAATCCTAATTCATATTAGAGGAAATTTTTTGGCATTATTCATCCATTTGTAACAGAGCATGGTGTGTACAGCACGGAATAATGCTGTTATTTTTTCACATGATTATCCCCGCCATATTACATATACATGTATATTTGCACATGTATGGAAAGTAACACATACCCGTCAGTAGATAATATAAACACTGTTTCCAGTGAAATATAAGTGAGACAAAAAAGGGAAAAAGATTATTTATTTCACCATGGTTGTAACTGTGACCTATCCTAATATATCCACTCCTACTCTGTGTGGGTGGCTACATAATTTGTGCCCTGGTTCCTTTTATTTACTCTTCCACAGTATTTATCATTATTAATATGTCATTACGCTGCTTTATAGCATCAGTAAACAAGTTACCAGCAATGGCAGTATGTTTGCCTCATAGCATATCAACCACAATACTGACAAATACCACAATACTGACAAATATTTGTCTTTCTTTCCTGCCTAGTTTATTGCAATTGTTTGTCTACACAGTTTCAATGTCATACTAAGAGCAGAAAATATTTGACTGTACTGGTTGTGATGGGGAGGGAATAGATGTTTTAATATTTTAACAACGCAGAATTTACTGGTGCCATTGGTCAAAATTCAGAAGTACAGATGATTCTGGCTGATGGGGATCATACTAAAATAAGAGATAAGGCGGCCCTGATTCTGTAACTGGTTTAGTGCTGGCATGTAGCGCGCCATTGCTTTCAATGGGAGCTTCACATGGGCCTGAGTGAGCATAATTAATTTTGGGACTGGGGCCCCAGGGTCCTAACATGGCTACAAAGAACACAGAAGCATCTCCTACGCTGAAGGATTTCCATCAGATGAAATAACCAGGATATATTCAAGGCAGGTGTATCCTCTTTTATTGATACAAGTAGTAGTTATTCAGCTTGGTTGTTTTTTTTAAATTAGTTGCCACAACAGGTAGTGCCCTGGAAAATGATAAAGCAGGAGTGATTCAAGAGAGTCTGAGAACCCCACAAAAGCCATTAAGTTAAGCCCCACCCTTTTCTCCAAAGCCTAGAATTTAGTGTGGAACCTTTGCCCCATTACCTGTCCTTGTGCCACATGGTCCCACAGTGGGGTGAGGGGAATGAATAAGTTACTTATGTGAGCGCTCGGTGGAGTAAGTGATGGAAGTTTCCTGCAATGTGCCCTGGACAGGACTGTGCTAAAGAGTGCATTGTCAGTTAAGTGTTTCTTGATTGGGCACTTAATCTGCAAATTCCTTTCTCAAGAAGCTGGCCAAATGCTTCACTAATGTTCCTTAGAATCAAACACATTGAGATACAAGTACATAGCCAATATTTATAACTTCAACTATAAAAATGATACACACATACAGATAGCATAATCATAACTAGCAAATCATAACCTTGTCATAGACACCATACTTAACCTCCTTTGTACAAGATTTGGTGCCGCTATCTGACCTTGGTTGCAACAATGATCTATACGGTTACGGTTCATGTCAATAACATCACACCCCCAATGCAAAATTTATGCAGGAAGGGATGATACAAACATTGCTGACTGCATCCCAAGAACCCCCCTTCCTTGGTTCTGTCTTACTACAGCTAGTATTGGGTTAGAAGCCATACCAGCGTATAACAAAAATGGTTTTATCAAAGTCATGTTCAATAACATGATTGAATATCTTTACAAACTCAAGGTAAAACTTGGTTAGAACAATAGTGAATTGGATTTGCTCTTGCAGCATGGTTCCTGTATGTTTCATGTGATCTTGCCAAGAGCTAAAGAACATAGCTACTTTATCCATACAAGCTCTGGCAAACGTTTGGAACCCAATTAATATCAAGACAATGTAGATATTGATGTTGTTCATAGTATAGGACTCTGGAAAGCAATATAGTGGCGTGCCTTAGTTTCCCTTTTCCTACAGCACATTAGGTTTGGAATGTCTTTTTTCCTGTGAAAAGTTCCAAGACTGTTTACAGGCACTAACTGTGAAATATCAGCATTACAAGGTGTCATAAGTAGTTAGTTAAGGGTTAAGGTCTACCTGTAAAGGGTTAACACAGACCTGGTGAAACACCTGACCAAAGGACCAATCAGGGAAGAGAAAAAATCCAAAGAGAGAGGTGGGAACTTGGGTGTGTGTGTTTTCTTTCTCTTCTGCCTGGCCCTGACTACACCCAGCCCAGACGCTAACCAAGTCTGCTCATCTCTGAACTATTTTCTCTTCTTCAAGCTAGTGAGTATAGTAGAAGAAGAACTGTGTAATATATAAGTCCTGTGTGCAATTCTGTGTGTGTTGTGTGATTGTTTGATTTTTTTTAATTTTTTTGTTTGTTTGTAGTGTAGAAAAGAGGGAGGATTTCTCCAGATTTAGGGATTAAATCCTAAATGAATCCTGAATTTTGGATTATAGATTTTCTCTTTTTTTTTTTTCTTTTTCTTCTTTCTTTTTTTTAAAAAAGTTAAAGAATTTAGTTAGTTTCCTTACCTGAGGGGAAGAAGGGGAAGGAGCAGGGGTCTGTGGAGACAAGAGTTGTCTCAGAGAGAGAGAGAGAGAGGAGGAGGAGAGCAGGGAAGTGAGGGTGTGTGGGTTCATTCAAGGGTCTTGGATTGGGTTTGGGGGCTTGGGACAGGAACAGGCGGGGGACACGGGAACCTTGGCCTGTGGTGGACCGAAGAAGGAATCCTGAGTGGTGGAGAGCGGTGGGGGGTCCTAGAGAGTCCCTGTGCGGGAGAAGGAAAGGGGGGAGAGGTGGATGAAGGGGTGGCAGACATGGTTTTCAACCCATTGTTAGAAGAAATCTGTTAGAAGGTTCAGCTGGGAATTGAGAAGGAGAGAGCCAGTTTTGAAGTTGAGTTTTTTTCTTTTTTTTTGGTTGCTTTGAGGAAAAAGCTTTGGAGAAAAAGCTTTTTGGCATAGGAAAAAAAGCAAGTTTGTGCAAAAAGTGTGTGCAGGAGGTGTGCATTGAAGTGGTGGGGTGGGTGAACAGAGGGACAGGGATGCTGGTCAGAAGACAGAGGTGGAGGAAGTTTTCTGGAGGTTGTGGTCCTTTGTGTCCTTGTGATTCCTTGGGTGGTGGGAGTGCCCCTGGTCCTGGATCTCCTCCAGGAGAGAAGAAAAATTGGCTAAAGAAGGCAAAGTTTTTTTTTTTTTGTTTTTTTTGAAACTTTTTTTTTTGACTTTTTCACTCACTAGAGATTTCAGTCTTTTTAGAGAGTTTTCAGTTTCTTTTTTAGTTTTTAGATTTTTGAGTTTGAGAGATACAGAACAATAGAGAGTTGCAACACACAATTTAATTTTCATTATCAATTACATTAACTCAAATTATCATACTCAACTTATCCCCAGCACACACCAGCAGCACCACAAGGGACACAAAACAAAGATGCAACGTGAAAAACTGGAAGCTTGCCAGAAAATTGGAATAAAACAAGAGAGAGAAAAGCAGAGAGGCACAGATATGCCATGGCAGAGATGGAGGCAGAGCAGAAAAAGAGACAGAAGCAGATGGAGAGACAACCAACAAGAGGAGAAAGAGAGAAAGATCCACCCCATCCACCAGGCAGGCAGAGACAGGCTAGAAGCATAATCCACCCACCCCAATGCCTACTAGATCCCAAACTTTTTGAGAAAATTTTGGAGCCTGTTGAGATGGATTTGAAAGGCCTTTAGAAAATCTCATTTGAGGGTCACTGACTACATGATGGAGCTGAGGTACATGATGGAGAGACAATCACAGCTCAGATGGCAGCTACATGCCTAGTGGCTAGAGCAGACCAAGAAAACGATGGGCATCACGCAGACCCAGCTCCAGCCTGGCAAGCCAACCAGAGAATGCAGCTCAAATGATCACGCCCCAGATGGACGAAAGAGCACCAGAGATAACATTTGAAGACACTACTGCAATCATCTGGAAAACGGACATTACCTGGAATCATGGATCAGAGATTGGAAGATTCCTTCCAGAGAGCCTCCTGATGATGATGATGATGTTCCTTGATGGTGTAGGAGAGATTCCTAGGGAGAGACAGGGGAGCAGGAGAACAAAACCCACCACTGAGGAAGGAGACATTGGAGGCTGAGGCATGAGAGAGAGATGGAGACAGCTACTGCCAAGGGGTAGAACACCACAAGGTACCCCAAGGGCAATCACACAAGGTACCCCACAAGGCCTAACACACCTACCCCCCACCTCAACCACTACCCACCAACCTCCCTTACACCACCACCACACCTTCTACCTCCCCATTTCCAGCGTGCAGATGCAAGCCAAAGCGACAACCCAAATGCCCCCCACCAATTTTTTTGGCAAAACTAATGAAAGAAACAAACCACCCCCAACTCCTTGCACCTGCACACCAACTTCACCCGGAATGCACCAAGGAAACCAGGAAACTGATGGAAGAGGTAAATGAGAGATACTTTTTGAAGCAGCACATGGAGTGAGAGGAATTGGAAACCAAAGTAACGAGACCCACACACATGTGTACCATGTCCAAAACCGAACCAGTGCCCCTACCTTGTCAAGTAATCCCTAAAAACAGTACAAACCAGTACACCTCTTCACAATTGCCTGTACCCCCAGTGCCAAGGGCTGTCTTCTGGCTCATGTCTGCTGCAGCGACGTGGACTTTGGGCCGTTTACCCAAGAGGAGCAGAGTACCACCAGCCACGTGAACCAATGCAGAGGCGGCTCGCCCACCGCCCCCAGAACAGAGGGAGCCCCACACCCCATCCTGTGCCACGAGCCAGGACACCCATCCCTGTTCCCAGCATCCCCCACCCACCTGTGCTCTGTGTTACCCAAGCGACAGTCCCAGAGGCGGATCCCACTGGGCACCACACGCCCAGCTGCGCCAACGCCAGTCCCAGCACTCCACAGCAAGCGACTGCAGCGCCAGCACCGCGCCAAGCCCGACGGACAACCCCACCGGGCCAGCGGAGAGCCTGATCCTGGAACTCGAGCCAAGACCAGCAGCCACCTTCAACACCTAGAGGAGATAAGTTCCTCCAGGAGAACCAGAGGAGAGCACAGAGGCTAACACAGACAGTTCCACAGCAAGCACAGAGCCACGAGGAACTGGAGTCTCGCAGGGGTCAAGCAAGCCACCAGACAGAGACCACTAAGGATCCGCCAAGAGGCTGCAGAGCATCGAAGTTATTGGCGCAAAGTGACAGCCTCAGCTCACCACACTGGCCTTAAGGTGCCTCAATCAGGGAGGATTCTAGTAAGGAAAAGAGTTTAAAAGGTGGAAGCTTGGCAGCTGTCATCCCAAAGGGGGCTGGGAGGAACCCAGCCACAAAAAAGTGGTCTTAGGTGGGTGAAATGGGGGAAAGACAGGTTGGGGTGAAGTATGCAGGTCTTGTGGTACTGGTCTATGGTGAAAACTGGGAGGCAAGGAAGGACGCTAGGTATGTCCGGTCTCCTGAGGTACAGGTCATACTTGAGCTAACCTCAAGACAAGTTTCCTCTCCCCATCTAGCCCGGAAGCAACCCAAACCAGAGGACCAGAGGATTGTGAACTTTATACATATTCTTTGACAGCAAGAAGACCAGAGCAAGGCACAAGCACTCTCCTGTCTTACACAGACCAGGAAACTGCCCAGGGTGCCTTAACTGTGCTCAGCCCTCTGAAATAGGAACAAATTCCCTAACAAATTTTTCCAAGGAGGCCTGAATAAATTGAAGGAAATGACCTAGGGAAACAAATTACCACCCAGTATCAACCACCACTGAAGAACCTGTGGAAAAGGTTCCATGGAACATTCTTGGTTCCCATCACCAAAGAAAGAAACTAATGGGTAAATGATTCAACAGGCATATTTTGGATTCATTGCTGTTGTTTGGGCAAGTTTGCATCACACAGTTTAGGGATAACACAGGAATAGCATTCACAGCATTTGAGCTGGTATATGGCCATGAGGTTAAAGGGGCAGCACCATTGTGGGGCCAATCCTGCATGGCCATCTTAACCAGTATTTCTGGATAAGGCAGGTAGCAACAACAACACAGGGCTGACTCCTCTGACCGGCCTTTACAGCTTGAAGAGAACAAAAGCTTCAAACGACCTCCGAGAACCTTGGGCCCTTTGGCGACAGACTTAAGAACCTAGGAAGAGGGAGCAAAGACCCTTGGGCGGAGCGGCTGGAGGAAGCCATGCCCAGGAGGTCAGGGAAGGGAATGAAGGATTCCTGGTCGCCAACAGGCCCCCAAGATGGGAGCAAGACATGACCATGACCATGTCCAGGCTTAAAGAGCAAGGAGTAAAGATCTAGAGCTGTCAAGCCACTTTAGGAAACAGGTCTGTCAGTTTACAGCTCTCTAGTTTTACAGCAGCCACCAACAATGCCAAGGTGTGTCATAGGAAGGAACCCACTGGGAGTGTGGCAGCTCCAGCCTGCCCAGCAGATCAGCAGCAAAGAAATGGTGTGTTGAGATGAGTATCATGCCCCCTCACTGAGCCTCTGCAACTCAGCCAACCCAGACTGACAAACCTGCCACCTACCCTCCCCCCCACCCAGGACTGAGCCACCCCAAAGTCCACCCCACCAGACACATGACCAAAGTTTGCTGTTCACTGGAGATTGACAACATGTGACTGCATTGGTTGCATTCCTATCCATTGGCACATGTTGGTTGAACCAGGTGGGGACAGGGGACCTGGTTGGCAAACCAGATGATCATCAGTTTAACAATCGCCAGATGGTGGGGACATACCAATGGTGACACACCTTGACTAGATGCTGCTCATCACTGATGCTTCTCTCTTCCCAATCAAGAACCAGAAATACGCATCAGATACTGGGAGATGCACAGGCATTGAAAAATCCATCTTCATCACCCATGCAGGGGTGGAAAATGGCTATGCTCCCCCATTGGAAGTGTGTGCCTTTACATTCCTCTTCCATTATGAGAACAAGGGTGTTTGATTTTACTGGAGCCTAGTGCACTGTGATGTAGCCTGTGCTTGGGGGATGGCTCTGCTTCATGGCCAGGAACTGATGAAGTTGGCAGGACTACGGGCTGATAGAACAGGGCCATTTCCTGTGGTGGGGCACTGACCAGGCAGTGTCAAAAAAAGGGTTTTGAGCGCACTTACCTAGGACAAGAGGTGGGTCAGGGCCAAAAGTGTCAGGCAGGCCAAAAAAGAGCACTTCAGGGACTTCTCAGGTGGGGATCAAAAAAACACCAAGGCCCAATTCTTAGGCCAGCCGAGGATTACAGCTCCACTTGTCCAGGTGGGCCAGGCCAGGCAGCACCATCACTATCCAGCACCGGTATTAACACAGGCGCATTGTACCACCAAATAAAGAGCTGACGAGTGTCCCCACTCAACAAGTCTGAGGAAGCCTGAACCTACCCAAGGACCTGACACTGACTTGCTCAGCTTATGCTTATCCAGCTTAAGATGCAGCCAAATGCAGTTAAGTGGACTGATCTGTGCAGTGGGGTAGGAGCGGTTAGGATGCACCACAGGGTGTTTCTGCAACAGGAGCTGTCTGACTTGAGAAGGAACATGTCATGCTGGAAGACATCAGTTTGACATCTCATAGCTCTGAGCCTGTGGCTCTGCAGTGTATTTGAAACTTTTACATTGGGACCAAACTGAAAAGCTACAACTAAACATGTTAAAACACTACAAAAACAAGAACTTGCAACTGAAAAAAACAACTCTTGAAGTAACTGAGCTCCAACAAGGGAAACTTTTCAGTGACTTTGACATTCACTGCAGATGCAGTTTCTCGTGAAAGTATTTTCTCAACTTCCTCTTAAAAGTTTCCCAGAATCTAGTGTTATAAGTTGAGTAGTTTATGTAATATAGCATGTGTTATTATTTCTGTGAAATTGTAGTTTAGACCTTGTGGTAGTGAGTTTAAGGTTATCACATGGTGCTTTAGTAATAGTGTTTTGGTTCCACAAAAAAGTACAGTTAGTTATTGGGGTAATGTCAAAGGGGTTTAGTTAAGGGTTATGTACCTGTGTTCAGGATGCAGCACAAGTCTTCTGTGTGTTGGAACCATTGACAAAACTGGAAGAGAATTTGAAAATCCCAGAGAGCGCAACCTAATCCTCAGTGTGAAGAACTGACTAATCAATGTCTGTTCTATGACTTTTGTGTGTTCTTCTTTCTATGCAAGTTAGCTTGTCCGGTCTGCATTTCTGCATGTACTGTAGATTTCTATTTCTAGAACTGGTGCAATTTGTGGAGAATCTTGTGTGCTGCAATTCTAGTTATTGTGGATTGTTATGAATTCTTTTCTTCAAATTCTAGATGTTATATTTGATTATTTATCTTTTCTTTTGTGAGATTTTTATCCGATGTATCTTTTTCTTATTGTGACTTTAATAAGTTTAGAACTTGGGAGAGTTCTTTGTTTCTTTATGAGGGAGATTTGCCAGGGGCCAGGCTGTGCTTAAGTGTAGACCTGTGGTTCAGGAGAAGGGGAGGGAGGGGGGAAGTGTGCTTCCAAGAGGTGAGTGATTTGAGACACAAGGCCTTTTAACATAAAGTGTGTTCTTATGTATCGCTTTTAACATATTCAATGGATTTTCCAATAGATTAGGCACATTGTACATTTTTACAGTTTTTGGTAATAGCAACACAGTTACAAAAATCACCATTAGCAATAACAACAAATTCATTGCAAGTGTACATCTACAATCTTTTTTGTCATGCCACACTTTTGGCTCAATACCATTGGGGTTTTGGCTTTTTAGGGTTACCCTGTGGCTTCCCTTTGCAAAATTCAGGGTTTTTTTTTCTCCTTGTCCTGTAGGATCAAACCCTGATTTCTTTTGCTTAACAGAATCCATTGGCTGGTTGGGTGTGCTATCTTTGCTAACAGCTATTAGCAAGTCTTTCTTCTCCCTGTCAGCCAGGTAATCTGCATCAACACAGAGAGGACCCTGTTCACCAGTTTTCAGATCCTTAACTGCTACCAATTCCAAGGCTGGACTCTGTCTTAAAGAGATACCACACAAATCCAAAGAGTCTGAGGGTGAGAGTTTGCTTGCTCTCCCATGCATCCTTAAGCATTCGGCCATAAAACTGTTCTGCTTTGAAACACAAGTAACCAAATCTGTCCTTGGACCCTGGAGCACAGACTGCTCACTTAAAGAATTAGCATGGAGACATTCCTGTCCCAACACCATTGTTTTCCCAACAAGCTGGCCAAAAACAGCTACTTGGTCATAGGGCTGTTCAACTTTCTTAACAGCTTTTACTTCATCTGAGACCTTCTCAAAGCGATCGACACTGGATCTTTCAAAAGGAAAGTCAGTGGATCCATTCACAGGAGAAAATTTCTGGCTGTTAGGAACTGAAACTTCCTTGATCAAATCGATTCCACACCCTTGCACAGATTACCATGAGGATTCCTTTCCCTAGGAGCTTCTCTAAGCAACAATGCACCCCTCACAGAAATTCTGCCCTTACCCTCTTCACCTAGGGCTTGCTCTAAAAATAACACTTTCCTGAGCAACAATAGACTTTTTCTGGGTCTTACTTACATCCAGGATCACCTTTGGCTCATCAGGCAGATTCCTACACAATCCCCTTTCAGGCAAATTCAGACTCACTAGGTTCAGATTAGAGGGACTCTTTTTCCCTCTGCAACTTTCCTCACAGTCACTGGCAACATGCAAGTTGTCAGGCTCAACACACACAAGTTTAGAAATCATTTCCTCCTTGTTGCAAGTTTCCACACCATCAGTGGGTAACGCAATCAAATCACCTTTATGCTTTCCTTGTGCCCCAGCTATGGTATCACCTTGATCAGACAGAGTTGCTACACCCTTTCCCAGCAACACATTAGCAACAGGCAAAATAAAAGCACCAGAATTGTTTGGTCTTTGGGATTTTGCCATGACACTAACGGGATGCAACCTAGTTACAGTGCCTAGCATTCTCCCTAGCAGACAAAAACTTAGGACCATTCCCTTCCTGGGCTTTAGCTATATTCAGAACCAACTTTGGGACAACTGCACTACTTTCAACTATCACAGGCTGAAAGGAACCTTCTGTCTGCTCCACAGACAAAGAACTGGAGACACATTCTCCTTTACCAGACCAACAGCTCGGGATACCCTTTCGCTTGTCCCAGCACACATGGCTATTCATAGACAATGGCTTGGAGATTGGGGTAGCTTCCTTCATGGGCAAGTAAATACCCTTAACAGATACAGGTACATTTCCTTCATTGTCACAATTCTCCACACTAGTAACAGTACCCATTTTCCACTGTCCTTGCCTTCCCAAACTGCTGATTGGACAAAGCCATCAGCTCACAAGGCTGACTAGGCTCATCCACAATTTTCTTGTCCTCTTCTCCCTTGTCCCCGCACACAGGGCTGGTTACAGACAAATACTGGGATAGTGGGGCAGCTTCCTTACCTGGCACATTTCCACTCCCAACAGATAAACTGCTGCTTTTCTCACTACAGTGAGGCCTGGTCTACACTGCGGGGTGGGAGGGGTGGGGATATCAATCTAAGTTACGCAACTTCAGCTAAGTGAATAACATAGCTGAAGTTGACATACTTAGATCGACTTACCGTGGTGTCTTCACTGCAGTGAGTTGACTGCTGCCACTCCCCCGTCGACTCCGTCTGCACCTCTCGCAGCGGTGGAGTACAGGGGTCATTAGGAGAGCACTCGGGGATCGATTTATCACGTCTAGACTAGACGTGATAAATTGACCCCTGCTGGATCGATCACTGCCCGCAGAGCCGGTGGGTAGAGACATACTCTGAGCTACTTCCAGTAAACCACAGTTACTCAGGATCACTTTTATAAGCTGTACTAGCCAACAATTCATCACCCATCAAAAATCTACCCTTTCCTTCCTCAGTTAGAGCTTTAACCTGACCATCCACTTTAATCTGCTCCTGAGAAACATTTTCCTGACCAATGAGATCTTTCTGTGCTTGATCTAATTCCAGATTCACTTTTGAGACATTAGACAGACATTCAGAAACTTCATTCACAGACAAACAGCTATTTCCCACCAGGTTAGAATCCCCCTCTCCCTGGCCATAGCAAAACTGGTTTAACACAGAAAACTGCTCAAATTAATATAGCATACCAACACTGTTATAAACTGGACTTTTAAGATGATACAGTTTCTGCTGTTCTTACATTGCTTTTTTGACTTGGAGCTGAAGTCTGGCAGTTTCTTGTTGCATCTGGCAAACCCTCTCCTCAGCAACCAGCAGTTCAATACACTCCCTATGAGCCCTTTCCTCTCTTTTAGCAGTTTCCTTCTCCAGCTGGGCCAAGGCTTCCTTCTCTCTCATTCAAGTTTCTCATTCGAAAGAAATATGGATGAAAGCTAAAGCTGGTTAAATGGAATCAATTGCATACAGTAATGACAAAGTTCTTGGTTCAGGCTTGTACCAGTGATGGAATAAAATGTAGGCTCAAATCAAGTCTCTGGAGTACATCCACAGCTGGGGTGGGTCATTCACTTTTTTCTTCAGAGCTTCAGTGTAGCAAAGTTCCTCCAGAGGTAAGAAGCAGGATTGTAGACAAAATGGAGGGGTTTCCAGGGCCTTTTATATTCTCTCTCTTGTTGGCAGAAACCCCTTTGTTCTCCTGTGCAAAAGCACAGCAACAAGATGGAGTTTGTAGCTACCTGGGCAAGTCACATGCCCATGCATAATTCAGGCTTTGGCTACACTTACACTTCAAAGCGCTGCCGCGGCCGCGCTTTGAAGCGCTAAGTGTAGTCAAAGCGCCAGCACTGGGAGAGAGCTCTCCCAGCGCTGTCCGTACTCCACCTCCCTGTGGGGAATAACGTACAGCGCTGGGAGCCACGCTCCCAGCGCTGGGGCTTTGACCACACTGGCGCTTTGCAGCGCCACAATTTGCAGCGCTGGAGAGGGTGTGTTTTCACACCCTGCTGCAGCGCTGCAAATTTGTAAGTGTAGCCAAGCCCTCAGTTTTCAAGCAGCAGCCATTGCTCACATTCTACCTTGAACGTCCCCAGGAAGACTTCTCATGTGAATTGGAGTCTCCCAAGGTCTATTGTCAGTTAAGTGTTTGGAGTCTCCCAAGGTCCATTATCAATTAAGTGTGTCTTGATTGGGCACTTAATTTACAAATTCCTTTCTCAAGATGCTGACCAAATGCTTCACTAATGCTACTTAGGCCATGGCTACACTTGCAAATTTGCAGCGCTGCAGCAGGGTGTGAAAACACACCCTCTCCAAGGCTGCAAATTGCGGCGCTGCAAAGCGCCAGTGTGGTCAAAGCCCCAGCGCTGGGAGCACGGCTCCCAGCACTGTACGTTATTCCCCACAGGGAGGTGGAGTACGGACAGCGCTGGGAGAGCTCTCTCCCAGCGCTGGTGCTTTGACTACACTTAGCGCTTCAAAGCGCTTAGAATCAAACACATTGAGATACAAATACATAGCCAATATTTATAACTTCAACTACAAAAATGACACACACATACAGCTAGGATAATCACAATCAGCAAATCATAGTCTTGTCGTAGACACCTTACTTAACCTTCTTTGTACAAAATTTGGTGCCACTATATGACCTTGGTTGCAACAATGAGCTATATGGTTACAGTTCATGTCAATAACATCACAGTCGGCATAACTTTTATCAACAGCATTCTGTAGGGTAGACAAGGTGTCAGGCACAGCAGCATGATTAATGAATATCAAACTAGCATTTCAGCTTGTCCCTGGAACCATTACTAAGTTAGAAAAGCTAAGAGCCTGATTCTTGGCTTCTCTGTAAGCTTGTGTGGTTTTTCTTTTAAAACCTCAGTTTAACTCCAACTTCCACAGAGAGCTACAGATGTACTCCAATTATGTACCAGGGAATGGGTGTTCTTTTCTGCACAAGAACACTTTGCAGCTGCCGCTCCTTGTCTGTAAAGGGACGAGCAGGTGCAGAGTGTTCTTATTCAGAAAAGAACACCCATTCCCTGGTGCATAATTTGGACCTGTCCTTTGATTAGAGCAATACAAACAAAGCAGCAAAGAGTTTATTTATGATTTTTTGCTGGTACAGTTTTGATTTTTTCACTAATATTTGCAAAACTAAACGTGTGCATTATGGAGGAAGACAAGAGGTCAGAGATTGACATCATTGTGGACAGTTCAATGTAAATATCCTCTTGAGACAACACAGTTTTACCATCTCTTTTAATACATATGGGGTCAAATTCCTGCCCTCAGTTATATCTGTGCAACCCCACTGACTGGCAGAAGCATGTGAAATTGAAAGGCAAGTTTATCAAGTAGCGTGATTCAAGTTATGGGTGAATGTTCAGGTTAGTCTGTATTTTTTAGGAGTTATTTCACCATCTCTCCTTCAACTCACTGCCAACTCAAAAGTAACAGAGGAAATAGCCTCCTTGTGGGTCACTGCTATATTTCTTATAACCTTTCCAAAACAGCAGGACAAAATGTTGTCAAAAAGCCACTGAAGCTGAATGAAATTGAAATCTACATAGGAATTGGGAAGTTACCAACTTTGTTTTTTTAAATCATTTTTTTCCAGGTAAACTTCTTCAGCAATTATGTAGAAACAAACAATGGGCAGTGCCCATATAAAATTCAGTCAGTATCTACATGGATTAATAATGAAGGGAAACAGAAAATGTTGAATTTATTTGCTAATTACACTGATTACATAAATAAGACTTTAGCAAATGAGAGAATTGTTGGTTCTCCTCAACAAGCATATTTTTCTCTTGTGCTTTTAACATTCTCTCTAGAGAGAAAAATACCTTTTTTCCCTTCTCAAGAATGCCATTTCATATGATTTCTGCCTCCTGTGAAATTCAACCACATTTTAAATAACATGTAAATAATAAGGGCATTTTCCATAATAATGTTAATTCCCTGTGGTAACCACAATTCTGTTTAACATGTTTATGTAAATTACTTTTTGGGTCAATTGTGGCTTGATTGAAGTTGCCATTTTCAAGTCACATTATCAGTCTCCTTATTTTGCTGGGAACACCTGCTCATGCACTTGAACAATGAGGGACCTACAAAAATACTTGCATTAAGTCCCAGGGGAAATCAGTGAAGCCATATGCTCAGCATAAACATACAAGCAAACTTCTTGAAAATATAGTGAACCATACAATTTCATTTCTCCTTTATAACTTGAGAGAAGTAGGGATGAATTAAACATGCAGCAGATGACAATTTGAAAGCAAAGTTAAATCTGTTCTCATCTATAGTTATTCAAATTAGGTATCTTATTAACCCTTTGCACTTTGAAATAGAGAAAGCATAAAAGGTGATTCATATCAAATCCTGGCTGCCATTATAAATCAACTGATTGGTGTTTGGCTATGACATATCTGTTGCAGTTTGAAGTTCTCTACCAAATTACACTTTGAAAATGAGATTAGGTAACTTCAGAAGCAGAACATTTCATCACATCAGGTGACAGTCTCCAGGGGATCTTTGTGACCAAACCTGTCACATATGTATACACTGCACACCTTACAGTGGAACAGTTGTGCTGGTACGGCCGTACCGCTGTAAGGCACACAGGGTAGCCGCTCTTTGTCAGTAGGAGAGAGCTCTCTGCCCCTCCCCTCAAGGGGTTTGCTCTTGCTCCCATATTAAAATCCCATTAATTGTAATGTTACAGGATCGTGGCCCTGTGCTACCTCAGTGTCCCCCAGCTTCCTGCTGGAAGGCCTATGCTATCAAGCCAGTCTGCTATATATTGCCCCCAAAATCCAATTTAATTGAGGTTTCAAATGGCAGAAGCAGAACTCATGTAAGCTAATGTCATTGTAAATAGTTGGCTATTTCCCAGGGATGGTGTAAGGCTTAGTTATTTCATGTATTAAAAATCCTCCAGGGACAAATGATATTCATCCAGGAGTACTGAAGGAACTTGAGAATGAATTAGCTGTTCTAAAATATGGAATATTTTGGTAAAGTCAGCAAATATACTGGAAGGTAGCAAGTGGTGAACCTGTCTTAAAAAAAGGAACCAGGGATGATCTTGAGAATTACACGCCAGAGAGCGTTAATTCAGCAACAGGAAATTTGGATGGAAAAACATTTAAAATATAATTAGGTTCACTTAGGTGAACATTGTATGACAGGGACAAACCAGCATGACTGTAAATAAAAACATTGTGCTTCTGTCATTTACTAAAGGTCTTTGAGTATGCTAACAAAACAGCAGACACAGGAAATCCAGTTGTTAATTTATTTGGACTTTGAAATTACTATAATAAAATTACTAAAGGTTGTTAATGAAACACTTAGTAAGGGAGCAAGAGGAACGCTTACTGTCATGGATCAGAAACTGAGACACAAAAAACAAACAGTAGGAATAAATGGTCAATCTTAAACATGGCAAAAAAATTAATAATGGGAATTCTGTAAAGAGCTCTATTAAGCCAGGTGTTGTTTAACATATTCTCAGTGTTCAGGAATAAGGAATGGACAGCAGTAAAAGCAACAAAACTTGCAGATGACACATTGTTTAGGTTAGTCAAGACTAAGGATAACTATGGATTTCCAGAGGGGTCTTTTAAAGCTAGGTGACTGGGCAGCAATGTGGTATATTAAATTCAAACACAAGGTAATGCACATTAGAAAGAACAAGGTGAACTATTTAGACACATTGTTGGGTTCTAAATTAATTGTAACCATTCAGAAAACTGAAAACGTCTGTGGATAGCTCAGTGAAAACATCTGTCTAATGCAAATTGACATGCCAAAAAAGCAAACAAAAGTGTTAGAAAGTGCCTGTGTGTACGTAAATAAATACTTAAAAGAAAAGTACTGAAAATATTTCCCACTATATAAATTGAGGGGAGCCCTTCACCCCAATAGAACTAAGATACAGAAGGTATAGAGGGACTCCAGACATGGGCAGTGGGAAAACTTCCATATGAGAATAGAGTGAAAAGAGAAAAGATAAGAACTGTTTTGTCTAGAGAGAAAACAAATTAAAGGGGACTTAATTTGTAAACAGTGGTCTAGAGAAGGTCAGCCTGATGCTCTTATCCTTTCTCATACAAAGTAAAAGAATTGGTGAGGGAGCATTGCTCTTCTGGTTTTTACAAGTGTTCTCGCTTTAGTGATAAAGATTCAGAAAAATCATTCAGGAATGTGTAACACCCTTACCAGACCACAAACCAAAATACTATGAGATTTGTTCCCAATAATGTGTATTAAAGCAGACACTACATTCAATATGCATGGCTGTATATGTCAGCAGTCTGCTCCTGCTAATGTTTGCACAAGTATTGAAGCTGATTTTATAAGGTAGGCAATGTAACATACCAGGGTACAGTCCACCCCAGTGTGGGGCTTTCACCCATGACCTGAAACTTGGATGCCTGGCTGAAGTAATTCTCACTTGGGCCACTCACAAAGAGACTTCCAGTATGGGAGCCAGACCCTGAGTGTCTGTGTAACTGCAACCTGCCCACCAGACTTGGATTATACTCTGGCTCTTACCAGTCTTGGTTAGACTACAGAGTGACCCCAACACACCCCCAGTCTCAGATTTCCCCCCAGAAATGTATGTCCTGCACTGCCCAACCCTCTTCTGGACAATACAAAATATTTTAAATCTGTTATTCCTTAGATGGAATTTATATGCCATTTGAGCATCTCAAATAGTTATTCAGACACTTCTGTTTAAACACAGTGGATTAGATAAACAGTCAAACAAGTTCATTAATTACAAAGAGATTTTAAGTGAGTACAAGGAATGAGGCATAAAAGTTAGAAATGGTTACAAGAAAACAAAGATAAGATATTTACTAATACCTAACTTAAGCTATATTAGATTCAAGCAAAGTTTCTCATCACTTGCTCTATCAGCTTATTGACCCAACTCTCAGGTCAGGACCCCTCCCCCAGAGTCCAACAACTGCTTCCTTTGTCCCTTCAGGTGTAGTGAATGAGGTGGGCAGGGAAAGAGAGACCAGAGTGCCTTGTGGTGTTTGTCCCTCCTTTTTATAGTTTCAGTCCCTCTCTTGAAAATCATTTCCAGCTGGGCACTAGGAGACAAACAGTCCATGTGGAAGGATGTTCCCTGCTGGCTTTTTCTCATCTGTTTGAGCTGTCCTTGATTCCCTTCCCACTTGATGACTCAGTTTACTGCTTAAATGCAAATTAAGCGGAGCACATATTCCTTTGTTTAGGACAGAGCTGTTTGCCAACCTCTGTTTGGGCAGGGCTATGGCATTTGGACATGTGTTAATAACATCATACAGGGAAATCTTATAACTTTACATACAAGATTGCCACATATTTTATCAGAATGATATTGACCAGCAAATTATGTATTTTCAAATGATACCTTAAAAGACATACATTGTACAAAGATTATTACAATAGCATTCAAGGTGTGAATACAGGGTAAATTCAAACTACTTATTTATAGGCTGCAATATTAAGACTTGACATTAAGCAGCTGGAATTCCAATAGGCTGAATGATGTGCATTGTTGGTGAAACTCCTGTCTTCTGTGGGAACAGTTTTTCACTTTGTATGTCTTCTCCCAAGCTGATCTTTCTCTATCAGCAGACAGAGGTCAGATCCACTTTGAGAAGATTAAATCCCACCAATGTTCATTGACGTGGTCCAGATGGTTAGCTTCAGTGGGAGGTCACAAACACAACTAATTTTGATTTTCCTGCTTTCTTTTAACAGAAAGAGAAACCTGACCAAATAAGTTTTCACATCAGTAAAGCAGTGAATAACTGTTTATCCAAAAGCACGTCCTCTTTTTTTCCCTTCCATGTAGCTTATTTGGTTACATGCACAATAAAGTGGGAAGTTGGAACTTATATTAAGTTTTAACAGTTTCTCTCCTAAGATGACAGCTTTTCTGAAAAACTCAGCAGTTCTTCTTAAAACAGAATAGAGAATGCATACGACAATACAATACAATTATGCAGCATCTTTCCAAAGGGTGACAAACTACTCATAGATATTTTGGCCTTGCTTTTGTAACATAATTCTCTCATACTAAGATGAAAAGTTATTTTGAAGATATTACACTTAAATTTGTTTTTCCCTTTTCCTAGCATGGAAAAGTGATGTTTGGGTTTTCTTATGATGCTGTAACTTTTCTTGTCAGAATTCTGCAAGAAAATGTTTTCTTTGAAATGTGGCAATTCTGTTTCAGAGTTCCTAGATGCAATTGGTATCTCTCTTGGGGAGAAGAAACAAAGTGTGACTGTGGTGTGTAGATCAATGCCAAATAACAGTTGAGACAGTGATTTCTTGAAATAAAAGCCTTAGATGCATGTTAACTTTAATCTTGCAAATAGTTTGTTTCCTGTAGATTTTCCTACATTTCTAAGATGTACTCACTAATAGCTTATGTTTTTACCCTTCTATTGAACACTATAAGGAAGAGAAACTTTATTCCTAAAATAGCAAATAGCATTTAATTGTGCTCAGGGGGCTTTTCTTAGAAAAAGAGAAGCCATTTGGCTTTCCAGTGCTTTAAAGGAGATTGCCAGGTCAAAAAAAATCATTTTAAAACAATACTTCCTTAGCTGTTTTACCATTAATATTTCAAAGATTAGTACTGGAATAATTTACAGAAATCTACTTTTTATCATTTATACTGTTTATGCACAGCTTGCTGCTGCACTTAGTTTAGCTTGGAAAAAATGGAAGGAATGTTCTAAAGCAACATCTTCATCTGTGATTTGAAACCACCTGCAGGTAACTATCATTACTACACACGTTTACTCCCTTTACCCAGATGAGGAATCAGGTCCCTCTGATGAGTGCGGCACTTACTCCTTCTGGCTTTAGGCACTTTGGGCCCAATTCTTCTCTCATTAACACTGGAGTACACGTGGAGTAACTCCAGTGAAGTCAATGGAGTTTTTCCATCAGAGAAAAAATGGGGTAAATGAAAGCAAAGTCAAGCCCAGTAAGATGATCAATAATCACAGAAGCACAGTAGCTGACAACTGCGCCCGCCAGCCAATCCTCCCCTTTGCTGCCTGAGAGATCAGCACAGCGTGGTGTGGGGTGTGTGTGTTGTGGTTGCTTTGCCACCTCTGTCTCTTACTCCTTTGGAACTGCAACTGACTAGGCACAAAGGCAAAACCAAAGTACTAGGCTTGGCTTCTTGGCCTATTAGTCCAGGCAACCCAATGACCCTCAAATCTAGGGGCTGCTGGCTGGGGGTGGGGTCTACTGGGGGGGGTCGATCTAACTTAAGCCACTTCAAGAGCAGCAAGGAATACCGTATCGAGTTACGTCTTCCTCTTTCGGATCGAGATCGGCGTCCGTCATGCGTGAGTTGACTCCGCTGGCTCCCCTCCGCTCTTCGCTATCGCCTCTCGCTCTGGTGGAGTCAGATTCGATATATACAGGATAGAGATCTAGATATCTATCTAGATATATCTATCCATCTCTATCCAAAAATCGTACTACCCGCCACAGGTCTGTAGGACGCACAGAGTGAGGCCCTAGGAGGTAGTAGGAACACCACACACACACCTTTCTTTTTTTTTTCTTTGCACCACTACTAAGCCATGCCACTACTGAATGCTGCTAGAGAGGTGTGAAGGGACTACCAGCCAGTGAAGCATAACAGCCACTTTACAGCTACTTTAAAAAAACAGTTGTTGAGTGGCATTAGCTCCCATCCAACCCTTCAACTGGAACAGAGTGAAATACTCACTCCAAGACCCTAAAAGGAAGAGGTGGTGGGGAGTGTGAAGTTCCTTCATCCAAACAAAGAGGATGAACTAGGCATGTGAAGGAAGGCAAGATCTTCCTGCTCAGCATCCTTGAAAGTGCCAAGGGAATTAATCTAAACAATTCTCGGATATGGGGTTGCAGGAGAAAAAGTTGGATGAATTGTCTGTAGTTACAGGAGAAAGAATATTAAGCTTGGGACACTCAGGTTTGGCTTTTTAAGAAGAGCAGTTATCCAGGCTGTACTACTGTAATCAAAATGAAATAAATTCAGTTGATTTTGCTTTGGGTTTTGCAGAAATCTGTCTCCTGCAATAGAATGCACACATTTAACAGCCATGTACAGCTGACTCAGAGGCAATCAGTATGTGGAGACTGTTTTTTCATAGCATTTCCCTGGCTAACCTAACAGAGGGAAAATGGTGTAATATAAGCTAGCTTTACTGTGTTTACTGTGTTCCTCTCACTGAACCATGATAATGAACAACAGACCTTTCAGGTTAGAGATTGAATTTCGCAGCTTTGAAATCCCCATTAGATAGTTTTTGAAAAAATACACACATGCCAAGGTTTCTTGCTGTTCTTCTGGTGATTTATTATACATGAGGACCTAGGGCCAGATGTTCAGCTGGTGTAAATCAACAAAGATGGAGCTACATTGATTTACAGTAGCTGAGGACGTGACCCACAGGTTTTAATGCTGTTCCATACAGAACAGAGTTCTGGGAGTTGGTAAACAGGCTCTAGGGATATGTCTAGGATCATAAGGGGGAGCCATAGGAAGAATGGCAGGGAGTGTCACACTTGACCTAGAAAGTGGGTGGAGGTTTTGCCTACAGAAGAAGCTTTAGGATTGGCTCCACTTATCAGGACCTGGCAGAATGATGGGGGGAGCCACCAACTACACAGCAAGGGCCCAAGGAGGAAATGCTGCTAGACCAATAAGAAAACCTTTGACAGTGTGCTTCCTATTCCTATCTTTGCACGGAGCTGGGGCGGGGGGCGGGGGAAGGGGGAAAGAGGAGCCCCACGTGCTGAATCTGAAAGACATTTTCTTTTCACTCTTTTCTTTGAGGTGCCTATTGAGATTAAGGTCAATCTGTATGTATTTCTTTGCTTCTGAACAGGTATAACAACTTTGAACCTAGTATGTTTTCTAGGGCGGGCAAGAGAAAAAAAGGGAGGAGAGTTTCTTTTTTTGTAAACACGTAAGTGGGTTTATTGTAACCCCAGGCTCTGAAGACATAATATTTCAAATGCCAGCATCATTTGCCTTCTGTTTTCTTTCACCCTTTCAATGGAAGTAATGTTCTTTAGGTAACAGGATATCAATGTTTTTCCATGTTCTACTATATTTCCCTGTTCAGTTTCTTCATTAGGAACCACATATTATTCCAGCAAGCTGATGTTCAGTTAGCTTTTCTTTAATAAGTGTGTCAGTTGCCTTTAATAAGCATTCTAGGTGTTTACAATTATCTTCTCCATTTGGGATGTGCATTTCAGCATCCACTTGTATACCACACATGAAGTAATTAAACTTGCAAAATTCGAGTCAGGTCTTTCCCAACTTGGAACTAACTAGTTGGATCGCTTTCAGGATACGGATCTGTCAGTACTTCCGATGTCATTCACTTTGTTCCTTTTGAATCGTTCACAGCCAGCTTGTTGGGTGATGGCAGGAGGTTTCTGGCTAAAGTGCTCTTTAAATAAGAAAAACACTTTAAACATTGAGTGTGGCTGAACTTCTAAGACAGCATGTGCAATCAGGCTAGTAGTTCAAAGCAGTGTATAAAAGCTATTTGTTAGGGAGGAACAGAGCTCAGTTCAATATACCCATTCCTGTATCAATAAAAATGTGTGTTGTAGAACATCTAAATAAAAATAATTTTCTTGACCGTTCATTTTGTAATGGAAAGTTTTTGATGTCTGTAGAAATCTGTTTTCATTGCGGTAATGTTCCTGTTTGATGTAGCAAGATCTCTGGATTTATTTAGATTATGTGTTTTATCTCTTTATAGAAAAACAAACAAAGGCTACTGCTAACTGGAGGGTGTCATCTTCCCTGTGAGTATTATATGAACTCCAGGAAATGTAAACTGCCAAAAAATTGTATTTCAAGATAAGAGAGGAACTCTATGGAGTGTTTTTACATATGTACAGTTACTCTGGAAAATATTTTTAGCATAGCTGCACTGGTGTATCTGACTGAGGGTTCAATTTTGCAAAGTTTTAAGTATTTTGACTCCCACACCTGAAAAGCACTTAAGCATGTAAGTAGGCCCATTAAGTGCTTCAGCATGCATTAAATGCACTGCAATATCCAGAGCACTCAGCACTTTGCCAAATCAAGCTGAGTAAATGACTGAATCACCTAAGATAAAAAGCCACAATAAAAAATAAAAACCTGCCCCCCTAAAATGGTGGTGCCAGAAGGTTGGATTGAGAGGTTCAAGAAACAAAAGCCTTTAAAGTCCACAAGAAATTCACCAATCATCAGCACCCTTCCACCCCCCCCCCCATGCCACCTGTGACACAAGGTAACCCTAATAGCCAGGATTTCCTCACAGAAGTTTTGGCTGCGTTGTCTTGAGAGTGTGTCATACTCATTATTAGAGGTCTGAACAATTATAAACTACATGACTGTATGGAAAAGTTAGAAAAAGTTAAGATGTTTACTCTTGATCCAAAGCAAAGTTATTTGTCTAGAATTAGTTGTTTTTTTGTGCCATTGAAGCATTAGCAACACAGTTCACAGAGATGTCTTTTGAGATCAGATGAGTATGAACTGACATTACCAAATCATGATTAACTTTCTGATACCAAAACCTTTTTATATTTGCAGCAAGAAGGTTTTACTATATTCACCAAAGACAACAGTGTCACCATAAAACTAATTTCCTCAGCTGTATTCAAAATGTCAGCTTTTAATATATAGTATCCAAGTTAAATATTTCAGTTTTCTTGCAATGAAAAAGATGTATCTTGTTACCAAATCACACAAATCTCTTTTAGGCAAATCACTATTTTCCTGCCAACCTCTCCCTACCCCGTAACCAGCAAACAAATATATTGAGCCTCCAACTTTTAACTTCATTATCATTCCAGATATCATGCTGTCTGTACCTAGCACTTCTAACATTTCATCTTTCATCTCCTCATCTAAAAAGCTACGCAGGCACTGCCAAACAATATAACACAGAAGTGCACAGATTATCCAACAAGTTCTTGGAATATATTGGAAATAGTTTTTTTTTTTTAATTTCAGAAGGTGGAGAAAACTACTAAGGGAGAGACTGTTCCAGATTTGATTTTGAGAAATAGGGAGGAATTGGTTGAGAATTTGAAAGTGGAAGGCAGCTTGGGTAAAGTGATCATGAAATGGTAGAGTTCATGATTCTAAGGAATTTTTGGAGGGAAAACAGCATAGTAAAGATAATGGATTTCAAGAAGGCAGACTTTAGCAAACTCAGGGAGTTAGTAGGTAAGATCTAAGGGGAAAAATGATCAAGAGAGTTTGCAGTTTTTCAAGGATACATTATTAAGGACATAAGAACAAACTATCCCATGTTATAAGGTGTTAACTGGTTAGAAAACCTTTCCCAGAGAGTAGTTATCAGTGGCTCACAATCAAGCTGGAAGGGCATATCAAGTGGGGTCCCACAGGGGTCAATTCTAGGTCTGGTTCTGTTCAATATCTTCATCAATGATTTAGATAATGGCACAGAGAGGACACTGATAAAGTTTGTGGATGATACCAGGCTGGGAGGGGTTGCAAGTGCATTAGAGGATAGGATTAAAATTCAAATGATCTGGACAAACTGGAAAAATGGTCTGAAGTAAATAGGATGAAAGTCAATAAGGAGATGCAAAGTACTCGTCTTGGGAAGGAACCATCAGTTGCACATATACAAAATGGGAACCGACTACCTACGAAGGAGTACTGCAGAAAGGGGTCTGAAGGTCATAGTGGATCAAAAGCTAAATCTGAGTGTACAGTGTAACACTGTTGCAAAAAAAGCAAACATCATTCTGGGATGTATTAGCAGGAGTGTTGTAAGCAAGACATGAGAAGTAATTCTTCTGCTCTACTCCATGCTGATTAGGTCTCATCTGGAGTATTGTGTCAGTTCTGGGCACCATGCTTCAGGAAAGGTGTGGACAATTTGGAGAAAGTCCAGAGAAGATAAATAAAAATGATTAAAGGTCTAGAAAACATGATGTATGAGGGAAGATTGAAAAAAAAATTGTTTAGTCTGGAGAAGAGAAGACTGAAGGACACATGATAACAGTTTCCAGTACATAAAAGGCTGTTATAAGGAGGAGGGAGAAAAATTATTCTCCTTAACCTCTGAGGAGAGGAAAAAAAGTAAGGGTGATTTTAAGTTGCACATAAGGAAAAACTTCCTAATTGTCAGGGTAGTTAAGCACAGGAACAAATTCTCAAGGAGGTTGTGGAATCTCCGTCATTGGAGGTTTTTAAGGGCAGATTAGACAGTCACCTGTCAGGGATGGTCTAGATAACACTTTTTCCTGTTTTGAGTGCAGAGGACTGGACTAGAAGACCTCTTGAGGTCCTTCCATTCCTACGATTCTGTGATTGTATCCAGCCACACAAAAAATGTCTAATGTTACCCATAAGAGCAAGGAAAAAAGAAGTTAAGATTTAACTTGTCCACTTGTGCCTACATAGTGCAGTACATTCAGGGCCAAATTCTTGCTATCTGATGTAGGCATTTCACTTTATGGTGTCAGTCAGTCAACAAAAAGCAGCAGAAGCAAGTGAAAATGAGGTGAAAATTGTTAACCAAGCTTTCTTGAACTTTAGAACAGATTCAAGTTCAGGTCAGTATGAGCTTCTACAGCTTGAACTAAAGAACGAGGTCCTGTATGAATAAGGGCAGCAGGATTTGGGACGGGGTCAGCTTTGGAGACCTTTGAAACTTGCAGCTGTACATTCTATAGTTCTGGAACAGATGGGTCAAACAACACACACTGAACAGTAGGTTATATTATGTCTGCTTTGCATTTGATATTTACGCAGCACAAACAGGACCTTATTTTTTGAGGTCTAATCCAACTGAACAGATAGATGAAATTGTCTGTATTGCTATATTATACATGAAACTGTATGACACTCCTTAAACATACAGGACTGGCTGTACCTTAGGTACTTATGTGGCCCACATTACTGTTGTATTTGAGCACCTCTATTTATCTTCACAATCTCCACTGAGGTAGGGAAGTGACATTATCCCTGTTTTACACTTGGGGAACTGAGACACAGAGACTAAGAGACTTGCCCAAGGTCACATAGAAGGCCTGTGGTGGAGCTGGCAATCAAACCCAGCTAGCATCATTGTCCCTGAAGGCTCTGTTTAAGTATAGCAGAGTTCTGTGTAGCGGTTTTAAGGACAGATTCTTGTAGCGGAACTCAGTGTGACTTCAGATTGGAGTTCAAACAAGTTATTGGATAGACATCACCACTGCTTTCATTCCCCAAGATTTCAAAATCCTCAGGTTTCCTCAGCTTCAGGGGTAGGCCAACCAAGGCAGTGCTCAAGCCTAAATTGCTTAGAGCACACTGGGGATGGCTTAGGCTGGGCTGTATGTTTGCCAATCAAAGAGTTTTATACAAACCCCATGCAACATTTCTCATTCTTGCCAAATGGCAGCTGTACAGAAACTTATTGTGACATAAAACAGAAGATTTTTAGGGAGCTCTAGTGAAATAATTCTGAGAAGCTCCACCCCTCTACACCTCTACCCTTTAAAATCCTTTCCATAACCCCACCTCTTTTTAAACAAATCCCCTCAACCTCGTCTCATTCCACTTTTGCCTTTCGCACTATTGTTCTCAGTCTAAGCTCAGCCAAAGACTCAAATGTTAAATTGAGGACTGTCTTGTAAATTACATCCCCAGCTGCAGGTTTCAGAGACCTCAGAAGCTGGCCGTGCTCAAAATCCCACTGCCCTTACCCATACAGTAGTTCCGCTATCTTCACTGAGACTATCCATGGAAGTAAAGTGAACATGATTTCAGAATCACAGAGAGGCTCTGTTCAAATGTCACAGCTGAGCCCCACAAAGGAGATAGGAGTGACAAGCCATGCTATGGCACTCATGAGTTTTTCCAACATTTTCATGTTCAGAGAGGGAAAAAAATTGCTGACCTTGGGGTTTAATAACATTTATTTTTTTCTCTGATCTATATTTGTGACTGTGTCTACCAGATTCCAGTACCTTCCTCACCTTCCATGCTTTCTGGGAGTAGATTTGAATTTCTTTTGCTATAATATCTTTTTATATTCAAGGTACCCCAGCATTTTTACCAAATAATGAGGTATGTCCTTGTAATGCTTACAGTCAGTGGCTGCAAGTGAAAAAACCTTAAAGGCCTGGTCTACAATACACGGTTAGGTCGATTTAAAAATGACTGCGTCCACACAACTAACCCCGTTCTGTCGACCTAAAGGGCTCTTAAAATTGACTTCTGTACTCCTCCCCGGTGAGGGGAATAGCGCTAAAATTGACCTTGCAGGGTCGAATTTCGGGTAGTATGGACGCAAATCAATGGTATTGGCCTCCGGGAGCTATCCCAGAGTGCTCCATTGTGGACAGCACTTGCTCTGGACAGCACTTTGAACTCTGATGCACTAGCCAGGTACATAGGAAAAGCCCAGGGACTTTTGAATTTCATTTTCTGTTTCGTCAGCGTGGCCAACTCAGCAGCACAGGTGACCATGTAGTTCCCCCAGAATTGTAGAGTGCAGAATGTTTCTATGCTCCCCCTATCATCTCCGTCCCTGAGGTTATCGCAGATTAGAAGGCGAAAAAAATGGACTCATGATGACATGTTTTCTGAGCTCATGCAGTCCTCCCGCACTGATAGGGCACAGCTTAATGCATAGAGGCATTCAGTGGCAGAGGCCAGGAAAGAATTAAGTGAGCGCAAAGAGCAGAGGCAGGATGCGATGCTGAGGCTAATGGAGCAAACAGACATAATGAAGCATCTGTTGGAGCTGCAGGAAAGCCAACAAGAGCACAGACCTCCGCTGCATCCACTGTATAACTGCCTACCCTCCCCCCCATATTCTATAATCTCCTCACCCAGATGCCCAAGAACGTTTGTCTGCCATTGCTTTCATGGATGGAGGGGCGACAGACCACATGTACCCCAAACCACCCTTGACAATGTTTTTGCCCCATCAGGCATTGGGAGCTTAACCCAGAATTCCAATGGGCAGCGAAGACTGCGGGAACTGGGATAGCTACCCACAGTGCACTGCTTCATAAGTCAATGATAGCCATGTTAGTGAGGACACACTCTGCTGACTTAATGCGCTTAGTGTGGATGTACGCAATTGACTATATAAAATCGATTTCTAAAAATCAACTTCTATAAAATTGACATAATTTCGTAGTGTAGACATACCCATAGACTCAGCACGAATACATAAGCAAAATTAGCACATATTTTCTTAAGAGAAAGGATATTGGCCAAGACACACATCTTCCACTCAAGGCAAAGATGGACAATATAAAAATGAACAGTGAAACCACCATCTGTTTTGTTTTGTTTGGAGAGAGAAATTCTTGTGTAGCTGAGTTGTTCTTTGTGCAGGAATGGTGAGAGAAAGGGCACAGTATCTTCTAGGTCATTTTTATGCTTTTTTTCTATTCTGAGGATGGCTGGGGGCCAGTTCAGCTACTGGTAGAAGTTAGAGCAGAGGCCTTAGGGTCCAATGACCTGTTCTGGTAGTTGAGTACGACTCTTCTACATTGGCAGAAGAGGAGGAAGGTGGCAGAGCAGCACAAAAGGACAGGAGTGGAATGAAGAACTGGAACAAAAAGTCCTCCAGCAACCTGCCATCCTACAGTCTCAACATAAGGCCATTCTTGTGTGGAATGCAATTTTGTGGCAAAAAGTGCTTCCCATTCACTCATCCTAAGCATTAAATAAGCATCACAAAAAAGGGACTTCCCTAAGTTTCTTTGTACCATATCAGACACTAGACAAAAAGCAATCTCTTGAATAAGAACACAGAGGCATAATTTTGTAATCTCCTCCTTCAATCTTGATCCTTCACTCCTCCACCTGGCTGTCAGACTATTGAGGAAAAAAGTTGTTGACTTTTAATTTTGAAATGTACAGTTGTCTGATTTTACTATTAACAACACACTACTTTCTCCCCTTTATTTGATGTCTAAATTTACATAGTTAAGAAAACAATTAAATACTTTGTACTCTGCTGTCATGTTAATATAAAGAAGAAATCTCTTCATCTCTATCTCATTACGAAACAGGATAATGTTGATAAGCTGTGATGTTTACAATGTTTTCCAATAAGACCATGATGAATCACTTAATTTTGCTTTACATTATAATTGTAATTTAAAAGTAAATGCCTACCTTCAGGTTTTTTTAAACCTTCAAATTTTCATAAAGATCTGATTTTCATACTTTTATCATAATGGTACATTTATCTCGATCTAATCAAATATAACCTAAACTTGAAGAAACTATCAGATTATATTTCTTAAGCTTCATAAGTCAATGTTTTAAACAGGCATGCTTTCTGCTACAATTTCTTCTTTTCCCTGTATATTTGTTGTATTATTTCTTGCACTGTAAGAAAGGAATAAAATAAAACAAAGATGTCATTATTAAAGAAAAATGTCAATTAAACAAGCAGCTATAAAAACAAAAAAAAAGAACATAGTTGCACTACCTGTCACCTACAAAGTTTCAAAGCAAAGCTAATTCTGATACTTCAAGATATTCCCCATTACTCAGATATCCTAATTAGCACAAATAAACCAGCAGGTGCAATCCTCTGGATCTATGAGCATCAAAGAAAACACATCAGTGAATAATAATTTCAAAATTGTTTGGTATCTTTTGACAACATAAGCATGCAATCACTGGGTAATCATTGGTTATGTCTTAAAACCATCTAAAAACTTAAGGTGCATGGTAAAATATATATAAATTCTTAGTAATTCCAATTATAATTAACTATGGTATTTATGATGCCAGCTACACCTTAACACCAGAGTTCAGTAACAAGAAGAACATGTTTTTTCTTGGAATAATTCACTGTTGCCCAGAAGCAATTGCCTACAGAACAAAGGGGTAAGGTGGGATAGGACAAAGGAAGCTTTAATCCATATAGGAGTCTAGCTCTAAAAGAAACACATATCTCAAACAGTCTACAAATACAGTCTCTCTAAGCATGCAATATAAGCAATTTCACCCAAGCATGTTCTAATAGAGGCTAAAACCTCTGGACACAACTATTTTGATGCTCCTTGAAATAAAAATATTAACCACAACAAAAACAGTGGGCAAAATTAAAGAAAGTCATAGCAATAAATATCACAAAAGTAGTAACACAAAAAAGTAACACAAAATTGCTAATACAGAAAAATACTGTTACTCTGAATGCACAGATCCCCCCCTTTAAAGCCAATGGGTGTCACAAGCACTGTCTTTCAGGTGCAACCCCTTTATGTAATAGAAACCACCACAGACAATAAGGCTACAGCCCAAGGTTCTAAACAGCATGGCTGGGCATGAGCTAACCCAGGTAGATTAACAGGATGATTGCAAATGCAGAGGCTACAGCAGTGCCAAAAATTTCAAAAATCATGAGTCAGACCCAAAAAATCATGAGACGTTTTGAGAAAGATTATATTGTGTTCTTTGGACAGCCTTTTGATTTTTCAACACCCCCTTTCCTATCTCCAGTGTAAATGTAACAGTGATGCTAACTCTGACAGATTTATGAAGTAAGATGAATCTATCTGTCTCCTGCTGCAGGAACAGCTCACTGGCTGCCTGATTTCATGGATTGTCAGGAGGTCATCTAGTCCAGCCCCCTGCTCAAAGCAGGAACAATCCCCAGATTCCTAAATGGCCCGCTCAAGGATTAAGCTCACAACCCTGGGTTTAGCAGACTAATGCTCAAACCACTGAGCTATCCCTCCCGCCTTATAGAAAAGCCTTATTGTCCCCACATCCAAAAATTCTAACAAATTAATTCTGTGCCCCTCCATCCCCACATGTCTACCCATTCTCCAGACCAGCAATTAATTTTGTACCTCCCACCCAGCTCCATCCCCACCCCGTCCCCTCAGTGTACCTCTGCAGCTCCTGAGGTTCTTCTCTTCCTTCTCCCAGGTCGTGGTCCTCTTTTTCCTCTACCCAGGCTTGGGGATGGCAGCTCTAAAGGTTCTACCCTTCCCTTTCTAGGCCTGCTTTGGCAAGAACGGGGAAGGGAAAGGAGCAGACTGACAGAGGTTATTTCACAGGAGGGGAGGAAGGAACAGAGCCATTCTGAATTGTTGGGTTCTTTCTACTTTCCCTACTACCCAAAAACTGCTCTTGGCTTCTGATGGGAGGTTTCTGCTTGTCCCCTGCAGCAGCTCTGATTGGCTACCCAGAAGACTGTGAAGTGGGGGAAAGAGTCAATGAGAGGAAGCTTGCCCCTGAGTAGGACTAGAAATCTGTGAGGGTTAGAACTTTTCCCATCATTGCGAGACTGTCTCCGGTAGGGATATCCTGAGAGTTGTCAGTGCTGCAGGGTGGATAAGAATCAATGATATTTTGAAAATAAAGAAACCTGATATTTTATTTAAATCAGATTTTATGTACATTGGATTTTATTGTTATTTAAATTATAATAAGTTTCTTTATAAAAAACAAGTTTGTTTAAAATGAAATCTCAATTAAAACATATCTTAAGGCCTGACCTTATTATAGTCTCTTAAAACATTTGAATATTTTTTTTTTTTTGCTGAATCCATGAGCCTCTATCAAAAACTTTGAGTGAAAGGCTGATTTTATATATAAGGAAAGATTGTTTTTCTCCTGATTCTAACTAGGTCTAGTTTTATAAATATGGCACAATAGATCATGTACTGTATTAAGGACTTGTTTAGTTTAATAAAAATAAATTGTATATGCTGTTTTGTGTGTTTAATTAAATTCCATTTATCATCCTAATGCACTTTAACACAAATCATGAACAAAAAGTTAATTATCTAGTAAATAAACAAACATATCATTTATCATTTTCTGACATACTAAACATGTACAATTAATAAGAATCTGAAAATATTAAGCTATATAATTGCTTAAATAAATGTATATTGTCACAGTGCTCCCTCCTAGGTAGTAGAAAGATGTACCAAATCTAGTGGAAAGGGTCTATTTAGTTGTAAATCAATATGTTTTAATGGTTATATCAACCAAAATGAGAATACACCTTTCTCTAGAAAAAAACTGAGGTACAAGTAGATAAGTTGGTTAAAATACAGTATATGATTTAATTCAAGGCTTTCCATTTGGTGATTTAAATGGCTGATTTAAATTATCTTGATTTAAATCAACCCACCCTGCAACAGCAGGGTAGGTTACTGGTTACAACCTGTGAGTGTTGGCGGAAGAAAGCCAGCAGCAGATGTTGTGAACATGACCCTGTGAGGAAACAGGGACAAAATTTCTTGGGCACAGAACTCACTGGAGTGACAGACTTAGGGAGTTCTTAGCAAGGAAACCATCCACTGTTTGTTCTGCTCTTGTTTAGGGTAACAGGCCTGCCTGTACTGTTCTTTGCACAAAAGTAAAATTACATCAAGGATATACCTAATATAATCGAATTCTCATCCTAACAGAAATAACTTCTCAAGACTGAATTTTGGCCAACCGAGTGGGTCAAAAGACCACATGTATTATAGACCTAATACACAATTTCTAAGCTAAAGACTAAAGTAAATTGGACAATCTAGACAATCTACACTCAGCATGTCCAGTCACCTCGTCCATATGAGCATACTGTACTTCATAGCCATAATCCACGACCAATATAGCTGCACTGGTGGCAGCGCTGTGGAAGTAGATCTGTTTGGGAAATGTTCAGCAAAACATTGTTTTGTCAGAAAATGCTGATTTGTCAAAACCAGAGCTATTTGATTAATGGTATTGATTTCAATGAAGTGCTCATCAGGCAGGTTTCTTAGATTCAGGAGGGAATTTCAGGGGGAGGGGAAATAGAAAGAGACACAGAGGCTTGAGTCCATGCTCTGATTATTTAGAGTAAGGGACTGAAGTTTGGTCTCCCACATCCCAGGTGAATACTTTACCCAACAGGCTATTGGGTACTATGGCACTTATTCTCTTTCACACATTCTTTTCAAAAGGTTTCGATTTCCCTCTGCATCAGAACAAAACCAAATTTTGAAAGCTCATTTTTTATCATGAAACAGAAATCTTGTTTCTGACTGTCCCTAAGTGGAAGTTGTAGTATGGACAAGAGTGCAGTGGTTTTACTACCATATAGAATCATAAAACTGGAAGGGACCTCGAGAGGTCATCTAGTCCAGTTCCCTGCACTCAAGGCAGGACTAAGCATTATCCAGACCATCCCTGACAGGTGACCGTCTAACCTGCTCTTAAAAATGTCCAATAACTGAGATTCCACAACCTCCCTAGGCAATTTATTCCAGTGATAGGAAGTTTTTCTTAATGTTCAACCTAAACTACCTTTACTGCAATTTAAGCCCATTGCTTCTTCTCTTATCCTCAGCGATAAGGAGAATAATTTTTCTCCCTCTTTGTAACAGCCTTTTATGTACTCGAAAACTGTTATCATGTTCCCCTTTTCTCCATACTAAACAAACCCAATTTTTTCAATCTTCCCTCACAGGTCATGTTTTCTAGACTTTTAATCATTTTTGTTGCTCTTCTCTGGACTTTCTCCAGTTTGTCCAGATCTTTCTTGAAATGTGGCACCCAGAACTGGACACAATACTCCAGCTGAGGCCTAATCAATGCAGAGTAGAGCAGAAGAATTACTTCTTGTGTCTTGCATACAACACTCCTGTTAATATGTCCCTGAATGTTTGTTTTTTTTTGCAATAGTGTTACACTGTTGACTCATATTTAGCTTGTGATCCACTATGACTTCCAGATCCCTTTCTGCAGTACTCCTTCCTAGGCAGTCATTTCTCCTTTTGTATGTGTGCCACTGATTGTTCCTTCCTAAATGGAGTACTTTGAATTTGTTCTTATTGGATTTCATCCTATTTTATTCAGACCATGTCTGTCTCCAGTTTGTCCAAATTATTTTGAATTTTAATCCTATCCTCTAATGCACTTGCAACCTCACCCAGCTTGGTATCGGTCACAGAATTTATAAATGAGCTGGAGTGCCAATGAAAAGTGCAATCAGGAAAGTAACTGAAAAACTTTCCTCATGGATTGTATTTTCTAAATGGACAACCTATCTAATTCTCAATTACTGAAGGACAATCTCCACTCATTGATATATTTTGCTTTCCACAACCAAATCTCTGTATAACTTTTTCATGAGTGATGTACCTGAATATTCAGATTCTAATATCTAAACTGTATTGTTAAATTTAGTCACCTAAATTTGGGTTATTGCTGATTATGTACTCTATGTATCATATAACTTTTAAAAACAAACTTTGTATTTGTGGATAATCTATGCACTATACCCAGATGTACAGACATTCTTCTCTCAACCTATGTATTATATAATTTTTTAAACATTAGCTTTAATAAATTTTTTAAATTTGATAGTATAGACACAGCCCTTATGGTTACATGGTAATGTGTCTCCTACTTGTGGTATATTGGATTTCAATGCTTTGAACAAAATGTACAGCATTATAGACTAATGCTGATGTTCTTACAAATCTTATCTGAATGTTTGTTTTTAATTACTTACACATTTCACAAATCAAAGTGGTAATTTTTACAGCTGAATCTTTGTTTGTCCATCTACCCCAGAGGCAGCACTTTGCAATGAATGTTTGGTTAAGACTTAATGAACATTTGTTTAAACAGGTAATCATTAGTAAAACGGACATCTTTGAATGCAAAATGCATGATCTGGTGCCTTTAACAGGTTTTCTGTGGGAAAAAATTCTACCAGCTACAAGCAAAACATTTTCAAGAATTTGCATAATAGAATGGATCATCAATTTTCATTACTGTAAATATGAATGTTATCTCCATTGTAGTGAGTCTGGTACTCTCTCTGTCTCACACATGTTATTAAATGGAATATAAATCTGCAAACCTGTTTCTTGAGTGATTATTTGATTTTATAGAGATGGGGCCTTACCACATGCCCAGATCCAAACACCTCTGAACTTTGGGGGTATTCAAAACCTGAACCCAAACTCATACCTGAATTTTGAAAAGGCCCCCTATCTTTTCAAATTACTAAACCAAACTCTGGATCTGAACACACCCAAACTTTGGGATGTTTCAAAACTGAGCCCACTCTAGTTTATTTTTTTCAAAAATATTAATACAATTAATTTAGCTGTTGCATATTGGGTTGGGGTGATGCAAGGATGTAGAAATTCCTATTCCCCAATTCCTATTAATAGAGTGGATGACTATTTTAAATAGCCATAAACAAAAAACAGAATTCAAATAACAAAATGGTTTTCATCGGTGATTATTGCATCATCTTTGATGAGAGGAAGTGCCTATTCAGTTTCCATTAAGTATATACTCATATCATGCTACTGATCAAATATTCCACTGGGTTTTGAGAACAAAGATAATCTTTTGAGTAGGTTGAATATTCATGTTTGCTGATTACTGGAAGACAAGAAGGCAACAGAAAAGACCACTGTGCACTGTTTAACACTGAAAGACTAGTAATTCTAGATTTTGGGTATCAATTTAGCACAATATATCTCGAGCCACTGTGGACCTATAGACGCCCCCTAATACAAATGTACTGAAGTCAGATAGCAAGAGTATCACTTCAAGCCAAACAAATTTATAAGTTACTGCAGTATAAACCGAGCTTCCAGTCTGGCAAACAAGGTACAGAGGAAAATCATGGGAGAGTCTACACTTCAGTTCTCTCTAACATCACCACTTTCCTCTGGAGAGTTTACGTAAACAGACAGGGATTTAAATGAAAACAGCATTCTTTCTCTTGTTGATGTATTTGAGATCCTTCCCATGATAAGTAATAAATCTCTCAATATTTTATGAGGTCACTGCTATTTGGGAACTTGACTGAATAAAATAAGAGTGCTGAGTTTTCTCAGTAGGTCTTTATAAGGCTTCATAGCAATGTGCCAGGATGTCACTGTTGTTATACTGTTTTGATACACTGAACAAGGATTTCTTTATACTTTTATTTCATCTTAAGATGCAGTTACACTGTGACCGCTCACACACCCTTTCAAAAGTCAAGACTAACTAAGATACATAGTTGAACTTTGCTTTCACTTACACCTGCACATCTTACTAAAGTCAACAAGTGTCCATGGGTATAACTAAGGGCTGAATCTGATCCACTGTACCTTGTCTAACTTCACTATGATTATGTTGGGAATTTTAGCCATTTTTTTTGGTCACTGTTTTTCACCCTCCATTTTGGTGCACTGTCTTTATGTTTGGTTTGGTGCCCTTTTTGTGGTGTGTAACTTTTGACTGGTTAACGTTTATGTAATCCTGACCAGCAACTAAGCAAAGGCCGGAAAACTCAAACTTAAAGAGTGGCAAAGAGTCACAAGATCCTAAGTAATCTGCCTGGTTACAGAACATGATATAAGGGACTGACACTGCGTGACGGGTTGCTGTCCGCTCAGGAGGCAGCCTGCATTCCTACGTTCGGGTCGCATGGTTCTTCGAGAGAATATCAACCACCTACTTATTCTCCATGGTAATGGTTACCAGTCCCAAATGTCCACGGTTCCTGGTCCCTGGTGGTATGGTCCTCAAGGTTCCCCAGTCCTGGTTCCCTTTGCCTGCAACAGAGACAGAAGTGAGCTGATTCCATCCAGCCTGTGGTCATCCAACTGTAATGCTGAGACTATTTGTTTGTCAGCCCATTTATTCTAGATGGGTCTGGGCTTCATGCCCATTGAATTTGGTAAAACTACCAAGCTGTTTTATATCTGTTTACCTACCTTGTTAATAAATCCCTGCCTGATTTTATCTTTAAAGGTGCTTAAGTTTTCTTTTACTGTGACTAATAGGTGATAAACCCTAAATTAGGGAAATTGAGCTTAATTTGGAAGCAGGGGTTCTTAAACATCTCCTTCTAGTTTTCTTCTGGTAACAACTAAACCTTTACTAAACTGGATGTTTTTAGTGATCTCATATCTTTTATTTACAAGTCATAATTTACTGCATCACGAAAGTACAGAATAACAAAATTAAATTGCAGCTCCAAGAAAATATGCATATATAACTCATCAGACATAAATAAAAACCAAACATTACTTGCATTCCAAAAGCAGCAAAGAATCCTGTGGCACCTTATAGACTAACAGATGTTTTGCAGCATGAGCTTTCGTGGGTGAATACCCACTTCTTCGGATGCAAGTAGTGGAAATTTCCAGGGGCAGGTATATATATGCAAGCAAGAAGCAAGCTAGAGATAATGAGGTTAGTTCAATCAGGGAGGATGAGGCCCTGTTCTAGCAGTAGAGGTGTGAAAACCAAGGGAGGAGAAACTGGTTCTGTAGTTGGCAAGCCATTCACAGTCTTTGTTTAATCCTGAGCTGATGGTGTCAAATTTGCCGATGAACTGAAGCTCAGCAGTTTCTCTTTGAAGTCTGGTCCTGAAGTTTTTTTGCTGTAGGATGGCCACCTTAAGATCTGCTATTGTGTGGCCAGGGAGGTTGAAGTGTTCTCCTACAGGTTTTTGTATATTGCCATTCCTAATATCTGATTTGTGTCCATTTATCCTTTTCCTTAGAGACTGTCCAGTTTGGCTGATGTACATAGCAGAGGGGCATTGCTGGCATATGATGACGTATATTACATTGGTGGATGTGCAGGTGAATGAACCAGTGATGGTGTGGCTGATCTGGTTAGGTCCTGTGATGATGTCGCTGGTGTAGATATGTGGGCAGAGTTGGCATCGAGGTTTGTTGCATGGATTGTTTCCTGAGATAGAGTTACTATGGTGTGGTGTGCAGTTACTGGTGAGAATATGCTTCAGGTTGGCAGGTTGTCTGTGGGCGAGGACTGGCCTGCCACCCAAGGCCTGTGAAAGTGTGGGATCATTGTCCAGGATGGGTTGTAGATCCCTGATGATGCGTTGGAGGGGTTTTAGCTGGGGACTGTATGTGATGGCCAGTGGAGTCCTGTTGGTTTCTTTCTTGGGTTTGTCTTGCAGTAGGAGGCTTCTGGATACACGTCTGGCTCTGTTGATCTGTTTCCTTATTTCCTCGTGCGGCTACTGTAGTTTTGAGAATGCTTGGTGGAGATTTGTAGGTGTTGGTCTCTGTCTGAGGGGGTTAGAGCAGATGCGGTTGTACCTCAGTGCTTGGCTGTAGACAATGGATCTTGTTGTGTGCCTGGGATGGAAGCTGGAGGCATGAAGGTAGGCATAGCGGTCGGTAGGTTTTCGGTATAGGGTGGTGTTAATGTGACCATCAGTTATTTGCACCATGGTGTCTAGAAAGTGGACCTCCCGTGTAGATTGGTCCAGGCTGAGGTTGATGGTGGGGTGGAAGCTGTTGAAATCTTGGTGGAATTTTTCCAGAGTCTCCTTCCCATGGGTCCAGATGATGAAGATGTCATCAATGTAGCGTAGGTAGAGAAGGGGTGTGAGTGGACGGGAGCTGAGGAAGCGTTGTTCCAGGTCGGCCATAAAAATATTGGCATATTGTGGGGCCATGCGGGTGCCCATAGCGGTGCCACTGATCTGGAGATATATATTGTCATCAAATTTGAAATAGTTGTGTGTGAGGATAAAGACACAGAGCTCAGCAACCAATTGTGCTGTGGCATCATCAGGGATACTGTTCCTGACAGCTTGTATTCCATCTGTGTGTGGGATGTTTGTGTAGAGAGCCTCTACATCCATGGTGGCTAGGATGGTGTTTTCTGGAAGGTCACCAATGAATTGTAGTTTCCTCAGGAAATCAGTGGTGTCACGGAGATAGCTGGGAGTGCTGGTGGCATAGGGTCTGAGTAGAGAGTCCACATATCCAGACAGTCCTTTAGTGAGAGTGCCAATGCCCGAGATGATGAGGCATCCAGGATTTCCGGGTTTGTGGATCTTGGGTAGTAGATAGAATAACCCTGGTCGGGGCTCTAAGGGTATGTTATTTGTTCCGGTGTTAGTGTAGGGAGTGTCCTGAGTAGATGATGCAGTTTCTTAGTGTATTCCTCAGTGGGATCTGAGGGAAGTGGCCTGTAAATTTGGTATTGGAGAGTTGTCCTGCTAGAACAGGGCCTCATCCTCCCTGATTGAACTAACCTCGTTATCTCTAGCTTGCTTCTTGCTTGCATATATATACCTGCCCCTAGAAATTTCTACTACTTGCATCCGAAGAAGTGGGTATTCACCCACGAAAGCTCATGCTGCAAAATGTCTGTTAGTATATAAGGTGCCACAGGATTCTTTGCTGCTTTTACAGATCCAGACTAACACAGCTACCCCTCTGATACTTACATTCCAAAGAAACTCACACTACTTAATGCACATATACATAGCAGCAAAGTTGTGTGCAGCTCCATTTGTGACATTTTATGCAATTCACTTAGTGGATTTATCTGCATATGTATATACTTACATATAATAACATTTACCAGGGGGAAGGCATCAACTTGGCAGTTGTCGCCAGCTGTCAAGGCAGAAAGGATCAATGGATGCCTGGAGTTGCTGAAGGATGGGTGTTTTATGGGTCCTTAGGGTTGTTTGCTGGCTGCTGAAGAGGCACAGTAAGTGCTAGGGTGTCTGGCAGCTATTGGTGCTGGAAAGGCAGATTCTCAGCCTGTGGCTGGGGGTTGGATGGATGGGAATGATGCTGGGGAGGTGGGATGTGGATGGCGGGTGCTAAGGTTGCTGGTGTGGTGGCTTGTCTAGCTGGGAAGTTGGAGAAGGAGGGTGATGAGTGTTAGGAGGGGAAGCGGAAGAGTCTGGTGCCCACACTGGGTGTCTCATCCTGTGCTGCTGCTACTGATCCTCTACCCACCAGCTACACTACATGCTGCTGCAGCTTGCTAGCTGGCACCCAGCAGGGGGAGCACTGAAAAGTACCTGCCTGGCTGCTCAGCCACCACTGTAGTGGCCTCTAGTGGCCAGAAGGCACAACTACAGCATCCATCTGCAACTCAGCCAACAGTGCTACCTTGAAGCTGGGCTGTGGGAATGCGGATGGGGAAATGCAAATAAACAAGTGTGGCGAGGGATTATGCAGCCGTGCATTGTGTATCTTTCCCATTTCTCAGCCTGCGTGGCAATCCCTTTGTTTGCCTTTGATGTTCATCCCTGTTGCCCAAGACAGCTAATTTCCAGTCATTGAAAACAGCTGAACTAAAAGTAATATTATGGGTCCATTATAAAGGGGATTATTTAGCTCTAGTACAGTACGGTGGTAGGCCCTAATTTCTTCCTGTTTTCCTCACACCAAGTTCTTGGTCTGGGACCAAAGGGATCACAAAGCTGCCCTAACAGGGACTGCCCAGGCACAGAGGAATCTCCAACTGATGTAGAGCTGGCATCTTTCTGGGAATGCTACTAGACTAACCATTTCCCCCCCACAATCCCTATAGGACCTGGCCTGTGCACTTATGGGGTGTGGTGTGACAGAGAAACACAATGCCAAGCCAGCAGCCATCGTTGTGCTCCACAAATCCTAGGGCTGCTCTGTGCTGGGCCACTCCCCAACCCCAAGTTAGAGCAGCATGGTCCTTTTACTGAAAAATTCTCTAATCCACCCATAGATTCTTCCCCTTAACTCTAGTGCATCTACTTTGTACTTCCCTCCATAGTATGTCATGCCTTTTCAATGTGTAAAAAGACAGCTATCATTAAATCCTTGTCTCATACTTCATTGTATTTCAATTTCTAATTTAACAATGTGAGCAATGATGCATCTTCCTCTCCTAAAACCACTCTGCACCTTATTTATAATGTCACTGATTTCCAAATAGGCAACCAATCTTTCATTCATTATTCGCTCTATAACTTTACCCAGGCAGGATGTAAGGGCAATTGGCATCCACTTTTGTGGATAGGTTGCCTGTTTGTTGCATTGGAATTACTACTGCATGTTTCCATTTTACTTGTATCCCCAAATAGTGTAATATAATTCCAAGCCACAGAAGACCCCTAGAAACAGGCTGAGAGTCTGCAGGGGATCCTAGAAGCTGAAGAGAATGGCAGCACCATTCCTCGGCACTGGGGAGATGCTCAGAGAAGAGAGTACAACCCACCATAATGAGGAACAACTAACATGGGCTTCGTAATGAGGAGAGAAGATTTAGGACTCTGTAAAGTAATTTTAAATTTATGGACTGGAACCCTGCAAAAGATGTACCTACTGCTAACAGGAGAATCTAGTCTGTCTGAAACTTGAAGAAAACAAGAAGGAACTAAGGGCTAGAATAGAGGGGGTTCCTGCAAAGAAAACTTACAATATAGCCAAGCCTGGGGAGAAAATTTTGGCTGACTTTATATTTTAAACCACTGGAAGAAAAATATTTTAATTGTGGATATTCAGTGAGAGAGAGAAACATGCAAACTGTACTTATTAAAGAAAGTTAGGGGTGATGGTGGGGGCAGGCAAGGAGAAACAGCAAAATATACATGATGCCAGATTTATTGTTTAAAAAAATTGCCATTGCATCAATTCAAAGAGTAGAGAGGTAATTAGAGACTATTACAGGCTCTGGTTCAACTACAACTAAAAGACTGAATTCAGTTCTGGGCACCTCATTACTGGAAAGTTATAAACAAACTGAACAGAGTTCAGAGAACAGCAGTGAAAAATGATTAAGCTGAAGTGACTGAAAAGATTAGACACAAATACATGTAACGACTAAATGATGTCTCAGAGGAGTTGTGATAACTGTCTATAACTCTTCTAAGGATGGAGAGGAACTTCTTAGGATGCTACAAAAGGATACAGCTAGGAGTAATGGGATGAAACTTAAAAATCTGAAAATTTAGGCTAATTAATAGGAAAATCTCCTGACTACAGGATCTACTGAGTTGTGGAAGCCTCGTCCTCTGAGACTTTACAAATTGGTATTTAATAAACTGTAGAAAATAATCCTTGACTGGAGAACTTGGGAGAAAAGCTGTTTTTGTGAAATGTTCAACATTTCTGCTTCAACATTTGATGGTTATGTCCCCCCATTTCTATACTCATGACACTAAAGAGTCCTTTAGAAAAGAGCAAACATACAATACTTAGTATTCTTGAAATTTCAAAGGTAAAAAGCAAACAGCTAAAAAACCATATAATAAAACTGTATATTACAAAACCAAAAATGGACACAAATATATATATTTTCCCTTTTGCATATCACCTTTAATATTATTATAGTGGGACCTATTTTTACCCAATGCTTCTTATTATAGCATCTGGTTTTCAATTGCTTATAACTTTGTAAAACTTTAACCCTTTGGGCTGAAATTTTCCTTACTAGGTGTGTGTCTCTCAGTGTTCTTTTAATTATTATTATAATTATAGCAACAAAAAAAAAAAGGTTCAGTGGCTTCCAAGAAGAAAGCTAGTGAAAAATGAACTGTTTTGACTATTTTTTTTAATGCTGGTGACCTTTTCGTTGAAAATATCTAGCACTCCCAAGCTCTGGTGTAGTGACTTGAAATTTGGCAGGGTGGGTGGCCTTTATTTCAGGGATGTGTGTCTTTCCCTTCCCTCTTTCTCTCCCAAAATCTGGTGAAATGATAAGCCTTTAGGGGGAAAAATCTGTTTGCACTTAGTTTAACTCTTAGTTTACCTTTAGATTAATTCTAGTAGAGACTCCTCAGATTTTTAGCAGCTACATTCTCTGAAGATTCTGTCTGCATCGGGCACACTCTAGTCTGGGGCAGAGTGGAACTCTTCCTGCAACTACTGAAGCTCTGGGCTGCTGCAGGATGTGTTGGGTTGGGCACCTGAACTGTAAGCAGGGAGCCTCTCTCCTGTGCCCTCAATAACCCCACCACTGGGCCCAGGCAGCATAGAGTAGAGAGCTGCCTGAGTCAAATGCAGAGGATAAAAGATCTGGACCTGTGGGGCATGCACAGAAGCCAGAGAGAATAGACCAGGCAAGGAAGCTGGGAAGGAGGGATGGACAAAAACTGGCAGGAGAGGGATGGAAAATGAAACTGAGAGTTGGGATGGGAGTAGTTCTTGAAAGTGTTTTAAAATAGAGGAGAGCAAAGGCCAGAGTATGACTGCTTTTTTTTTTTAAATAGTAGACCCAAGGATGGTTCAGATTAAGGTTCCATGTTAAATGAACACCCATAATTTGAGGGAGAATAGGAGAGAGTTGGGTAAATAGATGATATAGAAGCAGCTTCACTTTAAGAACTGAAGAACTATGAACCAGTAATGATATACCATCTATGAACCAGCATCCTTTATTAGACTTTGGGCTCTCCAGCAGGATAAAAAATGATTACATGGTTTAGATATTGCTTAAACACTAGTATTTTGTTTTGAAATTTTCATTGACAGTGTTGTATCCATATGTGCGCACACACAGAACTTGATATCTCTGTTTAGAGTCCAGACACATTCATAATACAATGATCATTTTAAACAAAGTCAAAATTAAGTCTTAAACAGCAGCCCCTCCTAGAAAATAATTATACATTGGCATAGCTAGCGCTGGAGCTGGTTGTGTTAAAAAATCACAAATAAAATCATGGAATTTGGTTTGCTATGATTGATGTGATCATAGTAATTATTTATGAGCATTGAAAGGTTTATTGTGAAATTGTTTGCAAATCTCAGAAGTTTTGTTTTTTTTTGGTATGAATCATTATACCTTGAAAAATGTGTGTTGGAAGTATGTTGTTCATTATTTACGATTCTTTTTAAAATTCTTCAGTCATCAGAGAAGGAAAAACAACATTGCATGACTTGAGTGACTAACCAAAGAAACAACACAAAGAACAAATAAATGAAGCAGTTTGCAAACAGCAAAATTACTGGGTGGCTACTCATGAATAGTTAATGTATTTGAACAAGATCAGAATATATTTATGAATTATTCACTAACTAAACAAGAGATTAAATTTCTTATGAATATTACTCATAACCAATAGATTGGCCTCAAAACCAATAGATCTAGCTAGCACCAATAATTTCTGTGGGACTTGCTCAGGAATTCCTGAATATTGATGTGGGGTAGGATGTAAACTGTTACCTTTAGAAGCCATTCTACAAAAATAATAATGCCTGATGCTGGTCTAGGCACCACACTGCATTTAAACAGTTAGTATAGAGGTTGGGGTGTGTGTGCTGGGCATGTGTGTGTTAGGGTGAGGGTGTGTGTAGGTTTATGGCTTCCACAGCTAGTTGTGGATTCCCCAGCAGATTAGTGAATCCTCAGCTAGCCTCACAGCAAGAGTACTGTTGTGGACTGAAATTTCCCTCTTAGTATAAGAACAATGTTGCACAAATAACAAATGCCTCACAGATAATGAACACACAGAGAGAACAGTTCATCACATGTATGGAAATGTCATTTGAAATAATCAACAAACAGTTCTAATATGTTTGGCATAGAAATACTGTAAAATGAGATATAAATAGAAGTAAAGACCTAAAACTCCAGTTGGACTCATGTAAAGGATCTCTCTCTCTCTCTCTCTATATATATATATGAGGTGGGAGTGCCAGGGCATGGATATAGGTGGTGTACTTCCCCATGGACCTTCTGGGTTTCTGGAAAGAATTTCCATGCCAGAGTTCATGCTGTATGGACTAGCATTAACTCCCCATCTAAGCCCTGTAATGGGGTACATAAACCCCATGCTGTGGGAGAAGGAGGTATAAAGGCTCTGGGTATGGAGATAGCCTCACCCCTTTGCCTCTGCCAATCATGCATGGTAGGGAAGAGGACTCTAAAAGGAAGAAGCTGCAGTCAGTAAGGGGGAGAGATGAACTCCTAGAGCTGGAAGCAGCAGGAGAAATTCCCATGTTGGTGGATCCCTGCCCAATCACCATCAACGAGGAATGCAGCAAACTCCCAGGGAGAGCTGGATTGAGTGACCTTGTGTAAGGACTCTGGTAAAACTGCTGTGTGGGCACTCCTCAAGTAAGGGGGTACGGCTGGCCTTTTCTCTTTTGAATTGGCCCTGGGAAGAGTTTATTCTTGGTTGCATTCGAACATTTGTTCCCCTTTTGTTCTCTAGTGGTAAAGAAATATAAGAAGGTCTGGAATGGGCAGAACCCACAGCAAAGACTAAGATAGAGACCTGAGCTGGGTTCACCCAGTGTTAATAACTGAGTGTGTCCAGAGGTCTGAATTTAGGCAAGGGAATGCCCATGGGGGATTTATTGTACAAGCCGTCTGTGGAACCAGCTTCAGGCTGTCAAGGGGAGACTTTGGTGTAAGCTGTAACAATCCTGGGGTTCATTACATAACAAACCAGTGAATGAGAAAGGAATAAAACTTTAATAAAACAATCTGGAGAGTATCTCTGGAGAACTGCTGCATATAGCCATGCCCTGTTCCGAACCCCTGCCTCCAGGGCACATCCAGGCATATCTCCAAATTCCCACACTCACAACACATTCCCTTCTGAGGGAGCGTCTCCAAATCACAATCTTTCATAAACATATCTCTATATTTTTCCTCTTAAAGAAAAACAAACTCTTATATACATATCTATAAACAGTTAATAATTATCCAATAACACATACATTAAATTCGCAATCCATCCAGTACATTTCTATAAAGCCAATGTGTTAACTACCTGAAGAAGTGCAGTTACCAGCACAATACTCTGGAGTGAGTCTTTACCACTCACTTTCCTCAAATAACCCTTCTCCAGGCAGGTTAGCAAGTCTCTGAGTCACTCTGATGTTCTCCGTATCAGCCTTTTATTAGAGTCTGAGTTGTTCTCTTGTTCCTTGACAGTTTCTCCTTTGTGTGTCAGTGATAGTAGATCAGTCAGATGGAAAATGCCAGGTTCCACATTGGCTGTCAGTGTGTTGGAACTTTCTGGTATTACTTGTACATCCCTTCAATTATGTCAAAATGTGTCCCCCATGGTCTGTCTGGACTTCATAAGAACTTGGATAAAGCTGTTCTTTAATGGTACCTCTTTAGCCCCAAGTATTAGAGTTATGATTTCTCAGGCACACTCTGTCAGCTGGGTTTAGAGATGAGAAATCACGGACTCTTTTGTCAAAATAATATTTCTGCTTCCACTTCTGATTTTCTTTCATCTTATGGTTTCATTGTTATCAGATTTTCAGCAGGTTAGAGATGAGAAATCACGGACTCTTTTGTCAAAATAATATTTCTGCTTCCACTTCTGATTTTCTTTCATCTTATGGTTTCATTGTTATCAGATTTCAGCAGGTTATCAGTAACTGGTAAATTAGATCTGATCTTTTTTCCCATTATGGCATCTAGTATCTTTCATTAAATGGAAAGCAAGGAAGGCATGCAAAGACATCTTAATAAAGCTACTGGTCTGACCAGTGAAGACCTAGTGTCAGCAAATTCTAGTCAATGTCCTTCTGCACTCTACCTGGGGGTGATACAATAGCCCTTGCCACCATTTTTAGAAGTACCGTCTCCTTAAAGTCTTTTTCTTAAAGAAGATATTAGGGCTGCTTCTTTAGTGCTGAAATCTCATTCTGCGAAGGAGTCAGTGGATGTTGTGATAGCAGCTATGCATTGGTTGTTGAACATTAAACATACCTCAGTGTGAGTTGCCTAAGGTGTTCTTTAATTTTTACCCTAAAATTGTTGATGTGTGTTGCTGTGTGTTGCCAAATATCTGCTGTGTTTTACCCCTGAGATGACTGAATTTCAGATGTAGCTCAATAGATTTGTAGATTTCAAGACCAGAAAGATTCACTTATCGTCTAGTCTGACGTCCTAGATAATGCAAGCCAAATTTGAATTAATTCTGTTTGAGCTAGAGCATATCTTTATTAGAAGAACATCCAATCTTGATTTAAAAATTATTGGTGATGGAGAATCCACCACAATAATCACTGTACATAATTTATAAAGACCTCTGGGAGTATTCAATATGAAAAATTCTATGTAAATGTAAGATTAATAAAAATATTCTAACATATCTGATATTAAAGGCTTTATATGCCAAATTCTATTCAGAGAGTATTTACTAAGATGAGAGAAACTCATATGTCCAATTTACAATCTAACTCAGTTAAAATCACTGGTATTAAACTGAAACATCATCTTAGCTTTCCTTTCTGCTGTCCTAATTTTTTACATCTAGAGTTCATTTTTAGTCATACATTTTCAGGTTGGTTCTTATTCTCATCTAGCATTTTTTAGTTCAATTTAACTGAGGCATTAAACACCTCAGTCTAATCAATTCCATCAAAAGAGGGCATTTCTGTTTGCAGTATGCTATATTACCTTGGAACTGCATGGCAGTGTTAAATTGCACTGAGGCATTATTGTAAATTAAAATTAAACCAATTTTTCTCAGATGGTTGAGCTAGGTCCTTAAAATGTCTGTTTTGAAATTGGAAGTACTCTGGTGTAAAACTCATTTAATTCAGAGCAGACTCTAGCTAGCAATGTTTTCTATTTTTCCCATTATCTACAGAAATTCAATATTTTTTCTTGCGACATTTCTTTTGATTTGATAAGCCAGGATCATTCTTAATGTACCACATATTAGTAACATGAGATGGAGCTGTGCAAATTAAGAATAAAATAAATATTGTGCTTTCAGCAAGGAACATGAAGAGGCAGGTAAATTATTTTACAAAAAGCAAACAGTGGAAATGATTAATTTGGTATTCTAGTTAAATATTTTTAGATAGACACAAGGCAAACAATATTTGTCATTAGGTAAATGAGTTGGCATGTTTACATACTCACATAGTACTAATTTAAGTATCCTTGAGTATAAGATCTCATAACATTAAATTGTAATTTAAAACTTAGAAAAGTATAGACCTAAAGTGATCTGATTTAAGACAGCAATCCATTATTTGCTGAAAATTTGCAGATGGGGCACTGTTTCAAAGGGAAAGTCCTAATTTATACTTTAAAAATTGCAAGCAGATGGGATGGATATGGAAAAAAACCCTTTATTTGAATTTACAAGGGCAATTGCTGTGGGCATTTGGATAAGTGTTTGCCTATTTTGATCATGCACTTTCTTATTTTCATATGCAAATTGGGCAGTGAGAGGGTCCACACACAAGTTGTCATTCTTCCACATTGTTCATTTCAAGAATTAAGGCTGCTTTGGGAATTTGGCCTTAAAATCTAAGGCAGGGGTAGGCGACCTATGGCACGTGTGCTGAAGGCGGCACGCAAGCTGATTTTCAGTGGCGCTAACACTGCCCGGGTCCTGACCACTGGTCAGGGGAGCTCTGCATTTTAATTTAATTTTAAATGAAGTTTCTTAAACATTTTAAAAACCTTATTTACTTTACATACAACAATAGTTTCTTTCTATATTATAGACTTATAGAAAGAGACCTTCTAAAACCGTTAAAATGTATGACCGGCATGCGAAGTCTTAAATTAGAGTGAATAAATGAAGACTCGGCACACCACTTCTGAAAGGTTGCCGACCCCTGGTCTAAGGGCTAAATTTAGAGGTGAGTTGAAGTTTGTCTAAGAAAGTCTTTATGGGTGGAACTTAATCTTTTGGCCCTCTCAGTATGTAAGCTAATCAAATTAGTTTGTGTTAGACTATCTGAAACACAGTCAGAGTTTCTTAGGCTCACACCTACTGAACAACTGTTTACTCACTCATCTCTGAATTTAGCCCAGGGATCCTATGCCCAAAGGAATTTAATCTCATGTAGCTTAAATTCTGCGGAATTTGGATAGGAGGATGGTGACAGGAAATACAAGTAATAAGCAAAATGTGAGAGGGCACTTGAGAGGCACTGAGCTTCTGTTGAAACCAGTGGGACTTGCACCTAGACAACAGGTGCTTAGCAGCTTTCAGGAGTCAGTCCTATGTCAGTGAAGATATGAGAGCACTGTGACAATGGAACTAGCACAAATATGGAAAATATTTCAAGTTGCTACACAAATATTTATGTTTGTAGAAAGCTGGCATGATATTGTAATATGTGAGAACCATGACATCAAATAACTAAAGGCTGTATTGTAATATACACAATGTAATGGGGGCAGAATTAAAGTCCCCTAGGCAGCAGTATTTCCTGATGTTTGAATACTTAACAGTGCCACCTTAATGTTATTTTAGTATAGAACTTTGTGTAGAATTTCTTGTAAAAAAGAAGGTGCAGAGAAGAAAATAAAAATCCATTCCAAAAATCAAGATCCGTGGGGGTAAGCACCTATTAACTATCACAATCCTTGACTGAGGGCACCAGAACTTGGTCTCATAACTGAAGTCACTGGAACCCAGCCATCTTTGATCCTAGCCTTCTGAATACTGAATCTCTCTCAATCTTTATTCTCTAGAGTTAATCATCACTATACTACTTGGCATTAGGTAAATTTATGCCATCTCAATTAAACCACATTGATTATTTTTCAGTCCCATAAGGCTAAATCAGTTTCTTGGAGGATGTCACTAAAACAACTGTCCCAATACCCAAAAAGCTACATTACTGCAGGGTTAAGGTTGCTTGGTGGTAGATTGTTCCCTTGCAGAACACTGAGTTGAGCAAAACAACAACAACAAAACAAAAAACCCTCAAACATTTGAAAACCAGAAAATGCAGAGTTAAGGTTGCCCATGCAACCTTGTACTCTGCCAACTCAACAGTTGCTGAAACATGCAAGCTGTTCACCACCTTTTACAACCCATTCACTTTCATCCACAGGATTCCATCTATCATTATTAAAGGATGAAAAGAGGAAGAGGGAGGTTGCCCATAGCACCTTCTGAGCTGCCAGTAGCCAGTGGGACTTATTTGCATGTGCTTGAGGTGCAGATAATGTGTTAGATGTACCTACACTAAATGGTGGAGGTGCACTGGGAGTGCAGGGTTGGGGATGGACTGTCAGAGCTGTGTAGTGCAGAGAGGTGAGAATGCCATGCCCCCCTCTTCTTATAACTCAGGCAAATCCAAAGCAGTTTTCTCTGGAACATTCAAAGGTATTTCCCATAACGGAAGGCTAGTTCCCTGTCAAATTTCAAATTTCTGTCCCCTTCATTTAGAGCATTAGAGCTGTTCAAAATAAATGTGCAGTAATTTTGTTATGATTTTCCCCCTCTCTCTCCTCTCAAAACTAGTTGAACTGTTTTTCTTCAAATTTTCCAAAACACTTTCTTTTTGGGTCTGAGTCCAGACCCCAAACATTAAAGATAGGAAGTGAAAGTAGAAAAAAGTGTAATAAGCACCTTTAACATGGTTGTAATGAAGACGCTTAAAGAACTTTAACTGTTGTGGCCACAGCCCACCTCTCCGGCAAAGGAAGGTTGTGTACAAACAGCTCAGAGACCTTTGCAACCTTCTAAAATCCCAAGTACTATACTATACTATACTTTTATGCAATATATGAATTCTTCATAATATAAATGGGGACTTGCTGAGATACAAACTGCTGTGGGCATCCATGTGCTTAGGATGAACTTCCTCCACTCAGAAGAAGTATGTATGCCACTGATCAGTGGATATGTCCCCCTCTGTGCCCATTACACAGAAGATGTGAGTGTGTTATAGCTCCCAGATACACAGCCTGGCTCCATAACTCCCAGGGCCAGCTCCAGGCACCAACTCGGCAAGCAGGTGCTTGAGACAGCCAAGGGGAAGGGGCCACACGTCGGTCTCTTCGGTGGCAATTCAGTGGCGGGTCCCTCGGTCCTTCTCGGAGGGAATGACCTGCCGCCGAATTGCCGCCAAAGAAGAAAGCAGCACGGTGGAGCTGCCGCCGATCGCAGCTTTTTTTTTTTTTTTCCCGTCGCTTGGGGCGGCAAAAACCCTGGAGCCGGCCCTGATAACTCCAGCTGTAAAGGATTGGACGCATAGATCCCTGATCCAATCCAGGGGCACTGGAACAATTTGTATAGTGGTGGCTGAGAGCCATTGCACCAAACTGTAAACCCTGTATATAATGGAATCCACTTCAAGCCAGGGGGTGTGGCAGCACCTCCAGTTCCAGCACCTATGATCCAGTCCCTAATGCATTGGCTAAACGGACATCCATCACAGCTGTGCCTCTCTACTATTAGACAAGGAATACTCAGTCAAAAGTAACTCATGTGTGGCAGAAGAAATCGTGAAGGCTTGATTCATATTATGAACTGTAACAGGGCAGCTGCCTCCTGAGCATCCACCTTGTGGCCAGAGATGCTTTTGCAGCACCCTGCTGCAGGGTTTGAAGAGGAAGTTTTTGCTTTATTATGCTCCATGCAGGTTCTGAGGGAGCTGTGCTATTCAGCTTCCTGGGTTTATCAGTAATCTTCCTGGACTCCAGAAAGATTACTGATTAACCCAGGAAGCTGAGTAGCAAATACCTCCTCCTCAGCTGCCCCAGAACCTGCATGAGGCATAGCAAAAGTGTCTTTGCACGAAAGTGAGACACTTCCCCAGGTGACTTGGGGTCTTGGGAGGGGAGGAGCGGTTGCCGCTGGGCCTTGGCTCCTCCAGACAGCTGGGGATGGGTTAGGCTGGTGCTTCCAGCCAGCCTGGGGCTTCTCCAGCTGAAGGGGAGGGGTGCTCGGGCCTCTGGCCAGCACGGGGCTCCTCCAGCTGAGGGGGGGGGGGCGCTTGAGGATCCTCCGGCTCAGAGGGAGAGAAAGACTCATGGCTCTGTCCACAGGGAGGGAGCATGGGGTGCTTGGGCTCCAAGCATGGGGGAGGGGGATGCACGTGGAAGGGGCAGAGCCGGGGACTAGCCTCCCTGAAGGGGGCGTCCAGCCGCCACCCATGCACAGAGCTTTGCTTCTGACCTAGTCTGCTCCCCACAAAGCCCCACTTCCAGCCCTTTCCAGTTAGCATTCAGTCCTCTGGCTTCCTTCTTCTGTCAGCATCCTCCTGTTCTGAGGGAGAATACAGCCTATATGATAGAATCATGGGACTGTAAGAGACCTTGAGAGGTCTTCTAGTCCAGTCCCCTGCACTCATGGCAGGACTAAGGATTATATAGACCATCCCTGACAGGTGTTTGTCTAACCTGCTCTTAAAAATCTCCAATGACTGAGATTCCACAACCTCCCTAGGCAATTTATTCCATTGCTTAACCACTCTGACAATTATGAAGCTTTTCCGAATGTCCATCCTAAAATACCCTTCATGCAATTTAAGCCCATTGCTGCTTCTCCTATCTTCAGAACTTAAAGGAGAACAATTTTTCTCCCTTCTCCTCATCATAACCTATTATGTTCTTGACAATTGTTATCATATCCCTTCTCAGTCTTCTCTTCTCCATACTAAATAAACCCAATTTTTCAGTCTTCTCTCATAGGTCGTTTTCTAGACTTTTAATAATTTTTGTTGCTTTTCTTTGGATTTTCTTCAATTTGTTCACATCTTTCCTCAAATATAGGTCCCAGAACTGAACACAGTACTCCAGTTGAGGCCTAATCAGAATTGAGTAGAGCAGAATAATTACTTCTCACGTCTTGCTTACAACACTCCTGCTAGTACAATCTAGAATGATGTTTGCTTTTTTTGCAATAGCGTTAAACTGATCACTCAGATTAAGCTTGTGATTCACTCTGACCCTCAGATCCCTTTCCACAGTACTCCTTTCTAGGCAGTCGTTTTCCATATTATATGTGTGCAATTGATTGTTCCTTCCTAAGTGGAGTACTTTTGCATTTTCCTTATTTTGTCCTAATTTTTTTTTAGACCATTTCTCCAGATCATTTTGAATTTTAATCCTATCCTCTAATTCACTTGCAACCCCTCCCAGCTTGGTATCATCTGCAAAATTTGTAAGTGTATACTCTGTGCCATTATCTAAATCATGGATGAAGATATTGAACAGAACCGGACTCAAAACTGATCCCTGTAGGACGCCACTCAATACGGCCTTCCAGCTTGACTGTGAACCACTGATAACTACTCTCTAGGAACGGTTTTCCAACAGTTAGGCACCCACCTTATAGTAGCTCCATCTAGGCTGTATTTCCTTAACTTGTTTATTGGGAGGTCATGCAAGAGACAGTATCAAAAGCTTTACTGAAGTCAAAATATACAGCATCTACTGCCTCCCCTCTATCCACAAGGCTTGTTACCCTGTCAAGGAAAGCTATTAGCACTGACAAATCTTTACAAGGCTATGCTTATTGTTACTTATCTTCTAACTATTTGAAAATTGATTGCTTAATTATTTGCTCCATTTTCTTTCCTGGTATTGTCCTCCTAAGGAGAACTTCTCCCAGTTGGCCAGGAGAGAATAGAACCCTTTCGCACAAGGCTTCTGATCCTGAGTCCTCAAAGGAACAATGTCCTGGGTTTTTCCCATCCAACTCTCAGATCCCCAGGACCCCTTCCGCTCTTAGCCATTTCCTGAGTCTTTGCTCATTCCAATGTTCCTGCAATGGGGTATTCTGGTCCCCTCTAGGTTTAAAGAATCAAATTGTTATATGTACCAGCCATGAAATGGTACTGGACCAATATCCTCTGCAGATTTGTACAAACAGCATTTACCTCACTGACAGCACATTATGACTGGATTTTATTGATTTTGTAACAAAACATCTTCATTTGTAATTCATAAGAAGGGGCACAACAGATGGTGGATGATGTTTCATTTGGAACACATCGAGGACCAGTGGGCTTTACACAAAAGTAACGGAAAAACTGTTTTTGTTTTTTTAACGTCAGTAGAATTGGCTGATAATGGTCCTATAAGGGTGAAAAGGGTGCTGGTATATTTCCTTCCCCCCTAGCAATCAGGCCACATCAGACACCCCTCTTCCATGATTACGCCAACAATTCTCTTTCTCCAGGGTGTAAGTTGCTCTCTGCCATTAATAATACTGTAAAATAAAATAAATGAACATGGATTAACAAATTTCAACTTCTTACCCTAAAAGTTGTGGGTATGTATATTTTCTTCCTTTTTTCTATTTTCTCTTCATCTCCTTTTCTCCTTTTTAGATCTACATTTTATTTTCAGCTTTATCACACACCTTTAGCTTTCTTTCACCCATTGGGTCCATTGTCTTTCTTGTTTTTCTCCCAGCGTGGAAAAGGAAGTCTTGGGCCCTGATCCTACATATACACATTTTGAACTTTAAGCATGAGTGAAGTCAGTGTGCTTAATGCTAACTATAAGTGTGTTTTCAGGATTGGGACTTTAACTGATAAAAAGACTACTTTCATGTTGTCACAAATTGCATTTAGTGAGGGAATATAGCTAGTTTTACAGGTTAAATGACTCTTTGAAGTCTTTTTTTGCTTATTTATAAAAATTCAAAAATAATGTGCAATGTGCTATAATTTGTAAGAACACCACTAAAATAATTATTATATCTTTTAGGTACATTTATCAAGACAAACCCTAGGTTGAAAAGCTTCCCATTTTTTAAATAACCTCAAACTTCTCTTAGTTCTCTTATTTAAAAAAGAAACAGATCACATTTCAAGCAGTTGCTTGAAGAACCAATCATAAAATACCCCCAAACAAAACATCTGGCTGCCAATTAAAAGATCATCATGAAGACAAAGACTCGGGATCATAATGGTTGTACTGCGCTACAGCTTTGTACTACACTGTCAGCATGAGAGGGGGGAAAAAGAACAAAAAAAGCACTAAAACACATGTGATGTGGTTCAGACTATGTGGCTAATTAAGTCACCTTGATTCATATTTATATTATTTCCACACATCCAGAGAACAGAAGCATGGGCGGCAACTGAAGTTTCCCCTTGAGGAGGCTAGCCACTGCCCCATTTCTTCTGGCTGACCCCCTGCCTCTTCCAGGCGATGCCCCGCCTCTTCCAGCCAAGGCCCCACCCGCACTCACTGCTCAGTCACCCTGTGGTCCCAGCCGGGGCGAAGGAGGGCTGAAAGCTCAGCCTCTTCCCCTCGATGACCCCAGTCGGGATCAGGGAGTGGGGGCTGAGAGCTCAGCCCCTGCTGGAGCTCCGAGCTCAGAGCCCTGCTCCTGTTCTGCCTCTTCCCTGATGGCCCCGCTCCCATTGCACCCCCACTCTGCCTCTTTCCCCTTAGGTCACACCGCCCCCCTGCTTACTCCTTTCCACCCTTTCCCCCGCTGCAGCCCTGAGACCTATGTCCCTGTCGTGGCCCCAGGATTAAGAGTTCCTCCAGTCCTGGAGCCGTGGTGAGGGGAGATTTTTCTGGGGCCCCCAAATTGGCCGGGGCACTTGGCCATGGGCCCATGGGCCCATGCAGTAATCTGCTACTGTCCTGCCCTCCTGGTGGCATAAAGTTCGGGGAGGCTTAGCCTCCCCTTGCCTCCCTTATGCACCACCCATGTCTGGAAGCACCTGCTAAGATTCTGTTGCAGCACTGGTATGGCAAAAAGGTACCTTTAATTAGTTCCAAAGATGCAGCTGAAGATTCTCGCAGTGTGCGGAATCCAGGGTGGAGATAAGGTATGTTAGGGGATGTCAGTTTGCAATATACTTTGCTGATTTGCAGTTTGGCTGATGCAGTAGCAGTCCTTAGGGGACCTTTGTAAACTGGTATAAGTTAGAGCCGCCCCTTGGCTGCCTTAACTTATATGGAAAACTGTTTTGGCTCCTGATTGTCTCTAGGATCAGAGGAGATATGAGCTCAGCTCAACTGAGGATTGCATCCTTAATGTATGTCTGTAGTCATTTCCTACAGAAATGAATCCTTTCCCCTATATTTAATAATGCTTTTTCCCCCTTACAGTTTGAAGTCAGCTCATTGGAAACAATTAACTGGAATAAAATGGATTTCCACGGCAATCTGCATTTCCTGAGAAAGTAATAAATAGTTTGCTGCCTGCTGATTTTCTTCTCTGAAGTTTTAAACCTGATGTGCCCTTTCTTTTGTATAATGCTTTTGTAAAAAGGATAAAGGATAATTTGCAGCTTTTTTTAAACCCTCTTAAGCAAAGATCTCTTTAGGGCATGGACCTAATGTTCCTGCCAAAGCTTTATCATCTCTAATAGAAGAAATGTTTTGGGAACAACTGTGTAAGATGTCAAGTATCAGAGGGGTAGCCGTGTTACTCTGGATCTGTAAAAAGCGACAAAGAGTCATGTGGCACCTTATGTATAGACTAACAGATGTATTGGAGCATAAGCTTTCATAGGTGAATACCCACTTTGTCAGGTGCATGACATCTTTAATTTCTTTAATTTTTATCCGAAATTTATTTCTTGTTTTCTTTCATTGTTTTGTATAAGACACTGTTAGTGCCATAAATGTGGTTATTGCTAACCATGACTTGAACTTCTGTATTGAATGAACCATTGGACAGATTGCAAAAGGAATGTTTTGTGGGTCATATGCTCTTGTGGCTTAGATGACAAAATAAAAAAAAAAAGACAACTAACTGCAAAACTCACCACACAAATCTTTGCACTCCTCCTCCTGGAGAAGATCTACAAAAGATGCTTTGATAATGCATGGTGAGCTAGATATTAATGCCTACATTAAAAGATAGAGAATGTATCATGCATCACCGCTTCAGTGGTGCCATCTGCATATTGGTCAGTTTCTTTCACAGATTTTCCTGACTTTATCCACGCTGCCCCTTTACTCATGGAACGTCCTCCCTGCCCTATCATGCCAATACCATGTCCTTAAGACCCACATCTACCTATGAAAAAATAACCAGTTTATGATAGTTAGATTGAGGGGCAGATGAGGCTTTTTGGCATTTTCCCCCTCTATGGCAACATATATATTTTTTATATATGCGTACATGTATGTCTTCCTCTCCATCCATTATTTGACTGTCTGCTGTGTTTTCTTTAGCCTGCTAGATCCTTGAGATAGGCACCATGGGCCAGGTTTTCAAAGGTATTTAGATGTCTAAGATGCAGCTAGGCATCTAAGCAAGTTAGGCACCCAATTCACATTGATTTCTAGCGCAGTTAGATGTCTAACTTGCTCATGTGTCAATCTGCATCTTTAAGCAGCTAAATGCCTTTGAATTATAATATAAGAAAACATGGAGCCAGATTTTCAATGAGGCTTGGAAAAAATTCTCCACATTTCCCAATAACGGTTGCCTCTGAATAGAGAAGCTGCTGTATAGCAGTCGTTATTTAAAACTGTGGTGAGATCACTTAGTGCCTTAGCACCTTACACAGGAAAGCGCTCTGATGAAATGCCAAACATCTTCAACTCCAAATGACTTCAATGAGCATGGAAGGTGCTCAGCCCCTTGCAGGACTGAGCCATTAATTACAAAGGCAATTGCAAAGCTTTTAACGACAACGATTGTACGTATATGAAGTTAGGACATCATGTCCCCACTAGAGTACGCCTCATCTATGATTTCTTCAGTGGGTGTCCCCAACCATGCAGCTGGCCAGTTATGGTATTAAAAAATATTTGTCTTATGATTGGAGGCATCACAGCTTACACAGCTCATTGGTAAAATAAACTTTTTTTCATGTTAGTCCTTTCCAAACTTTTTTATTACAAAGGGTAGTATATGGTTGCATACATATTTCTTTATACTTCTGGCATCATCAAAAATTGCATCTGTGGTGTCACAGTATTTGACTTTTTTGCAACATTCACTATACATGCAACTGGAAAATAAAACAAACCGTGCAGTAAATTTAGACCCCAATTCAGCAAAGCATTGAAGTTCATGCTTAACTTTAAGCACTTGCTTAAATCTCATTGACTTTTCAAGTTAAGCACATGTTTAAGTGATTTCCTGAACTAGGGTCTGTGGTAGAGTGGGAGTAACTTAGGGCGGGCTAGCCACTCTGTGAACTTTGTAAGCAACCCCCCCATCGGTCAAATAGGAAGATAATTGATTAGGTCTGGATGATTAACCAGTTAACAAAGGGATTCAGCTCATCAGCTGGGGATTGTTAAATAGGAGACAGGAAAGGAGAGTGGAAAGGCAAAGAAGCTTAAGATCTCAGAGTGGTAAGACTTTTCCTGCCCGCCCATTGTTTCTGGGGGTCTGCTGAAGCTTCAGAGAATCCTGATGGGATAGCAAGCTGCATAAGACATTATAAATAAAGTAAACTGTGGTGAACTTATGTAGGAGTATATAAGGACTGCTTGCAAAGTGAAATCCAGTGGAAGAGAGAGCACCCTGTAACAGGGTCATAATTTCCATGGGAGGTAAATACTGATTTTACAATACCTGCTGTTGTGCCCAGTACATAAATTGCTAATAAACTCTGCTCATACCAAAGTTGTCATTATTTCCTTCAAAACTACTATACAGGTAGAAAGAAGAAGAAGAAAACTAAAGGCAAGAAGAAATGAGCAAACTATATTCTGTAATAGGAAGTGATACATTAACAAAATGTCATGATGAGGGATGCCATAAACCTTTATTGCTATTCATGGACAATGCACCAGCTCAAAAGGTATGACCAACTTTTTAGCATCTAACTCTATTACCTATTTTATATTTGTTTTCTAATGAAGGATTCTCTGAAACAAAGCATTATATTGTAGATGCAATATCACATTTTGTATAATTCAGAGGTTGTAAAGGATTTGAAGCCACTTTCAGTCTGTTTTTAAAACAGATATTTTCACAAAAGAGCACTTTCTGATATTATTTTAAGTTACTGTGCCACTATTATAACTGCATGATTAGTAGACATTTCTATGACAATAAACAAACAGATGTTGTACCGAACTATGAGACAGAAACAATAGGAGAGGGAAGTAAAGTGCTGGAGAGCAGCTCCACCTACAAGCAGCTGCATCGTTTTCTATCTATGTCAGCCTATCTGTCTAGCCATCTACTCATGAGCACTGAGATTCTGATCCCATGCCCATTCCCATGGTATTTGAGTCTCAAAAAACTCTATAGTGAACCAATTAGGATATTTATCTCTTATCTCTTCTGCAATGAGAAAGCTAGGTCTAAGAAATATGTTCTAACATTGGTGGAAAAACCTAATCTCTTCTGGGAGTGAGCTCAAGACTTGTGATGCAAACACTAAGGGTATGTCTTCACTACCAGCTGGATTGGCAGGCAGCAGTCGATCCAGCGGGGATCAATTTATCACATCTAATCTAGACACAATAAATCGATTCCCGAGCGCTCTCTCATCGACTCCTGTGCTCTAACTTGGCGAGAGACAGAGGCAGAGTCAACGGGGGAGCGAAGACACGACGGTAAGTAGATCTAAGTATGTCGACTTCAGCTACGTTATTCACATAGCTGAAGTTGTGTAACTCAGGGCAGGTCCATACTCACCACGCGGGTCGACGCGGTGAGTTTGACTTCACGGAGTTCGAACTATCGTGTCTGATCTAGACGCGATAGTTCAAACTCCGGAAGCACCGCGGTCGACTCCGGTACTCCACCACTGCAAACGGTGGTGGTGGAGTCGACGGGGGAGCTGCGGAGTTCGACCCCGCCGCGTCTGGACGGGTGAGTAGTTCGAATTAGGGTACTTCGAATTCAGCTACGCTATTCCTGTAGCTGAATTTGTGTACCCTAATTCGAACCCCCTTTTTAGTGTGGACCAGGCCTTAGATCGATTTCCCCCCTGCCCCCAGTGTAGATCAGGCCTAAGAAAAGTTTGTCTCGTCTCAGGTCTCACTCTGTCTTGCGGCTGACAGGTCTACTGTTGTAGTGCAACTTAGCTGTTGTAGGAGGGTGAAGCAGCCTCACAGATAATGTGGGAAAATTCCAAGGGGGGCGGTGAAGATAAAGAGTGAAACACTGAAACTGACCAAGTGCCAGTAAAGAATGTGTAACCCCAAGTAGATGTGTCTTTGGTTTCCTGCTTTAAGCAGATAAGCTGCTATGGCCTGAACTACTTGTGAACCTCTCAGGGCCATAAAGATGAGTTCATCAAGTGCAACCAGTGGCCATCAATCTATATACAGATATTTTCTGTCACCTTAACCTATATACAGTGCTCATGCCTTATTGGAAAAAGGAGTGTGATGCTGTATTATTGAATATGACCATTTATATAATATTACCACTGTTATACAATTGCAACACATCTTGTACAAAATATGCCATGTAAGGTATCAACAGAAAAGTCATGATTTGCTAAGTATGATTATCCTGTTTATATGCATGTACCATCTTTGTATCTGAAGTTATGAATATTGGCTATGTACTCATCTTGTATCTGTGTTGAATTGCTGGATGACCCCCACCAAATAAGATTTACATCAAGTCTAGACAGCTATATGTTGATGGTCCGTTAAGGACATTTCACTCTAACAATGGGCCATAGAAGAAATTCATCACACCTCAACAAGAATATGGGCAATGGCTGCCCCTGTGAGACATCAAACTATGTAAGGACATGTGATATGCTCATGTGACCCTGGACTCCATCTTGAGACAGTAAATCTCCAGGCACGTGGCAAAGGATATAAAAGTCCCCTGAGATAGGGGAATTGAGGACAGGAGGTCATTGCCTCATCACTTCTAAACGTAGGAGGGCTAAGCCCTCCCACTTTTTACTGGCTATAAGGGCAAGTGATGTGTGGGAGGGGTGGAGAGGAGCAAGCAGGGTCGTGGGAGGAAGAGGTGGTGTGGGGGCGGGGCCTTGGGGGAAGGGGTGGTGTCAGGGCGGGGACTCTGAGAGAAAAGGCAGTGCAGGGGCAGAGCCAGGGTTCAGGCACTGGTGCCCCCTCCACTATGGGGATGCTTCTGCCACTCCTGCCCTGAGATATCTTCATTTTGCCTCCTTTGTGCCCTGAGTCTCTGGATTATGGATTTACAACTAAAAGGAGCATTTTGACTTACGCACTGAGGACCTTCCAGTCTTTTGGAAGTTACAAAAAACTTTACAAGCCAGCAGTCTATTCCATCACTGCTAAACATGTGATATAAAGACTTTGCAATCATTTGTTTGCATATGATCTATTAATTATTTTTTTCTTTTATTATTAAAACTCTAGTCTTTAGGTTTTACTTACTAAAGGATTGGCCTCAGCATGATTATGGGTAAGATCTGAGTTATATATTGACCTGGCTATGTGACTGATCACTTGGGAGTAGAAGAACTCTGATAAAATTGGTTTTGAGTAACCACTAATCATAGAGCCCAGTGTCTGGGCGGTGAGACAAGGACTGAAATGCCTAAGGAGACTGCATCTTTGACTTCTCATTAACCCGTGTGGTGAGACAGAAGTTTACTTTTGTTACTGCTTGGTATAATCTAATAATGGGCTAACCACCAGGTTGGTCTCAGCAGTTTGTCCTGAATTTGGCATCCTCAGCTGTGATCACTGTGTTCGGGGAGATTTTGGCAAACCAGTGAAGTGCTTCAACCACTATTGCTTGTTGCTAACAGTAGTCAAGTTAGCAGGCCATACTGAACCATTCTTGTTTATTGCTAAAAGTAGCTAAGACAGCAGGTCATAAATTGGTCATGCAGCGGCCTCAGTGTAACCAGACAGGAGGGGAGGGGGTTTCGGGTGCCACACCCAGGGTAGCTTGACCCTGCACCCTTCCTGCTAAGATTATTAAAACTGCTGATGCATGTATTTAAAAAAAACAAGAAGTCTGTTTATATGTGCCCCCGGGAATGTTTGTCAGGGCCCAAAGGCACGGACACTCTTAAAAAAAAAATCTCTGGTAATTGGCAATCATAAGGTGTCTGACCTTTTACCCCTGCTTGCTTAGCAAGTTTTCTTTAAAGGATCTGTCATTGTATTACTAATGTATAAATAAGGGGAAAAAGTTTGAGGTGATTGGACTTCTCAGGAGGGGCTCTTCAGGGACGCTTCCTCTGGATGCATCTTTGGGTCCCCACCAGCAGGTGGAAGCCTGGCCAGCTGAAGCTTGTCATGGTGCCACTCAAAAGCCATACTCAGCTTTGGTAATTATCAAGGGTTGGGGGTTTTCACTAATCTGTTGCAGACGTGTGTAAGTGCTTGAGACTAATGTTTAGCTTTAAGTGAAATCACTCTTGTGTTGTCCTGTTTGTGTCAGCCATCTATCGGTCGGACGGCTGTGTCTCCCCTGATTTATTTCCTGATACCACCTTGCACAAAGTAAAAGTTATCAAGAGCTTTGGGTTAAAAGAACCCCGGGTAACAACTGAGGCACAGAGACAGGAGGTTGCTATTTTTTTTAATATTACTAGAATTAAGTGGTGATCTACATTCAAAAGTCACTGACAATGAAGTCATATAGTGGATGCCAATTAACTTCAAGTGGACTTCATGTGCAATTTAATGTGTGACACAGATGTGGCAAGATTCTCTTCATGTTGCAAAGCACATAGAGTCTAATCAGTTGTTTAATATTAGCTTTTCGGAATATCATTTCATCTCTAGCTTGGTGGAATTGGCTCAATGCAAATAAAAATAGCATACTGTTTAAAGAATGCTTATCAGTATTTTGAAAGCAAACTGTACTAAAATAAGAAACATCACCAATACTTAGGGTGAGATCCTGGCTTCAATGAATTCAATGGCAAAATTACTAGTCAGTTGAATGAGGCCAGGATTTCACCCTTAAGCATTTTCTTAAGGCTAAAACCTGAACCAGATAGATTGTAGGGCCAGAAGAGACCATTTTAATCATCTAGTCTGATCTCCTTACTCATTTTTTAGTTAGTCCACACTTAGGCAAATTCCCACTGACTTGATGCTTTTTATCTTCAAAACACTTTAATAATTGTATTTCATGTCTGTGATCAGTAGTAATAAAGTAATAAACCATGCATTCGTGTCACATCATGAACCCATAGTCAGGGTTCAATTAAACATCCTAATTTTTGCCCTTCCTCAGTGTGTCCCTCCACACCCCTGGGCAAGAACAGGTAAAGGAGCTGGGGACAATGTGAAGATTATGAGGTCAACAGGCCAACGGTGACTGAGAAGAACCAGGAGCCTTGCAGAGCTCATGAGCTGTAATAATGAGTAATATATTAGAGTGCGTGTGTGTGTGTGTGTGTGTGTGTGTGTGTGTGTATATGTGAGAGAGAGAGAGGGGGAGAGAGAGAGAGAGAGAGAGAGTTCCTAAACTGGGAATTTGGCAAAGGACCACAGGACAGCTAGACACTCTGCACCCATAAACTCTACAGAGAAAGGTGGGAGAGCAAAGGATACTGCAGAGCTCATAAGCTCCTCAATTCAGGGTTAGGCTAGGGAAAACAGGAACACAGTGGAGCTCTTTGCATTGGTGCATGAGTGTGCGTTCTCTCCCTTGGAACAACAAAGTTTAACAAAAATCTAGGTAACTGTAAGTTAACGTTGCCAGTATGTACTGGATTAATACTGAGATGTTGCAATTAAAGGAAGAAAAAAAGATCACTGAAGGGAAGGTCGATAAATACCCAAATAGCTTAACATGTCATATAATATCTTTAATAATTGACTTGCATACTAATCACCTTTACATATTTTAAGAGCAACCTTAATTCTGACCCTACTTAATCACTCCTCATCCATTTTAGAGGGATTTGAAACAACTATAGCGTTAATTGTAACTGAAAAACATTTTGGAGATGTTAACTCTTTTCTCTTTTACCTGGTAAATGAGTAATAGATTAGCCTGTTTTGATGAAGCGGGAGTGTGAGGTCTGCTGATAGAAGTCTGTATCTCACCAGGGAATCTGGTATGTAAACACTTGTATTCATTTGGAAATATATTAAACTCTCTCACATCTGGAAACGGGGCTGGAAATTTCTGATGATCAGACTTTAATGCAACATTTACAATTCTACCTAGAATGAGCTTTAAAATAGTCTGGAAATCGCACAAGACAAAATATTTCTTGCACTATTTTCATTAGAGAAAGGCCTGAGCTGCAAAGCTGTGGTTACAAATCCAAATCCAATCTTCGCTAAAAAAATTTTGTGTCCAGGGTTTTGCTTCATCCTATTATATGGACAAGATGCAGGGTTCTGATTAAAAAAAAAAAAAAATCTAGCTGCAGATCCAAATTTCCCCAGGTATTTGGATCTGGCTTTTTGGTTCAGTGCAATCTCACACTCTGATATTTCTGCTTCTGGACAAAACTAGGAAATGAGAGAAGCCTATGGGGGAAAACATAATAGTGAAAATTTTTGCAAATATCAGTAAAGGGGTCAAGATTTTGGTGAAAATTTGGGTCAACAATTGCTTGATCCAAAGAAGCTCCCTCCCAATATGGAGCATTTCTTATTATTTCTTTATTTGTGGGCTTCCAAGATGTGCAGGTGCTTCAGAGACACAAGCAAAGAAACGGTCACTACCTCAGTGAGCTTAAATCTAAATGGTAGAGTATGGCCTTTGTTGCTTCTTAATAATAGGATATTCAAGTTTTGATTGGCTAACAGCTGCTCTGTCTGGATAGTTGTTTACATTATTTAGCTCATTGTAGTTCTTGCACAGTTTTATTTATATAGGCTCTGACCAGCAGTGATGTTATGCTTGTATGGCTGCAGGCTTGAGAGAGATGAGTTATAAAAGGGATAAGAACAGTAAACAGCTGTGTGATTATGCAGAATCACCCACTGAGGTAAAATCTTGTTAAACCTGGCAGTTTCCTTGTGTTTCTCGTTAGGTTTGTTGGCACATACTAATGCTTACCACAGATTTTTGAGCAGATGTTTCCTACTTAAATCTCACTCTTCACTCTGGAAATATTGTATTGTCATATGCCAGTTATATTATTTTGTAGAAATGAAGCCAATAAATAAAGTTGATTCTTATAGTAGAGATGGGTCTGAGCCAGAGATTCAGGCCTTGTCCATACTACAGAGTTTTGTCAACAAAAGGCAGCTGGTGGCAACAGTGGCGGCAAAATAAAACCACCCCGATGAGAAACATAAGGCTTTTTGCACAAATTTTTGTCAACAAAGTGCCAGTGTAGAGACCATGCTTGATTTTATTGTTTTAATTGGCCTTCAGGTGGTGTCTCACAATACCCATCCTGATGGCTCTGATCAGTGGTTGGAACTCCTCTGCCCTGCAAACAGCTAAACAACCATCCACCGTTCCCCCTAGGAAGCCCAGGGAATTCTTGAAATTCCATTTCCTGTTGGCTCAGCATGGAGAGGTCTCATTGCATCTTTCCAGGTGACCATGGTGGCTTATCACAGCAAACGCTTTCCTGCTTGGACCACTGCAGAGCTGCTGGATCTGCTCAGTATATGGGGAGAGGATGTTGTGCAGTTCTAGCTGTGCTTGGGCCATAAGAATTTTGATATCTATGGGCAGATTTCTTGAAGCTTGTGCAAAAAAGACTATGATCAGGACACACTGCAGTGCAGAGCGAAGACAAAGTTGCTGAGGCAGGCATACCATGAGGTCAGGGAGGCAAACTGTCATTCTGGTACTGCATCTAAGACCTGCCAGTTCTATAAGGAGCTGTATGCTATTCTTGGTGGTGACCCCACCTCTACCACCAAGAGCCTTGTGGATACTTCAGTGGATCTGGAGGTGGCGGAAAGAGGACCTAACTCGGAGGATGAAGTCATTGATGAAGAGGTGGAATTACTTAACAGTAACAAGTCACCAGGACCAGATGGCATTCACCGAAGAGTTCTGAAAGAACTCAAATGTGAAATTGCGGAACTAATAACTATGGTTTGTAACCTGTCCTTTAAATTGGCTTCTGTACCCAATGACTGGAAAATTGATAATGTAACACCAATATTTAAAAATGGCTCTAGAGGTGAGCCTGGCAATTACAGACCGGTAAGTCTAAGGTCAGTATCGGGCAAATTAGTTGAAACAATTGTAAAGAGTAAAATTGTCAGACACATAGAAGAACATAAATTGTTGGGCAAAAGTCAATATGGTTTCTGTAAAGGGAAATCATGTCTCAGTAATCTATGAGAGTTCTTTTAAGGGTCAACAAATATGTGGACAAGGGGGATCTAGTGGACATAGTGTACTTAGATTTCCAGAAAGCCTTTGACAAGGTCCCTCACCAAAGGCTCTTACGTAAATTAAATTGTCATGGGATAAGAGGGAAGATCCTTTCATGGATTGAGAACTGGTTAAAAGACAGGGAATAAAGGGTAGGAATAAATGGTAAATTTTCAGAATGGAGAGGGTTAACTAATGGTGTTCCCTAAGGGTCAGTCCTAGGACCAATCCTATTCAACTTATTCATAAATGATCTGGAGAAAGGGGTAAAAAGTGAGGTGGCAAAGTTTGCAGATGATACTAAACTGCTCAAGATAGTTAAGACCAAAGCAGACTGTGAAGAACTTCAAAAAGATCTCACAAAACTAAGTGACTGGGCAGCAAAATAGCAAACTAAATTTAATGTGGATAAATGTAAAGTAATGCACATTGGAAAAAAATAACCCCAACTATATATACAATATGATGGGGCTAATTTAGCTACTAATCAGGAAAAAGCTCTTGGAGTCATCGTGGATCGTTCTCTGAAGATGGCCACACAGTGTGCAGCAGCAGTCAAAAAAGCAGATAGGATGTTAGGAATTATTAACAAGGGGATAGAGAATAAGACTGAGAATATCTTATTGCCCTTATATAAATCCATGGGACACCCACATCTTGAATACTGCATACAGATGTGGTCTCCTCATCTCAAAAAAGATATACTGGCATTAGAAAAGGTTCAGAGAAGGGCGACTAAAATGATTAGGGGTTTGGAACGGGTCCCATATGAGGAGAGATTAAAGAGGCTAGGACTTTTCAGCTTGGAAAAGAGGAGACTAAGGGGGGATATGATAGATGTATATAAAATCATGAGTGATGTGGAGAAAGTGAATAAGGAAAGGTTATTTACTTGTTACCATAATTTCATTTGGTGGCCCCTAGTTCTTATATTAACGGGCAGCAGGTTTAAAAAAAATAAAAGGAAGTTTTTCTTCACACAGTGCATAGTCAACTCGTGGAACTCCTTGCCAGAGAAGGTTGTGAAGGCTAAGACTATAAGAGGGTTTAAACGAGAACTGGATAAATTCATGGAGGTTAAGTCCATTAATGGCTATTAGCCAGGATGGGTAAGGAATGGTGTCCCTAGCCTCTGTTTGTCAGAGGGTGGTAATGAACGGCAGGAGAGACAGATCACTTATGTTCTTTTGAAGAAGGCAAAGGCGGTGACATTAGATTTCCATAGACGTTACAATATAGGGGAAATTTAGACTTGCAACAGATGGCTGGGATCATTTCACATCAGCCTGTTCAGTAATGGAAATTGATACCCTGTGGTTTTTTTCATTATGAAATTGTTGTGTTTTTCCCTCACCCGCACTGCAGAAAGCCTAACAGTCTGCTGTTTGGTTTGATATATTTAGAATCCTCACAAAAAACTTCATCAAGGTTAGTTTAAGGCTGCAGGCATATAAGAGTGGTCTGACAGCATATTAACTGTAATGAATGCTAGTTTTAAAAAAATGGATAAACATTAGAAAACAGTAAATGCTAAGTTTGCACTTCTCAGGGTACGTCTACACTACGGGACTATTCCGAATTTGCATAAACCGGTTTTGTAAAAATTTTTTTTTAAAAAATCGCAGTCGCGCACACACAACAACACATTAAATGTGTGGTGTGCCATGATGGTCCGAGGCTGATTTCATTTTTCTGGCGTGGCACTGTGGGTAGTAGCTATCCATAGTATCCCATAGTTCCCCCCCCCTCCCACCCCTTGGCATTTCTTTCCTGAGATGGGGCAAAATGATGGGGCAAAATGGGTCTGGTTGTGTGGTACCTCCTCCTCTCTCTCCTCTGACAGCGCAGACACAGCGGCAGACAACTTTGCTTTTTTTTTGCTTTGCGTGCAAACCGGCCAGCACAGCAAGCAGCAAGCCTGGACCCTGCTCAGCTCCATACCGCATGTTTTTATCACCTCGCACCTCGCACTCGCGCAATATGCCAGGACAGACCAGAACCCGAGAGTAGGCGGAGGCACGGCGCGGTGACGGGCGTGAGAGGAGTGATGACATGTGGGCGTGGATCTCACAGAATCTGGGCCCCTGCGCTTTGGAATCCTGATGGTAATGGGGCAGATTCTATTCATTGCCGATTGATTTCCCCGCCGAACAAGCACACACTGCTGACGGGACCGCATTGTGTTGGGTGTGTGGGTGAGTGTGCCCGAAGTGACGACGAAACTTTCATATTTGAGCACTTCTTTCTTCATGGCCCTGGAACTTTTTGCCCCTGCTGCCTGCCCTGAAACCATACAGAGAAGAGCCGAGCAGCCCCTAGCTGTGGAGAAGCTTGTGGCGACAGACCTGTGGAAAAGCAGCTACGGAATCAATTTGGAGTTGGAAAATTTGTGGTTGGGGCTGCTGCTGCTAACATGCCAAAGCAAGTAGCCAAAGCTACTACTGAAACGCATGGTGGTTGGGTGATGATTTACATGCAGGATGGGATTGCTGCAATGGGATTCCCTAACTTCTGGGGGGCGATATGGGGGGGCCATATTCCTCACCACAGCACCAGCACACCAACCCAGTAAGTAAGGTCGGAAGGTTACTTTGCATGGTGCTGCAAGCTGGTGTGTCTGACAGGGGGACGTTCAACAACGTTCCACGTGGGATGGGTTGGGATGGTTCATGACGCTCAAGATTTCTCGTATTGTTAGCAGAGCCGCAGCAAAGGCTTAGGCAGGAGATTTGAAAAAAGAATGTTGGGATGCCTGTTGGGGTAACCAGGCTGGCCCTCCAGCCCCACCCTTGATGCCCTTGATGCCATTGCTCATGACAGTGGTCAGCTCATGTTCAGTACATCTACAGGCTGAGCAGGCTGTGCATGGTGAGTGGCATTTGCATATGGTTTTAAAGCCATTGGTGGGCCAATTAAATCGCCCCTGCACATCAGCCCGCTGGCACCTCCCTCAGCCCTGCTGCTTGCTGTGTTCCCTGCTGTGTTCTGCTTGCTGTATTCTCCTTGGGGGCAGGGAGGGGAATCACCTGGCCGCGTGGGAGGCTGAGAGATTGGACCTGAGAGATGATTAGATTGAAGAGCACACCGCTTAAAAGAGATTAGGAACAGTGGAAGAAGAGCACATCAGAAAGCAGCACCAAACGACTGCTGTGAATTGTTGATGAACACCCAGTCCCAGTCAGTGTTGATGAACACCCCTCCCCTTTGATTGACTCCCCCCCTCCTGCAACTCCCTCCCCTACCAAAACAGCTTACTTATGTTATAAATATATAAAAATAGAAGGATAATGATAAAAATTTATTGAGAGAAAGGAGGATGGGAGAAGGGGAGGAAAAAAGAAAGATTCAAGGAGGAAATGGGGAGGGGGATTAAAAAATGGAGGAGTTGGGCATCAAAATGTTTCTAGTGGACGGGGGGAGGTGGGTGGGTCAAGAGGAGGCTAAGGAACGAAGTGAGGGAGGGGCCAACGCGGAGGGGCTGCAGCGGCACTCTGTGGGGGGGAAGCGCTGAGCTGCTGATCTGCTGGCTGCATCACCAGCTCCATCCTGCTGCCTGCGCAGCAGTTGCATCCCGCCACCGCGCCACCGCATGCCCCGCCTGTCTTCCCTGCGCCCACCCATGCTTTCCTTGCACCACTGCCTCCTTCCACCTCCTCTGTCCTCACTTCCCTCCGGTCCTCCCTGTCCTCACCTCTCATCTGTCATTTCCCTCCCTGTCCTTCCACTCATTCAGATCTTCCTGTTCATTGAAATCCTTCCCTTCCTATCCATTCTCATCTCCTCAGCCGTCTTCTTTTCTCTGCGCTTGATCCGAGCTAGCCTGCTGGATCTTGGGGATTCCGGGAGGAGGAGATTGCTTAATGAGATAAATATTTAGAAAGATACATTTTATTTGCATAGAAAGATACACATAACAATTGACACATCACATCACATTACCATGTGATTTAGACACAGTTAATGATCTCATCATTATTCACTCTCACAGTTTCCTACAGAGCTTGCATTCTCACAGACACATCAGGTCAGATCAATGGAGTTCACAGATCAAACGGCCACATCCCCAGTGATTTACCCTCACCCCCAGCATGGGCCTTGCCACGCAACCTTCCCCTCCCCCTCCCCCCTCCTCCCCCCTCACCCACCCACCACGCTTTCACTCCTCCCCCTCCCGGCCCTTCCTCCCCTCCACTCCCCCTCCGCTTGCTAAAGTGTCTTCCAGTAAATTTCCACACCGCTGCGCCACAAAAAATGGCCACTTTAAAGCTGCTGCTATAATTAAACCAGTGAGAATCCTTAAATGCTTCTTTTGCCTTGATCCTGATAACAGACCAAGATGGTGCGGATGTATAATGATACCCAGCGCATATGCATTGAATGGCGATGCTTTGCCACGCAATGAATGCGTGCACCTGCTACGATGCCGTATGAGGTTGCTTGCCCTACCATGGTGATTGGACAAAGCTGCATGCATGGTATGGGCTTCTGTCCTACTTCCTGGGAGAGGAACAGGGAGTTTTCCCTAAGCTTCAAACTTCAATTTCCTCTCTAATCCTGTCATGTTAACAAACTTTTTCCTGTTCCCTATAATCAATCAAAAGTCCTCTGCTCAAAAAATGGGCAAATCAATCAAAAAAAACTGTTTGCTTTAAAAACACTCTTTGCTATCTGGAGTAAGGGTCACAGAGCTCCTTCCAGGACGTCATTCTCTGGCTAGTTGCTTGTGAGCTTCTGGAGCTCCCTTCTTCCAGGCTGCTGCTCTCTTCTCTTCTTCTTCCTGCTCTCCTTCCGGTAATTCACTCCTCTGTCCTCTTCTTCCTCCTTCTTGCCCTCTTCATCTTCCCCGTCTGCATAATCCTCAGACATCTGGCCTTCTTACAGCCCCCTAAAGCTCAGTTAGCATAACCATAACTGCACGCTTTTCAGCGCAGACCTTCGAATGTCTTCTCAGGTTTTCTGGTGTTTCGTTTTTTTCGCCTTTTCATGGTTTTCTTGTCTGCTTCTCCCTTTATTTTTTTTCTGCACTCCTTTCATCTGCTTTGTCTTTTTTCCTTTTTGTCGCCTTTGTGTGAGCTTCTTCTTAGAAATTCTTTTTTTCTTTCATCAGGATCAGATCCTGAGCATGATCTCGCCAGTCTGCGATCAGATCCATCATTTCCATTATCCATTACCTCCTGAGCTGTCCTGGCTGAGCTCTCTTGATGAGCTCAGGACACTGTATTAGCTCCTGTGCTGACAGTGCTTGAGCGGCTTTCCTGCTGATGATTTTTCTTGTCACTCAGCTGCAGGAGATGAATTTCAAATACCCTGTGGCGGTCAGTGGTCCACTGTGGGAGAGCAGGAAAGGCAGAAATGCAGAGCACAGCGGTCAGTGGTGCACTGTGTCAGTGCTCCCGAATAGCCTATACTCGATCAGTGCCACAGAAGAGCCATTAAACGATTATAACGAGGCTACCTCATACAAGGTACTTACTCTGCCATTGTAGAGACACTATTAATTCTCCTTAGGCTTGCAAGAGGGACCAATGAATAGAGTAGGGTCACAGGGATAAAAAACTTAAAAGAATTTATAGCTATGTTTAACATCTCTATTTGTAGTTTCATAATTCAGAAAGGCCTTATTCACTTAATACAAAACTCAATTTTAGCTCTAGGTCTAGCTTTTCCAATTTTGAGGCCAATGTGATTTTTACTGTAGATATTAATAGGGGACTAAAATTGGGTTTATAAAGGAAACTCAGATCCAATTCAGCCAAGCATTTAAGCAGTGCTTAACTTTAAGCATATGAATCATCCCACTGTCTTCAAATGGGATGACTCACACACTTAAACACAAGCACATGCTGAAATGTGTTTTCTGGGCAGTGATGGGATCACTCACATGCTTAATGTTAAGCACGTACTTAAGTGCTTTGCTGAATCAGGGACTCTGCTGCAACTGTAGGCCCTGATTAAGGAAAGCACTTAAGCACTTCTAAATAGGGATGTATTAATAAATCAGGGCTTTTCTTATGGCGCAACTGCCATTGCATCATAGTATATTTCAAAACAAACTGCTCAGCTCCCTAGTAGTTTTGAATGGTTAGAAGCACTAGATTCCCGCCTCCTCCATCAGAGGTGCATTTCAATCCCAGTGAAAGTAAACACTGTCAAAAAACTTGTAATGGCACAATTAATAACTGCGCTTTTTTTCCCATAGTGGCAGCCTCTGTCAAAATGTGATAAAGCTTGAAGCTAATTTATAGGCCATTCATTTTCTAAGCCTGCAACAAATCTAAATTGAAATGATGATATTAAAGGGAAGTACAAAATATCACATTTTTGGGCTACAGCTTATGATCATCTTCTGAAGCCTGAAACCACTTTTGATTAAACATTTAACATGAGCTTATAATGGATTTTACTCATAAAGCCACACTTACCAAAAATAAACAAGGACCATGTTTCACTTTTCCCTTGAGCCATGTGCAAACAGCTAGCTGTACTGTTCATTTGTATCCTGTAGAGATGCCCAGAATCCAGGTGAAATTACGTTGTAAGAAAAAGAAGCTCAAAATGTTGATGTTGATTGGCCAGCTCTTCAGCGGGTATAAATCAGAATCTCTCCTTTGAAGCTAATGGAATGATGCTGATTTACACCAGCGGAGGATCTGACTTCACATATATAAAAGAAAAGCTTAGACGCTAAAGTAAAGAGGGACCATTGTCTGATCAGAATCACTGCCTGAAGAAAGGCTTCTAAAGGCTCAAAAGGAAGGTTCCCCCTTATTTTCTTTGAAATATTGGCTAATGTTTACAAACAGGTAAATAGCCACAGTTTATTGATATTGTTATAAAATACTGTTTTGTAATAATAGATGCTCTGAATCTATAAACAATAAAACAGTGACGTTAGTATTACAGACAGCAGTATTTTATGTATCAAAACATTATAGATTTCTTTCAGATAAAATACTTTTTTGTAAGATATGCCTACCATTGTTTGTTTTCTAGGTAAATACAGACAGTTTAACGGCTGTATAATGTGAAACACGGAGCAAGATGTTGTAGATAATCATTGCTGATACTTGTCTAAGTTTGACAGTGTTTCCATGGAAAATATATACCAAATTGTCTGTAATTATTCTGACAACTACATTCGTTGCTATTAAAATTATATAACTGCCTATGTCTTTATGTGGTGTTGAAGCTGTGTGGTTCCCTGGATATTAGCGAGACCATGTGGGTAAAGTAATATCTTTTGTTGACTAGCTTCAGTCTCTTGTATCTCTCTTACTAACAAAAGTTGGTTAAATAAAAGATATTATAAAAAGAGACCCAAAAAAAGATCTCTTTTTACAGGTCCAGACTAACACAGATAAAAGATATTATGTCATCCACCTTGTGTCTCTAGATGTCTTTATAGTAATCATAGAACCTTTAGGAACCAGGCCAATTAAAAAAACCAATCAGCCTGATGCATAAATAAGAAATTAGGATCTGTAACTTTGGAGATCACATCTTTTTCATGTCCCTGAATGGGGTACCAAGTCAACAAAACCACACGTGAAAAAAATATTGCTTCTTGATAAGCTTTCCTGTAATCCAGAGAAATTCATTTATTTTGTTTTGCTTTACAGGTACTTTATAAAGTCTATTTTAATCTTTCTTTGTTGCAGTATTTCATGTTTAGAATCCCCTGCCTCCAATTTTTGTATTTGTTGCTGTGTGATAGCAAAAGCCCAGGGTGGGGTAGCATAAGTCTTTAGGTATGTAAAAGACTGCTACAAAGAGGAGGGTGATAAATTGTTTTCCTTAACCATTTGGGACAGGACAAGAGGTAATGGGCTTAAATTGCAGCTAGAGAGATATAGGTTGGACATTAGCTTTAAGGATAGTTAAACACTGGAACAAATTACCTAATGAGTTTATGGACTCGCTGTCATTGGAGGCTTTTAAGAAAAGGTTAGAAAAATACCCATCAGTGATGGTCTAGATAATATTGAACCCTGCCTTGGTGCAGAGGCCTGGACTAGATGTTCTATTAAGGTCCCTTCCAGTCCTATGTTTCTGTGATTCTATTCCTAGAGCAACTATGGCTAAACCTCTACAAACACTGTACCAGTAAAAAGAAGTTGCTAAAAAGCTTTTAATATAATTGTTACATTTTGTACCACACAGAATTTATATGGTACTTTTTACAGATAGATGAAACTGAGAAATATAAACATACAGGGCTACTATCTATTCTTCATAAAGCACCATAGATGTGTATGTGCTTCTTATAGGCATACAGTAAGAAAGTTCCCAGTCTGAAGCAGTTTATGGGTTGATTTTCAAAGGACAGTTAATCCCCCACTCCCACAGAAAGTCAACAGGAGTTGGGCACGTAACTCCTATTTGTGCCTTTGAACATTTCCCCTTGACAATCTGAATTGTATATAACATAGTACCAGAGAGTGAGGGTGGGTTAGATCAGGAGAGCTGTTCAATTCTGGATGTCTCTTGGTAGGGTCCTGTGTTCCCCTCCCCCTCCCAAGATCATATGGTCAGAGTGAGAACAGGAGGTGTAATTGTGGTAATCTGTAGCAAGTGGAGGTCGGTAGTAGAAAGCTAATCAAAAGAAGTGAGTTTTTGGGGGTAGGTGAGAGAAGAGAATGATGTTGCTTGGCACAGAGGTGGTGTTCCAAGGAGAGGAGGCACAATGGCACCAGTGTGAAAAGGAGAGAATAAGTACCGAGGGGGGTGAACTAAGAGTAGCCACCAGGAATGGGAATAGGGAGAAGTGAGGACTGAGTTGATGCAGTGATGTGTAGAGCGATGAAAAGGAGAACAAGGAATATGAACTAAGAAATGTGGGGGGAAAGAGGCAGAAAGCCAGTGAAGGTATGAGTGCAGCCCCAGTGTATGCACAGCTGCTACTCGTATACTCTTTTGCTAGAGACACTACTGCAGATTGGCTTATGGCTGTTAGGGACATTACAGCCTCCTTAGTGGCACATTCATCATCATTCTGGGCCTGTTTTTCTAAGTTATTATGAAAATTGCTTCAAATAACTATTTTCCATTAAAGTCAGCATGTTCCATACTGCATATTTTCCTTCCATTACAGCATTATGCAGCTATTGGGAAGAATGTTGGTCTTATGGCCAGTGGTGTCTTCCCTGAAGCAGCAGTCTCATGAAATCTTGATATTTAATGAGATTCTCTTAAATACAGAGGAGAAATTCCATCTTACGGTTCTAAATTGCATCTTACTGTATTAGGCAAACAGTTGTGGTATGGACTTTGATATGATCTGTTTCTTTTTCCAAGGCTCAGTTTCCTTCAATTCAGTGTCACCAGATTTAGTAAAAATTGCTTCATGGTAGGAGAGTGCACAAGCTGGATATGCTTGGTTTTGTCATCTTCTCCCCCTCCCAGCCCCCACTTCCATTCTGACTTTTCTCACTGCCTTTCCTTTCGTTGATGTAGTACATGCTCTTCCAGTTGGAGCAAAACTGTTCAGAAAATATGAAGATGATTTTGGAAAGCCTGATGTTGTATAAATGGCATCTTGTTTCCAAGTTAGTGTGCAGGAATTCATTGCTGAAAAATAAAAGTTCAGTCTTCTACTCATTAACTCAGGAGATCAGTTGCACAAATTGTTAAGATATGGACACAGAGCCTTTGCCGTATATGGAAGTGTGTGTCATCTGTAGTATAAAAAACAGTTTTTGAAGAATCTCAAGCTGGTAGTCTTCTTTTCAGTTTTGTTGAAGCCCCAAGTAGCCTGGTGCTATAAATGATTACTCTCATGAGTAATCTTCCTTAGTGTACAAATAGTTCCATTGGCTTCAGTGAGGCTACTCATGTGAATAAAGGGTTTCAGGATCAGACCTAGGATTGTTAAACTCTTTCTATGATACTTCATCTGGTTACACTAGATTTTTTTTTATTACTCACATTTTTATTACTGGAACAGATAAGAGAAATTATTAATATCAGTGGTATCTGTATCAGTAAGAATGCTTAATTTTAGTGAATGTAATCATAGTCTATGTTGGATTCAAATATTTAAGTTCAGTTTTATCATGCACTAACTGTTACAGTGTTAGACTCCAAATGTTCAACTCAAATTTGTGTACAGATAGAATCCCACATTTTCATATGCAAAAAGCACTTTCACATAGGATGATTTCCAACTAGCTGACCATTTGCAAATGCAATTTTCTGCCTGTGAAATTCTGTACACAAAATATAGATGCTTGTATTCAAAACAAGCATCAAAATATCTGCAGTAAACCCACATGCTAGGTAGGTAAGCAAGCAAATCCAAATTTAATCTGATACATAGCTACATTGGGAATGAATTTGGTCATCAGTCTTCAAAATACTCAGTTAAATCTAGGCATTATAGGAGTTTCCAAATTTTTGCTGATTAACACAGCAGTCTGGATGGTGAACAAGGTTGTTAAGCCGATAAAATGTTGACTAGTGGGTAAGTATAGAGGTACATAACTGAACATATAATTGTGCAAATTAAGTTTATTTCACTAGTCTGCTACAATGAGTCTGTTTTGAGAAACCATATGATGTCTACTCTCTTCAGAATTAAAACACAAATGCTTCAGGGAAAATTCCAAAACATAATAAACTGTGTTTACTGAGAAGATATGTATATCTGAGATTTATCAGCAGGATCAGAATGTTTTCTTCCATTTAAAATGTCTTCCACTTCTCATGATGCCCTCTGCCCCTCTCTCTCCTGCATTCCTCAGATTTTTGGCCATTCAGGGTGTCTTCCTAGTTATTTCTGACCCAGCATTCTTCTGCTCCTTGTACTAAAGCAATAAAAGTTAATAAAAATTCATAGCAATATTACAATTTTTGTTAGTTTTAAAAAGCATATAAAATATCTTGCTGGAGTGCATCACTACCAGCCATACTACCAGTGCCAGTTACTAGATCCTGTCTCTTGAAGAGAGTGTTTGGTTTTTTTAGACACAAGAGCATACCTTGTACTTTGATCTAGAATTTCATTTTAGATTAAAGAAAACAACATTAAAGGAAAGACAAATATACAATCTCCCAGAGAAAGGAAGCAGTACAATTGTGGCAGTAGCAATGACATTTAGGACTGAGTATCATTGTCAAACCTGGGTGTGTGAAGCTTGGTTCCTAAATCCACATTCAGGCTTTTAGGTAAATGGACTGATTTTTTTCAGATGTGCTGAGCAACCATAGTGTCAAATTACTTCAGTGGGAGCCATAGATACTCTACACCTTTTGAAAACTCTCCAACACACAGAGGCGGAATATGAATTCAGGTGGCTAACTTCAGGTGCCCAAGTTCTAGAATTTTGATGTCATACTTCTTTGATGTCATTTTCTAATTTCATGAGACGGCTTGGGCTGTCTATTTCAAGGTCCACAATCTAAAATGATTTGAAGAGGGGATGTGTACCTCTTTTCAAATCTTACCTCAGCCCTCAGTAATAAACACATATTCCAGTCACAGAAGACCATTGAAGACCATTGTTACTATTCTTCTAGTAACTCTGGAATTCTTGTGATATGTTTGAACAGTGTTCACAAAAATCTCACAATATATCACATTATCCACAGTGAGCCTGAGCTTGTGAGGAGCTGACCACTTCCTGTAGGTTGCCAAGTCTCCTAAAGCCATCACAAGACACTCAGCAGCCCCACTTAATATCTGGACCCACAGCCAGAACAATATTCTCTCTGACAAGCTCTTATCCTCTAACAAGTTATGATGAGAGCCACCAAACAAATAACACCTCTTTACTAGAATCAATCAATTATTTTTATTATGTTCACTTAGAAAATATCTTTTTTGTGCAAAAAGAAAAATGTAGCAAATAATAGTTCTGATGTCATAGGGGAAGGATACATAGCCCCAGGTTATTAATTTGTTGGCAGAACCAGTAACAGGCATTCTTAGGAAAGGAGAATTTCAGACTATATTTACTGCAATTCATTTTCTCCACAAAAATTAAAGTAAAGCTAAATTTTATTCAGACAAATGGCCTTACTTCTATGTGACCGTCTCCACTGATTTGACTGTAATGCTACTCCTGAAACAAAGATTTGACTATATGAAGAAATTAAGCGACATAGCGATAGCAAAATAAATGTTCTACCATGGCTATTCCAGTAGGAATCCCTTTTGTTGACATTCTGTTCTGGAATAAGTATGACTTTATTCTGGAATAATTAATCCATTTCCAGGGCAGAGTAGAATTTGGGTCACACTTTCAAATTCCTTCCCTCCTCCCTCTTCCCACAACTCACCATGGTAGATGGTGAATTTGACTTAAAGCTCACACATGGATATTTTCAGTCCATAATTTATTACTCAGCTAGCAATATGTCAGTAAAGCAATCTCAGGGATTTAGACACATTCTATTGATTTGAATTAAATGTGTTGCTTTGAAAATCTTTGCCACATTTCCATCTTTTCAAGTGTACTATTTAAATAATGGGTTTGTGATTAGCCCCTGAGTGGGTTCTGCAGGGTTACAAGTTGGGGTATGCAGGACAGTGTGCAAGAAATCTTTCCCCTGCCATCATAAACTGGTGCAGAGAGGCTAGTCACAATTATAGTTTTTGTTCTCCAGGGTGTTTTGTACACTAGGGAATTTTAAGAACAAACATTCCCATTAGAGCTACCACCAGTTCAATTGTGAGGGGTTATCTACACCAAGCAGCAATGCACATTATGGGAGTGTGATTTCTAAAGCACAGCTTTCAAAAGGCGTAGATAGAGCTGCTCTGGCCCAGTGATACCAGGCGCTCAGTTCTAGAATGTGCATTTAGCTTGATTTTTTTCCCCACAATTTAATTAGTGCAAAAATATTTTTATAATCAAAGTTCACTGTCCGAATATTCTATTACAGTGCCTTACAGTTCAGCTTCATTGCTCTAAGGCTAATAAGGTACCTAGTAAACAGTAAGGGTTTTTAAAAGTATTTCCTATAGATAAGCTATGCCTGTCATAAAATGTCTGGCAGGTTTACAATTAAAACACATAACCCATGTGTCAACCAATTAATAACTAATCCAGCACACAGTTTATGATGTTGTTATTGTGGTACAGTTTACATCCCTGTGGTTAATTTGTATCCATTTTGTTTATTATAAATCTGTTTTCATAGGAACATAAAATTAGACTTCTAAATTTGCTCTGGGCTGAAACTTGGCATATAGTACACAATGTCATAGTGAGTGATTTTTTTCCTCCCCCACTCCTTAAAAATAATGAGGGCTGTTTCTCCCTTTGAGTCTTACTATAAAGTTATAACTTACGCAGGAGACAACTATTTAATTTGCAACTGGTGCTGAAAGAATCAAACATTATTGCAGAATTTTAATTCTGTGTTGGAGTTTAATAGTGGAATGGTATGTTAACATGCTGGGACTGCATGCAATGACATTAGATGGCCTTCATTCTCTAAGTCTACACTGCCTCTTAAAGGGTTATGAAAGATGTATATTGGATTTCCCTAAAGTGGAACTCTCCCTTGAAAAGCAACTATGTAAAACTGGCATCAGCTTGCTCGGTAAATCTGTTTCCTGCATATGTTCTGAGTCACAATTGCAGACTTTAGTGACAAAAATCAAAATGTTCACTGCTTTTCATTCCTTTTAGCGTATCGGCATCAATGCAACTAAGAGAGAGTGAAATGGATTCTGTTGTTCTTGAGCATCATTAACAAACATGTTTATCAAATTCAAGTCAGTCACATCTGTGCAACCCCACTGTTATTGAACTGATGTCATTTAGGGCATAATTGGAAAACAATGGAGTTACACAGATGAAACCAAAGGCCCTTTCTGGCCTGCAGAACCTCATTTTACTTGACGATCTATGCAAAAGAAAAAGCCCAGCTGGATTCTCAGATCCCACGTTGCATTTACAGGGCTGGTAACCAGAGGGAAAAAAGTACTACTCAGAAAATAAACACTAAAGTGCATCAAAATGTAACCTTTTGAAAAGAAAGAAGTTATTTTGTTTAAATTTTTCATTTTTAAATATTTTTTCAGTGAAAGCATTTTTTTTTAAAAAACCTTTTCATTTATAATCTGTTTTGAATTTTTGATGTTTTCCTTTTTCTCATGGAAAAAATGCTAATTTTAACTCCTCCCTCCCCCGTTGCAATTGTGAAAAAAATAAGAGACAATATTACTTTAATGTTTTTATAAATTCTCTTCCATTGGAAAACACTCATACTTTTTTCCAAATTTTTTCAACGGAGAGGAAAGTAAATGAGATTTTTTTTCCCCCTCTCACTTTCTTTCTTTAATTTCCCCCTCCTTTTTCTTTTGGGGGAGAGAAGATGACTAAGGGATTTCTCTACTTAAAAAAGTAAAAACTCCAGGGAAGTAGAAATATCACTATATGTCAAACTGAAGCTTTTTGATTTTTTTTTAAATTCATTTAAAACTTTTGAAAAAAACCCAATCATTTTTGTTTTCACTAAAAAAATTGGTTTCGACAAAACCATTTTTCATTGAAACATTTGCAGCAGGCCCAGTGAGCACATTTGTTCTGCCTACTATTTAGAGACAATAAACGTTAAACCCCGGGATGCCATTTGTACAAAATCCTTTTTCAGAGTAGATGAAATTCAGTGTGATGTTTATATTATACCTTGAGCCCATGTTACCTTGAGAGATTATAGCTTTACAAATTGTCCACTTCATTTTTATGGGACCATCTTGAATCTTTCAAATCCCCTGGCACATGTTTGCAGTGAAATTATTATTTATCTCAGTAACAAAGACTAGTAATACAAAGTACAATTTATTGTCTTAAAATACTTACATGAGTTCAGCGTTGGTGTTTTTAAAAACAGTTTGACAGCCTCGGTGCTGACTGACACAGCAATGTCAATCTAACTTTTAAGTGGAGACTGGGACTGAGCCTATTTTATCCTTGGCCTCTCTGCTGTGACTGTTGACAAGGATGCTAATTGTAAGGGATGTATTTATGACGCACATGGACATATGTCTATGAATTATATTGAAACCCAAGCCCAGTCCAAATGGACCATCATATTCCTTTCAGATAGAACTACTTTTATTGCTAAAATCCTGGTTGGATTTAAACTGATGACCTGCAAATAGAAACCTGTGTTCCCTTCCCAACCACAAGTGCCCTGCGTATAACATATTGTCTGCTTTTTAAATTAAACATTGTTCATCCAGCTTTAATAGATTCATATATATTTTTAGTTAGTTTTTGTTCTGTCCTTAATTAGGATGATAATTGATATTGATCATATTATAAAGAGCCAGACGAAGACAACCAAGTCACAGGCCACATTTTCTGGCTTCTTTATAGGCCCTGGGAAATATCCTGGAGCTAGAATATAGGAGGTATATAAGTGACTTAAAGCTAACTTTGCCTCCCCTCTGTTCCTGTGCTGAGCATAGCTCCAGAGGAATGGAGGATCGGGACCACAGTATTTAATAGCTATCAAACTTAGTGGTAATAGCACAGGTAGTTACATTTTGATCTTTTTCCACCCAAGTCTGCTATGAACTATATATGCACATGTACACCCACACTGCACATCATATCACATGGCTTGCCATGCCACACAATCAATTTATAAAGTAATTAAACTAAGTTAAAAGCCATTTTTTTCAGCATTGTATCTTACTGCTAATCTTGAGAGACTGCATTAGTTGAATAAGAATATTTACCTGATCTCTCTTGGAATAGGAGAGAGGTAAATTTAACCAATTTTTCTACCATTGCAAAACGGTTTGCACATCTCTAATAACTCTATTCTATTTGAAAGTTTACCTTTCTCCTGTAAATGTCTGTGATGGGAGTTCTAAATGCTATTGAGTCAAGATCAAATAAGTATGCTAAGCTGTTCATGGTTGCTATGGTGACTCATTGCCATTGCTCTTGTAGGTGAAATGCACATTTATGCCTTTACTTTATTTAATGAAGAAACCATATACAACAGAGTGGCAGAAACCCAGGCTCATTAAATCATTAAGCATGGCTCTTCCCAAAGGTTAGCCATTACTTATGTCCTTCTCACTGGATAAAGGGGTGGCATCCACAGGAAATAAGATAACATAATTAAACAGACCTATGTTCTTTGTAAATTAGCTTTCAACAACCCCTCCCTATAAAGTACACTAATGTTTTGTGGAAGTGGTGTTTATACCAGTAATAATACCATTATTCATAACACTAATAATACCCTTAACAAAACAGAACACCTAATAAGATATCATCAGCTTTTTAACAGCGTTCTGACCTGCTTAGAGAAAACTAATTTGATGAACAAACTTGCTTTTTTTTATGCTTTCAGCCAGGAGAGTTTTTCTTGAAAGTTGCTCGCTAGAGTCATAGAATAACAGAAATGTAGGGGTGGAAGGGACATTGAAATCCCCTGTGCTGAGGCAGGATGAAGTACTCCTAGAGCATCCATGACAGGTGTTTGTCTAACCTGTTCTTAGAAACCTTCAGTGATAGGGATTCCACAACCTTCCTTGGAAGCCTATTTCAGTGCTTAACTACCCTTATGATTAGAAACATTTCCCTAATATCTAATCTAAATATCCCTAATATCTTCTAAATCTTCAGATTAACCCCTTATTCTACCTTCTACCTTCGGTGGACATGGAGAATAATTGATCACTGTCCTCTTTATAATAGCCCTTAATGTATTAGACTGTTATTGGGCTTCCCTCCTCAGTCTTTGTGTCTCAAGACTAACCATGTGCAGTTTTTTTAACTTCTTATCGTAGGTCAGGTTTCCCAAAGCTTTAATCGTTTTTGTTGCTCCCCTATGGACTGATTGAAATTTGTCCATTTCTTTATTTAAAATGTGGCATCCAGAACTGGACACAGTACTCCAGCTGGGCTCTCTCCAGCAATGAGTGGAGCAGAACAACTACCTCCTGTGGCTTATGTACAACGTTGCTGTTAATCCACTCCAGAGTATTAGCCTTATTTGCAACTGCATCACATTGTTGACTTGTAGTCAATTTGTGATCCACTGTAACCCCCAGATCTTTTTCAGCAAAACTAACACATAGCCAGTGGTTCCTCATTTTGTATTTGTGTATTTGATTTTTTCCTTCCGAAGTGCAAAGCACTGCACTTGTCTTTATTGATTGAATCTTGTTGATTTCAGACCAATTCTCCAATTTGGTGAGAGAAATAAGCCAGAACGTGTGTGTGGCTGAAAAGCTTCTCTCTCCAACAGAAGTTTGTATAGTACAAAATTTAGAAACCCCCAAAGAAAGCAGGTAGTATTGAATCGCTAATCTACAAACAGACCTTTGTATGGTAAATTTAAATGACAGGGCTATTATATGTGACAACTTCTTAAAATTCTTATCAAACATAACTAGTTAAACATGTCATAACGCAAGTGATTCACTATGCTTAACATTTGGTTGTGATGCTGTATGACATAGATGAATATAATTTGTTGGGGAAGAGTCAACATGGTTTTTGTAAAGGGAAATCATGCCTCACCAATTGACTAAAATTCTTTGAGGGGGTCGACAAACATGTGAACAAGGGGATCCAGTGGATATAGTGTATTTAAGCCTTTGACAAGGTCCCTCACCAAAGGCTCTTAATCAAAGTAAGCAGTCATGGGATAAGAGGGAAGGTTCTTTCATGGATTGGTAACTGGTTAAAAGATAGGAAACAAAGGGTAGGAATAAATGGTCCATTCTCAGAATGGAGAGAGGTAAATAGTGGTGTCTCTCAGGGGTCTGTACTGGGCCCAGTCCTATTCAACATATTCATAAATGATATGGGAAAAGGGGTAAACAGTGAGGTGGCAAAATCTGCAGCTGATACAAAACTACTCAAGATAGTTAAGTCCCAGGCAGACTGTGAAGAGCTACAAAAGGATCTTTCAAAAATGGGTGACTGGGCAACAAAATGGTAGATGAAATTCAGTGTTGATAAATGTAAAGTAATGCACATGGGAAAACATAATCCCAACTATACATATAAAATGATGGGGTATAAATTAGCTGTTACCACTCAGGAAAGAGATCTTGGAGTCATTGTGGATAGTTCTCTGAAACATCCACTCAATGTGCAGTGGCAGTCAAAAAAGCGAACAGAATGCTGGGAATCATTAAGAAAGGGATAGATAATAAAACAGAAATTATCATATTGCCTGTATATAAATCCATGGTACACCCACAACTTGAATACTGCGTACAGATGTGGTTGCCCCATCTCAATAAAGATATATTGGAATTTGAAAAGGTTCAGAAAAGGGCAACAAAAATGATTAGGGGTATGGAACGGCTTCTGTATGAGGAGAGATTAAGACTGGGACTTCTTAGCTTGGAAAAGAGACCACTGGGGGAGGGGGGGAATATGATTGAGGTCTATACAATCATGACTGGTGTGGTGAAGTAAATAAGGAAGTGTTATTTACTCCTTCTCATAACACAAGAACTAGGGGTCACCAAATGAACAGGCAGCTGGTTTAAAACAAACAAAAGGAAGTATTTCTTCACACAACGCACAGTCAACCTGTGGAACACTTTGCCAGAGGATGCTGTGAAGGCCAAGCCTATAACAGGCTTTAAGAAAACCCTGGATAAATTCATGGAGGATAGGTCCATCAATGGCTATTAGCCAGGATAGGCAGGGATGGTGTCCCTAGCCTCTGTTTGCCAAAAGCTGGGAATGGGCAACAGGGAATGGATCACTTGATTACCTGTTCTGTTCATTCCCTCTGGGGCACCTGGTATTGGCCACTGTCGGAAGACAGGATACTGGGCTAGTTGGACCTTTGGTCTGACCCAGTATGGCCGTTCTTACGTTCTTATGTAATATTCTCATATGACCTTGGACTCCGTCTTGGGCCAGTAATTTTCCAGGTACCTGGGCTGTGAGCTTTGTTTGAGACAATACATTTCCAGGCACATAGCAGAGGATATAAAAGACCCCAGATATATCTCCATTTTCCTCTTTCCTGCCCTGATTCTCTGAACTATGGGTTTACAACTAAAAGAAGCATTTTGAACTATGGACTGAGGGTCTTTCAATCATTTGGAAAGTACTAGAGAGGCTTTTTCAAGCTAGTAATTTATTCCATCACTGCTGTGATCCTGATCTATGAACACTGAAAGATCACTTGTGTGTGTGTGTGTGTGTGTGTATTATATATATATATATATATATTGTGGCAGAGCTCTGACCTTGCTCCTGTGGGTCCTGCGCTTCTAGGCAGTTTATGCTTAGCCTCAGTGGCTCACTGTGACCCTCCACGTAGCCCTTCTCTGTCTAGGGCCAGGGTTACAGTCTACTGAGCCCTTTTCATCATAGGCTGCAAGGAGGTTGGTGAGAGAACTCCCACAGTCTCTGTTCAGCCTCCTGTCCTGACAGGGGCCTGACTTCCCCTTCCAGGAGCTGTTCCTGTAGTTGTGGGTTGGTGGGAACCCGGGCCCGCCCTCTACTCCGGGTTCCAGCCCAGGGACCCTAATGGTAGCAGTTGTTGGCAGTCAACCTTTCACTGCCAGAGTTGCTACATTTCCCTGGGCCACTTCCCCACAGATCTCCTGCTTCTCCCTTCTTCACCCTTACCTTAGGGCTCCTTTAACGATGTTTTAGGGTGTCTTCAGTAACCAGCCCTTCAGCCGCACTTCCTCTCCTCTGGCTCCTCTGCCTGACTGGAGTGAGCCCTTTTTATAGTAACAGCAGGGCCTTAATTAGAGTCAGGTGGTCACATTAACTGAATGGCCTCACCTGACTCTTTACAGGTTAATTAGAGTCAGGTGTTCTCATTAGCATGGAGTAGCCCCTGCTCTGGTCAGTCAGGGAACAGAAAACTGTTAATCCAGTGGCCAGTATATCTGCCTTCAAATATTCTGCTGTACCCAACTGGCCTGAGTCTATCACTATATATATATATACACAATTTATAACTCATCTTTTTATTAAACCTTAGTTTTTAGTTACTAAAGGATTGGCATCAGTATGATTATTGGGTAAGATCTGAGTTATATATTGACCTTTTTAAGTAGCTGATCCCTTGGGATTAGAAGGAACCTATATTTGATTAAACTGGTTTTCAAGTAACCACTCATCATAAAGTCTAGTGTCTGGGTGATGATCCAAGGGCTGGAATGCCTAAGGAGAGTACGTTTTTGACTTCTTGTTATCCTGTGTGCCAGGGATCCCAATGCAGTGCCCGTGGGCACTATGGCACCTGCCGGGGCGTCTAAGTGTGCCTGCGTACTGACCGGCAGACGAGCATCTGCCGAAATGCCACCAAGCAGTGTCATCCAGAGGCATCACTGCCGAAATGCTGCCGATTTTTGGAGGCATTTCGGTGGCAACACCTCTGGATGCTGCTGTTTGTCGGCAGTATTTCAGCAGCGACACCTATTGACATTGCCACTTGTTGGTGGAATTTCGGCGGATGCTCGTCCACCACCTCAGTCCTCTGTGGCTTGTCGTCTGGCACCCGCCAGACGGAAAAGGTTGGGGACCATTGCTGTGTGCTGATATGGAAGTTCACTTTTGTTACTGGCTTGGTATAATCTAATGATGGGATAACCACCGGTTTGGGGTGAGTCTTCCCTATTTCTCAGTGGTCTGTCCTGAATATGGTATTCTCAACTGTGACCCACTGAGGCACGGTGACAGTGGTAACTTACAATTATTGTCAATGCAGAGGGATTAAACCAATTAACTATCCTCAACAGACCCTGTTTCAAAACACAAGTTTAATACTTCAGACAGCTTCTTATTTTAATTGGAAATTGGTGCTCGAGGTGCTCATTTTCAGTATACTGAGCAGTGCTGGCTGAATGTTGTAATAACCTGTTCACAAAAAGCTCATGGAACTGGAAACAAGGTTTTGATTTGGCCTCTTCCCATCCCTTTATCATCACATTCTGTGAACATTCGACTGACCTTTTGTTTGAGTAAATGTTTATGGAAAGCAAATTTTAGGTTTCTAGTACAAAATTTGAGGGAGGGATAGCTCAGTGGTTTGAGTGTTGGTCTGCTAAACCTAGGGTTGTGAGTTCAATCCTTGAGAGGGCCACTTAGGGATCTGGGGCAAAAATCAGTACTTGGTCCTGCTAGTGAAGGCAGGGGGCTGGACTTGATGACCTTTCAAGGTCCCTTCCAGTTCTAGGAGATAGTTATATCTCCTATTATTATATTATAATTTGGGTTTCTAGCACATTCTTCAAAAGGAGAAATACATTTCATGATTGAACCCATTTAATTTTGGGTGGAAGTAGTGTATGTAAATGTTAAATCACCCAATAAGGGTACAGAACCAGTAACATAAACTTAGGTGACAAGTCACAAATCTCAAATAGCAAATGCTGAACATAAAAGAAACGAATATTCATTACAACAATCCAATGCTCAGTTGTTTGTGTAAGCTATTCATCAAAAACTATGAGCAAGAAGCAAACTTACAAAAATGGATCTGCTCACTATTTGCAAATAAAAAGACGGCATTTGTGTCTGCTAATAGCTAAATCAGCTGTAATGCTGATACTACCATAAATGTTATTACTTTTTTCTAGGAAAGCCTGACTCTCTGACAAATGATAGTGTTTAGTACATCAAAGGGGCTGGGGAGAAGGTGTTTTCTGCCTAAGTTTGATAAATTTTATTTATAGGTCATTCTCTTGTTTGCTGAGATCCAGCTTTCTTTATTCTCCAAGTTACGCAGATTGTTTTAAAGTCAATTAATGATTTGATTTTAATAAAATCTGTTTGAACTTAGCAAGAAAAAGGTTTTTTTATTTAAACTGGTCCTTGATATATTGACTCTATTATCTAACCATAGTATCTTAAATTTTCTGCAGTTGAACATGAATTTGGAACTGTAAGGTTTCAAGTATTTCAAATGATCAATAATATCAACAATAGCAGTACTTTAACATGTTCATCTGGAGCAGAAAGCTCTCAAATATCAATATGCAGGTTTTTAAACTGTCTTGCATGGAACCACAGTAATTAAAAAAAACCCTGCTGGTCTGATTCCTTCAGAAGCAATAACCCTTTTCATCATGTGTTAATCTGAAATTCATTTTATAATAATCATACAAAACTGGCCCTGAAACAATCCCTGGTTTTATTACTCTATTGCAAACCAACATTTAGCATACTTCAATTTTAAACATTCTGCATATTCTGCAAAAGAGATTTTTTTTTTATGTCATGAAAGTGAAGAATTGGAATAATACCTCTGCATGTATATGGTCAATTCCATAATCTCATTTACTGACATTCTATAATTATAGGCTTTTTACAAGGGAAGTCTAAAGTCAATCAAATTCTCTGGAACTCTTCTGCCCACCACAGACATTATGTCTGTGTTGCTTTCACAAGCACTGACATTTGAATGGGAGATTGCCTACAGGGAATATAATGAATATGGCTTTCAGAATGATAATGGGTGAGTGTATTTCCCCAATGTTAGATGACTGTTAGTCACCCTCTTTTACTAATGTTGGTTATATTTATTGATTAAATGCTACTCCACAACATTACATTGGATCAACAGTTAAAATGCATTAGTTTGCCATGACAAACTAGAGAATAGACCCAATGGCTTCATTTTCATATAGGCTTCTAACTTACTGTGCCCAGCTTTAGCCACCTAGGACCTAATTTTTTAGATTTATTGTCACTATGTGGATCTCAATCTATTTTTTCAGAACCATTGGCTCACAACAGCCTTCTCAGGAAAAATACCAAGGTAGACCATCTTGTACCAATTTCTTAGCCAAAAATGTTTGTGAGATAGATCCAAATATGTATCTGCTCATTTAAAAACATGATTAGAATGTTACCAAAAAAGCAGATATTTAACAGTCAACAAAATTGTAGTAAAGGTTCTGCAAACTATACTGATTTTCTCTGAGAAATCATCCATATGCACTAAGGGAAGAGGCAGCCATATAGTTAATGTTACTTACAGGAGACTTGACTGCACAGGAGATAATTACAACACCTCTGTGTTTAGTCTGACAGTTCAGCTACTGCAGTGTTGCTAAACAAATAATCTAATTTTCTTTTTTTTTTGTACAGGTGACTTATTACCAGGATTGTCTTATAATTACTCTGAATGGCAGCTGAGAAAAGAACTGGGGTCATAGTACAGTACTCTGATTAAGTATATTTATTAATCATCAGGGAAAAGCAGTAAGACCTTTCAGAATGCTTTTGCATTGAATCAGCAATAACTCATCTGTGACATGCTACCAGATAATGTAGGCTCTGTGGATTGTCAAAGAAGATTCTTATTTATAACTTGTGTAATATAAATCTAATCTAATATAAATATAAATCTAAGACCCAATCATGCAAGGTGCTAATCACTTTACTGGATCAAGCCTTGAATATATCAATAAGACACATGACAAGCAGAGAACAGAGATACAAGGTGGGTGAGGTAATATCTTTTATTGCACCAACTTGGTGAGAGAGACAAGCTTTACCTCACCCACTTAGTCTCTCTAATATCCTGGGACTGACATGGCTACAAAGATACTGCATACAAGCAGAGAACAAGTAATAGAAATGGAACATTCTAAAATAAGGAGGAGGTTACACTACTACTTTCCAAAATAAGGGGGTTACTTTCCAAAATAAGGGGGTTCCTGTTTGACAAGTGCCAATAAAAAAGTCCATATCAGCCAATGCCACCCATGTTGGCAGGCTTATCAGTGGTGTCAAGGACTGAATAAGACAACTACTGCCCCTCCAGGTCAAGTTTAAGGAAAATTGGCAGAACAGTGTGTCTGGGGGAGCTTGCACTACTCCCATCTGGGCTGTGCCTGTTATGTTGATAGATAGGACTTCAGTCTCCAAGGCTGTTAAAGCACCACTTTTCATAATCATTACATCTGTCTTGGGCTTTTCTTGTGGATTCTATGACTCTTGAAATTGGTTAACTTTGTATTCATTTTGTATCCTTTATTTAGTTAAAACAGGTTGCAGAGTAGCAGCCGTGTTAGTCTGTATCCGCAAAAAGAACAGGAGTACTTGTGGCACCTTAAAGACTAACAAATTTATTTTAGCATGAGCTTTCGTGAGCTGCAGCTCACTTCTTCGGATGCTCACGAAAGCTCATGCTAAAATAAATTTGTTAGTTAAAACAACTACCTCCGTTTTGACAAATTTAGTAATAACATTTGCTTTCAGGCTGTCTGAATGTCAAGTTTCACCTCAAAATGCTGTGTGAACATACAATATAAATGCCTTAAAATGGGGTGGGGGGGGGCTTGGTGGCAATGCTGACTGCTCCTCTTCTAATGGCCATTCCCTAAAATGGTAAAACTGAGAACCAATGTAAGAATAGTGTGAGGAACTTCTTATTGCTGTGCTGTGTTAAGCTTTCCAGGGCCGTCACTTCTCATGAGAACAAAATGTGCTACAACTAAAAAATGTTTAATTATCCTGTCCTAGAGTGACAGAGCACATCACAGAAGGTCTCTATGCTGACACAAATCTTCAAGAGGGCAAGAGGTGATGTGGAAGCATGCTGCCCAAGGAGGAATTCCTCTCCACTGCACAGTCTGGTATAATTGCCATCAGGAACATTAAGGAAATGTGGTGTGTATGTCACTCTTAAGTACAGTATGTGATACTTAGTCATCTTCACTAGCCTGTGGAGTGAGGGTAACTCAATGGCCTTTCCCTACCCTGTCTAAGAAGGCTAGCACAAGTAGTATCACTAACGTGAAAATAGTTCTTGTACTCAAGGGAATGTAAGAATTGCCACTGTGCCAATGCTTGCATCCTACCCGCCCCCGCTGTGTCCTGCACAATTGAACCTGAAGCAAATTACCTTTCTACATCAGAGGCAGAAATGCAATCTGTTGTGGTAACAGGAACATTTTGAAGGGCCTTCTGCAAATTTCCATCTTTGGGGGAAAAAAACATCCTCTTCAATGTAACTGAATGAGACTGTTTGTCTCTTCCACAGAAAAGAGGAGAGAATAACTAAACAGAACTGTCAAAGTTGAAAGGTGAGTGGCTAATGGTCTATAACTATATAATTTATATGGAATTAAACTACTTTCTTAAGTTAGCCAATTTTGATGTAGCTTTTTGAAGGTATGTTCTATTTAATATTTGTAATATGACTTAGGTATCAGAAAAGTATGAGAATTGTACATATTAGCCTTAAAGATTTTAACGTTAATGTTGTTTGCAAAACCATCACCAAAATAATATAGTAGCTACACAAAAATGTTCAAGTGTATGTAAATAGGAATGTAAGGTTTTCTACTGAGAGTAGTCACCATTTAGAAATCCAGTATTATCCTAGAAAGGAAGCAGCAGTGTCCAAACATGCATAGTATGACCCAGAAATCCATGATCACGTCAGGGCAACTATAGCATTTCTTGTTTGCGTCAGGAAACATCTAGCGCACACTTGAGGCACTATTTAAAATAAATGTGAATTGAAATGCATGGGGCATCTTGCAAAGAAGTGATGTTAGTTGCAGAGGCATGCTGAAGATGCAGACATGGTGCTGCTAATAGATTGACCTCTGGTTAATTTTTTTCTGATTTTATTTATTTATTAACAGATCCATATAACAGAAATGGCATAGAACTCATTTCACAACTTAAACAGTATTATACAGAATTATAAATTGGTCCATCTAAGTCACTAAAGTTGTATTGATAAGATCTGTTACAAGTTGCATTCTCCAACTTTGTGGTGTTTATCATGTATTGTGTTTGATGCTTTTCTACTCTTTGTCTTTATCTTCTGTCTTATCAGTTGGTAGCGTTGGTTACAGTCTTTCATTATCTCATATTTAAGTCCAAACGTCTGTTTTTCTTACATTTCGAGATATAACCTATTTGTTAGTTTTCCTATCATAACTCTGTGATATTAAGCTTTTTCTCCTTTTCCTCCTAACTTCCTTATTTTATTATCTTACTTTTTGAGTTTAATTATGACTGTTGAAGGGATTTTTCCTTCGTTAGTAATCAAAGTTCTCAAACTACCAGGTTTAGTGGTGGACAATGACTTTCCTTCAGTAAGTGCCAAAAAGGTGCACCAGCCTTGTAAGTTCTCTCTTTTCCTTCCCTGCTGTAGAACTCTGACTGGATGAGTTAGTTTTTCTAGTACCAGAATATCTCACAGTTTGATACTAGTCTATAGTTTTAGGGGAGTCACTCCTCTTCCACCATCTGACTATGGTAATTCTAGCAGCAAATAGGAGATGAGTGTTCAGTTCTTTAAGGCTTTCACAAGACAGATTTTTTTAGGAGAATTTAATGAAAATACTGAGAGGCTGTCTGACAGCTGACCCCCTGTTATCACCCTTATGACGTCTCCAACAGTTTTTCAAAATGTCTTAATTTTTTAGATTGTCCCATAATATGGAGAAATTCTCCGGTCCCTGTGCCATAAATTTGTTTCAATTTAAGGGGAGTAAAACACAACTAATTTTAATGTAATTTTCTTTTATTAATGTATTTGTTGAATTGTGGGAACCCATTGCCCCATATGTTCTACATTCCTTAATTTTGGTGTCTATGCCTAACCGTAACATTTTGGATTTTGACTAATGTCCAGGTCTGTTATATTTTCTTAATCCAAGCGGTAATATTACATGTCTTAACATCATTTAGAAATGTGTATTCCTCTGTATTTTATTAAAGTAATTACCCATTTGTATGTATCTTTGATAGCTTTCTGTAGCTCAGAGCCCACACCTCCATTAAATCCTGACACTTTGTCAAATTTTAAGATTTCTCCTTGGAATTCTACTAGTATGTGAGCTGGATTTGGCTTAATAAAAAAAAAGCCATAACATTGTCTGCATATAAGGCTAATTTGTATTCCCTTTTTCCTATTGTAATTCTGTATGTTATAGGGTTATCTCTGATTGGGTAAACAACTCCATTAAAATGGCAAAAAGAGGATATAATGGGCACCCTAAGTTTGTGCCTCTAAAAAGTGGGTGTCCAATTTTGAAACTTGGGGCCTAAAACAAATGTATCTAGAGTATCTTTTAAGAACTGCCCATTAACTTTGTCCAAAGCTTTCTCTGCATTTAGTGATAAAAAAAGATGAGGCTTATTGGTAGAATCTGCAAAGATCAGGTCTAAAATTGTGATGGGGTTACAGTAGTCTGGAAAGATTGAGAGCCACTGGTTTAGACAATCTTTGGTTCGAGATCCCTTCATCCGTGAACATCTCTCGAAACACTATGATGGACTGACTTTCTGAAGCGTGGGTTCTGCCTCCACAATAAACTATGGTTCTCTTTATATCCAGATTATGGGGATCTGCTTCCTTGAACACATCTTCTCATGAAGGAAGGAAGCTGGCATAGTAAAAACTTGATTCCCTTGAAATTCAGAAACTGCTGGGGGAGGAATGTGGGGGAATACAGATAATACTGTGGTGCGCTGAGAATGGCATTGGAAATGCAAGCTATCCCCTCATGAGCATGAGTGTGTGGCGTGGTTCCCAATCCTGCTTTCAGGCTAGAAGACTCTGTAGCAAAATGTGCAGGCCAGGCCAGTCTGGAAAGAACCATCTTAATACAAGATGGGGTGAGTTGTGCCTCACTGCCTTAAGGAACAGCCTGTTTTTTCTCTCTGACCATACTGTAACCCCAAAATAACACACTATAACCCCCATATGACCACTTGTATATGGTTATATTTTGTAAAAAGTATGTCTTGTGAGGTGTTGTTTGAAAACTCATGATTTGCTGAAAATCATTATCCTGTTTAAATGTGTGTATCATCAATATATATGGAGTTATAAGAGTTTGCTATATATTTGTAACTGGAGCATGTTATAATTCTAGGGAACACCCACAGTCTAGCTCTTCAGAGACCAGGGGTGGCTAATACCCCACCAGTTGCTAAGAGACCCTTGTTTGCTTAACTGGCTATTCACCACCAGGTAGTTGTGAATTGTAAATTTCTTGATTACCTGAAGGATGGTCAGCAGCTCACATATGCTATGGAGGCTGCCCAATGCCATGACACAGCATGGATCTTTCCAGCATCTGGAGAAGAGTATAAATGAGGAACAATGACCTCATCACCTTTCCTGCCTCCCCTCCCTCATCTCTATACAAGGAAACAAGATATCCAGGAAGACAATGAAAACTCCATTTGGACTTTGGGAGTGGCTGGTCCTATCCAGAAGGCATTGTAGTTAGCATGAACTGCTGTCAAGTTTTGGGTGAGAGAAATCCTTTTACTTTTGGAATTATAGGCTTGATAAAGTACAGGATTTAGATTATGGTTTTCTATTTTATTTCTTTTTTTAACCATTTCTCACCTTTTATACCAATACCGATTAATCTCTTAAAACCTATTTTTCTGTAGTCGGTAAGTCTATTTTATATTTATTGAAACCAGTGTGGTTTTGAGTGAAGTGTTTGGGGAATTGACTCAGTTTACAAAGGCTAGTGCATATCCATTTCCCCTTGATTGAATGGGAATGAGTTTGTATTGTTCAGTGAATATCTGAACAGTACAAGGAAGTACATTCCGGGAGTACAAGACTAGGACTAGGGATATGTGGGTGTCGCTCTCTATATAATTGAAGAGTGGCTGGGCATAACACTCTGATACATATCTGGGGATGACTTGCATGCTGGAGACTGGGGTGGGTGGCAGTGTGTCAGCTCATACAGCAAAGCAGGGCATAGTACACACCAGACTGCAGAAATAAGGGGGCACAGCTGTCCTACAGTCTTGATTGCACCCTGGGAGATGTCACACTCTCTGTTCTTGGGTTCTTATGTGTTCTGAATTCTAAGAAATAAAATAGTGTTACGTTACAACCTTCCAGCATGAGTATTTGTCTTTATCAAACTTCCTTGCGTCTATGCCATGAAACATAACAAATACCACCTTATCCTTATGGAAATTCTTAAAGTGGTTTATGTAAAGGTGAAAAGAAGGTTACAAGCAAAGTTTGAATGTAACAAATATTAAACTAAAAACAGTAACTATTTATGTAAACTAAGAATTATTTATGGAACAAATGGACAAGGCATAGAATACGACAGGAAGACATAATTCTATAACCCTGTGTTGTTGGTAGAAAGAATCTAATGTTTGTTGGGAGTGTAGGTCTTCCATGAACTCACTTAGAACATTAGACCTCATGTGTTGATGTCACTTTCCCCAGAATAGTTAGCTAATTGAGGAATCTCAAGGCCTTGCACACAATTCATGTGGTGGAAATTCCAGAAGCAATTTTCTGAAAAGGAGCCTCAATTTTTTTAAAATAAACTTCCTAGAAGTTTTATTTAACAATAGTTTTAAAATATCTTGGTTCTTTGGTGATTTCATTCTTATTCGTGGATTCCAAGGCCAGTAGGGATCATTGGGATCATCTAGTCCAGGGATCAGCAACCTTTGGCACATGGCCCATCAGGGAAATCCGCTGATGGTCCGGGATGGTTTGTTTACCTGCAGCGTCCACAGGTTTGACCAATCACAGCTCCCTGGCTGCAGTTTGCCATTCCAAGCCAATGGGGACTGCGGGAAGTGGCGGCCAGCACATCCCTCAGCCCACGTCGCTTCCCGCAGCCCCCATTGGCCTGGAATGGTGAACCACGGCCAGTGAGAGCTGTGATTGGCCGAACATGCGGACGCTGCAGGTAAACAAACTGTCCCAGGCCGTCGACGGATTTCCCTGATGGGCCGTGTGCCAAAGGTTGCCAATCCCTGATCTAGTCTGACATCCTCTATAATGCGGGCCACCTAGAACTTCCCCAAAATATTTCCTAGAGTATCAAATCTTAATTTAAAAATTGTCAGTGATGGATAATCCATTACAATGCTTGATAAATTGTTCCTGTGGTTAATTACTCTTACCACTAAATACTTACATCTTATTTCCAGTCTGAATCTGTCTAGCTTCAACATCTAGACATTGAATCAAGTTATACCTTTCTCTGCTAGATTGAAGAGCCAATTATTACAGTTTGCATGTATGTACATGGGGAACAAATATTTAATACAGTCATCCTATAATCTTATCTTTGTTAAGCTAAAAAAATGAGCCTCTTGAGTCTGTCACTGTCCAGCTGGCTTTTTAATCATTTTCATAGCTTTTCTCTGAACCTTTTCCAATTTATTAACATCCTTCTTGAACTGTGGACACCAGAGGTGGACACTATATTCCAGCAGTGATCACACCAGTGCTAAATACAGAGGTAAAATAATCTCTGTATTTCTACTCAAGATTCCCCTGTTAATGCGATCCTGGGATACATAAACTCTTTTGGCCACATTCTCACATTGAGAGCTCGTGTTTAGCTGATGATCCACCACAACCCCCAAATCTATTTGAGTCATTGCTTCCCAGGATATTCCCCATTTTGTAAATATGGTCTATGTTCTTTGTTCCTGGAAGTATACATTTACATTTGGCCATATTAAAATGCATTTTGTTTGCTTGCAGTCAGTTTATCAAGCAATCCAGATTGCTCTGTATCACTGACTAGTTCTCTCCATTATTTACCACTCCCCCAATTTTTATGCCATCTGCAAATTTTATGAGTGAAGACTTTTGTTTTCTTCTAGGTCATTGATAAAAATGTTAAATAGCATTGGGTCAAGAACTGAGCCCTGCAAACCCCACTGGAAACACACCAACCTTGGTTTGAGTGATCATGAGCTAATAAGCATAAACAAAAATAGATTTGCAACAAGGGTTCTGGGAAGTAGACTGGGCTGAAGAATTCAAGGATCTGAATGTGGAGGAGGCTTGGAATTAAATTAAGTCAAAGTTGCAGAAGCTATCTGAAACCTGCATTCCAAGCAAGGGGGAAAAAATATAGGGAAGGATTGCAGACCAAGCTGGATGAGCAAACATCTCAGACAGGTGATTAAGCGAAAGCAGAAAGCCTGAAAGGAATCAAAGATGGGATGAATCAGCAAGGAAAGATTCCTCTTGGAGGTCAGAGAGTGCAGGGGGAAAGTGAGAACTGCCAAAAACCAAGAAGAGTTGGACCTTGCAAATGAAATCAAAACCAATAGTAAAAGAATCTATAGTCATATAATTAAAAAGTATGTAAGGAAAGAAGAAGTAGGACTGCTAAACACTGAGGATGGGGTAGGGATTAAAGATTATCTAGGCATGGCCCAACACTTAAACAAACACTTTGCATCAGTTTTTAATTAGGCTAATTAAGAGCTTACGGGTAGTGACAGGGTGGCTAATGGCAGCGGAGATATGGAGGTCAAAATTGGAATATACAAGGTGGAAGTCAAACTCAAACAGCTTAATGGGACTAAACTGGGGGCCCCGGATAATCTCCATCCAAGAATATTAAAGAAACTGGCACATGTTGGCAAGCCCAATAGTAAGCATTTTAATGAATCTATAAACTCAGGGGTCATACTTTATGACTGGAGAATTGCTAATATAATTCCTATTTTTTAAAAAAAAGGGAAAAAGTGATTCAGGAAACCTGTTAGTTTGACCACAATTGTATGCAAGATCTTGGAACAAATTTTGAAAGAGAAAGTAGTTAAGGACATAGAGGTGAATGGTAATTCAGATAAAATATAATATGGTTTTACATAAGGTGTATCATGCCAGACCAACCTGATCTTTTTTGAAAAGGTAACTGATTTTTTTTAAACAAAGGAAATGCAGTCGATCTAATTTATGGGATACAGGTCCACATGGGAAATTAATAGTTAAATTGGGAAAAAAGGGGATTAATATGAGAATTGAATAAGGAACTATTTAAAGGAGAGACTATAATGGGTCATACTGAAAAATGAACTGTCAGGCTGGAGGAGGTTAAGATTGGATCCCGAAGAAATTCCACTAGTATTTAACATTTTTATGACTGATTTTGGCACAAAAAGTGAGAGTGTGCTAATAAAAGTTGTGGATGACACAAAGTTGGGAGGTATTGCCTATACGGAGGAAGACCGGAATATCATACAAGAAGTTCTGGATGACCTTGTAAAATGGAATAATAGAAATGGGATGAAATGTAATAGTGCAAAGTGCAAGGTAATGCATTTCGGAACTAACAACAAGAATTTTTGCTACAATCCGGGGACTTATCAGTTGGAAGTGATAGAGGAGAAGAAAGACCTGCATGTGTTGGTTAATCACAGGATGACTACGAGCCATTAATGTGATGCAGTCATGAAAAAGGCTAATGCAGTCCTATGATGCATCAGGAGAGGTATTTCCAGTAGACATAGGGAAGTGCTGGTATCATTATATAAGGCACTGGTGAGACCTCATCTGCAATATTGTGTGCAATTCTGGTCTCCTATGCTTAAGAAAGATGAATTCAAACAGGAACAGGTGCAGATAAGGGTTACTAGGGTGATCCAAGGGATGGAAAACCTACCTTATGAGAGGAGAATCAAAGAGCTTGGCTTGGTTAGCCTAACCAAAGAAGACTGAGGGGAGATATGATTGCTCTCTATAATGCATCACAGGGATAAATACCAGGGAGGGAGATGAGTTATTTAAGTTAAATGCCAATGCTGACACAAGAACAAATAGATAAAAACTGGCCATCAACAAATTTAGGATCAAAATTCGGCAAAGGTTTCTAACCATCAGAGGAGTAAAGTTCTGGAACAGCCTTCCAATGGAGCAGTAGAGGCAAAAAATCTAACTGGCTTCATGACTGAGTTTGATAAGTTCATGGAGGGAATGGTATTATGGGACTGCCTACAATAGCATGTGGCCCATCGGAGACAGCCTGTAGCAAAAATTCCTAGTGGTCTCTGAGTTACTACAGAGAATTCTTTCCCAGGTCTCTGCTTGGTGGGTCTTGCCCACATGCTCATGGTCTAATTGATAGTCATATCTGGGGTCAGGAAAGAATCCCCCACCCCCCTCAGATTGACAAAGATCCTGGGGGTTTTTTTGTTTGTTTTTGGCCTTCCTCTGCAGTGTGGAGCATGGGTCAGTTGCAGGTTTAAACTAGTGTAAATGGTGAATTCTCTGTAACTTAAAGTCTTTAAACCATGATTTGAGGACTTCAGTAACTCAGTCAGAGGTTATGGGTCTATTACAGGAGTGGGTAGGTGAGGTTTTATGGCCTGCAGGAGGTCAGACTAGATTATCACAATGGTCCTTTCTGACCTTAGAGTCTGAGACATCTATAGATGCTAACACTTTGAAATACTTTATTTGCTTTGAAACTTGCTTGATTGAAAAATGGGGCCAAGTCTGGAGATTTTGCAAATCCTTAAAGCGTTACTTCTGATTTATTATAGCTAATCCACTAGGTGCATATTCTGCTGAATCTGTCAATGAATCTTATCAAAGAAGATATTGAATTTCCTAGTTCTGTTCTGAATGCCTGTAAATCATCTGCACATAGGACCAGACAGCGTTTCTCATCTCAGACTAATAGACTTCTCATTTCAGAAGGGGGGAGCATATGGCTAATATCAGAAATTCCACAATCTTATCAGATAAAATGCATACCCCTGCTGAACCCTCTTAGTAGAAGGAATTTACTGCTGCTTAAACTATTGGGTCTGTATCTACTTACTTTTTTTAAAAAAAATCCTCCTTGGTTGAAAGATTAAAATAAAAGACAGCATTTGACCAGATTGTCTGCCTTGACTCCTTTCTCTGAAAATAAAAACAGACAGATGTTTTTTAAAAAATAGGCATAATGGATGAGATTTAAAAATCGCTAGTTGTCTGAAGTGCATGTCCCTGGTACACAAAGTCTGCCTCCACAAGGTTAGCTAATATGCAGAAGATCTCTTCTAAGAAGGACCCACTGTAATTGGCTTTCATGTGATTTATTAAACAAAATGATGTTTGTTTCCCATGATGTGGTTTGTAGGATTTTATATTCTTATCTATCACAAAACATATCTAGAAATCAACCAGAATGCTCTGGTTTAAAGCTCTGTGGCCAGTGATTCTCCCACCTCTCCCCATCATGCAAAAGCTATATAGTATCTTACTCCTCTTCAACTGTAATTGGGTCACTTAATAAATCATATATCTGTCAGGAATCTGAGGTGACGCCTTGACATACTAGATAATAATTAATCCTTTGGGGAAACTTCCCCTTCACATTGATTACTATAAAATGTGTATACTTCTTCCACAGCTTATTCTATTTTTGTTAGTGTGTGATCATTTGCTGTTTTCATATACAAAATAGGTTTTTGTATGCAGTTATATCAAATTAGCACAGAGCCTACCAGGTTGGCTACGTTATTCATAAAATTCACAGCACTGTTTGGCATTTTAATATTAGAAGTATGCCCAGAACAAATTTGATCATTTTAATCTTCTTCTCAAGAGCCTTTTACACTCCCCACAAATACTACTTTTGGGTTTGATAGTTCCCCGCACCTTGATCTTACTGTTTTTCCCCCCCACCCCACTTCTTCCTGTCTTTACCATGCTAGCTTTATTTGACTGAAAATTACAAGAACATTCCCTTAATCTTTGTCTGGTAACCTAGTCAAACATGATATCCTTTGACAAACATTTGATAATCTCCGAATCCAACACTCTTTTGCTTCTTCTAAAATCCTAATCCACTGAATACAAAGGCAAGACTATAAGTCCAATATTAGTAAAGGAAGTAATGCCCATAACTTTGTTAAATAATTTAGACCAACTTAATCTTGATAATATGGTTTTCTATTTATTAGATGAACTTTCTCCTAAAGAATGTATACATCACCATGACTTACTCCACTTCCTATATGCTGGGCAAAACTTTTATTTTGCTGTAGATTAATGTTACCACTCAGTCTAGTTTAAAAAACAGTGTAGTGTATATAGACTGTAGAAGAAGCATTATAACTCTAAGGTAATGTAAATTGTTACATAGATTATAATCTCTTTGGGGCAGAAACAAGTTTTTCATTGTGTGGGATTTGGGTCTTGTCATAAACATACCTGTAAAGGGTTAAGAAGCTCACATAACCTAGCTGACACCTGACCAGAAGAACCAATAAGGGGACAAGATGCTTTAAAATCTGGAAGGGGAAAAAGTCTTTTGTCTGTGCGGGGTGTGTGCTTTTTGCTGGACACAGAGGAAGAAGGAGCCATCCCACTCCTATAGGGTAGTGAGTATTTAGAGAAGGAATGTATTAGATTACTTTTATTTTCTATTTGCAATTTATTTTGCAGAATGTTAATTATTTGCTAGGTTTCAGAGTAGCAGCCGTGTTAGTGTGTATCCGCAAAAAGAACAGGAATACTTGTGGCACCTTAGAGACTAACAAATTTATTTGAGCATAAGCTTTCATGGGCTACAGCCCACTTCTTCAGATGCACAGAATGGAACATATATTGAGGAGATATATATACACATACAGAGAGCATAAAAAGGTGGGAGTTATCTTACCAACTCTGAGAGGCCAATTAAGTAAGAGAAAAAACTTTTGAAGTGATAATCAAGATAGCCCAGTACAGACAGTTTGATAAGAAGTGTGAGAATACTTACATGGGGAGATAGATTCAATGTTTGTAATGGCTCAGCCATTCCCAGTCTCTAGTCAAGCCTATGTTCATTGTATCTAGTTTGCATATCAATTCAAGTTCAGCAGTTTCTCGTTGGAGACTGTTTTTGAAGCTTTTCTGCTGCAAAATTGCCACCCTTAGGTCTTATGATGATGTCACTTGAATAGATATGTGGACAGAGTTGGCATCGGGCTTTGTTGCAAGGATAGGTTCCTGGGTTAGCGTTTATGTTATATGGTGTGCAGTTGCTGGTGAGTATTTGCTTCAGGTTGCGGGGGTTGTCTGTAAGCGAGGACAGGTCTGTCTGTGAGAGTGAGGGATCATCTTTCAGGGTAGGTTGTAAATCTTTGATGTGCTGAAGAGGTTTTAGTTGGGGGCTGAAGGTGACAGCTAGTGGTGTTCTGTTATTTTCTTTGTTGGGCCTGTCTTGTAGGAGGTGACTTCTGGGTACTCTTCTGGCTCTGTCAATCTGTTTTTTTCACTTCAGCAGATGGGTATTATAGTTTTAAGAATGCTTGATAGAGAACTTGTAGGTGCTTGTCTCTGTCTGAGGGATTGGAGCAAATGCAGTTGTATCTTAGAGCTTGGCTGTAGACAATGGATTGTGTGGTGTGTCCTGGATGGAAGCTGGAGGCATGTAGGTAAGTATAGCGGTCAGTAGGTTTCCGGTATAGGGTGGTATTTATGTGACCATCGCTTATTAGCACAGTAGTGTCCAGGAAATGGACCGCTTGTGTGGATTGATCTAGGCTGAGGTTGATGGTGGGATGGAAATTATTGAAATCATGGTGGAATTCCTCAAGGGCTTCCTTTCCATGGGTCCAGATGATGAAGATGTCATCAATGTTGCGCAAGTAGAGTAGGGGCGTTAGGGGATGAGAGCTAAGGAAGCATTCTTCTAAGTCAGCCGTAAAAATGTTGGTATACTGAGGGGCCATGCGGGTACCCATAGCAGTGCCGTTGACTTGAAGGTATATATTGTCCCCAAATGTGAAATAGTTGTGGATGAGGACAACGTCACAAAGTTCAGCCACCAGGTTAGCTGTGACATTATCGGGGATACTGTTCCTGACAGCTTGTAGTCTATCTTTGTGTGGAATATTGGTGTAGAGGGCTTCTACATCCATAGTGACCAGGATGGTGTTTTCTGGAAGATCACCGATAGATTGTAGTTTCCTCAGGAAGTCAGTGGTGTCTCGAAGATAGCTAGGAGTGCTGGTAGCATAGGGCCTGAGGATAGAGTCCACATAGCCAGACAATCCTGATGTTAGGATGCCAATGCCTGAGATGATGAGGCGTCCAGGATTTCCAGGTTTTGGGATCTTGGGTAGCAAATAGAATATCCCTGGTCGGGGTTCTAGGCATGTGTCTGTACAGATTTGTTCCTGTGCTTTTTCAGGGAGTTTCTCGAGAAGATGGTGTAGTTTCTTTAGGTAATCCTCAGTGGGATCAGAGGATAATGGCCTGTAGAGAGCTGTCTAGCTGCCTCTTGGTCATATTCCAATTTATTCATGATGACGACAGCACGTCTTTTGTCAGCCTTTTTGATTATGATGCCAGAGTTGTTCCTGAGCCTGTAGATTATTTGCTAGTTGCTCACAGCTTGAAACCTTTCTCTAACAAAGACCTTTGTTAAAAAAACTTAACACCTCTGCCTTCAGGCAAAGAGAGATAAGATCTGTCTCCCCTTTCAGTTCTGCTTTTCCAAGCAGCTAAAAAAAAGAGGAAGAAAAAAAAATCTTACTGGGCTTTTGGTTCAAAATGATCCCACCGAGCTACCACCATGTCAAGGTTCCCTCCCCACTCTGAACTTTAGGGTACAGATGTGGGGACCTGCATGAAAGGCCCCCTAAACTTATTTACCCCCCTTTCCTGGGCAGATTTGAGACTAATTCCTCCCCCACAAGTCCTTACACCCCTTTTCCTGGGTAGGCTTGAAAGTATACCCTCACCAATTAGTCCTGGTGAACACAGATCCAAAACCCTTGGATCTTAAAACAATGAAAAATCAATCAGGTTCTTAAAAGAAGAATTTTAATTAAAGAAAAAGGTAAAAGGAATACCTCTGCGAGATTAGAATGCAAGATAATCTCACAGACAAACAGATTCAAAACACAGAGGGTTTCCCTCTGGGAAAAACTTTAAAGTTACACAACCCAATTTTATCCTCCCTCTATTTTGCACAAATAGAAATCACAAATAGAAAATAAAAGTAATCTCTAAATACTCACTACCCTATAGGAGTGGGATGGCTCCTTCTTTCTCTGTGTCCGGCAAAAAGCACACACCCCACACAGACAAAAGACTTTTTTCCCCTTCCAAATTTTAAAGTATCTTGTCCCCTTATTGGTCCTTCCGGTCAGGTGTCAGCTAGGTTATGTGAGCTTCTTAACCCTTTACAGGTATGTTTATGATTGGTCTCTGCAGAGACAAAACCAAGAAAGGACAGAAGCTCTGGGTCTTTCAATATATAAGAAGCCCAGAAGCAGGGATGTGTTTACTAAGAAGATGGCCCTTAAGGAGAATTTTGGAGGATGTGGTACACAGAGGGATGCTGGAAATTATAGGATGGGCAGCAATGCATAATCATATTATCTAGCCACCTTGTAGTCTGTATTTAGCTGCATAACACCCCGGTGAGGGTAGGGAAACATTATTATCCCCATTTTACAGCAAGGGAACTGAGGCACAGAAGATTAAGTAATTTGCCCCAAGTCACAAAGGTAGTCTATTGCAGAGCAAGCAATTGAACGGTGATCACCCCGGACCCTGGCCAGGGCCCTAACCAATCTGGGAATCCTTCCATTCACCCTCTTCCTTCCCATGTTCTTTCCTGTGCTCTACCATAGCCTGGCCCTTGTCCTGGGCCTTAGAGAGGAAGATCCTCTGCAGATCCTACTTCCTCCTTAATTTTTCTCACACTGTGGATCAGGAAGCGCTTTTAATGCCCTTCCCCCTTTCCCAGCATGTACTGCTAGAAGAATCTATCTGGGATCTATACCTCCCAGTATTCTCTTAAAGGGCCCAAAACACTTACGCATATATACATTTGAAAAGTATTGTTTATCCTCATTTAATTATTTTATATAAATCTGAATAGTTTATTTTAAATTGTGACCACTGTTTAGTTTTGTTTGGTGTGGGAGTAAGACAGCAGTGGGTTTGTCAGTTGATAGGCAGGATTCTTGAGAGGTTTCAAGTGAAGAAGCCAATCATTGCCACTTATTTCATCTTGTCTTCCTTACCTTTATGTAGATACAATAATTTGTGATAGTTCCAGTTGAAAAACTATTGTTTTGAAAGTAAGTAGTTTCAAGAGATCAAAAAAGGACCTTTTTGCATGGTGTATAATTCTGCACCAGAGGAGTGTAAACTCTAGTGTGCACACTATCTTTGGACATATAGGACCTTTTGTTCAGTCAAGTATACTATATCACTAACAACTCTATTAGTATTCATCATTAACTTATATGAATTATTCAAATGTTGCACTTTGCTGTCAGCCAAGTGAACTGTAGATGCACTACAAAAGTGATTTGACATATTGGGTACTTGTTTGATAATACAAACATTTCCATGATGGTGCACATTTGAGACTTAGCCATGTATTTGGCCCTTTTTTAGTTATAAAAAAATACTTGAAAGAGCTAACTGAGGGGAAATAATGTCACTCCAATGAACTGACAACTGGTTTTCAAAAATTATCCTACTTGCCATGGTTTTACTAAAAGTGAAGCATCCCCCTAATTGCCATGGTTTAAAAAAATAAGTATTTTCCTACAGTGTTATCTCAGAATGTTATCTGAAATAACAGTTATTGAGAATAGGGAATAATTGCTGTATCTCCAGTACCTCGTTCTGGTAACTGTCATCTAGTATTGACTTTTTAAATGGGGGCAATTTTTTTTAATGGTGAAAATTTGCAATTTCATCTGCTGTCCTAAATTGTTCTTTACACAGCAGATTTGTTCCACCACAGACATGGCTGCATTTCAAACTAATGCATAAGTAAATTCCTGGAGGGAGGCAACAAAGTGTCATACAGTAGGCTGACTGCAGTTGGACTGAGCTGTGGATCAACCATGTGTGCCAGGTCACAACACCACTCACTCAAATGTGGCCTTCCTTCTGTCATGGGAGTAGTAACCCAAGCAGCAGCAGAATGAGCAACCAGCACCGGTAGATCCACAGCATTGCCAACCTGGCTGTGGTGAGTGTATTGTATGGCTGCTTATTCTTGTTTATGAGAAAATAGGGGCCCAGAAGCGTATGCTTGCTGAGGGACCAGTGATTGGTTAATCCAGCCCTGGAACTGAGCAGAGTAAGTACTGAGACATAACAGGCCTTGTCCATTGGTCCTTACTGCAGCTAAGAGAACTATTTGCAACAACCAGTTTATTCAATCAATATAATCCCTTGTTCTGATCAAACACTAAACACAAACCCATTCTTTTAACACATTCTTTGCTGAATATTTGAAATCATTTAATTAATAGTTTATGTGACTATATTGTTCAATGAATATATGTCTTTACTCTTGCTTGAAGAATTTGCTGTTCTTATTACCCTAGTCGCCCAGTGTGACTGGTCCTCTAAGTCATATTTTATTGTTTCCCTGATTGGGTAACTCCCAAATTAACAATCAATTTATCACAGTTTCTGAGGTAACTGTACCTCTGCCCCTTCCTGGCCTTCTTGAGGGCCCTCTACTTAAGGGTCAGGCCTCTAACCATCACCTTTCTCTGGGCAGGATCCCCCAACTGTCATCCTCTAGACAAGAGATTTAGGTAGCAGTTTCTTTGGCAATTCACCGGCTATCTCAGCAGCTCAGCACCTGCCGTGCTGTTTGCTCTGGGGCAATGACTTAAGAGGATTTATCTGTAACCAGTCAGCCTTCATAAAACAAAGTATTATGTGTTCTCTATAACACTTTTGTTCTGAACAAATATCCTAATAACTCTAACTTACCAGGTTTCATCCATCTTCCACATGGAGACCAAGACATGATTTTGGGGGAAATTGGTATACCAAAAGAGGGAAAATGGAGGAATGTGTGGTGCTTTGGTCATTTATTTAGCAGATCCACAGCTTCAAGCACCTCTGCAATTGTCTGTAGATCAAAGAACCATTTGATGGCCTCCATTAGTGCCGTCCAATATAACAACACCCTTATTTTATCTTCGCCCTTCCTCCCAATACAGCTTAACATACTGACACCCTGACTGACACATCTCTCTGACTGAAGGAAGCAAAATAATAATGGGCATGGAGGGAAGAAAGAGGATATTGGGGAAGATTGGTTTGGGGACATGAACACTGCCTCTGACATGGTGATAATGGGGAACCATGGGATGGGAGGAGGAGGGAATGGGGGCAGAGAGAACCCCTAGCAAGGGGAAGATTGAAGGACTCTGGCATGTGGTGGGGATAGGGGAGGAGGAACTGAGTCCCTGCCAATGGGGGAGATGGGGAGAACCAAACCTATGGCATGAGGGAGTGAGGGGAATTGGAGGGAGCTCTTGAAATAGAGGGGATTCAGAGAGTGACTCACAGGAAGTTTGAGGGAATGAAGGGAAGGAACTGTGTGTGTGTGTGTGTGTGTAGCTCAACCTACAAAATCTACGAAGTATGTTACACTCTAGTTTAGATTTTTGCCCAAACTGCTCCCTCAGTGCAGCTGTGGGATGCATGGTGCTCCAGAGAGAAATTGGTAGAGGCAGTAGGGTGGAAGAAGAGACATGCTCTCATCCACGTTGACTCATGAAGCTGGACAATCACACTAGGGGGCAGAGGGCAAAGCGAAGGGAAAGCTTACTACCCAGGAGAATGGTGCACTACGTATAACCAGAGCACCAGCTCACCTGAGGAGGTAGGCTGAAGCCCTGCATGAGTTCCCCACTCTCCATGAAGGGGTGAAGCTCTGCATTGCTTTCCTAGCAATGGCTAAATGTCTTTATTTGGCCCAATGGGTTATGTGTGAACTGTTCTCTCTGTTCACTTTTCCCTATTTGCAGTCTGTGTTGTGTGTCACATGATATTCTTTCTGCTTCCTGATTGGATAACTGGAACATTTTAAAGAAGTAAACATTGAACAACAAATAAGAATGTTTATGAGAGAATTCAGATACATAATAATAAAATTCATGAAACTTGAAAGATTCACAAATACTCATGTGACTAGTGGGTGGCTGTTTAAATCCTCTGGGATAATGACCCACAAATCATAGTGAATCAAACTCAACATGTTTATCCACAAAAATGTTAATAAATCAGATTTGTTATCCACTAGCTCTGTATTGCTGATTGATCAATATGCGGCAACCTGTTAGAGAAAGAGCCAGACAACCCTATTTAGAGTAGGCCAGATTAGTTCTGAGACAGAAAGGATTCATTTCTAGTGCAGCATCTGGGCCTGGCATCAATCCTTCTGTCACTGGCACCTTTGCCATTAAGCAACACTGTCAGCAACACGTAATTCCAAGTTGTCTCTTCTCCAAGTAGTACACTTCCCATTAACATATACTGCCAACAACTTTCCAAACCCGCAGGAATGCCTGCTGATTGTGAGCAGCCTCTATCCTGCCAAAATGTTTCCTGTGGAGGTGCTGTGGGCCTCATCAGTGACTGAACCTGTAAGCTTTGGTTTAAAAAAGACAAACCTTGCCAGAATCTTCTTTCTTTTGACCTCTGCATAGTACCTTACATCAGCTTTGCTTTTCTAAAGGAAAGCTTTAAATTGTCCGTGATTTAGGACAAGGGCATGACCATATCTTAATCAGTTCTTCTTCTTGATCACTCATGATGGACTATGAGAAATGTCTCCATACCATCATTTGCTTTGACCATTTAAAAAGCACCATTTGTCTGATGCTAGCATGTTTGAACAAATCTATCCAGACATTCCATGTGTTGCAACTTTTGAAATGGTCAAAGAGTTTAGTTGGGACTGAATTGAAGCTAGACCCAAAAGCTCATCATACACTGCAAGATTTTAATTTTGTTTTGTTTTTTTGTTATTCAGTAAAGACAAAATACCGGTAATATCTGAATGACAAATACATCAGTAGCTCTGAGACCGAATGTCAAGGAGTAGAGAAGTTTCTTTGATATATTCTTCAGCAGTAATATGATGTCATCTGATGTATAGTGGATGTTCTTAAATATTTAGCATTTGTAATCATTGCCAATTACTTACACTGTACTTGTGATGGGGAATTATCACAAACATTGCAATAACTGTTTCAATGTATGGTGATATATGTAAGTTTTGCAAGGGAATCCTTTGAAGAGAGTCCATTTGTAAGAGAGTCATTCTGCTTAGCCTGAAATTCACAGACTTCTGAGCTGATTCATGACACAATTTTGTCTGGCAATAGAGCTGTGCAAATTGATTCACTGCAGGACTGAAAAATTAAATATGATAAAGAAAAATTTTCTGGTGAACCAATAATGCAGAAAGCAAGTCATTTTGGGGTGAACACAATGTTTTGTTCAGCTCCAAACATTTTTTACTTCTGAGATTCTTTTATCTTATAAAAACTTGACATTGAAGTAAAATTCAAGACAAATATTGTTTTGAATCAAAAAATTAAAATGTTAAAGTTTTGAAAACAATGAAATTTTTAAACTATGTCTTTTAGATTTATTTATTTTTTGTTTTGACTAAAACAACTGCACATATTCAACACAAATTTGTCAAATCCTTGTCTACCCAAATCTGCATTTTTCAGTGAAAAAACACTTCAGCCAAAAAGTTTTGCCCAACTCTATCTGGCAACAAGTATGTATTGTTTTATTAAATTCCCATTGAGAAAAGCCTCGATGTTTTTGGAGAGACTAAAGCCATTTCATGGTGATTTTTCAAGATGCTTGTTTGCCCTCTCAGAAAGGATAATCAAATGCAGGAGATTATCTTTGCCAGGAGATGAGTTTAATTTAAAAAAAAAGAAATTCTAAGCTTAAAATCTGCAGAAGCTAATACGGTCATCATCAAACCACAAGGAACATGACAATCAATAACAGCACCTGAGGCTCTTGCCTAAATGAAGTGACCTAAATTTTTTCCATTTTCCCAGCTCATGCGCAACCTAAGTGGTATTGTACCTCTAATCTAAATGGTCAGAGCATCACTGTTCTCCATTCTTCCCGATGGAGCATGCACAAGCCAAAGACTGCACCTGACAATATATTGGGAAATACCCAAAAGCAATCTGCTGGGGTTGGGAAGTAGGAATTAACAATAAGCGTCATGTCTCTCAATAGAGGTAGGAACTATTGGGCAAAACCATCAATGTCTGGCTGGTCCCAGGAATAACATCTGCCTGAGCAGATGGATATTGGCCAAGACACCCAACATGAACAAGAAAAGTCACTCAAGCTTGTCCCTTGTGAACCAGCAATTCTTCTGCATGTGCATCCTGGCCACTGTACAGGAGCCACCTTCCACACCTGGTCTGTGGTAGCCCTCCAGGCAGACTGCCATGGAATCAGGGCCCCAAAGCTTCTGGCACTGAAAAGTTTTGATTTTTTTTAAACAATTTTTTTCAGATTTCTGTAGCGAAAAGAATTTCAATTTTGTTTGTTTTCATTCCACTCTAATAGATACATTTATTCTATAAGTTTGGAGACCTGTCCTATATAACAAGCCCCTAGAGCTGAATTCTGACTGGTGTTTGTGCCTCTTTGTAACCAGAAAAGCTAAAGCTTGGGGGGGGACAATGTAAGAGAACTTAGATTGTGGTTTCCCCAAAACTTTCACGAGTACCATTTCTCTCCTGCTCCATGAGTGGGGCGATATGTTAGAGTAAGGCTCTAGAGAGCTGAAGATATGATCCATGCATTATAAAGGACAATAGCCTGGCCATGCCATGATTCCATGCACCCTTCTACTGTGCAGATTGAGTTGACATTTAGATTATGGGAACACAATTTTAAGCCTGTTTTGTGAAGAAAACTGTAAGTCCCTAGATTTGGCCCATGATATCTAATATATTGAAGAAAATTAATGACTCATATGGTTTAAGTTCAGATTCAGAGCCCTTCTGCAGAGGATACTCACATCTCCTACTTTTAAGAAAAGGTGTGTGAAGAAAATGGACATATCAGTAAACTGTGATAGCTATTTGAATGTTGATATAAAGTTGATTGTCAGCAAGGAAGTTTATGAACACAAATCTTTAGCAGGACCCATTCTACAAGTGCAGCACCAGACAAAAAGCTACTTTTTGAATACTTATTGAAAGGCAATTTTTTCCATGCAAACAGACAATTAGCTAGGGTGGACAATAAAAGCTTCCACAGTTGGAGACGGGAAAGGAGTCCTTCCTTCCAGGCCCAAGATTGGTAGTAGAGACGCTCCATGCCTGCTGCTGCAGTGTGAAGCTCCTGCACCATTGCTCCATAGACAAAGTGGTCAGTGGAAAGAATACATAATGGCAGACCCACTAGCCTTACCCCATTTTTCCCATATATCCCCTGCTCTGTCGCAACCCCTCCAATATCAGCCAGCTGGAAACCCCTGTGGAGCTGAGGTCCATGTTGTGCAGGAGGTTTTGCACACCCTGCCCTGGCTGCCAATATCTTACACATCCTCATCTCTATGCAGTGGAACCACTGTCTTTCTAATATGGTTGACAAACCTTCACCTATAGAGATGGGGAGGGAGTTGCTCCTGTGTGGGTCAGGTTATGGGTATACATTAATCACTTTACAAGATTCTGCAGGTTTGAGAGATATTCCCTGTACTAAAACATGGAGTATTATTGCTGGAACTGTTAATAATTCTCCAAACAGAAGAAACTTTAAGAAAGTGACCACTGTACCTGTATAAATAGTGAACAAGTTATTAAAATGTAGGCAGAAAAAGAAGATAAGGTTTTAAAGCAAAATTCCATAGGTCATTTCAATGTAAATTGTTTGTCTTTAGCTGAAAGGTACAGATCCAGATGAGTAAATCAACATGTACAAGTGAGATACCACCTTGTTTGTTCTACTGACACTTTTCATCTTGTAAATCAGTGATCAAATACCAGGCAAAACTTAATGCTATATAGAAAAATAAATCAGTTCTTACAAATGGCACAAAAGTTTTTTCTTCATTGTTACCAACGGTGAAAAACAGTTACTCCTCACTTATTACAGTCACTACTATAAATCACACAATCCTAATGTTAAATAGCAAGGTGTAGATGGCCAGATGCAATTGACATATCTAATTTTATCATGCATTTGCTTTATATGCGGATGTAACAGTTGGTGTCAGTTAATAGGTTACTAACCATCAAGTAAATTTATTTCCTTTTAGTATTTATCCTGCCTCAGAGCTATAGAAATTATTTGCAAACTATCCTAATTTGTGTTAGCTGCTGAATTTTAATGTAATTGTTTCAGATTTTTTGTTATTTAGTGCATTCTACTTAGAATGAAAATGGTTAATGAAGACTCAATTGTCGTGGCCAAAAGTAGACTTTTCTAAACATGTTCCATTTCATATTTTTTCTCTGGATCTAACATCTGGAATTTTTCAAAAAGTAGCTTTTACGTTCTGGGCTTTTAATGTTGTAAAGAGGGGAGGAAGAAAGCTTCTTAGTGTAGAAAAGAATGAGCTATTGCCAAGTAGGACCCAGTTCTGCCAGGTGTGGGGTGCATCAGCTATAGGTGTTGAAGCTACTCAGCATCTCTTGAGAGGTGCTTAGCAGTATGTTGGACTGGGCTGTTAGTTTCCTAAAAACAAACAATCACAGTCTATATGAACTTAGTTTTTAGGATATTATTTAAAATAAAGGATCAAATTCTATCCTTAGATGCCTGTACGTTGCAGACAATGGGATATGTACACATATACAGGGGAAAAAATGATGGCATTTGTTTCATGAAAATACTTATAGTAGTTGTCATTACAGGCATTCTTTCTGCCAAGAGTCTCTAGTAGCAGCTAGGAGATTTGCATTCTCCCTATTTCCATCATCAGTGAAGTCATCTAGAAAACCCAGACCAACCCCCAAAGCTCTCTTATGTACTGTCACTGAAATATGAAGTAGCTACGTGAAAATAAACAGAATTACTCATTAGGAGTGAGTAGTCTCCAGTTTCTAGAAGTGAGCAATTATTTCAAACTTTTGTTTCCACTTACACACAATCTACGATATTCTTTTCTCTTAAATTAGATAAAACTGAATACAATAGTACTACTATAATCTGCATATACTTTATTAAAATTCATATTGATTTTAGATAATTTGTGCCTAGTTTTTGCCACCAAAACTTTAACTAAGACACTAGTTAATGCAGTTGGCTGTAATTCTATCTGATTTTGGTGATTTCCCTTCATTTAGGATCCAGTGCCAAAAAAACCATATGCATGTGCTTAATTTCATGACCATGAGTAGCTCCATTAATTGCAATGGGGCCATTCATGGTAGCAAAGTTAAGCATGGGCGTAAGTCTTTGCAGGGTTGGGGCCTTAAAGCTTCATCCTCCAAGGCAATAAGCACTCTAGCACTAATCCAGAAATTGATGTAAGGCATCATCTGTTGGAGGCATAGATTTGCCACAGTTCTGACTACCCTCATACTTAAGCACATGGTTATTTGATTTGACCTCAATCCAGAGGTTTCAGCACTTTTCAGGACTGAGATCTTGATCACGCTCAACTAGCATTGAAATTAATAGTAATTGGATGTGCATAACTGAAGATACAATTTACCCTATGTATAATGTTAAACCTCAGTAACTGTGGCTAGTACCAATTTGAAAACATTCCTAAAATATATAATTTTGTCCATTAGACTGTGGCCTAGAGAAGCTATGAAATACTTAAACCATAAATGATTGCAAGATTTCAAATTACTTGGGGTTCATCAAGATCACACGGTCCAGGCATGAGATCTAATCAGGGCTACTGAGGAAAAATTACAGAGTCTACATAGCCTTCAGATGTCAATTAGGTTGACAAATTACACTACATTTTGCAGTTTATATTACCATGTTGCTAAAATGACACTTTGCATTACACTTAAAATATACCAGCAAGGAAAAGCTCATGGCCTACAGAAGCTCAGAGAGAGAAGATTCATTCCTGTTATAAACAGGCTTTGTAATACTGTAGACAGATACAGCTATATAATGTAAGGTATAACAGTATCTTGGAAGGGTTGGTGTAACTCATTGTGCCAGCCTGATAACTTTTAGGGTAATAGTGGATTAAATATACAGAAAAACTTATTGTTGCACAGATTTCCAAATCAATTCCAAGAAAAAATATTCTACTTCACAATGGCATCTTTTCATTTTGTTTTAGTATTACATTTTCATCTCAATGTATTGTAAAGCAATTATTGGTGTTAAAATAAAAACTCATTCAGCTGAGTGTGAGGCACTCAGTGTCAGGTACTACAGTAATGGGATCATAAACTTATCTTGTATACCAAGTTCATGATGAATGAAATACTAATAACTTTGTGTATATAATACAGTCTAATATGTTTCATACTTATTTACAGAACAAAGGAAATAACCCTTGAAGCATTCCTGTGTATTTTGGAATAATTTACCTAAATATCTGAAAAAGAGGACAGGTTTGTGAAGGTGGTTAAGAGATCTAGGTTTATTGTTACACTATCAGCCACAATTGTCAATTTAAAATGTAATGCTTGCTTGAAAATCTGGATCGCAATGCTGTAATTAATTATGGCTGCACAGGTGAATTTTCTGAGATCCCTGAGAGCTAGGGGTTGTATATACCCGTACAAAAAATTCACTTGTATTTTATTGTACTTAAAGCCTATGATGGGGTGTTCACCCAACACCAGCCCTGAAGGGTTAAGGTGGCACAGATATAACCAATTAACTTTATGGGCCACATCTGGTGGAGTCTGGCTTGACTGAAAATGACTAATGGCTGATAAAACCCAGGTGGGGGCAGAAGCTGGCTAAGGTATAAAGCCAGGAAGTTTGTGAGTTTCCACATTACAGCCCTTTTCCATGGCAGTCATTTTCTGGGTTTATGTGGGGTGGGTGGGAGAGAGATGCCATGGGATCCTGGTCTTGAGGGAAGACTTTACCCAGGAAGATGGAGAAGAAAGCCTGTAGGAGGCAGAGTAGAAAGCAGACCAGGGAAAGAACAGTGATGTTAGAGACTGTGCAGACCTTTGACTGCTGATTGTAGGGTGTCTAGACTGGAACCTGGAGTAGTGGGTGGGTCTGGGTTCCCCTACCAGCCAGTGGGAAATGGCACAGGATTGTAGGAGATGCCAACTGGACTGTGGATCTGGAAGGACTTTGATACTCAGGAAGGGGAAGGACTATGTGACTCAGCCTTCTGGCCAGGTCATTAAAGAGGAGGTAACATAAATACACATGCATATAGAGAGAGATGGGGAGACAGGGGGAGCAACTGAAGAAGGTGGTGTCTGATTGGTGCACGTGGCTCCTGGCAAAGAGATGGAGCAACTGCAGGAGAAGCCCTGCTCAGCCCCTGCACTCCTGAGCAGAATTATGTTTGGTTGCTCTGTGGGGATAGCACATGTACAGGCTGGCGCTCAGCATGTAGGAGCTGTGCGAAGCGGGAGGACACTAAGCCAGATGGACTTTTCAGAGAATTTAGGTGCCAAACTCTAATAAATCACTTCTAAACATGTGAAAAGTCTCAGTTTGCAAAATCTTATAACTGAAAAATTTCAAGCTCTTGCCACAAAGCATGGAGAGGCTTGAGCATCTCAATGATGACTACAAGATTATTTTTTTTAATATGGGCAAATCAATATGTTATCCCCTACTCCCATTCTCAGAAATGGCTTAACCATTTTAGTAGAAACTTTCCCAAAACATTCAGCCTAAGAGAGATGCATGGCATGGAAAATTTCAGCTCAAATGGTTGAAAGTGTGGCAAAATTATAAGCAACAAAACAGGACCATACAATAGGAAATGACAATAGGTAGCTCATCCAGCTCTGTCTATGATAAATTGGACCAAAGTATTTTGACTTTTATTGCACTGACTTATTAACTACATGATCATATAATTATTCTCTTATAGCTCATAACTTTTTAGTATTTTAATAATTGTAGGCTTGTAACATTAATTTATTTTAGTGGCTTCATGTAACTGGATAGTCTAGAAATAAGACCTATTCTTACAGCACAATCAGCAACTCATCTTGTAACTGAGTTTTAACACCATCTTCTTTTTTTCCTAAGGAAATAAGCATACTATAGCAGATTGTTGTAGAACATGTAGGAAAAATGCTGACTTTTTAATTGTAACTACTTTGTTTCCAACTCCACTCAAATAATATTTATTTTTTCCTAACACTAAACTTTGTGGCATTGGGGAATTATTGATTTTTGTTATGGTCTCTTCATTTCCCCCCACCCTCCCATAAATTACAAGATCATCTTTTGGAGCACACTTGCCTATCTATTTTTCACTGACTAAATAGCAAGGAGTGAGATTTTGAGATGGTTCATTATGGATTCAAAGCACTTGGGAAATTCCAAGAAAAGGGCACTATCAGAAATCCATAAATTTATTTGCTCATTTTTCCTTTCCCTTGGCTAGATGATTCAGCTATTCAATGTATTGATTGTATTGTATTGATCAATGTATTGTTACTTTTGGGGGCCCAGTCCTGCTCCCACTGAAATCACTGGGAGAAGTTCTGGGTCTTAAGAGTACATTGTTCAAGAATCAGCAATAGATACAGTTGTGGAACCTTTTCCACAAACATGTTTGCCATTTAATTTCAGTCAATTTTTGCAAACCTCAGAGCTTGTCTTTACAGGGACACTCAGGAACACTCAAATTAATTAACTAAAAGTGTGAAGCTAAAGCATTTTAGTTAATACATGTTAAAACTCTGCATGGATGCTCTAATTGAGAAGTAAAGTGACCTTGGCTTGCTGTAGCTTAATTACCTCTGAAAGCTACTAAGACCACTTTACTTCTGAGGAATCATCTGCACAGGAATTTACTGCACTTTAATTACTGTAGTTTAACTTTACACCTTCAGTTAATTCATCTTAACTTTTCTGAGTATCTGAATGTAAAGACACAAGGTGATGAGGGAATATATTTTATTGGACCAACTTCTGTTTGTGAGAGAGACAAGCTTTCAAGCTATACAGAGCTCTTCCTGTAGATAAAAACTAATTTTTGTGTTTGTTTTTTTTTGGTTCTGCACATTTCAATGAAACAGGCTATTTGTGCATCAAAGCATACAATAATTCAAATTTAGCTTTAAAATGTATCCTCATTCAAAAATAACTATCAATATAAAATGTAATGTCTTATGTTTAAAAGGCCATCTTGTGGCAATAACAAATACAAAAACTCATTGTAGTTTTGCCTTTTTATTGCAAGTATTTCACAAACCTCTAGCTTGTGTGCCTCACATCCTGAATTAACAATTTCTGTAGCTGCAGCAGATAACTGTTTGAGTTTAGTAAGAGTGAGAGCAGCTGGTTTCAGTTTTATAAATGATCCTCTCTGACCTGATTGGAGGAGGAGTAATAAAAAAGCTAATTAATCTATGAGGGGGTTTAAGATCTAGTTGAAATGATAAAAGCTTCACTTTACTCAGGGAGATGCAATAACAAGTTTTTAGCATAGAGAGGCTTCTCCCAGAAACATTTCCTGCAATAGGTTTTTTTATATATTTTGCAGGCTTTTTGTCCAGAGAGTTATTCCCCAGAAACCTTTTCCCTTGCAAGGGATTTATATAGAGAGAGATTCCCCAGAAGCTTTTCTGCTTAGTAGAGATGTCTATTTATGATGTCTTTTTTATTTTTAGGTATATTTTTATTTATAGCAGTGTGACTCATTTTTACTTGAAATAAACACTCCATCTTGAGCTGCATCAAATTGGATGTATGAAAACAGGCACCTTTCAATTTTGACTTGAACCCCAAAGCAAAGCTGTATATGTAGTTCTGGATCTGGGTATCCAAACCTGCCTTCAACTCTCTAAAATTCAGCGAGTGAAGGGAATTTTGACATATGGTTCTCTTTCAATCCCATCTCTAGTTATGAATGGCACATTGATTCAAACTTATGTGATAATGATTTAGTTTAAACTCTTCTACCTCTAGTTTGATTCCTACACAAGATACAGCATTTTTCATTCTTCATATTTAAAAATCTAGTTCTATTTCCTCTTTTGAGATGAAAATTAAAAATATGCAAATATTCAAATAAGTCTATTTCATATCAATTTTGACTCTTTTAAAAACACTATAGTTCTGCAGCTAATTTTTTTTATGGGCTTGAGCACCAGTAATGTTTTTGAGGGAACAAAAATGTAATTAATATCTGAGAAGGATGGCTGCTATTTCCAGAGAGGAATGCAATATTTCAGCAATAAAGCCAGTGAGGAATGCAAATTTTCAGCAATAAATTCTGCCTGCTGATATTTTTTTCTATTTTTCCACTTATTTCAAACAACCTTGGCAGTAAAAATCATAGTTAATTTAGTGTGATTCTGTATTCATGTATTATCATAGGTTCAAATTGAAAGTTTATATATATTTGGTTATGAAAAACAGCTGGTACTAAACATAAACAAATCATATGCAAATTCACATTAGTGGCCTTATATAAACTCTAGTGTTTTGAAAATCCACAAGAATTAACTATTAGCATTCTTTGTTGTATAAAATATGTCCAAAATTCTGATGCTAGGTAACAGGGCCCTGGGCCTTTTAAAATTAGAAGCTTAATAGGAGTTGTAAATCTCCAGACATAGGGGAGGGATCTGCTGACCAAGAATCATGTGATTGTTTGCTGGAGAGTATACAAAGGAATGTTCTGGGCTTTGGTTTTAGGAAGATGAGGATTGAGGAAAAGCCCTGAGGGAATTCCCTCCATGGGACCTGATAGAAGGCCCAAGAGATGGTTAAAAAGCTATTTAGGGGGCAGAATATGACCTTTTTCTTCCAGCTTGTGGAAAGAACGACAGGTCTCTGTTACCAGTGTGTCTTTAAGCTGTCTGTCGTCTTCTGTTTATAATAAAACTGGCTATGAGGAAAGATATCAAACTTGAGTGTTTGGGCTGTATTTTGATTACCACTAATGGTGGATCTGGGTTTACATTCCAATATTCATTTCCAATTTTAATTTGTTTTTAAAATAGTCATTGCCCTTGGGTTTTGAGAGTAATAACACAGTGTTTTACCCTTCTCTTCTCGGTCTATGTGGATGATAATTGACCTGCTACCCCTAAGAAGTTTTGAGTATTTAGAGGAAGATAAGTAATCCAAAGAACAATTCTCATTTAAATGTACAAAAAGCTGGGGGTGGGAGAATGCATCACCTAACTGACCCTCCATTGCTGATAAGAGAGACTTTTTCCCTTTACCTGTGGGCCCCAGTATATGCCCTTGATTGGTTGCACTCCCAGTCAATTGTGAAACCTCAGGCAAGCTGGATCATAGAAGTGGATCTTCTCCTTGCAACCGTGGTAAGCACATTCCTAGTGGAAGGTAATTTAGGAAGGCATCTGTTTGCACTGGGTTTGTCTTTTATATTTCTTCAGCATTCTGAAGCCCTTTAGATACTTTAATTTCCCCTAATTGTATTAGTATGGTTTATGAAATGTAAAATAATACTGAAGGCCTCCATAGTCGATAAATCCATAGCAAACACCCTGGGATTTCAACAAAATGGAATAATCTGAGTTGATGCAGTGTTACAAATTTGCAAATAACCATTTCACAAAATATTATGTTTGTCTGCAATTTAAAAATAACAGCAGCGGAACTGGTTAGTCATTCATAAGTAAGAGACTCTAAATAACTATTGAAGAAATGAAGCCCAAAGGAAACATTAAAACAGATGAAGAATACATGCAGTCTGGCACAAGAAAAGCAACATCATATATGAAAGCTAACACGCTACAGTAGCAGACCCTGGTATTTGCATGTGAAAGTTGGATAACTATATAACTGAGTATCTGTTTTCACATGTGAGTGCCTGCTTTGCTTGTGCAAATGCAAATCTATTGTACATACAGCTGAGAATCTGCAATAAAGTATTATATTCCATAGTAACTTATTTAATTATTGCTTTCAAAACCATGGGTATTTGGTACACTATGAGAGGAGCTGTGATGGTAATGTCTGTATTTAGATGGCCCAACACTTTCTATTATAAAAGACTCTTCATACATTTTTCTGAGCCTCTCAAATACCTTCATAGGCAGCAGAACTTTACCCACCCTTTCCTGTAATAGGCCCATAACCTCTAGCTGAGTTACTGAAGTCCTCAAATCATGATTTAAAAATTTCAAGTTACAGAGAATCTACCATTTATTCAGTTCAAAGCAGGATGTGACCCATGCCCCATGCATTCTGGTGTTGGTCTTTCATTCACCTACATGTCCTGAGCGAACCAGTCTGACAGAAAAATCAGCAATATTGTTATCAACCATATTACAATGAATAGTTTCAAACAAAAGATTGTAAAATAAGAAGTCATTAAATTAATATAAATGATTCTAACTCTAGGGGCCTGATTTACTAGTGTGAATTTACTTCAGCCCAGTTTGACTTTAATGGCATTATACTTGCATGAAACATGATGGTGAGTCTGGCTTCTAGCTATTACTGAAAGTTTTCCGTGTTAATATGTCATTAAGATAAACTAAGTACCTAAGATCTAGACAATCTCATTTTCTGTACAGTTTTAAATTCCTTACAATGCAGCATTTCCCTTTGGCACAGCCCAGGATTTAACTCCAAAGGGGAAATCCTGTGTTATTCCTCAGTAAATCCCCTTAAATCAAATAGATTTAGAGCAGATTTATACCAGCATAACTGACAGTGAAATTGAGCCTGAGAGTGATAGTAGTTTTCCAGGATACTACATTTTGTGGTCAACAACAAAACTACTATTATTACAAAATGACTACATCTTATCCATTAAAATACCATTTTACCTCTATATAACATCTTTCATGGTGAAAGATTCCAATATGGTTCACAGTCCACAGTATGTACGTATGTATGTATCATATCAGCAAAATGCAGTCATCTAGGGTGGAGAACAGCATCCAAACAGGTCATAAAGATATGTCTGCACTGCATTAGACACCGGCTGTGGCTGGCCTGTGCCAGCCTACTCAGGCTCACAGGACTTACACTAAGGGACTGCTTAATTGCAATGTAGACTTCTGGGCTTGAACTAGAGCCCAGACCCTAGGACCCTGTGAGGCGGGAGGGTTCCTAGAAGTCTACACTACAATGAACCAGCCCCCCCAGCTCGAACTGTGTGAGCTTGAGTCAGCTGGCTTGGGCCAGCTGCAGGTTTTTAATTGTAGCATAGCTGTACCAAGTGCACTGAACCGAATGGAAATGAGAGGAGGAAAATTTTTGGTCATATACAGTAGAGCAACTCTTATGAAAAGTGCAAACAGATCTTTAATGTCCATTCAGAGGGTCAAACCTCCATTGCATGTCCTCTTGGCCATCTACCCTACAGTCAGAGTTTTGACCATAAAAAATTGATTAAAACAGAACTTTTCACCACTAGATCAGCAGTTCAAATCCAGGCTGGTCATTCTCTTCTGTGCACTGCATCCCCATCTTTCCTGTAAATCTCAGCTGAACCCAGGTGGTACACAGAATTTCACTAAAACCAGTCTCCACTGAAACAGCTTGTACGCCCATGTAGTGTCCATAATAATTAATTCATGTAAAATATTAATACCTATTAATTAATCTACTGCTAGAGGTATTTTTCAGGAAGATCTAACAGTGGTTGCATGAGTTTTTCTAGGGGTTTTTTTCTACACACTTTAAATTTAATTACAACTTTGCTGTCAGCATACTATAATTGGTTTCCATACTTTTAATTTAATAATTCTTCAAGAGGCTATCCAAGCGTTTCTAAACTCTATTAAAAAAATCCAATTTCTTGTATAAAAACTAAAAAGGCCACTTCTTATTTAATGCCTTTGATTTTTAACAACAAGTTTAACAGTTCTTGAGAAGAAACATTAGCATGAGACTGGGAATCAGGACTCCTGGGGTCTAATTCCAGCTCTGTCAGTGAGTCACTGTGTGTCTTTGGCACCGTACTTAACCTCTCATTCATTATTTATTATTGTTTATGATACATTAATAATAATTAATAATGTGTATTGCAGTAACACCTGGAAGTCAAAATCAAGGATCAGAGCCCCATTGTGCGAGGTGCTGTACAGACACATAATAAACATATGGTCCCTGCCACAAAGAGCTTACAATCTAAGGGTTGAATCATGGGTTGCCAGGAGCAAGGGACAGTGCATTGTTGTATCTTATGCCCTAATAAGTCCTAAAATCAACCAGTGATGTCAAAATCACTCTCCTGCTGCCCTGTAGTAACTATTCATGGATACAGGAGGATCATGTAGAAAAAAGAGTAGATAGAAAGATGGCAATATGATTTTTAGTTAAATAGTTCCTCTTGGGAGGGGAAATGGGAAATAGTCATAAAATAAAACCAAGGGTAAAGAAAAAAGTTATGGGTTTAAGGAAAACAAGGGAACTGAGTTAATAGGCAATAAGAGAACACAAACCTATTAGGAGCATGAGTCACATAGGAAGCCCACATAGGAGCATGAGTCACATAGGAGGCATTAGTATGCCTAACCGTAGCAAAGGCAACAGCATGAGTGATGAGTAGTGTATGCCCATGTTTGCCGAATTGTGGAACTGATGAGGACATGATTTACGTAGCAAAGATTAAAAAAAAGATGAGCTGAGAATTCTACCCAACACTATAGATTATCTTGCGGTAGAGGAAGCCTGAATTCAAAGAATAACATGCACAGAGTGCTGCTGCAGCAGAAGTTTTACTGCAGAACCTCTTCATCTGGGACTAGACAATTACAAACTCATCAAACCCTTAGTAGCTCACATTTTCTCACTTCAAGTCATTGCACTTTCTAAGATTGCACGTGCACAAGATTTTGTGTTGTGCAAGTCATTGAGGTCCTAGGAAACTCAACATACATACCCTGATGCCAATCTGTGTGGAAACAATTTAATTATGTCAATTTTATTTTGCTTATGACACAATACTTATCTTCAAAACCACAGTGACACTCCAAATTATATAATGTCTGTTCAATGTTATGTCCTCATAATTTTTTCTGTTGTTTTTGCAGAAGACGAATATAACACAATTTTCTTCCTGTCTCACAGTTGTGTCTCCTTGTCAGACACTTTTCAATGTTTTTACCATTTTAGATAAAAACTAGAACTAAAACTTCAGATCCAAACATCATTGAGCATTTGGGAAATTCAGATCCAAACTTTTTATCTCAGGCCTATCTCTAATTTGCTTTCTATGTTTCACAGGGATCATGCTCTTTAAATAACCTAGATATTCATATTTTCTTCTTTCCTCAAAGCTAACTTGCACTAAAACCACTTTAATAAGTCCTAAAATCAGTTCTATGGCTTATTCCACAACCACAACTGAAATACAGTCTGACATTCTCTCCTGAGTTGCGCGTGCTTTGAGACTACTCATCCATTTCACTCCCTGTGCAGCAGGGCTTGAACATTCAGGGATCAGGTCTGTTATCTTGGCTAGCTCCACTTTGGCTAGTTAAAAAGGGTTTCCTTTTTTTTTATTTTTAAGTAAACCTTTTTCTAAATCCTTATTTTTATCAGGGTCTTAATTCCATGCTTCATTCTGAATAATCATGCACGTAAACCAAAACACGAGATGTTGGGATCTCAGCAGAAAATTTCAGACACACACAGCCCCCATGTATATTGAGATTTTGGGTCAGCCTATGTCAGCCACTTGGGATGAGGGCAGTGTAGCCTAGTGGTTAGAGCTGGCATCAGGCCTAGTGGTCAGAGTGAGCATTATGCCCAAGGGTTAGGGTCAGTGCTGGAGTCAGTAGCCAGGAGCCAAAGCTCAGGGTCAAACAGGAGGGCAGAATCAAGGGTCAAGCCAGACTCCAGAGGCAAAGCCAAGGGACAAACTGGAAAGCGGGAACTGGAATGAGCAGGGCATTAGGTAAGGAGGGAGTTCAAGGCAGGGGCAGGCCAGAGGCCATACTGGGTGAAAGACAGGAGCAACAGGAACAAGATAGCACAGAAGAAGGTACCATGGCTGAGATGCCAGCGAGCTGGCAGTCAGTCAGCTGTATGGCTAATCAGGCAGCTTCCTGAAGGCCAGCTGTACTCATAAGGCTGCCTGGACACTAGTTCTGCTGCAGGCCCTGGTTCCTGACAGTCTGTTACAGTGAAATCTGCAAAGTTCAGACCTGGATCAACCAGTTTTTTGAGGTATTTGATCCAACCCAATGTCTACAAAATGGCATCTCATTACATTACAGTTCTTACTTTTCATAAGGTGCAACACTGTAGTCAAACATTTTTGTTCTTGTGGGAACAAATGCCATATGGGCTAGAATATTCCACTTCTCTTAAGCATCAGTTGAATGTGGTATTTGCAGGCATCATTTTGCCTAATAAAGGACTGATCAATTTAGGGCAGTGCCAAGCATGCACTGAACAGAGCAAGTTTGTGATTAACTGTATATAGAAAAGGCCTCTCTATACACAAATTCTGTACAGTGAACCATAATAACTTTACTGGATTGGATTATTGGATGCAGTTCTTAATTATTATTAATTTGTAGCATGAAAATGCATCTCTTTAGGCCAGAGGTGAAAATAAGATGGTATGGTCCAGTACGGCGCACCGGCAAGAGTTGGTACACTGTGCCGGACTGGACCGGCTTCTCTGGTGGTGATTTAAAGGGCCCAGTGCTCTTTAAAACACTGCCCGAGCCCCGCTGCTGGAGCTCCGGTGGCACTTTAAAGGGCCCGAGGCTCCCAGCAGCAGACAGAGCCTATGGCCCTTTAAATCACCGCTGGAGCCTCAGGGCTCCGGCAGCCGGGCTCGGGTGGGGATTTAAAAGGCCCTGGGCTCCTGCAACTGCAGGGAGCCCTGGGCCCTTTAAATCACCGCCTGAGCCCTGCCACTGCTACCCCAGAGCAGCGGTGGCAGAGCTCCGGCAGTGATTTATAGGGCTGGGGCTCTGGCCGCTGCTGGAAGCCCTGGGCCGTTTAAAGCCCCACCCAAGCCCCCCTGCAGTGGCAGGAGCATCGGGCCCTTTAAATCCCCACCCGAGCCCTGATGCCCTGGGGTAGCAGCAGCAGGGCTCCCGTGGTGATTTAAAGGGCCCAGAGCTCCGTGGCAGCCAGAGCCCTGGGCCCTTTAATGCACCCCTGAGCCCCAGGGCTCCCAGTTGCCTCTGCAGCTGTTAGCTCTGGGGTGATTTAAAGGCCCTGGGGCTCCCAGCCACAGCTGGAGCCCCAAGACCTTTAAACTGTGAAAGGCCCCGCCTCTTCCGGTTGAGGCCATGCCCCCACTCAGGACTCTGGCGTACCAGTAAGTCCTTTAGGTTACTTTCACCCCTGCTTTAGCCTATAAATTATCTCAGTTCTGTCTTGGATAGCAGGGGAATTTCTCCATCAGTAGCTCTATCTTCTTCTCTGACTGAATTTGAGCATTCCCTAAAACAGAGCTAAGAGATCTGGTTTCAGTTGCTGCCTCCTCCTAAAGGATAGAGAGAGAGAGAGAGAGTCTTCTTATGATTAAAAGCAATTGCATAATTGAAATAGGCAGCTCCATTACTGATTATGACTTGTCAATGATGAATCTATGAGTCACTGGTAATTTTCTAGAGTGCCATGCAGACCAGAAGGCATAATATAAAATGTGGAGAACCACTTTTGAGTCATAAAAGCAGATTGGGGTGGGGCTATCGGTATCTCTTGGTCAAATGATATGGTTGAGATTTATTTAGCAGAACACATTTGGTCTAATAATCCTCTGCATACACTGCAATATGTAGTTTCAGAAATTATAAAAGACTTATATAATCTTCCACTACAACTAATTTTCCACAAGGTATCTTCTTTACTGACAACACAGAGATAGAAGTGTATTAGCAAACAAAACAAAACCCTGTACTGATACTGTAAAATCTATATTAATAGAGAGCATGAATTCACAAACTCCTGAAAAAAATCTAACTGCTTGTCTCTACACATATTATTTAAAATCACCAATCATTGATCACTGCAGACAGATAAGTAAAAGGTACAAGGGGAAAGATTAGAATATAGAAAAATATAGAAAAATAAAAATATAGAAAAACATTTAATATTGCAGTTATTATTAACACAGAATGAACAGCATGTTAAACATCATGTGAAAGAACAGGATGGAAACTGTGAGAAAGTATTGCATAAATAATAACGAGAAAAGCCATGCAGTTCACTTTTTAAAGAACTCTTGCAGGTACTCTTAAACCCAGCGAGGAAGGTGAGAGGTAAGTAAGAATATTAAAAGGCTGAGAGTTCTGCTAATCCCATAGCCGGATCATGGAAGCTGTGCAAGCAGATAATCCTCTCAGGTAGTCTTTGTCTTTGGGATTACCTCTTAGTCTTTCTATGCCTGACAGGATTTTAGATTTCCTTCTCCTCTGTTCTCTTCTGACTTCTGTTTTTCATTATTTTTCCTCAAAATTAGAAAGGTGTTAAGTAAACAAGCAAACACTACAATATACCACCATCTCTGTACATTTAACTCTATAATATTATCTAACATAAATCCAATATAGAGGCCTTTTATGCAAATGAAGTGGGAAAATGCCCTTTCTCAGCATGGGGAAATCAGAGGGATGAAACTCTGCATCCATTTATACACCTCGGAAGTAATGTACATGGTGGGTCTTGTTGCCCTGGATTTGAAGGTTGTATATGCCCCAGAATGTGATCAAGCTAATTGCAACCATAACAGATACATTCAGCCACTATGAATTAATGAAAAAGAACATCACATTGTTAAGAGTTAATTTGGAGACAGGCTTTCAGAGGCAAGGTCATAACTACTGATAGTTTTGCTAATCAGGATGGGAGGAGGGGAGAAAAAAGTAAATAACTGAGAATGAAAGAAGATATATAGACGAACAGTCTTGACTCTAAACACCTTTGCTATTAAAAGTTTATTGAAAGTTAGGAAAACTGATGATTTAGTAGGGGTCATTATAACTTATGTGTTTTGTGAGTTAGTTATAAAAAGTTTAGATAATAGAGTGTACTTTGGAGCAGGCCTGTGGAGCTATCCTGATATCGTTACTTTCTGGCAGGGAAGAGTTTGACCTGTTGTTGATTATTCAATACCATCTCAGAATATAGAAAAATATCTGGGGTGTTCTAAACCTATTGCTTATGTCTATCTGTGCTTAAATCTAAATAAACTGCAGTGTTAGACAAGAGCATGCAGACTTGCATTTAATCCTTGATCAGACAGAATCGCTGTGTTCCTATTGATTTATTCCTAATACCGCCTGGAGTGAAATGGTTAAGTTGCCCCTGTTGGGGGTTCTGAAAACCCCTGGTAACATGTCTGTGCAGGGGAATGGTGATTATTATCTATAAATGGGATGTCCATTTGCAGACCTGGTACAAAATCTCATATTAAAAGGGAGTAGAATCAAGATGCATTTGAGAATTCTCCTCCTACCCAATGATAGGGCCTGATAGTCCCAGTAACAGACATGCCACTGCATATGCTTTGGCGAAGAATTTCTTCCTTTAGCCCCATTGCAATTTAGCATTCTGAATGTGAGTGAAAGCTTGTACATGGGCTTTCCTCACCCTCTAAGGTCTGGGCCTCTCCTATACCAGGCTAGAAAAACTATGTGCACTAAGTGAATTTCTGGAAAGAAACATTTGGATTGTGGAATGCCAGGGAGCTAGGCTGACCTGGTCCAAACTTTTTTGGGGAGGACTTAATAATTAAAAATGTAAGAAATGTCAAAGAGACAAGGTCAGTCTTTTATTGGACTAACTTCAGCTGTGGGGGAGGGCGATGTTAGTGGGTTACAGATTTTTGTAATAAACCATAAATCCAGTGTCTCTATTCAGTCCATGACTTTTAGTGTCTAGCAAAATTATGCATTTAAGGGACTGTGCTATTTTGAAAGCATTGTGCAGCTGCTTTCCCTCCCCGCCACTTCCTTTCCTCCTTATGACTGGAGGAATGTTAATGGGCAACATCACCTTGAATGGTCCCTTGAATATGTGTTAACTGTTTATTCTAAACAAACTGTTCCACTTTGTATTTAGCTGTGCCACTTTTAGGCCTGGTCTACACTAAGACAATTTACGTTGACCTAACTCTGTAAGCATCTACACTATAATGTCACTCGCACTAATCTAACTTACCCACTACACCAACTTTATAACTCCACCTCTGCAAGAGGCGTAGTGCTTAGATTGATGTAGTTAGGTTAACTCAATATCAGTGTAGACACTGCATTACTTACAGTGACTGTTGCAGCCTTTTAAAAGCTATCCCACAATGCCCCTGTTACTTTATCTGATAAAATATAACCATGTAGATCATTGTTGGTACCACTGTTATATAATTGCAACAAATCTTGTATAAATTATGTCAAGTAAGGTGTCTAAGGAAAGATTATGATTTGCTGAATATAATTATGCTATTTGTATGCATGTATTACGTAAATTAAGCTGTCATGGGATAAAAGGAAAGGTCCTTTCATGGATTGAGAACTTGGTAAATTCTCAGAATGGAATTCAATTTATTCATAAATGATCTGGAGAAAAGTTTGCAGATGATACTAAACTACTCAAGATAGTTAAGACCAAAGCAGATTGTGAAAACTTCAAAGATCTCACACAAAACTAATGATTTGGCAACAAAATGGCAAATGAAATTTAATGTGGATAAATGTAAAGTAATGCACATTGGAAAGATCTTGGAGTTATCGTGGATAGTTCTCTGAAGATGTCCATGCAGTGTGCAAAGCAAACAGGATGTTAGGAATCATTAAAAGATATTCTAGCACTAGAAAAGGTTCAGAAAAGAGCAACTAAAATGATTAGGGACATGATAGAGGTATATAAAATCATGAGTGATGTTGAGAAAGTGGATAGGAAAAGTTATTTACTTATTGAGGATGGAGATGGATGAGAGATCATTTGATCATTGCCTGTTAGGTTCTTATGTTCTTATGTTCTTATGTTATCATTTTTGTATTTCAAGTTATAAGTATTGCCTCTATACCTGGATTTCAAATGTCTGTTCCTGGGGTAATGCACACAAGGTATTCAAATTAAGTGGCTCATAAAAAAACATTTAATTCACAATGTACCATGGGAGATGCCTATCTACACTTAATAGACTTTCCTGCTGTGACTAAGCGAAATCATGCATGGACATGTGATGTGCCCATGTGACTCCAAACTCTATCTTTTACCAGAATTTTCCACTAACTGTGTTGAGGGATTTTTTTGAAACAATGGGTTTCCCTCCACATGAGAGAAGCTATAAAAGGCCCTGGAAACATCTCCATTTTGCCTCTTGCCTGGTCAAGCCTCTGGACTATGAACTTATATTAATGGGAGCATTCGAACCAAAGGACTGAGGACCTTCCAATGATTTGGAAGCAACCAGAGACTTGACTTAAGCCAGCAGTTTATTCCATCACTGCTACAAACCTGAACAAAGAACTTTCTAATTATTGTATGTATTTGATTCCATTAACCAATTTTAACTTTCTTTCTTTCTTTCTTATAAATAAACCTTTAGATTTTAGATACTAAAGGACTGGAAACAGCGTGATTATTGGGTAAGATCTGAGTTATATATTTACCTGGGTGTGTGGCTGATCCTTTGGGATCAGAAGAACCTTTTATTTGATGAAACTGGCTTTGAAGAACCACTCCTCTTTAAGTCTACACTTTTTGGTAGTGATACAAGGACTGGAATGCCCAAGGAAACTGCTTTTCTGTCTTCTTGTTAGCTAGTGTGGTGAAACAGAAGTTTACTTTTGTTGTTGGTTTGGTATATCTTATTGGAGAATAACCACCAGTTTTGGGGTGTGTCTGCCCTATTTGTCAGCAGTTTGTCCTGAATTTGGTATTCTCAGGTGTGATCCATGAAGGCACAGTTACAACCCCACACTGACAGTTAAATTGGTGCTACTGCTCCAGGTGAGGATGCGCACCGCCGACAAAGAAGTGTGGTGTGGACATGAAAAAGCAATTCAGTAACTGTGGTGGCTGTATGTTGACGTAAATTAGGTCAACTTAATTTTGCAGTGTAGACTTGCCCTTAGTTAATTTCCCAGACCTGAAGAAGAGCCGTGTGTAAGCTCAAAAGCTTGTCTCTCTCACCAACAGAAGTTGGTCCAGTAAAAGGTGTTACCTCACCCACCTTGTCTCTCTAATATTCTGGAACTGACATGGCTACAACAACATAGCATACAGAATGCCAAAGTAATTTTCATCCTGCAGGCTTTTAAAAAAAACCCAAAATGATTTTCTGTTTATGTTCCCCCCCTTATACATTTTGCCATGAGAAAAAGGGAGAAAAAAGAAAAAGCAATAAACCAAAAACCTGAAAAATATAAAAATGGAAAAAAAAGAGAGACAACAAAGGAGGTAACTTTCTTGTTTTCCTATTTTATCCCAAAATGGGTTATTAAATAAAAACACGAAAAACTTCCAATTTAAAAGAAGCGATTCCTTGTGCATGTGCACATGTGTGCACACACTCACACAAACCTGAAAAATGTCAACCAGCTCTAGACTTAGAGTATAGAGTTTGGGCCAGATTCCCAAGGAAACCAGGGCAGCACTCAGTGTAACTGGAGAGGGAGGGTGTAATTAGTGACTTTCTTCTACCTTCTGATTTCCCTTCCTAAACTGACTTCCCTCGTATAAATTAGACAATCTTTGCAGCTGGTTTCATGTATGCTAAATGGGAATCCTCAGTTTTTGGTCAGTAAATGGGAATTTCCAGGAATTGAGGGTCAGGCCCTTTATGTCATAAAATCAGGACCTTATTTTTCCAGTAGCATATTTTCTTGTTTTCCATGTCCAATAGAAAAGCTTCCAACAATCATTTTTCTCTTGGAATCTTCTGCTTTACAAAAAGAATACTAGGATCTTTGTGCTTCCTTTTTTCCAAATGTGGAGTGTAAATTTAGATGTGGTTGTCTGAAAAATGACTTCATACAATGACTGTAATGGGGCTCCAGGTATATTATCTTCCTAGGAATTCCATGTCAAATGTGCTCAGTTCACAAGTAAATACATAAATATTATTAACACAAATTGGGACTTGAAGGTTCTTTCTTTTTCACAAATCAGTAATAAAGATTCTGAGAACCAGGTTATGCCCTCCATTACATTTTTGCCACCCTGTTTTAGACTCATAGACTTTAAGGTCAGAAGGGATCATTATGATCATCTAGTCTGACCTCCTGCATAATGCAGGCCACAGAATCTCACCCATCCACTTCTGTAACAAACCCCTAACCTATGTCTGAGTTATTGAAGTCCTCAAATTGTGGTTTGAAGACCTCAAGCTGCAGAGAATCCTCCAGAAAGTGACCTGTGCCTGAAATGGCTATGCTCATGTGCAACAGATTAGAAATTATTAAACAATTCTGTTGATGGTGCACAAAAATTAATGGAATCCAGCTCAGTCTCTCTCCAGCTGTGCATAGATAGCAGGAATAAAAAGTAGGCAACATTTATTTTTGGTTATTAATGTTAGTAAATACCATTATGAATGTGAATACACACTTGGAGCAGATATGTTGAATAAGAAGGTATCATTTTTGCATAGTCAATTTTCAGAGTAGAACTGCACTTTAAGGTCCTAATCAAAAGTCAATGGAAAGGTTCCCATTGACTTCAAAGAGCTTTAGATTAAGCCCCGAGATCCTACAAGGGAAAAGGTAAATGGCTAGACTTTATTCTATTTTGGTTTTTTATAACATTTTTACATGATTGGTCTTTTTTTTTCTCCACTGAGTTCCCTGAAGAGTTGATTCAACAGTAATACTTAAATTGAGTTAATTATTAATATTTGTAATGCCCCTTTTTGTTTTTGTTTTACAGTATGGTTAGTTGATTTTTTTTTAATTAAAGACTGTTCTCACAGAACTGTGTCTGCTAAAATCTTAAAGGGATTTGTAAACCCTGTGATGTTATGAATTTTTGAATTCTGTTTACTTTCATAATGTTTGCAATTTATGCCATATCAGAAGGGATACAGTATTTGAGTGTTTAAATTAAATCACATAATTGGAAAGAAAAAAGGAATAAAAATATGTTAGTATTTGAAAGACCAAAACACTAAGCTGCTTAATTAACATGTTCTTTAGGTGGCCATCTTCATAGCAGGTGAAATTGTTTGTTTGAGCTGAAGTTTGCTTCCTGTTACTTTATTTTTCAAAATTATATTAATAGAGCAGAGTAACAGCAGTGGGAAGTGACTTAGCCTTGGGAAAACTTTTACAACAAACTCTCTACACATGGAAATGGGGTATGAAAAGTCAGCTATTAAATAACATTTATTTCCCCATGAAACTCACTATTTAGCATACACATTAGTACCCCTGTGATCTCGATTAGAATCTGATCAAATTTCTCATAATTCCTCTGTTTCGTTTTAGTATTTTTTAATAAGCTCCAGAATGTGTTACGAAGAACCTAACTTTTGTTCAGTTCCACTTAAATGACCCCAAGGAAAAACATTACAAGAAAATTTGTCCCAGTTATAAATGAACTGTGCTTTGCAAAAGCTACTGAAAATTATTTAATTTAAATTTATTTATCATTAGTTGGTTTGATACCTTAAGATCTGATAATACTTTATGACTAAGTTTGTGTCTTGAGGAAAAAATTGTTGAAATCACCAACACCATTACACCTTGTTCAGTTTCCCTTTCCATTCTAACCTAAATGTTGTAAATCTTGATTTATCAGTTAGTTGTATGAAACCAAAACAAAGGATTGTTTCTATTTTCCACTAGCTTTGATGGACCAAAATTCAGGCTCACCACAGAACTATTACGGTTACTCAGCTGCTTTGGTGATGAGTGTCATAACAATGCAAATACATAAATAAATGCCTTCAAAGTGGGCAAAAATATATTTTGCAAAAGCAGCATTAATACGCAGCCATATCCTGTCACCAGCAGCCCTGTTTGCAGTTTCTCCCTCCATGCATTCATTGCTACTATGTACAAGGAAAATCTACAAGAAATGTATATGTTTGAGCAGGTATAGCTCCTCATTTCCATTCAGTTCTATAAAGGTTCTCATCACCATGATATCTGAGCATCTTCCAGTAGCACATTAAGCAATGTGACTAACATTTATCCCGTGTTTTCTCTCCCCTGATGTAGATATGTGTGCCGTGAAGTGTTTTTTTTTGTTTTTTTTGGAATTTATACATATATATGCGGGCACACTATTTGCTATATGTTTTATGTTAAAGAAGGGAAGGTCAAAGAAATGTGTCTTGCACTTGAGCAGAAGATAGTGAGGTTTGTGACAGTCTTTAATTTCTGTGGTAGTTCATTACAATGCTTGATCTATGGAATTCAGCGAGAGCTTTATCATTGGCTTCAAATGGCACATAATCAAGCCCATATAGGAGGTGTTTCTGGGCTAGCCGGGGTATATACAGAAGACGTAGTCCATGCTCTCTGACTCTTAGGCTATATATCTCTCTGCAGCTCCTTTTGTACATGGCTTGCAAAGCAGCCTTTTCGAAAGCTTTGCGTGAAGGTGTGGTTTGTTGTTAATAATATAATAACACTCTAAAATCTAGGGCACCCAAGTGAAAGGCACTGTATAAGCATAAAACAAAACATGTTCCCTGCCCCAAAGACTTACAATGTAGTTGAAGACAAGACATATGCAGTGATGAGCTGCCAAAATCTTAACAACCGGTTCCCTATAAAAAGTTCTGATTTAAGGGGGGGGAGCAGGGGAAGGGCCGAGGGAGACATCCTCGTGGGGCTGGGGGCCCCTGCAGGGCCTGGGCCAATTGCCCCACTTGCCCCCTCCCCTCTGGCCAGCCCTGGAGCTTGCAGCGGCCCCCCCACTCACCTTGCTGGGCCATTCAAAAAGCGGCAGCAGGATGACTCCAGAGTTCAGCTGAGCTGCCCAGTTGAGCTGCCCAGCTGGTGCTGGTGGCTGGCCACGCTGCAGCTGGGGGCAGCGGGGAAGGGCTGGAGGAGCCTCAGCCTCCCCAGCTGGGAATCCTGGGAGCAACAGGATGGTCCGGCCCACAGACCGGAGTTCTTTGCCCACCACCTGGCCCTTTAACAACCGGTTCTCCATGGAGGTCTAATTTTAGCAACCGGTTCTTGCTGGGCCATTCAAAAAGCGGCAGCAGGATGACTCCAGAGTTCAGCTGAGCTGCCCAGTTGAGCTGCCCAGCTGGTGCTGGTGGCTGGCCACGCTGCAGCTGGGGGTAGCGGGGAAGGGCTGGAGGAGCCTCTGCCTCCCCAGCTGGGAATCCTGGGAGCAACAGGATGGTCCAGCCCACAGACCGGAGTTCTTTGCCCACCACCTGGCCCTTTAACAACCGGTTCTCCATGGAGGTCTAATTTTAGCAACCGGTTCTTGAGAACCTGTGGGAACCAGCTCCAGCTCACCACTGGACATATGAGAGTAAAAAACAATAAAGGATAGGGGAAGGGCGAATGATAGTGACTGTGATAAGTTTATGTACTAATATAGTCATGCAGCTTGGTGACAACATTTCTGCTCCATAATTTGTCTACTATAATTGGTTCTTTGGTTGGTGTTTATGCTCAGAGCCTTTCCTGTGTATGACTCCTCCTAATGGTCCATTGACTTCGTTGGGACGAGAGTGCATGCTGTCCTAAGTTGAAATGCGTCCTTGGACAGGGACCATAATATTTTTGCAGTGGCAAAAGCCTAGCAAATACATTATTATTGAATATAAGTTTTGAATTTTATGTTGTGTCCAAGATTTTAAATCAATAAAGGAGTGAGAATAGAATCATAGAATCTCAGGGTTGGAAGAGACCTCAGGAGGTCATCTAGTCCAACCCCCTGCTCAAAGCAGGACCAAACCCAACTAAATCATCCCAGCCAGGGCTTTGTCAAGCCTGACCTTAAAAACCTCTAAGGAAGGAGATTCCACCACCTCCCTAGGTAACTCATTCCAGTTCTTCACCACCCTACTAGTGAAAAAGTTTTTCCTAATGTCCAACCTAAACCTCCCCCTCTGCAACTTGAGACCATTACTCCTTGTTCTGTCATCTTCTACCATAATTTTAGGAATCTGGAACTCCTCATCAAACAATGTGTTTGATTACATTTTTAGTGCTAAGTCTTGTTTCCACTGAAATCAGTAGGAGTTTTGTCATTGACTTCAATGAGAGCAGGGTTAGACTGATTTCTTTCTTTCATTTATTTCTGTGGTGGTGCCATGAATATAGACGTTGGTTATAAGATGAGTCTCTTGTGCTTACCAGTCTCATTTGCAATCCATCAACAATTGCTTATATATTATATTTGCTTGATTATATCTTTAAAAATGCTGCTCAGTTCAAAATGAAAGTTGCCGTCTTTGCTACAATGACATATTCTGCAGTGTCCAAAAACTCAGGTAAAGTTTTGAATTACATTTCTGATGTCCTAGAAACTGGAAGTTTTGCTCATGCACACTTTTTCTCAGTCAGAAATACACAAACATTTGATTTGTAAATGTCTCCAAGAAATTAAGGGTTACTGACCTTCCCTTCACATCAGAGATACTGTGGCCAGCAAAGGAAAGATCTGACAAACTTTTATTTCTTTTCTAAAGTGAATTTTGTGCTGATGAAAGATACTGACTTGACAGCTTTGGAGACTGATTTTCTCTATCCAACAAAACAAGTACACAGGCAGAGATAATGTAAAATTCTCAACATTACCCCACAAATCTGTTCCTGAGGGACTATGACTTAGTGTCAGAGGATGGATCATTCCTCACACCTAATTAATCCCTTGCTTCAGTGCTGATGGGCAAGAAGGGTGCAAATAATAATGATGGTTTTTGTGATGTACGCAGCTTTCCAGTAAGAAGTGGATAGATAACAAGCAATTTCTTGAGTGCAAAACTTGCTAAATTACAGTGAAGAGTAATGGATTTTAATGTCCACTACAGCTCTTCTTTTTTAATTTGTTTTATATACTGCAGATACTTGTACAATGATTGCTGAAGCAATGAAATATCTACAGCTATATGTCTGGTACCATCTCACTTTGATAAGTGCCCACACTTTAAGGGTAAAGATATCTGTCTATTACAGGAGCAGGAGCTGGCCCCAAATAAAAGTCAATAGAAAACGTCCATGTTCTTCAGTGGGAGCAGTTACAGGCCCATAAGTTGTAAATATAATGAGAAATATAATCTTACTCCACACCTGCTTTTGTTCTAGTTACAGTTATTTTATATGTTTTATTACTTATTTATTGAATACTCACAGCACAGAGGAAGGATGATATGATTTCTGCTCCAAGGAGTTTACAGTCAAAATAGACAAGCAATACAGTTCAGATGAACTCAGAGATGGATTTTGCACAGAGTGGCTCTGAGTTGGTTTAGTTTAATCAGGGGCGGCTCCAGGCACCAGCACGCCAAGTGCGTGCCTGGGGCGGCAAGTCACGGGGGGTGGCCTGCGGGTCGCTGCGAGGGCAGCAGGCAGGTTGCCTTCGGTGGCATGCCTGCGGAAGGTCCGCTCGTCTCGCGGCTTCGGCGGACCTCCCACAGACTGCTGCCGAAGGCAGCCTGCCTGCCGTGCTTGGGGAGGCAAAATACCTAGAGCCGCCCCTGAGTTTAATAACCCTTTGTTGGTGGATTAATACTGATAAGATGAGCAGAAGATGTGTATTAGCCAAGGAAGGCTCTGCTTGAAGAAATGTAAGTTTCTTTTTTCCACAGAGATCTGATGTGGGGCTCTGTTGGATGCAATTTTTTTCCTCTGCTGTTGATTATGCTGAAACCTTATTTGAGAAGTAGCCACTGTCCTGTACTGTAAGTCTGAACATATGACTGTTAATGTTTAATATAATGAGATAACAGCAGATCAGCCTTCCAGCTTTCTGTATAAATAATAATACAATTTATTAAAATAGGGCTATATTACGTCAGGCCAAACAGTTCTGGTGCCTGAGCATTCACTATACAAGTACTGGGGGATGCCAGCACTGACACAGGTTCTAGGAGCTCCATAAAAGGTAAGAAGAAAGTTAAGGATGAGTTCATGGAAGTAGGGCCTTTTCGGGGTTCTAAGTCAACAACTCGGGAGCCTCCCAATGTCTCTTGCCTCCCCTGTGTCTGTTTTGTAGACTGTAAGTTCCTGGAGTCAGGCACCGTCTTTCTTTGTGTCTTGTACAATGCTGAGCGCATCAGCAGCACTTAACAAATAGCACATAATAGCAAAGAGACAAACCTGTTTCTTTGTCACATGAAAAATCCCACTGACTTCAAAAAGTGAGCTGGATTTGCCACAAAGTGGATAATAATTGTATTTATGACAATTCACACCTGTCCTTTGTGGGAGACGGATGAGACTTTCCAGAGCCTTGAGGGGAAGATTCTAATAAAAAGTTTTTCTAGCTACTGTGCTATTTACCAGGGACAGCCAAACTCCTGAAAAGCTATGCTGGCCCAAACAAGTGGCTTTTATATAGTATATTTACTCTCTTTTTCTATTAGACTCACTCTCTCTCTCTTTCAATATAAATGTACTATTTACTTTCTGCAGTTACTTGTATAATTTTGATAAAATGTATAATGAAGAGAACTGATTGCTTTAAAAAAAGGAAAAGGTCAATGAAACTTTCCAAGGGTATTTCTAAATTGTGTGTGAGATACTTATGTCAGTAAATTCTTGCTTGTATCCTTAGATTTTCTAAGCAAATGAGAGGCTGAGGTTGAGTGGTGCCATTGATAAGATTCCACAGGAGAAAACAACCAATGAAAGCACAAAGGAAAATGTTGTATTTCTTTCTCCATTTCAACCTAGCATCAATTATTTTTATAAGGCTAGATTTTTCCTTTACTTTCACTATGGCACATTGCAGACAACTAGAGAGTGTGTTGTTTGGACAGATATTTGACTAGAGAATTGGTATCTTCTCCATGTTGTGCTGGGCATTGGTGTGTTGTGCCAAAAGTTGCAAGGTGAATAAATAGAAGAATTTTACTATTGGGCCTCCAACACTTACACTACCAGCAAGGATATCAGGAATATAACTAAGAAGCAGTACTATTTATGGGACCATATTATGATGCTACACCCCATATGCTTCATAGAAATATTGTTATGATATGAATATGGCATAACTAAGATATATTTTATGCAAGATGGGTCATGTGAGGTATCATTGGAAAGGTTATGATTTGTTGACTGTGATTATCCAATTTGTATACATGTATCATTTCTGTATCTGAAGTTAGGAATATTGACTATGTAACAATTACAACTGTGTGTGTGCTTGGGGGAATGCCCACCACGCAATCAGCCTGAATGAGCCATTTAAGAAGGACAATAGAACTTTTAAGATACTAATCTCCAACCTTCCTGAGGAGCTTCCTGGGATGTTGCTTTGATGCTGCATGGTCATGTGATGTCACCTGGTATGGAGTACCACCTTAGACACTGTTGATATTTTTCCACTGGAAACAAAGGATTCCTGCCTTATGTAAATCCTCCTCTAAGGCTGGGAAGTGAGTCAATCAGGGCTCTTCTCTATTGCTTCTCCGCCCAAGAAGGAAGACTGCTAAAAACACCTGAAGAAGCAAAGGAACTAAGTTGGGGAAAGGCAGGGGCTGAGTCCAGGCTGAGACAGGGGTCTAGTTTGTAAAGAGAAATAATTGGAACTCTGAGCTCTAGAAACTCTGCAACATGCTCAAAACAACATTTAGGGTGAGAAATTTCTGTTTGTAACCTGTTTCTTTAGTGAATTAGCCTTCGGCTGCATGTTTTATTTGCTCAATAATCTGTTTTGTTCTGTTTGCTATCCCTTATACTCACTGAAAATTTACCTTTTGTAGTTAATAAACTTATTTCTTGTTTATTTTAAAACCCAGTTTTTGTAATTCATATCTGAACGACAAAAAGCTGTGCATATTTCCCTCCACACTGAGGTAAGGGGCGATTTTTATGAGCTTGTGCTGTGCAGATCTCTCTGTACAGCACAAGACAAGACACCAAAGGAGGTTAGCATGTGAGTGCAGGGCAATCCCCTAGCTGAGTCCTCCCACAGAGAGCTGATTGCAGGCTCTGTGTGATTCTACAGCTGGGTATGTCCCTACCTGTGTGTGTGCAGGAAAGGGGTATGAAAGCCAGTCACAGCAACACAGAGTAAGGGAAACCCAGGCTGATGGGACAGGTGGGCTCAGTGGGACCCCAAGACAGCTGGGAGCACCCCAAAAAGGGGGTCCAACCCATCACACACATTATCTATTTATCTTAGGTACTTATACATTACCCCTTACCATAGTGTCTAACCATTACCCAATGTTTAGGGTAATGTTGCCCCTTTTTTTACCTGGTCTGCTAGTCAAAGTTCAGGGCCCTGGGGCTGTTCCATTTGGAAGTAGAAATGGATGGAGTCTGGTATTCTTTTTGATGCCATCTTGTTTATTTCCAAGGAAAGTACAAAGTCCTGTATATCTGAATGCAGAAGAACAAAAGGAGCAGTTTCTTAGTTTGCTGTCCCAAAGCCTCTTTAGCCAACATCAGAACCAAAAGCTCTCTTGCTTTTTTCAGGGTTATGTTGTGCTCACAGGCTTCTGCTTGGCTTTCTTGCCTCCTCCATTCTCGCTCTCTCTGTGTTCTGAGTTTCTGTCTCTCACATATTCTTGGTCACAATACCCAGTTGCACTCTCTGCTCACATGGTGATAATTTCTGAGCAGACTCTATGAAAGCCTTGTTTTAGGTATGGTCCCTTAACAGTCTCTTACATCTTAAAACAGGGACAATAGCTTCAAAGAGGTTTTAACTCTATCCATAACAAAGTTTCACTCAGCTCATAATAGCATTTATCCTCATAACACCTTGACAGGCAGGAAGTGCTATTATCCCCATTTTACAGATGAGGCATGGAGAGATTAAGTGACTTGCCTCAAGTCATACAGGAAGTTTGTGGCAGAGCCGGGAATTTAATTCATGTCTCCTGAATCCCAGGCTAGCACCCTAAACACTGGACTATCCTTCCTCCTCATTCATATGTCCTATTCTCACATCCCTCGAGCTACTATCTGGGACTACTGAATTATTTTCAAAGAAAGTCGAGGAGTACATTGCTAAGGCTTCATTCGCCCAGTGATTCTGCTCACTCAGTTGCATAGGTATAATAATAATGGTCGTCTTCACCTGTTCTTACAGCCCTTTTTTCACTAAGCAGTGCATACTCAGAGCTGCAAAGAGAAACAATTTGCTACATTGCTTCAGATTCCCAGGTAACTAGTTAAGTTGTCCAAAATTTATATTAGCAATACAACAGAGAACAAGACAGTCTACTCTATTGCAAAATCTCATATCAATCAATAAGCATGATAACAGGTGATTTTTTTAGTCTAGTCACTCCTCAGCGCACACAGCTGAATATAAAATTCAAAGGATCCACAAGTTTTCCATATTGCAATCATGTCTTTTCCACCCTGTGCATAAACTTGCAGTAGCCATAGGCTATCATATGTATCATATGCACAGATGTTCAGTAAACAATCAACACTAGCACAGCATATTAGAACTTCAGTGTAGCCTGAACTCAAGGGTAGTGAGGAGCAGTTAAGGTATGATGTATGCCTTCCTCTTCAAGATCTATGCTAGACCCATACACTACACTTGAGCAATCTCTCCCTATCACCCGACAGCCAGGCCCAAACCTTAGGGCTTAGAAAAACCTCAAACAATGCCATCAGGCACTCAATATAAAATACAGACGTTTTGCAGCATGAGCTTTCGTGGGTGAATACCCACTTCTTCGGATGCAAGCAGTGGAAAACGTCTGTTAGTCTATAAGGTGCCACAGGACTCTTTGCTGCTTCTACAGAACCAGACTAACACGGCTACCCCTCTGATACTTGCTTTAAATAATAGTCTTTGATACACAAAGCAAAAATAATGGGGAAAAAGAAGCTTTAACTTTGGTTCATGTACAGTCAATTACTATTATACTGTAGGAAATACAAATGCTTTGTTAGCTGAATGCTTTCTCATGCCTCATATTTCTAACCAACCAAATTCAAGAGTTGTGCTGTACAAAGGAAAATTATATTTTTAGTTCCTTTATAGTGACTGAAAATTAGATACAACAATAAAACTGAAACTAGTTATTTTCACAGAAAAGGAAGGTGCACACACACACAAAATAATAATGAAAAGATTGTCACTGTGAGAAACACTGCTAAAGAAGTCGTTGTCTGTGACTATGTATTATTTCATTATCAGTATTCACATGCATTTTCTAAGTGAGTCAAAATACTACTGTGCATAAGTGTCTGAAGGATCAATGCTAAAAAAGAGTAACATCAGCCTTGACATAATCTGCTTTGTGGAAATACTAGACCTCTTTGTGCCCTTCAGATGTGGGCATACATTAGTTTAAAATGCACTGTTAATTTCTGCACTGACATCCACAAGTCTCTCAGAGACCTGATAACTGTAGAATTCGAAGTCGCACTTCTTGAAATTTGATTTTCTCATTTAAAATTTACATTACTTCATGCTTAACTTTAGTACTTATGATAATCAATTACAAAGGTACCAGGTACCTTCAAAGTAATCACAAGGTTCAGAGTGTTAATGCAAACCTACAGTACTTTTGGTTATTATTATATCATATACATATGACTAAGAATTATGATGAAGATTTCTAGAAAGTTCATACAGGCATATGTGGAGATAAAACACATGGACATCAATAACAGGGGCATTCTCCACTGATAGGTGGTCAGAAGAACCTTCCATAGCAAGCACTGTGGTGGGATGGTGGGCAGATGGCTGCAGTGCATTGCACTCTGGCTATTCTGGGCTGGTGGAGCAAGCAATAAGTGTCCATTCAAGGTTGCACTGGGCAGATCCCAGAATTTGGAGGGCACAAAGATGGCTTAAAGCCACTTTCACTCCCCACCCTCTTCTGAAGAGGCTGTGCCTTTTGAATTGCACTTCAGAACAGGGCCACTGTCTGGTGGTTAAAACAGAGGACTGCTCTGGAAGTCAGAACTTTCTCTTGTAAATCAGTTTCCCCATCAATTTAGCAGTAACGAAATACTTACCCACCTGAAATGTATGTTGTGAGACTTAATTATTTGTAATGAACTTTGAGAGGTTCAGAGGAAAGGTGCCCCGTTACAATGAAAGCATTTTTATTGATGTTCATAACTCTGAGGACATAAAGTCATTAATTAACGGACTTTTCTGCAATGATCTTCTGGATTCTGCTATACAGAAACATTACTGATTAACTGACTTTTCCACAATAACCAATTGGATTTTGCTATATTCCATCCACATTTCAATGCAGTGTGCATCAGTAGGTCTATTACTGAGATATCTCACTCCTCAGTTCTGAAGTATGTGACTAGAGACGATAATAGCAGAAGACATGAACTCTCTTCAGTGCTTATAAAATGTGTGAGATACATTAACATCAAAGGCAGCTGGGAATTTGCAGTGAATGCCAACATTAAATGAAAGTATACAGGAACAAAATGTGTAACTGCAGGCACATCAGCTTTAATGTATGAACCACTATACTTCAAAGAAACATGGTCAATGTTTCTTTTAATCAGAATGCACAGGGTTTAATCACTTGTTCTACCAATTGTTGAGTAAATAACATTAATTATGAAGTTTTGCTATTGATGTATAGGCATTTCTATGGTGCCTATCAACATAGTGTCTGAGTGTCTTACAAACATTAACTTCTCCTCTCTTGCTCTTCTGAAGTAGGGAAGTATTATCATTCCTCTTTTACAGATAGAAAACCTGTGTTTAACCTTAATGAAGTTATCTAACTTTGGGCAAGATACTTAATGAGTTCACGGAGCTAGGGAATAGAATCCACAAGTCCTGACTGTTTGACACTGGACTGCAATGATATGTTTCCATTATGAACTTACTGGGAGCAGCATTACTATTGGTTAGAGAGGTAAACTTTTTTTTAAAATCACCAAAAAATTGAGATATTCAAAAACTGTTTGATTGTGCTAGTTTTGAGGCTGGACTGATTTTTTATTTTCCATAGTTTTTCACAGACTTTGTTGTTTCTTTTGTTTGCTTTCAACATTTGGAATATTTGAAAATAAAGTTTTATACTTTCCAAATAAAAATGATTTTATTTTGAAAAACCCCTCCAAGTGACCAAACTGAACAATCAGATTTTGCATTATGAAAGACTGCAAAGCCCCAACATGGTGAATTAAAACTGTAAACAAAATTTTAGAGACTATCAAAATATTATTGTGAAAGTTTTAATTTTTGAGGGAAAAAAAAGCCATTTTAATTGAGGAAAAGTTTTTGTTTTCTGTTTGTTTTTTTTTTAAAGACCATTACATCTAGCATTCTATAAACAAGAGATGAACCCTAAGCCTCGATCCCGGATTTGTGCATTTTGGGGGCAGAGAGGACTGTTGAACCCAAAGACAGCCACAATGGCGTCACTGGGATTTCTATGGGCACATATGTAAGCCCATCAATTGCCATATTGGAACTATAGTTGTTGTCAGCTTCCCTGCAGTTTTCGTAGCTCTCTAAGGGCTTGTCTACATGTACGGGAGGATCGACACTACGGCAATCAATGCATCGGCAGTTGATTTAGTCGGTCTAGTGAAGACCCTCTAAATTGATTGACAAGACCTGCTAAATCAACTGCTGATTGCTCTCCCATCAACTCCTGTGCTCCACTTAATCGAGAAGAGTAAAAAGACTTGACAGGAGAGCATCTCCCATCACCATTGCATAGTGTGGACCCCACAGTAAGTAGATCTAAGCTATGTTGATTTGAGTTCCGCTATTCACGTAACTCAAATTGCGTAGCTTAGATCGACTTTTCCCTTTAATGTAGACAAGGCCTAAGACTCTCACCAGAATACATACTGTGACAGATTACAGAGTCTGACAGGAGGTAGAGCACTCTGATCACTGTAGCCTCAATTAGTTTCCCTACTCACAGTCTCACTGAGAAATTAGCTAATCAGAGGGAGAGGCTGGGGAGGTTAGGAACTAATTAGACCTCAGATGGCTAACCTGATAAAAGCCAGGAAAGAAGTGTTACAAGGGTGGAGGGATAGTGCAATTATGGATTGGACTGGACTGAGTGAGAACACTCCCAAGACAGGGAGATCGCTTTCTCTCCTAGACCCCTGGTAAAGAGGGATTGAAAGATGTAAGGATTAAAAAATGTGATGCACTCAACTGATGTTGGTGGGGAGGTATGGAATAAAATACAGACAGAACACTAAAGAAAGTGGGTCTGAGCAGTTTCTGGGGTATCAGAGGATGGGACATAGCATTGTCCTGTCACACATACACATGGAGAATTCTCCAGTTTTTCTTTCATTATTTGATAGGAGGAATTAGGAGTTGTGAACCGCTTTTAATGGCCTGAAAAAATATCTAATTAAAATAAATGCTATCCCCTAACAGCTACCTTTGGACACACTCAAAATGCTAATTCCTTACCTCTTACATTTTAAAAGGAACCGAAGATGATCTTGGAAGCCTTGGTTTTAACCTTGGAAAGTTTTGTAGCTTTTCACAAGCTCTTCTATCATGTTGAAATTTCAATGTGAATGGAAAATGGTGCCATTTGTAAACTTTATTTTGGTATCCAAAAGGAAGTTTATCACATCATAATGTACATATATGGGAAGCTTTACAGTGAAACTGTAATGTTTTCTTCCTCAATTTTCTGTCTGTAAAATCAACAGCACCTCTTCCACATATTTCTGTGGAAATTTCTTGTTTTCTCAGTGGATTAGATTACGAAATGAAGGACAGAAAACAAGAAACACTTATGATGCCTGCTGACTTTTTTTTTAAACTGAGATTACTCCGGGCAGAATTAGAAAAAATTAGGCAAAGATCAAGAGGCTGAATTCTGATAAGCGTCCAAATTTTCTATGATCATCCAAAGCTTTGCTTTAAATTTTTAAGTTCCTGTTTTCCTTTCCTTCTCCTCTTACACAAATGGTTCTATCATGCTTCATTGCTCCTTCCAACTCAACCAGATTCTTGCCACCAACCCATAATAGGCCCATTGCTCATGGGCATACAAGAGGAGGCCATAAGAGTAATCCCCTGAAAAAATTGCTCATGTTGTACAAGGGGTTTCCATGTATATTCACCTAGTAGAAGAGTTCTGGGTAGTACAAATAGCACTCATTATACACATGCTTTCTTGCTGTGCATCTGTGCTTTCCTGTAGAGACACAGCAGAGAAAATAACTGTAAGACAGAATGCAGAGCTATAGGAGTGGGGAAAACTTTGGGTCGAACTGTCCAGCGGCATCATGGAAATGGGAGGAAGGAAATACTGGTTGGTTGAATTGTGCTTTGTTATATGCAGGGAATGTGAGACAGCAATGAATGAATCTACTAGGAGAAGAGGAAGAAAAGTTGAAGAGAGTGCATGCCTTTTGCTGTTCTAGTTTCTAGATACATAATTTAGAGATGGGGAAGTAGATGACTCAGCAACAGACTTCTTGGTGCACCTTTGATGGTTACCTTTGAAAAGTGGATAGAATTAATTTGGAAGCATGAGTGAGCCTTGATCTTAGCATAAATGAGATAGTAACAAGAGTTTGACATTAGTCCTAGCCCCAAAGTATGATACCAAGAATGCTGCTGAGAAGTTACTGTATGAGACCAGCCAGACCACCTGGAATTGTTCCATGGTCACCATGCTGTCCATGCTATCCTGAATCAATTTACAAGGGTTATTGTTGGCATGGATGTCAAAGTCACCCAGAAAAATAAGTCTATGCTCTACCAGCACCAGGTCAGAAAAATACCTAGCTAGTTCAACAGCAAATCATAGAATCATAGAATCATAGAATTCAAGATCAGAAGGGACCATTATGATCATCTAGTCTGACCTCCTGCTAGATGCAGGCCATAATATCCCCACACTCCTTCCACAGCAAGCCCCTGCCCCCCTGCCCCATGGAAGGAAAAACGAAAAGGGCAGGGCCACTTCCCTCTGGAAAAATCCCTTCCCCCCCCCCCAATGGCGCCATCAGCTGAACCCCGCAACCCATGGCATGACTCTCAGCCTCTCCCTCTAAAAAAAAGAAAATATTATATCATATCATTGACTCATTGTACTCAAATGTAAGATGCAGTAGTGTCATCTTTACACCAGAACAAAGGAATCTGATACTTAGCAGCACCTCTACTACCTAAAGTAAAATACAAAAAGAAGTGATCCTAGCTCACGGGTAGGCAACCTATGACACACGTGCCGAAGGTGGCATGCGAGCTGATTTTCAGTGGTACTCACACTGCCCAAGTCCTGGCCACCAGTCCAGGGGATTCTGCATTTTAACTTAATTTTAAACGAAGCTTAAACATTTTAAAAACCTTATTTACTTTACATACAACAATAGTTTAGCTATATATTGACTTATAGAAAAAGACCTTCTAAAGACGTTAAAATGTATTACTGGCATGCAAAACCTTAAATTAGAGTGACTAAATGAAGACTCAGCACAGGACTTCTGAAAGGTTGCCGACCCCTGTCCTAGCTCATGCTGAGCCAAGTACTTGTATTGTCTAGTAAAAACAATTCTTGTTATTTTCCAGTCATCTGCTAAGGATTAATTGCATTAGAATTTAAATTTGCTGTTAATAAGTAAGTAGTCTGAAAAATTGTATTATCATTACCTCTCCTTGTCTAAGATCAGTGGTTCTTCTCCAAAGAGTATGTCGGGTATGTTTTGGTTTAGTTAGAGATGCCTCCTATGTCCAACTCCCTCTGATCCCTGGCTGGTGTCCCTTACTTTTCGTGATATCCTATCAGGAAGGGAGAGGAGGTGTATCAAGTTTGGCACTTTCTCAGACAATCTGCAGTTAGCTGTTCAATTCAAATCTTTTATTCTCCAGGGCTTCTCTGCAGAAAAGAGCCCCAATTACATACAGTACAGTTCAGGAAACACTTTCCTTAAATTATTCAGGAGAAAATGAAAAAAAATATAGGCCTATTTATAACAGAAGAAATGGGTTAGAGGCAAAACATTATTGATCATCTATAACTGCCCTAATTACGATTATGATAACCTTTTGGAAGTGTATATGACAAGCTATAATACTGTTACTGTAAAAAGGGAACATATTGAATTTAAAATTGTATAATTTATAGTTCATTCTCCTCCTCTTCTATTGCAATGTGTAATATAACTTGTGCTCCTGGCAGCATAAATTTCACCTCAATGATAGTTAAAACTGAGCTTTTCTAATAAAGATTTACCCTCACCACTCCCTAATCACTTCACTGTGAAAGCACAGTTTATATATATATATCTACACCTCAACTCTGAGGAAATGTAGACAAGAGGGAGACTGTTGCCACAGTATATTTATTCCTTTATCTGCAGATATTCCACTTTCAACTGTACTCCTGTCAGATCTCCCCAGCTATACAAGCTGGGCTGAGTCATCACTTAAACCTGCAGAGTGCTTCAGTAAAAGGCAATATCATGGGGGTGGGGCTGTCATCCCATAGGTAGCATTTTCCCTATGAATCACTGCTGACCTAATGCAGCATTGCCAACTCCAAATGTTCAACAATTATGAGATTGCTTAGAAGTCATGAGATTTAAAAATAAATAAAATAAACGGGTTCTTTTTATTTTATTTCTTGTTTCTGAACCCATAGGGGTCACTCATTTCATGTTTTCAAGCTTTTCTTTATGGCAAAGAGGGCTAGAAATATACTGTTTAAAAATGAAAGCTGAGATTCCTCTGCAATCTTTTGATTCCAGCAGTTGGAAATTTAAGTAATTACACCAGATATTACAAGACTTGCAATCACATTACAAGAGTTGGCAAAAATTCTAGTGCCCTTGCCTAATGTTGGGCACACTGGTCTGAGGAAACATAAGACTGAGGCCAAGTCTGCTTTCAATAGCTTGAAGTTGTTTACTTTGGCTTCCTAGTCAATTCCCACCTGCCTACCTAGATTTCTCTTGCAATTTTAACTGTCTGTGGTATTCTTCTATCCCTAAAAAGTTGCTATATGTCAGGGATTGGCAACCTTTGGCACACGGCCCATCAGGGAAATCCGCTGGCTGCCCGGGACAGTTTGTTTACCTGCAGTGTCCACAGGTTTGGCCGATCGCAGCTCCCACTGCCCACGGTTCATCGTTCCAGGCGGATTTCCCTGATGGGCTGCATGCCAAAGGTTGCCGATCCCTGCTATATGTTGTTAAACAGGTGCTGTGTTTTGCCCTCGATCTAGCTGTATTTAGCAGGTGGGTGAAATAAAATATAATTTGTACTCACTGGATAAAAGCTTCTGTGTAAATGTTATCAGTACATTCTATGCCTTCCTAAGTGCTATGTGTTTTTTTCCTACATAAACTTCTGTTAACTTGTTATGATTTAGGTGGTGAAGCTTCTTGTTTTAAATGGCAATGCTTCTCTTCTTTCACTACAGTAACAAACAAAGTTTTCTAGTGCACAGGTCTACATTTATGTGCACTAGGGAATTTTGGGGCTAGTTATGTGGAACACGTTGGTGCAGTTTAGAAATCATGCGCCCCCCCTCCCACCAATGTTCATTGCTGTTCTGTATACACACGCCCTTAGACCCCACTCCTACAACTGGAACTGTGCACATGAATTCCTGCATAGAGCATGGTGAAATATTTCAGACAAAAATTTATTCTGGGTCAGCTGAAACTATTCATGATTTTGGGTCAAATTCAGAGAATAATTTTGGCTAAAAAATGAAAAAACGTCAAAAAATCAAAACAATTTAATTTTGACATTTTGAAATGAAATGTTTTGACTTTTCATTTCAGAACATTTCATTTTGAAAGTTAACTAGTTAAACTAAAGGGTTAAGCAGAACATTTTGTTCAACCCAAAATTAATTTGTTGAGTGGAGGGGTTGTTTCAGTGGGAAAAAATAAAAAAATCCATTTTAGGTGGACCTGAAACAATTTTTTTTCAGATTTTTCAGTTTGGCCACAGAACCAAAAAACAAATGTTCACTCAATTGCATTTCTATCCCTTTCCAGAGCATTGATTAGTTCAATAAAACTCTGCCTGTATGTAGGATTCCATCCTCATAGATCATACTGCAGGAGCAAGGCCTAAATGAAGATATGACACACAGTGAGAACAAATGCTGGGGAATTCAAAGGTAAGGGGACAAGTTTAACAACAATAAAATCACATGGTTGCTTTACTTAGTAATACTGCAGCTTGAGAATTTTATGATATTTTTTCTTTTAAAGATAAAGCGCTAGATCTTCACCTGGTGTAAATCTGTGCAGCTCCACTGTATAGATGTTCAGGGTTGGGCTGGATCCCAAGCTAGGACCCTATGAGGTCCTCTTTTTATCAGTTTTCCCTCCAAGCAATTTTTCCTTTGTTGAAAAACATAAATTTTGGGCTTGTACCCAGACCCTTCACTGAAACAAGAAAAAAAAGTATTGTTTGAAACATTAAAAAAATCATTTAAAAATGTTCATTGAGAAAACAATAAATGTCTTGGAAAATTTCTACCAAAATGAAATAATGTTTATTTTTCAATTTTTTATTTTTATTGTGTGTATGAAATACACGTATCTTTTCCTGAGTAATTCTAGTTAATAATGAGGGTCCCAAAGTTTTATATTAGGACTAATGTTATTTAAATAATATTAATTATCCATCTAAAATTGTGGGTGTCCAGTGGAATGGCAAAATACACAGGTAACCTAGAACTACTTAGGATAGTCAGGACTTGAGAAGACCATGAGGATCATCATTGGAATATAACGAAGCTAAGTAAATGGGCAACATGATTGAGGATGAAATTCAGTTTTGTCACATGCAAGGTAAATGGCATTTGGAAGAAATAATATATACTCATATATATTTCTGGGTTCTATATTGACTGTATCTGCTCAGGAAAAAGGATTTTGGCACCCTTGTGGACAGGTCAATGAAAAATTTTACTTGATTTGTTTGTAGTTGTGGTCAATAAAGCATGTAGGTAAGAATGAGATAAAAATAATCCTGAAAATACCATAATGCCATATAAATCAATGATATGACTTCAGCTTATATATCATGTTTAATCTTTTTTACTATATCTTTTTGAAACAGGGTGACCAGAATTAGCGATATGGAAAGACTTCTTTATAAAGAGAGGCTGTAAAACTGTCACTATTTATTTTTTTAGAGAACATGGATATGAGCTGACATGACAGAGGTATATTAAATTATTAATGGAATTGAGAAAGTAAATTAGGCACTCCTCTTTAATCTCATTCATAATACAAGAATAATGGAACATTCAGTGAATATGAGAGGTAAAAAAATTCAAAACTGATATAGGATTTTAAAAACAACAATTAATTTATAGAACTCTTTGATACAAGGTATCTTAGGCTAAGAGTTTAGTAGAATTCAGAAAACGTTAGCTATATGTATGGACCTGATTATCATTTATATAAAGGCCCCTTTGCACTACTGTGGCAGTGTAAAGGGATTATAAAGTGAACATAAATTATATTGACATTCACTTTAGTGCCCTTTATACTCCCAGAGTGGTTTGTAGTGGCCTTAGTGTAAATGACAATCCGGTCCTTATATGGCTAATGAGAACACCTGATTGTATTACACAGGATTATACCAAAAAATGATTATGGATATAAATCTTCAGACTTCAGGTAAATCAACCACTAATTTAAGGGCTAGGAATTTTTTTTTTTGCTATGAGCAATTTATCCCATAATTGTCCAGTATGTTGTTTTTGTTTTGTTTTTTAAACCTTTCTTCAAAGCATCTGATACTGGACATTATCAAAACCAGGATACTGTACTAGATGGATCACTCATCTGATCTGGTACAGAAATTGCTATGGTACTGTGTTGTAGAATGTTGTAAACAAATGTTAAAATAATATTTTTTCACATTTGAAAAATCTTGTTGCATGGTAACTGATTCAGTTTCCCAGTCTGAAGGTGTTTCACTAAGGCATACGTTGATTCGTTTGTCAGCTTCTAGTCAAACCATATTTTGAATACAGGATTTAAGAGGTTTTTGTTATTTTATTAGAAACGTTGCTTTATGCAAACCTTTCTTCAACAATAACCAACATGCTCAGACAGCAGTTTTCATTTGGGATTTTATTTTTCCAGAGTTAAAACTTGACAGGGTTAATGACCTGTATAAACAAGTAATATGCAATTACTTCTCAGATAACTGTATCCATTCAAACATAACATTAATCTGGGGTTAGTGTAGATAAAGAAATCACCTTAAAATGTATAAAAGTATGAATAATGCATCATAAAGCAACTGATAAATTATTGGTGCTAAACAAGCTAATTAACTAAAATGCATCCATAAATCTGCATAGTGCTTAAAGCTATTATGTGTTTTCAAAAGTAAACTGACAACTGCCTCCCTAAGGTGAAATTCCCACTGCCTGGTAGTTTTGTTTGGGGAAGGACTACAATATTTGGTCTTCTGTGTTTATAGGAAGAACACTTAGGGTCAAAATCTGGATTTATGTTAATTCACTTTCAGTGCATGCCTGATTCCGTATGTACATTGACACACATTCATTTACCCTTTCTCCTTCATGGTGCACATGAGGGGCTTGTCTAGGGCAGAAATTGCATTGTTAAAAACATTATGAGCCATGTGCCCTTTGGAAGAGACAGGATTAATACATATAAAGGAGAATTTTTTTTAATTGAGGCCACTGGCTCTCTAGCAACGGTAGATATCATCTTATCTCTCTAATAGAGTTATACAGGGTGATTTTCTGCTTTAAGAGAAAGCACGGTCCAGTGCATCTTTGACTCATTAGCTATCTCCCATTTAAGTGGATTTAAGTTGAATGCCTTTGGGCCTAGGAAGGGAGAGAGGCCTGGTGAGTCAAAGCTGTCTCAGAGAAACAGACAAGGGTAGGTGGGAGCTGCCTGAAGGAGAAAGCGAAAACCCAGAAGGAAGTAGCAGCAGCAGAGGAAAGCTGGTATAGACAGCCACTGGAGAGACCGAAAGGTTGATGGTGAGCACTGGCCAGAGCTGAGTAACTCCTGCTGAGTTAAAGGAGAGCTCAGGCAGAGGTCCTAGGAAGAAGGGAAAGAACCAGAACCTGATTAGAGGAAACTGAGCCCAAAATAAGAAGTCTGATGCTGGAGGGTGGATTCCAGGAGAAGGGGTGGGACTCACAGGCAGGGAGGCCTGGCTGAGTGAAACGCTGCAGAAAGCCCCTTTGCAGCAGGCCTGAATGGATTCCTATAGGAAGCTGAGCTGAGACCAAGAGGTTGGCCCTGGAGAGACATTCCCTGAGCAGGGGTAGGACTCACAGGCAGGGTGGCACCCTGTGGGGAGTTCTGTTGAAGGAGACCTGACTTCAGGCTAGAGGAGAAGACTTGTGGGAGGGAAGTGGGTCTTGGAACTCTTGAGCAGAAGGCCTGTGGAGTGGGGCCCTCAAACAGGAGCTAAAAGAACTGTGACCAAGTGGCTAATGATTCTTGAATGGATAGCCTGGAAACAGTGACCTTTGCATGGGATGGCAGGGCTGCTGTGTTGCTTTATTTTAGGGGTTTGAGAGGAATGTTTTTATTATTGATATGTTGACAGTTGTTATGAAAAAAATGGGGTTGAATTTGCTGTTGAAAGAGACCATATTCCTTTGCATGGGTGAATGAAGGGGAAACTGAGGCACGTGCACTTGTGGTGTGACCTGCTGCTGGACGGTGCCTCTGGTGATTGGCAATCTCATGACATTCTCCTTAACTCCTGACCTGAACTCCACAGCCATGGAATGGAGCATAGACCAAACTCCATGTCTCTGGAACACTTCTCCACAAGCCAGGACTGGGGTAGAGAACTTTATTTCTGCTTTATATGATTCTTATTGTTCGTTGTGTCTGTGAAGGATGTGGAGCTACTTTGTCATCATTTTTGAATAGTGTATGTGAGCTCATTATTGGGATAGGTACTGTATGACTTTATTGGGTTATTGCAATTTTTGTGCATAGGTTAGGTTAGTTTCATAACAAAGCTGTTGGAAGGCAACACAATGGCTCTAGATAAGCAACCTTTTTGTAAATGCCGTAGAGGTCCTTAAGAGACAGTGCCTGAGCTATTAGCTGGGAAGATGCTACTTCCAGGCACCAGACAAGTTACAAAACTTGTTTTGCTAGGGAGTTAAAAGATCAAAAGGATACTAAACCATTAAAAATGTCTCTCTAGAGAGAAGTGGGAGGCAGTTGTCAGACTGCTGTTTGTGTAAAACAGACAGATGCAGAGAGAGATGCAGCTGGAGGGTCTGAACAGTAGTAGGGCTTAAAGTAGGACAGACGTGTATAGATTTTAGTATTTTAAAATCTCTTTTCTCTTATGCTGGTGGTTCCAAGCTCCCAGGAGGAAACTTTTTAGGTGCTGAAGCCAGTTGGACCTGCTGAGGAACCAACATTGGTATACAGGATGCTGTAGCTCAGCACCGGTCTGAGAGGGAGAATTGCAGGATTTCACCCTGAGAGAGGTGAAGGCATGAGGCCTGATCTGTAAAGGGGTGCACTCAGACACAAGAGGGGGTCACAGATACAGCTAGCTATGTAATCATGATGGTCTCCATCCAGAATTTGGTCCTTTTGGTATTTTTAAAATGTAATATTAACTCATACGTATTTTGAGCTTCATTAAATATCTAATAGTAGAGGACAGAGATACTATAAAGCTTAATATTATTCACTGTTTTATGTATTAGAAATGTCCTGTTGAATAATGGTGGCAAGTTGCTAACAATGGCTGGAGGACAGGACCATATTTCATAATAGCCCATATTTCATGACTACAGAAAGGGTGGGGAGAAGGAAGCCTTATAATTAGAACTCAGAAGAAGGATGAAAAAAAGCCATTGCTTAGAAAGCATTTTATTTCACTTAATATAATGCAGAAGGAAAGGAGACAAAATAAATTTAAAATGCATGTGTCTGCAGGCTCGCAAACAGTATGTAGAGCCACAAGCCCTGAGAGTTTAGAGCTGCTCTTGGCCAGGTAGAGCACTGGGGAAGTTAAGCCTCAGGCAGCCATGATGACTCCTGATGCTGCTGGATGGAACACAATAGTGGGATGGAATTTTCAAAATGTCTAAGTGAAGAAGGAGTATGCAGTACAATGTTTGCGGGGAATATTGGTGAGTGCTTCGTGGAATCCGTGTGATTCATACTAATCTAGGGCAACTTTATATTGCACAAACTGTTAAACCAGTGGTCGGCCACCTGTTTGTTTACATTGACCATCCACAGGCACGGCTGCGCACAGCTCCCAGTGGACGCGGTTTGCTGTTCCCAGCCAATGGGAGCTGCGGAAAGTGGCACATGCCACAGGGACATGCTGGCCACCGCTTCCCGCAGCTCCCATTGGCCAGGAACAGTGAACCACAGCCACTGGGTGCTGCGGGCAGCCGTGCCTGCGGACGGTCAATGTAAACAAACTGTCTCGCAGCTTGCCAGCGGAGTACCCTGACAGGCCAGAAGTTGCCCACCACTGTGTTAAATGCTGTAATGCCAAGTTGCACCAGCAGTTAATTGCCATGTCTCTATCCCGTCCCTGTATCCACAAATACACCCCCCTTTTACTTAGGCTAATCTCCCCCTTTCTCCTTCTTGCTCAGTCCTTACATCCACACCTCTCACTCTCTAATGACATCTCAGAGGTGCATATTTCAGCCTCAGTCCTGCCTATGCCATCATAGGACAGCATTCTGACTTGTGATTTACAGTTAAACAAGGACTGAATTGGACCCTAAAAAGCAGATTATGCTATTAAGTAAAAATCCTGAATAGGGTGTGGTTCAGGGGAAAAGGGACCATCCATTAGCAGGATGCATTGGCCAGTGTGTGTATTTGGGGGAGATGGGGAGAGAAATCCAGAACCCCAACTCCTTCCTGGCCCATTGGGATAATCTGTTCCCCTGGGGGGACACAGACAGGAAGCAGTCTTTAGATTCCATCAGTCACAGGAATTACAATGCCAGTGAGAGAAGATTGCACAGTCATGCACTTTGTCTTTTTTAAGACTGATATACATTTTTACATAATCATACATTCCTCTATTTGTTTAATAACAAAACAGGAAACATCTCTTTGCTCAGGCCTTGAATGCATCACCACAGATCAGTGCTAGAAAAGTAGTGAGCTGGGACATGATTGTTAGTGATGAGAAAGGTCTATTAGGTCAAACTTTCAATGGAAGTCTAAACTTCAGTACGCAAAAGGCACATTTGTGCACACAAATAGGGTATTAAATCATGTGACAAATCTGGTTTTTTAACATCCTGACTCATTTAAAAATACAACGATTGCTTCTGCCAGTTCTCTTGTGAGACTATGTAATTGATTGATATTCAGACACTTTATATGCTAATCTCTTTTCAACAAATGTGTGGGCCTTTACATATAATGGCTTTAGGGATGGTTGCTTTCTTTTGTAATAAACACTGAACACTTTTTTTTTCAAATTTTGTGGATGTCTATATTAAGGATGGGTAACCAGATGCACAGAGGAGCACTTATTGTGGGATTTTGAATGTCATACAAACAGGTGGCCCACCACTGGTTTAACAGTTTGTGCAAAATAAAGTTGCCCTAGATTAGTATGAATCACACGGATTCCATGAAGCACTCATCAATATTCCCCGCAAACATTGTACCGCATACCACTTGGCTTTAATACAGGTATAATTCATGTGCAGTTGAGGTATACACACTGTCATTTTAATACTCATTTTTCAGAGTGAAAACAGACTTTAATCTCCTTCCTGACAGTGGCTACTGTGCTTCCTTAAAACTTGAACCCCAGGAAGCTATTACAGCCCTCAATTTAAACTTTTAAATCTACACTTTAAAAATTGTCATCACTGCTTGTATACAGCCTGGACCTGGATGCCAGTATAATAGTCTGTGTGCCTAGATGATGAAACAGCCAAGTTATGAAACTTTGTACATGAAAGCAGGTAGTTGAGTCAAAACTCAAAAAATAACTTGGTTTAATTTGGGGGACTGCATGTTGTAAACACACACAGCTTCCAGTTTAATCTCTGGTGTTATGGCAACAAAGGGCTACTTTAAATCACATTTCCAGTACAGCTGAGCTAGACGTGTTGGTATTATGATTGAAATCACAAGCCTACTCCGTTCTGTCTCCAAAGTTGGTAGGACTTGTTTTCCATCATAACTTGAGGTACTGAACCCAGAGTGTTTCTGTGTTCAAGATCTAGACTAGCTGACACTTGGTCATTATTTGTACAATTACAGCCTTAGGAACATAACAGTTACTAGAGTGGATCAGACCCAAGGTCCGTCTAATCTAGTATCCTGTCTCCAACCATGGTCAGAACCAGCTAGCTGGGAAGGAAGTGCAAGAAACTTTGCAGTAGGCAGTTGTGAGGTAATCGGCACCCATAATAGTTAAAGATTGGCTTAAACCCTGAAACATGAAATTATATAGTCCTTCCAACACAGTGTCTTGCCTTTTTTTTTTTAAGCATTAAATGTTATAACGGTGAATATTATTACCTGCACTGGAGGCCTCAATTCTAGCAAACACTTAACTCCACAGACTTCAATAGGGCTACTCCCATGCTTAACCAGTGCACTGGGAGAAACTTCACTGAAGTCAGTGGAATCACACTGGTGTACAGCCATTGTGAGAAGGGAATTGGACCTCAGATGGTTCATAACCACTGACTTCAATAGGAGTTGCACTTGCTCCAGCCTCTCATGATTGGGCTAATAGATGTGAAGAGCAGGTTTGAGATGCTACTGAGAAATGTACTGTCTTTTAAAGTGATTAAATTATTTGCTTTAATCTTGTATCACTTCTTATAAACCTTTCCTTGTTTATATAAAATTTAATTGCTTGGTTAAGGAAATCCAAACTGATGGGTTGTGATTTCACATTACCCAACAATTACAACAGAGGCAATTTTTGGAGTTAGTCTATTCATCATATGTGACCAGTTGAATAAATAAAAAATATAGACAATTTTATTCTGGTATTTGTAGCAGCAGGTTTATACCTTACTAAAGATATTGTTCTCCCATTCTCAGAAAAGGCCTGTTTTCTGAGCTTAGATACTCAGTATGAATCATTGGATATATTAAAAAATAAACTGACTTGCTTATGAATATATTCACACTGATTTTATAAAATACATACAAATACATATTCTGCATCAGAGCTGAACACAAGATTATGTAAACAGAAAGGCCCCAATTCAAGAAAATTGTTAAGCATTCGCTTAACTTTCTGCATGTGCTCTAGTGCCAATGACATCAATGAACTCACCAAGATTAATCACAAGTGTAAAGTTAATCGTGTGCTGGAATGCTTGCAGGATTAGGTCTTTAGATGTGATATAACTTGATTGCCATAATTACAGTCTTGGTGCAAGTAGAATCTTTCCTCAAGAACAATACTTCCCGGCAGAGTAACACCAAGTTGAAAAAAATCTTTAGGACTGTATTTTCTAAAAAAGGCAGCAAAATTGAACATGCAAAATATCTGACTATGAGCATAAATAGGGAGCTATTCATGCAGCTGCATATTTTGTGCATTCAATTCCTGAGCTTTTTAAAAAAAATAGCATAGCATATTTTCATATTTGTTTCTATTCTAATTTTTAATATTCAATTAATATGAAACCCTAATGGTTTGGAGACACTGCGGTCCTGTGAGCTTTCAGAATTTTTCACTTGAGGTTTTTCCTTTCAAACTTCAGTAGATTGGACTCTTGTCCTCTGCTGGAAACCCCTTTTGAAACTGCCGGTTCTTTCTTCAGGAAAGAACCCATACACTGAATGAACAAGGTGTTCTAAGGAATATTCTTTTCCTAACACAGTCAAACTTAAATGTCCTCAACACTTGGCTCTCTTTATAGGAAAAATAAAGCAGTAATAAGCAGGCATTTCATAGTGCTAAACCCTGTAGGTTTTTCATTAATTAAAAATAAAGTAAAATTGAAAGAGGAATAATAATAATTATAAAAGTGCCCCTTTGACATGATTTGATGAACAGGCTAAGAAATTCTGATCATGTTGAATCAAGTGAAAATTCTTCTTAAACAATTTGAAAGATCATCTTACTTAAATCAGCATTTATGCCTCTTAATAATTTAAATGTATGCACTCAAATTATGAAGATGTTGGGTGCCTCAGTTTTCATATCATGATCACCATTAAGTTGTCTGAAAATTGCAGGTTCCATGGACCATACTGCTGGGGTCACGGTGATTCCAGATTTTTTTTTTTTTTTGGAAACTTTTTATGAGGGCAATGACCAAACAACTGAGTGCAAAACATTTTCAAGTTTAAAAAAAACAAAAAACCCAAAACTGATATCCTCCAGCCTTGAGCCCTGCAAAACATTTCACACAATCCCATTGGTATTAAAATGTAAATCTAATCTTGTGATGTGGATAAGAGAGCTAAAGTTTCTGAGGAAGGTTATTAGAGCCCAACTGTTAGTATTTCATTCTGTCAAAGCAATCTATATTTTTCATTACTGTATTTGTTCAGAGACCAAACAGAATGAAGAGTCAATAAGCAACCGGAATAAGAACTAATAATCCAAGGAGTCATACCTCTCAAAAGAACAAAAAAGACATCTTAACATATCAATATATCTTATTAATTTAGAAGCCACCTCTGTTTATTAACTGTGCACTTATTACCCAGGATGCAATGGAAAATGATTAGACTTACTATAAGCCATCTCTTGTTTGAAGCCACATGAATTTGAAAAACACAGAGGGAGAAAAATTAATTAATGTTAATAGAAGCTATGGTTTCTAAAGGAACTTATTCAATGTTTGTGTCTCTACAGTAAGGGATACATATTAGCTTTCAAATTCTGTTCCTCTGTAACCTATTGTGAATTATTTTTTTGTTTATATTTATTAACTTTTAAACTTATGGAGATATATTGCAACACACTATATGTATAAAGGGATTATATTCCTCAAACAAAAGATTCATAAAGCCAGGTTCTGTTTTCACTTATACCTGTGTAAATTGAATTTATTTCCATTGACCGGGGTGAAGTTAAATAAGATTTACAGACTGGAGTAACTGAGATCTGAATCCAATCAATATACATTATCTTACATTTATTCATATAGGCTAGAGTGTGGCATCTAGCTCACAATGTTTAGCAAGCAGTGGGACAGAATCACACGGCCGCAGGGGGAGCAATGGAGCATCCTACCTCTCGAAGCTCTTGGTTTCGCCTTGGCAGAAAGAGTATTGCCTTTACAGAGTGCACTCAACTTTCACCTCTGTGGCTGGACAGCCCTGATGGTTAGTGCATAGGGAGAACTGTGAGTTTTGCCACTAAATTGTACTGGAACAGAATCAGACCCTATTTGGAGAAGTTGCTCTCTTTGAAGAACATCCCACTGCAGCACTATGCCTCCCACACACCGGGCCAAAATCTAGCCTATAGTTTGAGATAATTAAGGTAGAAAATCTTGATTCTAATCTCATTTTATTTCTTATCTCACTCTGGATTCATACCAGTTTAACTCCATTGGCTTCAATGGAGCTACTCTTATTTTACATATGTTTGAGCCCTGTGACTGATCAGACCGCTAGATATTGAAAGACTGTGTTCTGTAGTATTTTGTAAAATAGTCTGTCCATTACCTTCATGACTAAGTTCCAATTTCAGTTATGGTTTATATGACAAGTTTAATCTCCTTAAAATTCTTTTGTTATTCATTAAAAGAGACCTGTACATTCATATTCCTGTACTCTTGACAGGATTACACTATACAGTCACAAGCAGAAATGAAGCTCTCTTTTTAATGCAATACTTTAATATAAAAATATTTTTGGACGAGATCAGTACAAAACAAGTCCATGTGTGTGTGACAATCAGTTTGAGAATGCATAATTAACTTAGCTCACAGACTCATTAAAGTTTTACTTTAATTAGTGTAATTAAAAGTTTGTCAGCATGGGGGTCTTAACTTAGACTGCGAGTAATTTTTTGTTTTTACTGCTGCCTTGTGCCAGGCCGCGTTACCATGAGCTTGCCCCTGAACCCCAAGCCCTTCCTGAACGGGCTGACCGGGAAGCCAGTGATGGTGAAGCTGAAGTGGGGGATGGAGTACAAGGGCTACCTGGTGTCTGTCGACAGCTACATGAACATGGAGCTTGCAAACACAGAAGAATACATCGATGGTGCATTGTCAGGACACCTTGGTGAAGTTCTGATAAGGTGTAACAATGTCCTGTACAGCAGAGGAGTAGAAGAAGAAGAAGAAGATGGGGAAATGAGAGAATAAGTTTGTATATTTCTGAAAAATAAAGATCAGTTTTTCACAAACAAAAAAAAAAGTCAAAATTTCTAAGAGAAAAATAAGGAAGATTGATATGATCTAGCATTATACCTAGCATGTATAATTCCATACTGAAAATAATATACAGCTAATATCTTTTCTTTCTTATCATATGATATTTCTAAAATTTTACTGACTGTCTAAAAAGTAGTAAAGAATTATACTTTGTGGATCAGAAAAAGAGTCACTAAAGATCCTCTTCATCCATGAGTCAGTCTTTATGATAAAAAGTTGGATTGACCACAAACTAATATGAGATGATTAACTTTTCCCAAATGCCTTGGGCTTGGTAATCAACCGCAAGGACAAATGACATAAAAAACATAAATTAAACCAAATACATCTTCACTATGTTTCACCAATCATTGCAATCCACTCATATTCTGTACTGAGCCTCGAAATAACTATATTTCAGTAAGAGCAATCTATTCAACAAAGGAAGGTTTACTTTTATTTTAATACGACTTTGGGTTTCCCCAGGTTGCATTGCTATAATCAAGTGAAGACCTTTTGGGAGGTTAGCTGAATGAAATGAATCTTGAGGAGGGACTTGACTAAAGAGGCAGACAGGGCAGTAGGCTATAGAGGGTCAGGAGAGATACTCCAGGAATAAGAGGAAGATTCTGGTTCAGAGAAGAGGCTAAAGACAGTGTCAAGGTGTACTGGGTTGACAGATCATAGGGTAGAAGTTGGAATGTATGGAGAGAGGAGCTGTAATTGAGGCACAGACTTGGAAGTAAAAATGAGCAGGGTGAATTGGATGCAGAAAGTGATCAGACACCCTTGCAAGTATCAGAGGAGGGTGCTTAGAGTGGTATATGAGGAGGTATTTTCATTAAAGTTAACATACTTGACAGGAGGGTTTGAGAATCAGAGAAGCTAGTGAGGAGAATGTGATGACTAGCTTATGGATCATGGTTTTAGCAATAGAGGTAGAGTGGGTCTAATTGCTTTTTCAAAAGGAATAACTGAAAACTTTAACAAATCTTCGATTATTGCTAGTTGTGATGCAAGGCGGCCATGATTCAGCAAAGTACTGAAGAACATGTGTAACTTCAGGCACTTAAGTAGTTACACTGAAACTAATGTGACTACCAATGTGCTTAATTACACACATGCTTATGTGCTTTTCAGGATCAGGGCTCAATTTAGAAAAGAGTGTAGAAGACACCAAATAAGTTGTGCAAATTGTTATCTAGGTTTGCAGGTCTGCAAGAAACAATTTGAAAGGGGAAAAAATAGGAGAATAGGAATACAATGGGAATAGATTTGAATAGTTATCTAATATGTCAATTCTTGTAGCTATTAAATAAAACTGTAGAAGGTGTAGGGGTAGAAGTTTGTGGTTTTTCTTAAATAAAGAATCCTTGTTAGTCTAATGAACAAAGCGGAGGGGTTCAGGAGAGAAGTATTGGGTTTAAAATTCCTGGGGGGCTGAGGAAACTTTCTATAAATATATATAGTGGGTGTTTCTGTGGTAGTCACACAGATTAACACATTTTCATCACTTATTTTTCTACAAACAGAAAAAATTGTATCTTAAATTATTTAACATCAATAAAGCCAAACTCATTAGGTTTAAAAAAAGTCAGTTGTTTCTAGATACAATATTTACAAGATAGACTAGCTAGAAAAATTTTAATCGGTATTATAGCAGGTAAACTCCACACTGCCATCGAATCTGGCAAACTCAATTACTATATTCAGTTGCACCTGGATAAAGGGCCAGGACCAGTCTGGGATAAGACCCAGCTGTGGAGGGCTGGGTGACTATTATAAGGGTAGGGTTTCAGGGCAGAAGAGGCCCAGGGTTAAAATAAGTCTTGGGTTACAGGCTAGGAAATCTGGACTTTGGGAAAAGGCCAAAACAAAAAGGATTTAAGCTGTGAGATAAGGGTCAGGATAAAGATGAAGATGGGAGGGAAGTGACAAAAAAATACCAGACACTTGGTCCCTGAAGGATGGGCTGGTGCCACATTAGTGAGTGGAGTAGATTGAAGATTTTAAGGTGTTTTAACCACCTTCCCAGAAAGGGGCAGAATGGTGGAGACAGCCTGGCGAGAGGGCTCAGGAAAAGACATTATTATCCCAAAAGGGGCAGACATAAAATGTGACCTGGCTGGAATGGTGAGTCGCAAGAGGATCCAGACCACTGCAAGGCTCAAGAGGCCATTGGCAGGAGGTTCCAAAGGAGAGGAGGGGAGCCTGCTATTCCCGTACCTACTCACAACAGGGTATCTGAGATGAATGAACTCCTTCCAATGGGACTGAAGGCTACTTTAGCCTTTCTCCACATGGTCCATAAAACTGCAACTGGGTGGACTTAAGGAATAGTTATTCAATTGCTTCTTATATTAAGACCTCCATAACTGCCCCAAGGGTGTCTGTAGGGGCAGGTTCAGGCGTTGGTATTTCTAAGTACATGTTTTCTTTGTTTATTTCTGTTCATTTATATTAATATTGTCCTGGCCTGTTTTGCCTCAGAGGCACCACAAAACGTATTCTGCCATCTCTGTAATGAAATACCATGAAAGGACCAGATATATGGCCATACACCTGGCTCCTTGAGGCACTGAAATAGACTGGGTCAGTGATGACAACTACAAACATTAATATCTAAAGCCATGTAGATCCCTGAACTCCAGTATCAGATTTGGGGAGTTATGCAACACCCTCCATACTTAGGGCTGAGCCTGAAAGCTCTGTCCACCCTGTAGTGTCATCCTTTAAAAAGTGTTAAATACTGGTTAGAATACCTGCAAGGTTACACTGGAGAGAGTCTCCCATTCGTTTCCAATGTAGGACTTATGACATAGCTCAGGATACAGTTAGGAAGAAGCTAATACACATGTCATAAACAGATAGCTAAGGGTTAAAGTCTGTTTTACCTGTAAAGGGTTAACATGCAGTACCCCTGGACCACACCTGACCAAGACAATCATCAGAGAGATAATAATTTCAAATCTCTGTGGAGGGAAGCCTTTTCTCTTGTTCTTGTTAGAACTTCTTTGAATCTAGAGAGAGAGACAGTCCCCCTTCTCCTGAGTGTAGTTTCTACTAATAAATAGTTATTATTAATTAGAAAGAATTAGTCTTAGTTTGATTTTTTGATTTATTTTTTTGTTTTTGGGTGTAAAAAAAATGCTATGTTGTTTGCTGTTTTTTGCTTTGCTTGAGAGGGGGGGAGGAGGAATTCTTCCAGAGATTGATATGATAGTATGAGATGAGTGTCCAGTCAGCTAGAGCTCAGAGATTTTTTTTTTTTTTTTTTTTTCTTTTTCTAATTCTTTTTCTATTTTGGTTTTTTTTGGTTGGGTGGGTCAGGAAAGAGAAAGAGAAGGGGGAGGTATCCTCTGTAGTTAGATCCCCTAGGAAAGGAGGGGGAGGGGGAGGGGGGAAGGAGGGGAATGGTTTATTTCTCCTGGGTGGGGGAATGGGGCTCTTGGAATCCCCTTGGGAATGGATTTTGACTGTGGACTGTGTCACAATCCACATTCCTGGTGGCAGTGGTGTAGATCTAGATCTAATAAATTTAGATTTTAGTTTAGAGAGGTTTAGTCAAACCCCCCCATCTGAACCCACAAGCTCAAAGGTGGGGTGACTCATGGGGTGGTGGCAGGTCATCATCCCCATCCCCCCCCTTTGAACCCCCAAGCTCTCAAAGGTGACGTGGTATAGCCTAGAGAACATCAACAAGGAAGCAAGGGGCAGATATATGAGTTTCTCTTTACATCACATGTTTTGAGGGGCAGAGAAAATGAAGTAATTATTTTGTCAGTGCATAATTTCTGGCTACCTGATGAGTTAATTTAAGAGACTGCAATGAAACAATAGAGGGGTGCTTGCAGTTGTCATGAGAACCTTTCAGGACTTGTCTGCCGCCTGCTGTAGTTCTTAATTTATGCGCAGATAAAAATCCTAATGTCTGATGTGAAGAATGCAAATCAAGAATTTACAACTCATCTAAAATGCGAGAACATGGTAGAGTTAATATGCAATCAGTAAACCATGAATTTATCCAATTAGATTTGCTACTAGTCCAATAGTTTTGACTAGTTCAGTCACCGTGTTTTTTAACAGTTAAAAAGAACAAAAGAAAGCTTAATAAACTTCATTAAAATAATAGGACTTTGTAAATGTGAGCAATTTTGTCATTGCAATGGAAGTAATCAAATAGTATTTCAATACCAAAGCCTGTATAATCTGCTTTCTAATTAGGGTAAAACAATTCACTGTGAAGTCTCTTTAATCATGATTGTAGCAAGGCCTCCCAATCTATACCACATAAGCATTTAATAAGTGCTGTTGTCATTCATCAGATTCTAATAGCTGTAAACAATAGCTGTGATATTTGTCTATCCCATACTAAATTGATTACTAGGTTAACAATATTACTCCAGTGCAGTTTCACTACAATGAATTTGCCTCTACTACACTTAAATATAGATAACTATTTTAATTAAAAAATCTGCCACACAGTAACACTGATTTTTAAAATAACAGGCCTGATTCACCATCACTTTGCCCCTTTTGTAGTTATTTACCCCAGAGCAAATTAGATGTAACATGCTATCAGATCAGTATGGGAGAAACTAACACACTTTGCATTCACTTTGGACAGGTATAAATGGCTACACAGAGGGTGAGTCAGGCCCTGGACAGCTATCACTCAAGCAATTACCTTTTCTGGATGAAATTCTGGCTCCACTGAAGTGAATGCAAATTTTGCCATTATCTTCCATGGGGCCAAGTTTCACCCTCTGTTTCTCGAATTTTAACCACTTCTGGAAGTGCAGCCTCCAGAAATACTTTGCTTCCAGAAATAATAATCGACTGGGTTTAGTGCTATAGCATTGCCCTGCAGGTAGATTTATAAATCTCCATGCTGTCTTTCAGCCAAATGCTCCAATGTTTGTGGATATTGCCGGCTATATTTCTCAACAGATTGCATGATTTTTAGCACACTTTCTGAGGATTCAGAATTTCACAGAGATAGCATCAGTCAAGAGGTATTTGCCGGTGATGGAGTAAAATATACATATTGCTCTTCTCCTTCTCCCCCACCATTCCCAAACACCCACTTACTGTATATGTTGTACTGTGGCATTTTTCCTGCAAATCGGCATTTCTGGAAATAATATTAGCACTTGTGTAATAATTCAGTGTTCAGCAATCATTACAGCTTTATTCAAAGCAAAACACATAATTGTCCCACAGAAGGAACAGAACAAACCTGAAACAGCACCTCTGGCTCCCTTTGTGCTAACAACTCTTCTCAGATTACCCAGAGCAATAAAACAACTCCTCTGTTGCCAGGAGCTAATCATTTTTCCCAGTGCTTTCACATCAGTGTCAGAAGTACACTTTTAGGTGTTGTGCTTCTGCAGATTATGCATTCAAAAGACCAAACACATGGCAGCAGTTAAACAAAGGCAAAATGAAGGTCAAGGCAGTGAAATGCCCATGGCCTCTAACCATCTTAAATCAGGATTGCAGTTAGCCCTGAGAGTGGCCAAGGAGAGGAGAGGCGGTACAAGGAACCTTTGTCTTATGCCCGTGGCCAAGGACCAGCCATGATAATAGCTGGAAAGAGAAATGAAAGCTCTGCTCTTGATAGCGCTGGTGGTAGTATTAACCCCAAACATGGAGACAGTATTAGAGATGAATCTTGGCCTTATCTTTCACACTGAGCAGTAGAGGTGAACTGGCATGAATAGAGTGCATACTGCACCCGTCCAAAGAGTACTGGAGCTCTACCTGTACTGTATGCTTTCTCACACACTTGTGGAATGTCTGAGTCAGCTAAAATTCCTCTGAGTTGGGATTCATGCTAGCATGTCTCATCGCCTCATTTTCCCACAACATGACCTGGAAAAAAAAATCCATGTTTAAAGAACCCCAAACCTCTGACTCCCCTTTAATGCTTGTATCTTTAACATTGTACACATTGCAAAACAGATATATTCAGCAAGCTGCTGCATATCCTTTCTAAGCTTGACACTTTAAAAGAAAGTTGTCTTTTCTCTGCTTTCTTTTTGAATGTCATACAAGTCAATACCTCCAGAGAACAAGACAAGAGGAAGTGAAGGGGTATGAGTAAAGATAGGCACATAAAGCCTCTAGTAGTTCATCTTCTCATTCACCAAGAACACACTGTAACTCCTTTTCAGAAGAGTGTCTATTTCTCAGCTTGTCAGCACCTGTGAGACTAAGTGATTACCTGTCATGAACATTCTGGGAGGGGAATCCACTCATTCAAACAGTAGTCATGTGTTTGCTCTTCATCAGTCTATCCAGTTGTGTTCTTTTAATCCCCTCTACCCTTTTCTTTCCTTTTGCCAGAAACCAGAATCATTTGAGAGCTGAAATCTTGCATCCTTGTTCTGTCAAACATTCCCTAAATATTTTTGCCTCATCATTGGTAATAAAACTGCTGAAGTCCAGGGCGTATCTGCATGTATGTGTTTGCAATGACAAGTAGAGAAGAGCTGAAGGATGGACGGTTGCAGCTATCAATATGTCATAAATCTCAAAAACATGGGGAGTACGAAATACAGGATTTTTATTCTTTAAAAGGAATTACATAGTCCCCGCCCCCAACACGCAGATAGCATGTTCAGAATCTCCTCTTTTCATTCCAGCTTCTAATTTATACAACATCATAATTAGAACTGACTTTTTGGTTCGCAGGCTGTTCTAAAAAGTTGGGGGTTACTATAGCACTCAGGATTGACTTAGAACATTTTTGGATTTTACAAATGACATGAATTTAATAAAGGCCCGGGTCCTGTCAAGACAGAACACAAAAAAACACAACCCTACTCTTGAGTCCTATGGTAAAGTGTCTTTATATGCGTTTTTATCATTGAGCTCACAATTAGAGTAAAATATGTTGGCCCAATTTTCAAAACATGATATATGTTAAGACAAACATTGATGGAAAGTATGTCAAGTTGCTTTCAATAATGAATCTTATAAACAGGTGCAAGAAAACCAAACAGACTAAATTAGTCAAAAAAACTGAAACACATCTGTGCACGCAGTCCTGGGGCTTGGGGTGAGATGAAGATTATGAAGTCCCACAAGCATTCCAGGCAATAGGATGAACAACAAACCTGCACACTGTGGGATCCTGGGTTTTGATTTGTCCAATATCGGGCTAGGGTCTAGTTACAAAATTTAAAATCAGATAGAGATCAAAATGTCCTTGCAGTTTGGGAGCATTTGATTCTGGGTATCTGACATAGTCATATTTTTTCAAAAGTGGCCTCTAAATTTGGGCTGCCTCCATTTTTTTGGAAATGGACTTTAGATATCTAACCCCAAAATTTCAAATGTGATTGTCCAAAATTAAGCCCCTATATCCAAACTAAGGCACCCAAGCTAGTAGCCTGACTCCCAGAAAAAAACATCCCCCTGGTGGCCACTGATTTTAATTAGCAAAGTTAATGTTCTCAACTTCTGAAAAAGTGGGCCTCAGGTGTTTAAAAGTAGATCCTCCCCTGAATGTTATAAGCCATTTGTGGAAATATTTCAGAACATGAGGTAAAATGAAGCCTACAAGGGCCTGGAGTTCACAGTGTACTGTGAGAATACTGAAATTCTAGCCCAGCAGTGGCTGCATTAGCATTGCTGTCACTCAGCAAGCTTTGACGAGAGCCTGGCTCCTGACTGTAAATAGTCACTATGACTCAGAGGCGTCAACTGATCAATAAAGAGGGGGGAAACAGGGCTCTTAGCTCACCGCCATTTCTTTTTGTAACTATAATCAGTTCAGAATTTGTGTGTGTGTTTTTTTTTTAATGGGACACAAAAAACTAGTTGTTTGTTACTGCTGCTGCCATCCTTGACAAGAAGTGGACCACAAAAGACAAATACCAGATGTAAAAGCTGCAATTAGCACTGCTGCAGGGCAACAAGGCAGAAGCACAAAGATGTAGCAGCTGGCACAAGACCTAGTCCAAGTCTCATTGGAGTATCACAGTTTGGTGTGGGCTGAAAAGAACAAGGAACTATGTAGGCATTTTGAGATGTGTTCTTTGAATTCATCATCATCATCATCATCATCATCATCATCATCATCATCATAGTAGCTGTATGCAAGTTCCAGAAATGCTTTTAGCTGAGTTAGCGATTATGCAGCACTTGACAACCAGTTCAATGTGTAATCATATATGCAAGAAAAACTTGTAAACTTGCCACACACATCAGGCTTAAACTTGTGACACCCAGCAAAAAAAAGAGCTTGGCCAACTGTGAGTGATACCCTACCTGCTATTGCAGCTGCCAATATAAATCCATAATTGTGATAGTAACAGCAGCAGCATTGCTCCTCCCTGTTAATCCCGTTATGACATCCTTTCATGCAAAGATTAAAAGTATAGGCATTCTCAAGGAACTGCTCAGCAAACCACAAAGCTGATGGGTGAGATGATGTCCCAACAGCCCTTTTTATCTATGGCGGACATGGGCTTTGGGCTGCTGATGGACCATTATGAGTTCCAAACCGAAAATGAGATTCCTTTTTCCTGATCACTGGTGACTGATTTTCATGGGACTGCCTAAACCTCTCTATGGGTATCTCTACACTTGGAGCGGGGTGTGTGATACCCAGCTTGAGAAGACATACTCATGCTAGCTCTTATTGAGCTAGTGTGTAAAAAGAGTAGAGTAGCCACAGTAGCATGGGCAGCAACGTGGACTAGCCACCTGAGTATGTACCATGTGGTCCAGCTGGGTTTGTACTCGGGATGGCTAGTGCCTCCTCTCACACTCCACCACCTGTGCTATTCTACTATTTTTCATAGGCTAACTCAAAGACAGCTAGTGCCAGTATGTTTCCTCAAGATGGAAATTACCGCCCTAACTACAAGTGTAGACTGTCCCTCTGCCGGGCTGTCCTCAGCGTGAGTTCCATACATGCCTGTCTTGGCAGCTCACAGGAGCTACCAGTTACTTCTGTCACCTCTTCCTCCTCTGGTCCTTCCACCACCAGTATCTGTGCATCAGCCCTAATTTAGCATAGCCCTTCTTAACATAGTCCATACATCCATCAACATTTGCCTGAAATCAGGATTGCATGGCTAGAAGATGGGCAATTTAAGATCAGTTTCTTTGTCACTGATAAACAATGTATGTGAGAAGAGGATTAGGATTATTATATGTACTTGCAGACATTTCCACTGCTTGGCGAAAGCAATTAACCAGCTACCAGTAGCTCAGGGTAACTTAAGATATATCCCAGTTGCACTCATTATGGAAGATGAGCATATTTTGAAATGCTGTCTTGTATTTGTTGCCTCAGCTGATTAAGTAAAAGCAGGCTGTGGAACATGACATGGAGACATAAATACTTAGCATGACACTAAGCTGCTGCCAGTAGTTATCAGTGGAGCCTTCAGTCCGGGATGAATGATGTGCTTGCAAACTCAGATACTGCGCAATATCAACAGTCTGTCTCATCTCTTTGAGCATATCCTCCAATGTTACATGGTTCACTTCCTGAAACTGGCCAAGAGGAATTCAGAAGAGACCCCAACTAATATTGTATCTCTCTGTGTGTAGCCCCTCTCTGGAGGAGTGCCTCAAGCCTGCTCCTTAGTGCTTTCTAATTGGAGTGGCTTCTTTCCCCCCCAACCCTTCTTCTTGCATGGGTTGAGTCCTGGTTTCTTTATTTCAGTGCCTCCACATGTCTGTGCCTGGGACACAAGGAAGCTATTCCTTGGGAAAATAATTCCTCCACCTCCTCTATTCACAAGGAATATAACCTAGTGAATATAGAATATATATAAATGTAGTGTGTGTGTGTATATATATATTATTATGTAGAACATACAAAATGCAACACAATACAATAACAGAAACCCAAACAAATGAAATACCACCCTCAAAAAGAACAATAGAACACAGGTAACTTTGTTGAGGACAGGAACTAAACGCTCTAGGGAAGGAGAGGATTAAAATTAACCGAAATGCTAAAACATCAACAATATAACAAATTTCTCAACCTCCCTGCATTCATCACTGACTGTACACAACTCCCTAGCTACCTCCCTAGTACTGTTCCAGGCAGATGGGACTTGATAAGTCCTGCAGTGAGTGCAGCAGCACTGTGAACGTTGGTCGCATTAAACAAAAAGAAAGGGGTTAGGGTCCTCTCCTTGCTCTTGGGGTTGGATTCCAGGGGAGGTCTCGGCTGGCTGAAGGTAGCCAGCGCAGCTTTGGTTCTCTGCATCCCTGACCTCTGGTCTCTGCAGGGCTGGCACTCCCATAGACTTCACAATAATTCAAAATCCCGCTTTGTGTGGGGACTGGGAGTTGATTAGACACTCCCCAGGGTCTTCCCCTCCTCTCCCAGCTCCAAACTCAAACAACCCAATGTCAAACCAAAATTAACCCTTTGGTCTCTGAGGAAGCTTGTCCATAGTCACCGAGGGAATTGATCAGTCCTGGCTCCTCATTGCCCAGCAAACTGTGTCTAAGTAACTCACTCCATCCAAATATCCCCATTGACTTTGGACAAGTTTCCAGTGTATTCTGTCCCTGCCTAGGACCCTAAACAGGCAGGAAATGGTGTCAGAGGGCTCTTAGAGCCATTGTTGCTGTAGTTCAGAGGCTCCCCTAGACCCTTTGAGGCTCAGCTCTGTCTTCCGGAGCTTGCAAACTCCAACAGGGTTGCATGTATAAGGCCAAACATTCTTAAAACTCAGAGTGGTTTCATTTTCTCTTTCTGGATTTCCTAGGCACCCTCCCAGGCACAAGGAACTGTTAAAGACTTTTGCAGGTAGCCATTTCCTGATGTAGTGAAAACAGTATCAAATGGCAATACCTGCTTATAAGAGTTGTGGTTTTTACTCTCCCTTACATGCTCACAGAAAGCAGTGATAACATTTTGAAACTTAGGAACTCTCTGGGGGAAAAGAAATTATTTGTATATGTTATCTGCTCTGACTTGTTATATGTGTCATGCTGCATCAAATTCTGTGTGTCATCTGTCTGAAGGGGCAGTCTGTAAGAGAAGTGACTGATCTAATAACACAGTGGGAAATACAGCATAAGGCTGAGAAAAATATAGCTTTGGGAATATATTTGTCTTTGGGTTATACAACTTTTTAAAATAATGTAGTTTGTTATGATTTTTCTGAAAGGCAACTGTTACCAACAAACTACTCTGAGTTGCCTGTTCACCTGTGTCCCGGTAGTTTATAAAATAATCAAACACAGCCACATGGTTAAACCTGTCCACACTTAACTAGCAATTTGTCAGTCATTTTATAGTGCCTACTATAATTTACATTCAATGAATAATTCAACTAACCCTACTTAATTATGATATTTATAACAAACAAAAACATAAAACATAGGTTTTGTATGTTTATCACTTAAGATTTTGGATCCAACTGTTCATTCACATTCCCCAAACATAGGCAGACTCATCTGCCTACATGTGAATAATCTTGTATTTCTGGGCTCAAATTAGGCAAATCGCTGGACAGTTACACAATTTGCATGCACATATGAATGGGCCAGGTTTCTGAGCATGCCAACGAATGATGCACTGGCAAATTTTGCAGGTGCATTTCGGGAGACTCACTGATGATCTGGTCTATAGTTCATGCATAAACTTTTAATTCCTTAATCATCAATCTTTTAAAATGTCTTTTAATGTAATGTAACCTATTGACAGTTGTTGGAGGTTATAAAGACATGATATAGGAGTTTGGAGGTATGCTATCTAGAGAGTAAGGACAGACCAGTAGCTAGGACATTGACCTGGGATTGGGGGATACAGGTCCCATCGGCTTTTCCACCACTGACTACCTGTGTGACTTTGGGCAAGTCACTTAGTCTCTCTGTTCCATATCTGTAAAATGTGGGAATTGGTACTTCACTAGAGTGCTGTTAGGTTCATAGAGTACTATGGTAATGGAGGCTGTATAAGTATCTAAGACTGATAGATATCTGTAATTCAAATTTTGCAGTGCTCCCTCCGCAGCTGGGCAAGAACTGTCTTCTTAATAAAACATGTGACGTGAGGGAGACTGTTAGAAAAGGGAAGGGAGGCGAATACAACCAAAGCCATGTACATATATATTTTAATCCTCTATTTTCATTCAGGTGCCACTGAACATCTGTCTAGGCTGAAGTACACCGGAATACTTTACTAAAATGGTATTTTTTACTTTAATCCTTGAGTGACCAAGCTGCTACTGTTCTGGCTTGTTAAAGAGCAAGAAAACAGAGACATGATTAGTTATAGCTTAGCAAGGCTCAGGCCTACCTCTGTACATAATGGAAGATAATGACTCGGAGAGTATAGTAAGAGCTTTCTGAAAAGCGGGTTCCACCCGGCTAAAATTGAAAGATGCTGCAGAGTTCAAAAATTAGGCTATACAAAATTGAGTTTGATACAGACTCTTCAGAGATATTCTCTTCATGAGCTCTGAACAGCCCCTGTAGGGAAGAGTGGATTATTTTAGATTTTTTTTTTCACAAATTGCCTTATTTCATAATCAGGTATTATATCGGCACATGTGCCAAATGAGTAAATGATGATTTGCTTGGGTTGTGAAGGAGTATAAAGAGTTTCACACATTCCTGCAGGCTTCTCAGAAATATTGTCCGCTTATCACACATACACGTGTGAGCTGCTAACACAGCTGTGGTAAAAAGCTCTGTGATTGTAAAAAATGTTGATTAAAATATATATCTTACTCCAATTACAATGGACAGCTGATCATCAATAGGTCTATAAATAGAAAGAAAATATGGACTTAGGTCTTTTACCTTAGTAGAGAGCAAGTTTTAGAACAGACAAAAAAGTGCAGTAAATGTGTTTGATGTGATTAGGACATCATTTTTTTTTGCCCTTTGTGTGACCATCTGATTTATAGATCATAGCTGTATTTAGCCATACTCCAATAGTTATGGGTCTGTCAGAGATTCAGTTACAAGCCTATGTGAATTTGATATATTTCTAAAAACAAAATCCCATCTGGATAAATTTAGCTGGGTTTGTATGTGAGAGTCAGGCTCTAATAGAAAAATGTGCGTTTCCATCTGAGATTCACCTGTATTGCTGCTAATCTCTGTAGCTTCAGATTTTCACTGCTAATTCGGACAGGAAACCATAATTTCTACGGAGGTGATGACATATGAGCAACTTCCCAGATGCTATTTACAGGCTAACAGCCTGATTTTCCACTCCATTTTTATGATTTCAGCTAAGTGACTTGATTTCTTTATGCGTCTTAATCTATCAAGTTGTAAAATTGGAAAGTAGAGAACCAGACGTTGTAACCAAGCTACTGTAAACTAAATAAATTACACCAAAAAGTGCTGCTTTTCTTTTATAGCACTATCAGTGTATAGGAAGCCCTCCAGTTTTCTCTACTTCTCTTTTTGCACCGATAAAATCTCACCTCCTTTAAGGGTATTTGTTAGAAACTTGTCACATAATTTATCTGCTTCTTCCATGTTGCACTTTAAGTTTAGGTATTGTTCTGGGGTCTACAGGCTCCACCCTGAACCAGGACTGGGAGTAGAGCAATACTGGACTAGGGAAGTCCTGCCCAGCAACAGGGGCAGAGCATGTTCCCGGCAGAGGATCAATTAAAAAGGACATTGGTAGCCCAGAAAAGGGACACTGCTTGCATGTTGCACTGAGGCGCAAGGCTGAGAGCTGTGTCAGGAGTAGCTACAGCTTTGTGAAGGCTGCTCTAGCAGCAGGGACTTGGATTCCCCTCCCCCTCTGAAAGCCCTAAAAGAGATTCCCTGAACCTGACACAAAGAGACTGAGGAGAGTCTTCTAAGCTAATGACCATGCTACAAACTGAGGAGCTCCAGACTGGTAGGAAGTGACCCAGTGGAAAAATATAATTTGGAGTTGCTCAGTAACTGGGCTGGATGCTTTGATAAACCCATAGGGCCCCTGGTAGGGCCCGGGTGGAATGTGTGGGCCTGGGTCCCCCTAAATTGCCACCCTCCCCTGCTCATCTGCAGTGAGAGAATCTCTGAGGGACAATTGGAACATGCAGGACAGGAGTGATTGAGACTGATGACTAGGCTGGCAGAAACTGTAAGACCATGACCTGACTGGTAGGCCAGGGGTCATTGGCCCATGCTCCTGTGATATATATAAAAAAATCAATAGGAAGACTAATTTCTTCTCTGTTTATGTTAGTGAAAAACTCACTGTTCAAATTAGTGGGAGATAATGGTCTAAAACTGCTCCTCTGACTTATGATTTATGTTATAAAAATTAAGGGGACTTCACAAACACAGGCTGATGCTAAATACATGTTGCTATAATGATTAATTTTCCAGCTAGCTTACAATATTTAATGATGACTCAACAATAGCCAGCAGGATGTTGTCTAACACTGCTTCAACCTACATAGTACTTAGGTATCCAAAGCCTATTAGTGATAGGTGAACACCTTATAAAACAGAGACAACCTAAATTAATATACAGCTAATATATTAGAGTATGGGGATAACAGTAAAAGTATATATTTGGATATAGCTATGTTTTCTATATTACTCAGTCCTTTATGTGCATGAGCATCAACACACACTTAAGAAAAAATAACTCAACGAGGTCTATGTTAAATGGATGGTAAATCCTCTGTGGTAGTCATCTAGAGGAACTGTAACAGCACAGTGGTAACATCAAAAAATATTTTTAGGGTAGATTCCAAAGAACCTTTGGACCTCAAAATCCTTAAGCTGGCCCTATGCGTATTCCTGTGATATTTGGGTGGGCGGGGGGCGGTCAGTGAGGAAGCAAAACACTATCCTCTGTGACTGCTAAAAAATGCTGGTCTTGAGAGTCAGATATTTATGAGTGTTGAGGTGCAACAATGCCCCTTTGTGAGTTCTGGGAGAGGTGTGTCATAGGAAGCATGATAAATCCTGGATCTGCCTAGCATGCAATGGGAAAGCATAGACTGAACTGTCCCTTGGGAGGATGCAGTCTTTTTCCTCCATGCATATGTAGCCAGCTCAATGGACTAGTGCAGAGGGGACAGGACCAATGTTCCCACCAACTTAGCTGTCTTGCGCTCTGCTGAGTGATAGGGGGAACAGACGTCTAACCTTTGTGCAGGTCTTCCCTCCCAATCAGCACACCTCTTCAACAGTGCTTGAAACAATCTGGTCTGGCCCTTAGAGAATATGTATATGTGAACAGGTATCAGTAGCATGGTCTACTTCTACTTATCTCAAATATTCATTTTCATTTTTGTTTCTCTTTAGTTTGTTTTCCATTCATTCTTTTTATATTAGGGTTTGTTATGAGAGATTTAAACAAAAAAAACCCTACCGCTTTATATTGTACTAGATGTTATTTCCCTGTGACAAACCATTCATTATGTGATAAAAGCAATAGAAATCTATGTTACAGACAATACTCTATGCTGTCCCTCCATATAAATATTTCTGTTATTGTTATTTATTTGTGTAGCTATAGTGCTAGAAGCCCTAGTCACGGACCAGCAGCCCATTGTATTCAATATTAAATCTTATGCCTAAATACATTTGTAGGAAAATTCACTAGTACTCATTATTCTAGCAATTCACACTCAACTTTTCTACCAAAAATGCACAGCAAGCTTGCAAACAAAATATACTTTAGACTTCTGTAGTTACTGAAGTTCCATGTCACTATAGAGTTTTAATAGTTAGTTAGCACTGCCCCCTACTGTTTTTCCAGCTCCAAATTTTCCTTCTGCAGCAGCCACATAGTTAATAACTGTTTGCATATACAGATCTCATAGGGCAGGGGGGGCAAACTTTTTGGCCCAAGGGCCACATTGGGGTTGCAAAAGTGTATGGATGGCCGGGTAGGGAAGGCTTTGCCTCCCCCAACAGCCTGGCCCCTGCCCTCTATCCACCCCCTCCCACTTTCCATCTCCTGACTGCCCCACTCAGAACCCATACAACTCCCCCCTTCTCCTTGTCCCCTAACTGCCCCCTCCCAGGACCCCACGCCCTATCCAATCCCCCTGCTCCCAGTCCTCTGACTGCCCTCCTGACCCCTATCCACACCCCTGCCCCCTTACTGGCCCCCCGGGACCTCCCCGCCGATCCAACCCCCCGTTCCCCGTCCCCTGACCTCTATCCACCCGCCCCGGCTCCTGACAGGCTCCCTGGAACACCACACTTATCCAACCCCACCCCCGTTCCCGTCCCTGACTGACCCCTCCCTCAAACCTCCATGCCTTATCCAACTCCCCACCCCCCTTACCATGCTGCTCAGAGCAGTATGTCTGGTAGACACGCTGCCCGGCCAGAGCCAGACACGCTGCCCTGCAGGACTGCACAACCCCGGCCCCCAGAGCGCTGCTCGTGTAGCGGTGTGACTGCGGGGATGGCAGGGGAGGGCCCGGGGGCTAGCCTCCCTGGCCAGGAGCTCAGGGGCCGGGCAGGATGGTCCCGTGGGCCAGATGTGGCCCACAGGCCACAGTTTGCCCACCTCTACCATAGGTAGTAGTTGGGTGAGGATATCAATTACTGGTGTATACATTTCCTGAAGAAAGACTCTCTGAGTCCTTGCCAGCTGCCCTTTCAAATAACTCAACCAAACTAAGAAATGACCGGACTCTTGAGATGTAGGGAAAATATATTAGAAAATTCCCAAGACAGACACAATTTAATTGAAAAAAGCTCTCAGAATTTTAGCTCTCATTTCATTATTTTCCTTTCAAATGTACTATTTAAAAAAAAACTAAACAAACCCACAACCCCTCCCTCTTCATTGGCAACATTTCAGAACTATTTAATGGAAATAATCTAGTGTGTAACAAGATCAAAACAAATCAGAAATGTATTAAAATGAGTCATCCTTCTTTTTAGGCCAATGCCCAGCACTGTATGTATCGAATGTAGAATTTCTGTGATGACTAATATAATGCCAATCAATTCTAGCCATTTTAAAACCACGGTAGTATGTCCATTTAGTATAATACATTTGAGTAAATAAGGAAATCTTTTCCCTGTCATTTTATTTCTTCGTTCCTCTGAATGTCTAGTTAATAAAAAAAAATAAAAAAATTGTCCCAACAACTTAAGAAAAAGATGATTACTATTAGTTTTAGGTCTGGTGAATATGCGTTTGAGACCAATTTTGACCTATACTTCTTAATTACAGACATACATGAAAATATATTGTGTGGTGGTATTTAATATAGGAGGACAGGAGTTCTGTGGTCCATTATGAGAATTGTGTGTGCAACTGACAAATTGTATGACTTTATGAGAATCACCATATCCTTCTGCTTTCAGGCCTTCCAGTCTTCCAGTAAGGAAACAATGTGAGGAATCCATGCAGATTTTCCTTTATCAGCAGCTTGTGGTGGTGGTGGTCTTCAATTATTCCATTTCTTACTTTCAGAAAGCTAGCAGAGGATTCTGTTCAGTAACTGATGCTCCGTCCCAAGGTTATTTTCAGTCTGTGCCCCACTGGGTTCCATTTTGCTGTCTTCTACTACTCAACACAAGGTGTTTCAAGCAGCAGTGTCATTCATATGGAGACTCTGCTCCTCAGCTGCCTTTAACAGATCTAGATAGTGTAATTTCCTTAATTATCTACAGCCTGACTAAGAATGGGACCTGGATGAAAATGATCAGACAAAAGCTCAGTCCAGAAAAGAGAGAATTGAGGCTGGATGGCCAGGAGCAGCAGTTCAAGGAACTGTTTTGACTGCTCTCTGTGTCAGGGGCGGCTCTAGACATTTCGCCGCTCCAAGCACGGCGGCATGCCGCGGGGGGCGCTCTGCCGGTCGCCAGTCTCGCGGCTCCGGTGGACCTCCTGCAGGCATGCCTGCGGAGGGTCCACTGGTCCCGCAGCTTCACCGAAGCCGCGGGACCAGCGGACCCTCCGCAGGCATGTCGCCAAAGGCAGCCTGCCTGCCGCCCTCCCAGCGACCAGCAGAGTGCCCCCCGTGGCATGCCGCCCCAAGCACATGCTTGGTGTGCTGGGGCCTGGAGCCACCCTTGCTCTGTGTTGCTGGTCTTTGACCACCCTTTGCAAAAGAAGTCCATGACTTTTTAGTTCTTGTATTCTTAGGTACCAGCAGTGGCTTGTTCAGCTTTTCTCATATGCAGTTAGGTCATTTAGTTGCAATCTTTCTTTGATGCAGAGTTCTCCCAGCACCTTCCGTGTTCTGTAGATGGAGTTGCTCTTTAAGTCCACTTGAGAGCTTCATGCAGTGGTTCATCTAATGAGTTAAAGTGAGCACATTACATCTATGTGGCTTGTTTCTCAGCAGTCTTGCACCTTGGCACAGGTATAGTTGCTTGCAGCTGTATGAAATGCTACCAAATATGAATGGGAGCATTTTACTCCCACTTTGCACAGGTGTAGATGGCTATACAAGGTACAAGATCTGGACAAGTAGGGGAGAAAGGGCCCAGAGATGCTTATGAAAGACCAGGGCCCCTGGAAGCTGCTCCTGTCTCTCCCCACCGCACAGACACACATGCAGCAGCAGCTGCAGCAGCAGCTGAATAGCCTTTAGACTCTCCATGACATCTTAGCTGGGTTTATGGGGATTGTTTTTTTTGTTTTGACAGGGAGTGGGACAGAAAGGGGGAATCATAAACTATGCTCTAGTCAGAACAGACAAACCTCCAACTGCCCCATTCCATTCTGACCCCCTTCCATCCCTTCTTCTATACTTTTCCCCACCCCTTCCTTCTCCTGTCTCCTCACTCCATCAACTTTACCCTTCCATCTAGCCTTTCTTCCCCAGAGCCTACAAGAAAACTTCAAATCACAGAACTAACAAGACACCTGCTCGTTGTCTCCCTCACTACTCTGCCTGTATGCAATATCCCTTTCCTCCACCTTTGCCTTATCTTTACAGATTGCAAGCTCCCTTGGGCTGGGATCCATGAAGGGACTTATGAGTTGCAATGCTGAGAGTCATGGTACCTAACTTTTTGGTACCTGGAAAATCTCTGGATTAACAATGAGATCCACAAAGCCTGAGCTAGGTTGCTAGGCTCCCCATACAATGAATGGAGAGAAGTACGGGCCTTAGACTGCTATCCACAAAGCCAGCACATGAGGTAGTGATCTGCCTAAGCTAGCCTTTGGGAGATGCTGATCAGAGGGGTGTGTGCTAAGCCTCATCCTGCTCACAGAAATTGGCACCTAAGTCTGGGCTGCTAATGATCCATGAACTGGGAGAAGATCGGTACTTGGTTGTCTAGGTTTCAGGGGGGAAGGGGCTGAAACAAAACAGTTGAGGGATGGTGTGTAGGGTATTAACCCAGAATGTGGAAGAACCCCCAGTTCAAGTCCATGCTCCCCTTAAGGGAAGTTGAAGGGAAGAGTCAGCTACTGCTCAGGGGAGTGCTCAAACCATGAGGCTATAGAGTCATTCTAACTCTTTTACTGGCCCAAATAACATTTAACTATTTCATTGTTTAATGAAAGTGGAACAATTTCAATAGCAGACACTGAAGGAGACCCACATCAGAATATCCCATAGCTTAGTAGTTAGCATTCAGTTGAGAGGTAGCTAATCCCTGTTCAGATCCTTTCTCCCACTTACGAGAAGGGGGGCCTTGGACTGGGGGTCTCCCACATCCTGAATGAGAATGCTATCCAGTAAGCTAAAGTTTATAAAGTCCTCAGAGGCTGCCTAACGGATTGAGCCCCTGCATGTACCATGCATTCGGCTGCCTCTCTTTTCTGGTTTGTGAATTGCTCTGGGGCTAAAGCAGGGGAAAGGCATCTGGATGCTTATTAGGAAACATTAAGGCACATGCTTGGGCAGGAGAGAGATGCCTAGAGTGAGGCTGTGTAACACCGACAGACCCTTGGTTGTTGGCATTGAACCTAGAACCTCTGAAGCTTTGTGCATGAGCCTCTACTGCATGAGCTAAAAGCCATCTGGCTCTTAGCTAGGGCTGTAGAGCAGACTCATTAGTCTCTTTGTAAGTGGTCTCCGTGCCACTAGATGGGACAGTGCATCATAGGGTGACCAGACAGCAAGTGTGAAAAATCGGGACGGGGTGGGAGGTAATAGGAGCCTATATAAGAAAAAGACCCAGAAATCAGGACATCTGATCACCCTAATGCACCACAACCAGGAGGTGTGTGGGTTACAGCTGCAATGCACATGCTGACAGGAAAAAACTTAGGCTCCAAGTGAGTTTAGGTGGCAGATGAGCAAGAGTTTTGTGATCACAGTTGTGCCTAAAAATGGGACTTATCCACCTTAGTACCTTTTTTGGATTACACCCTCTGTCTTACTCACCTATACAGCACCTAGCAAATTTGGGGCACCACTACAATATGAAGAATAAATATTGATGGTTCCTGTTCCATGGAAAAAGCATTATTCCTTAGAACTGAATGTACAGTACAATAAAATACATGGTTTCCTATTTTAATTATTACAAAAACAACATGCACTGGTTTAAAAGAGAAGCAACGCAATCTAAACAAAAATGTAGCTGTAATGGGAAGTGCAAGCATTGTAATTCTGGGTGACAAGGAATTCCTGAGTCAGCCCATGAAGCCATCAGAGGGTCATTGCCACCATCTAATTCCTTTCTCCATTTCCTGTTTGGCTGTTCCATAGTTTGGCTAGTCTTGTGTGCCTGCAGCTACTCAGTCCTTGACATTATGTCTGCTAATATTAAGTCAGTGCAGAGGCAGAGAAGGTGTAGATTGAACCATCTCCTGGAATGAATAGAAGCTACTAATGAAATTGATATGAAACAGGCACTTCAGAAGCCTCTTGGAATGAACATTCATATGCTGCAAAGTAGTAGATGAAAATGACACAGCTGAGGCAAGTGGACTAATATTCTGCTCCCTCCCTGACCCAGGAATGATACCAGTGGCACTTAGTGGGGGCAGGAGGCATTGATGTAACACCATCTGCTATAGAAGCTGTTGCTGTTATTATAGCATCTGCCTTTTGTGTGGATAGCTGCTGCTTTTTGCACAGTTGGGGTTTATAACAATTACCTTATTTTTTGCAATATACTCCCAGATATTTCAGCAATAAATGAGAATCCACTCTGCATACTTATGTGGAACTAGAGCACCTATAAGGTACTACTACGAAGAGAATTACAGAGACACTTTCTTCATTTCAAGTGGTTGCTTTCTCCAACTTGATGTTTTCATGTCATAAGCAAATGTTAACTATTTTACAATGCACACTGTTTTCTTGGGCTTCAGAACACTTAGAGAGATTTCCAGCTCATCTTTGTGATACATTGCCGTCCCCACAAAGAAAATACACCTCTACCTCGATATAACGTGACCCGATATAACATGAATTCAGATATAACATGGTAAAGCAGTGCTCCGGTGGGGGAGGGGGGCGAGGCTGCGTATTCCGGTGGATCAAAGCAAGTTCGATGTAACATGGTTTCACCTATAATATGGTAAGATTTTTTGGCTCCCGAGGACAGTGTTATATTGAGGTAGAGGTGTATTAAAAAGGCAAATTCACCCTTTTCTTCAGTTTGGGGCAAAACATGAAGATTTTGGGCCAAATTCTATTCTGATTAATGACAATATAATTCCACCAAAATCCATAAAGTTCCTTCACACTGTAGCAGAATTTCAATCTACTAGCTTTGAAACACAAGGGAGTGAAATTCTGGCACAAAGGGAATTTTGCCACTGACCTCAGTAGAGTCAGGATTTCACTTGTTTTCCCAACACAACCTTCGCTTTTGCTATTTTCAGTGATTTCATAAGAGTTTTATTTGTGATGTGAAATTCACTAGATTCATATAACTCTAGAATCAATTCATCTTTAGCTCACCTAAGAACAGATTTATACACTGCATGATAAAACAAATAATGAGTATATATAATGAACACATTCAATGCATCATAGTAAAGGAATAGTATATCACGTAGAAACACTGTAGAATGCATTCCAATGCATTGCTAACTTTCATTACAAAATCACAGCACACTCTGTCCAGTAAGGAATTTATCTAGTGAACTTTTCATGCCTCTTTTTATATGGATACAACTTCTTGGAGTTCTCGCTCATGCCAAATTAATCTGTAATGTACGGCCTGAATTCTATTACACGAAGACCAGTGTTTCTAATTAAGTTAAATAAAAGTGCTACAGTACCTGAAATCAATATTAAAACATTTTTAAAAAGCTAATTGTATTATGCAATAATTTTTAAATGATTTGCAATATACAACAACAAAATACACTATAAATTGGAACTAAACAGAACTAATTGCTATTCACGTGCTTGCTTAAAGCCCACTGAAGTCAATCAAATGCTCTCCTGAATTGTGGAAAGCCAGCATAGTTGCGAAACAGCAGTGTTAGAAAAGGGTTGGCATTTTAAATGCTCCAATTAATCAACATGTACTTAAGCCAAACTTGTCCCTGTCAACCCTTCTTTCCTATTTCATTCCACCTATGTTTGGTTTTATGAACCAATAGGTGATTAAAGCTAGTTAGAATTGTGTCTTATTGACTTTAATAATTTACAAACTTTTTCCAGGGTGGCTGAGTTCAAAGCTACAGTGTCATGTCTTTATAAGGCTTAACTGTTCTCTTTATTTTTGGCATACGTTTTATATTTGAAATGTCTGGCATCAAATAAAATGTATTGTTCTGCTTTAGGAAAGTATATCATATTTTGGTATACTACATATCCTGGAGTGGACTTAACTTTATCTATTTTCTAGAGAGGACATATATTTGTTATGAACGTTCTTCTGTTTATATCTTTAATAATTGAACTACAGTCGATGTAAATCAAATGTTTCCCTCATTTTAAAAGTTCAGCATATATATTCACCTGGTCATGCTTGAGTTAAACTGTCATTTTTCTGTTACATGAAACATTTTAATAGAATCTAGCATAATCGAAAGAGGTGTTGGCATATCAGGTTGTTTAAACCTAACTGCATGTTGCAGAGATTTCGAGATGTCTGTTATCCAATTTGTTTGAGTGTTTGTCACTTAGAGCAGCAGTTCTGAACGGGGGGTTTGGGGTCCTCTGGGGATCCATGAGTAGGTTTCAGGGGATCCCCCAAGCAGGGCTGGCATTAGACTCCCTGGGGCCCAGGGCAGAAAGCTGAAGCCCTGCCATGCAGGGCTAAAGCCTGGGGCCCAGAGCCCCGCCACTCGGAGCTGAAGCTGAAGTCTGAGCAACTTAGCTTTGTGGGGGGCCCCTGTGGCATGGGGCCCCAGGCAGTTGCCATGCTTGCTACTCCCTAACGCTGGCCCTGGCTTTTATATGCAGAAAAACAGTTGTTGTGGCACAGGAAGGCCATGGAATTTTTATTGCATGATGGGGTGGTCTCAGAAAGAAAAAAAAAGTTGAGAACCCCTGACTTAGAGAACCATGCCAAAAAGGACGACTTTGCGCTGTAGATCTCTGTTGGGCCAGATAACAAAGGACATGTAAAAACGACTAAGGTCAAACATTGCATGCCTGCTTTTTCAATAGAATGCAATAGCATATCGCTCTAAACCAGAGCTTCCTTCTGTAGAGAAAAATCTTCTAGGAAGTATAATTCCAAACTTAAAACAGGACATAAAATGTTGCTGAGATATAACCACCTACCTCTTTAGAGGCTCAAAATCTTCATTGAAGAGAAAGGAAAAAGATGGGTCATAAGTCATATCAATTGCAGTAGCAGAAAAGTCCTATTAGAATGTGTTTTTCCACTCAAGATCATCAGTAGTCAGAATTTCATCATCCTTTTTTGGTGATTAACTGTAGGCATATAAGTTGTCATATACTGCTGACATCTTCATTCTGATCAGATCTACTCTGAGTCAAATCCTAGCCTGAAAGAAGTCAATGACAAAACTTCCACTGACTTTAGTGGGGTCAGGGTTTCACCTTCTGTAAGTAGCACATTTGCTTGCTTTCATTATAAAAACAAGCTTCTACTGCTTTTTACTCCTGTTACTGCTGCAGAGACAACAGAGCACTTGGAAATGGAGTTGGATTCTGTTCTGATTCATATAGCATCAGTAGATAAGTTCAACACGCTGTGTCTGATTACTTACTGGTGGTGATTCATGAGCCAGTAACAGCACAACTTGACTTTCCCATCCCACAATGAGTTTCTACATCACTGAAATACAATAGTTCTGGAACCAAAAAATGCTTTTTCTATGCAGATCTTTTGGTTGCTATAACCCATGCTTTAAGTATGCTCATATTGATGACTTGTGCAATGATAGCGACAGCAGAAATTCTGGAATGATACGGTCTTCTCCCTCAAACTGATGCTACCTAGAGCTTTGAGATGGGATTGGCATTTCTCTTGCAACCTTCCAGTGGTAGCATGAGGCCCTCTTCACCCATCCCTATGCAGCATGATTGTCTAGGGGCATTACATGCTACCTGCCCTTTCCAGTGGTAGCAGGATTGTGAGCAGAAGCTGAGGGATCTTCCCCTAAGTATCAAGTATCTTCAGGGGAATAAGAACTGCCATACAGGGTCAGACCATTGGCCCATGTAGCCCAGTATCCTGTTTCTGACAATGACCAGTACCAGCGCTTTGGGGGAATAGAGGGGATAGAAGTTTCTGCACTGATGTCAGGTCTCAGCAGAGGCTACTGACTGTCACTCCACATTTTCTGTTTCAAATGTGACACTATTATGGGTCTTCCCCTTGACTTATGTTCTGTGGTACTCCAAATCCCTTCTCCCCTTTCTCCCCTTATGCAAGAGTCATTCCCTATAACCAAAGAAACTTCCAGACAGTGAGGTAAGAAGAATCATATCCACAAATATTAGTTAGAAAGGCAGATAACCAAGGCCACCCTTCTTCTAAGGTACTGGGCTGGTGCTTGGAAATGAACTGCAATCTTCCTGCATGCACTTTCTGTGCCTTAATTTCCTCCTTATAAAGCAGGGGTAATAATAATACTTTCTTACCTCCCAAGGCTGCTGTTAGTTATATTCGTGATTAAATCTGATTTGTTCAGATGCTATTAAGTTGGGTCAACATAGGTATCTAGGCAGTTTTGGAAATGGGAAGACTTATCCAAATCAATCAGAATGAAGAAGAAGAAGAAGAAGAAGAAGAAGAAGAAATTGGGTTCAGGAGATAGATGTAGAGTCTTTCCCTCTTTTTAATTTCAGTGGTAATTAAATTACATTTTGTAGACTGTAGCCTTTCTCCAGGATATATTATGTCTGTGTTTATAAGCCACTTTGCTGTGGCTATCCCCCTTGCTGCGTAGTTGAATAAAAACTAGAGCAGTTTCACAAAGAATTTTCAAATTTGTCTTCATTCCGAATTGCACAGAAACATGAACATTTCAAAATTCTACATGAAGGAAAATTCTGAAAAAATGTTTCAAGCTGTTCATAATTTTGAAAATTTACAAATCTAAGTGAAACATTTTGAACAATATTATAATATACAATACAAAATTAAAAAATTTTAAAACAAAAAGTTGTTTCAAATTGAAAACGCAAAAATTTTCATTCTGAAAAGGTGGAAAATAGGACATTACAAAATTGTTGGATATTTTTTCCAGAGCTAATTTTGATTCCATTAATGGTCTAGTTACAGGCTGCTATGCTGAATTCACTTTGAGCCAATGGTGCACCAACACGGGGGCTCCCCTACTACAAGCAGAAATCACTAAGAGCTGAAATCACTAAAGCGCTAAGATTGCTGGGCGTGAGATCACTAAGTGCTGTGTTGACTAGTGGGGAACCTGAAGATATATTGCTAAGCAGCTGGCAGAGCAGAGCAGTTTGCGGGCCGGTTGGAGTGGCCCACGGGACAGCGAGCGGAGCGGAGCTGTTTGTGTGATGGCAGGAGCAGCTCACAGTATGGCTAGTGGAGTGGAGTGGCTCGTGGTGAAGGCTGCAGCAGAACCCCACAGAGAGGCGGGGCAGTCGGCCTTGGACCATGAAAGGCGCCCCTTAACACTCTGTGTGCCCCTTTTCATCCCTACACCCGCCATTTCCACCCAGCTAGGGGTGGGTGTTGAACTCCGCAGATAAACTTTTGAACTCTGGGGCTGCACTGACCAGGGACAGAGACTTTTGGGTTGTTGGACTTTTGGGGGGATTTTTGGGTTGCTGGACTCAAGGGACTCTTGGGGTGTCGAACTTTGGAATTTTGGGGTGATCTTTTGGGTGGTTGGACTTAAGACCCTGAGGGTATGCTAAGCTAGCTTGGGGGTGAGTCTTTTGCTCATGGTTGATGTTATGAATCCTGTTTGTGGTGTTTCCTCAATATAATGTCGCATTGTTTCCCTCCTTTATTAAAAGGATTTTGCTACACTCAGTCTCCGGGCTTGCGAGAGGGGAAGTATTGCCTCCTAGAGGTGCCCAGGGGGGTGGTATGTAATTGTCCCAGGTCACTGGGTGGGGGCTCGAGCCGGTATTGCATTGTGTTATTGAAACGGAACCCCTAGATACTGAACCCAGCCCTTGTTGCTGCCAACTCAGTCAGGCAGAAGGGTTACATAACTGCTGTGTCATTGATGGTAACTGTGCCCTCATCCCCCACATCTGACCATCTGCATCACTGCCCCCCAGTCATACTGCAAAAATTAGGCTAAGCCAAATTTCTTCATTGTGGCAGTTCCAGTCAGCAGCCTATTAAGCCTAGTCCAGAATCTGCATCCCAGGTGGCAATAGTTAGTTTGGGCTCCTGAAGTTCAGCAGCATGCCTATCTGTCTATCCCAGAGTTGCCACTGTGTAGAGACATAGCTGTCAGCCATGATATGCTGCTGTTCATTTGAGATTGGCACTGGGCTGGCAGCACTGGAGATGAATGCATGAATGGCCACTGCACAAGAATATTTCAAAGCCAGTTGTGGCAAGTCAGCAGGAACTGAAGGTGTTTTCTTCTGAAGGGGATAGATTTTCCTGTAGGAAATGCGTGTTGCTTATTTTCACCTTTTGGAACCATTGTCAGCCTTGTGTGCAGTGGGCTGTTTTTATTTGTCATAGCCTTCCATGCAGCTTTAAGGGTGATGGCATCTCATCCAAGTTTTGGGGGTGCTATATGAGCCAACACATATAAATTAGATGTTAATGTGTGATTAAGGCAACCACTAAAGATACAGGTGGCTGTATTTAGCTCTGCATCAATGAGATGCTTATGCTGACTTCTGCCCCAAACTGTTGCACAATATTCCATTGGAACAAATAGCAGTGCCAGAATTGAAGTTTGTAAAACATTTGCCTCTGCTCCCCAGGATGTTCCTGGCACCCTGATAGCTTCTGAATCAAAAGTGAAGGCGGTGATCTTTTTCTTTAAGTGTTCTAGATGGGACAAGTATGTTAGATGGTAGTCCAGTTTGACCCCTAAATAAGCAACAACTGATTGTAAAGAGTCATTGTCTCCTGAAGGCCATCACACACAGTAATGGTCAATTTCTCCATTGCTATTTCCATAACATATTTTGTTTTTTACGGGACAGGGTTGTTAGCCCCGTGCCTAACCCCCAATCTAGAGGACCAGGGTGTCTGTTTTGTCTGGCCCCTCCCCACAGACCAATCTGTCATGGTTGAACCTGCCAGGAGCAAAAAGCCCCCACCAACACAGACTGTGGGGTTCATTAGAGCATGCAAAGTGACCCATCACGGCAAGGAACAGACACCAGAGGACACCAAGAAGATATGAGCACCATAATTGCCGTGAGGCATTGGAGATGGATTCGCCATGTGCTTCAGATGGAAACTGATTCCATCCCCAGAATAGCAATAAGATGGACACATGAAGGCAAGTGAAAATGAGGCCGCCCGAAAACAACATGGTGAAGAGCTGTGGAAGTTGAGCTGAAAAACCTGGGGCACAGCTGGGGAACCATTGAAAGGCCTGCCAGATACAGACAGGAGTGGAGGAGCTTCGTTGCTGCCCTAAACGCCAGAGGCGTAATGTGAACATGATGATGATGATGATGACTGTAAAGGGAGTGAATGTTCCTCAACACATACTGGCCAGGCAATTATTCAGATGGAAGTTTGGGGCCATCATCTTAAACTCATATAATGCGAGTCTCCACTGACAAAGGTAAGTGGCCAGAGCATTCGTGTCCTAGCCAAGTGACTCGTCACTATCGTGTAGATCATTAAGAACATAAGAACGGCTGTACCGGGTCAGACCAAAGGTCCATCTAGCCCAGTATCTGTCTACCGACAGTGGCCAATGCCAGGTGCCCCAGAGGGAGTGAACCTAACAGGCAATGATCAAGTGATCTCTCTCCTGCCATCCATCTCCATCCTCTGACAAACAGAGGCTAGGGACACCATTCCTTACCCATCCTGGCTAATAGCCATTACCAACATCAGTGACACAGATGTCATCTGCATGTAAGTACTTACTGGCCTTGGCTGTTGTAGATCTTAAGTATATATGTTGAAAAAGAGAAGAGCTAGGACAGATCCTTGTGTGAGTCTGTTACAGAGATGCCTAACCCTGCTGACTTTGTCTCCATCTTGAAAGATGAAGCTCCCATTCATTATCACTTCCATGATGAACCATGTGATGGGCTTCCTGGGAATAGTCTGAAACAACTTGGCAGACAGTGTCATATGCAGCTGACAGATTCACCTGAATGGCGCCAACTTTCTTGCCCTTTTTTAAGGCATCTTCAATGTCTTGTATTAGGCAAATGACTTGATCTTAGGCACACTGTCAATGTCTGAAGCCAGCCTGAACAAAGGGCAGTTGTAGTTCAATAACCTTGTTGATGCACATCAGAATCAGTCTTTCCATAAGCTTATATGTGACACACAGGAGAGAGCTCTTGGGATCTTCTGGTTTTGGCATGGCTATGCTCTTTGCCCTCTGTCAGATTTTTGGGATGAAGCTGCCCCTGTAAACATTAGTTGAAGAACTGAAAAAAGCCAGCTTTTGGCTTTTGGGCCTAGATGAAATAAGAACTTCCTATGTATATAATGCAGGCCTGGTGGTCTTTCCTTTTTTCATAAGCTTTATGGGTTGGTCCAAATCTTTGTCTGAAAAAAGAGCCATGAAATTTGAATCCACATTAAGGACTTGCCACCTCTTTGTAACCTCATTTTTGACCCCATGGATGAGAAACTTATCCAAATTCTATATATGGCCATTAGGCACTAGTGGGAATGCAACAGCATTTGTGGTGACTGGAAACTTCCTTTTGCTGAGGCTGGAATCTCCAGAAAGTCTTTTGATGGTGCATCATGCTTTCTGGCTAGAATGAGCCAAGCCTATCTTTGTGACTGTCTCTCTCCATCAGTTGCACCTGGTTTGATCCAGCAGTTGAATGAGTTCTCTGCTCTTATTAATGACCTCCTGTTTGCTCAGCAGATCTGAATTCCTGGTCAAGCTTAATTGCCTCTGATGACCACCCAGGGATATACTGTCAATGATAGTCTCTGGGGATCAATTTCTTAGCAGCTACCTGAACTAATTTATATTGGCTGGACATGTCAAGTCCAACACTGCCAATTTGCTTACAGACATCTCTAGTTCTTCTTGAAACATCTTCCACTGGGTCTTCTGTAAGCTATTTGTTATCTGCAGGCCCGTGTTGATCAAAGACAGTCAGTGCTGAGACATCAAGAACCTTCCAGTCTAGGAGCACTGATGGCAATTGCTCGTAAGGTGAAAAGGTGATGTCAGCTAGAGTCTCTTGCCCATCTGTTACTGTGAAAGCTTGGTATTTGCTTTGGGTCATAGATGAGTCGTAGATCAGTGGCTGATGCCCACTCCACTAGAATGTCTCCATCTACAGTGTTCTCAGGGCATACCGAGTTGACATGGTGGTAACTGAAATCGCCACAGTAGATGGAAGGACCTGGAAAGGTGGGCAGAGCAGGGGTCAGTTCCCTGATCAAGGCTTATAGGCATTAATCAGCATAAGGTCATTCACCTTTATTGCCTGCCATTCTATGATGTCATTTGGACAATGGGACAATACAGTGACAGCAGACAGGCCTTCTATAATGTAAGATGCCATCCCATAATGCTTGTGGTGGTGATGAGGTATGGCAGTGTAGCCTGGAACTGAAAATTGCATGTCAGTTGTGGAGTGCATCTCCTGAAGCAAGATAAGAGGTGGTTCAGTGTCTGTTTGTAACTAGGTGGAGGGGAGTATCCCTTTTCTTCACCAATATCCCCTCAGTATTGAAATGCAGCATGTTGAGAACTGGCTCCAGTGCTAGGGTTTGTGACACTGCCCCTGCAAGGGGTATGGTGACCGGATAGCAAATGTGAAAAATCGAGAAAGGGGTTGGGGGTAATAGGAGCCTATATAAGAAAAAGACCCCAAAATTGGGACTCTCCCTATAAAATCGGGACATCTGGTCACCCTAGGGGTCCTGTTGAAGGAAGGATCTTTTGCGTGGTTTGTTGCTTAGAACACAAGCCCGTGTTCTTCATTTTGTCTACTTTTATTTCGCTTTGTGCTGCTCCCATTGGACAATGAAAATCCATGAATTCAATTTCATTTTGTTCACTGTCAATTTTGCTTTCAATTTTCATTGGTGCCATATTTTAATTTCAAATGGGACCATTTACCTTTTAAGAAAACCCATTTTTGTTGTAATTTTAAAAAACAACAACATGGAAATATTTCTCTTGGCTTCAGGCTTTATAAAATATTTTACAAAATTTAGGGCCAAAGTTAAGTTGATGGTGTCTCTTTCAGGATGAACCTTGTTTTCTCTTATCAATCTGATTGGCACATCTACACTGAAATCCCCAGTGAAAGGCCTTTCTCCTTAAGATTTGCATTTATAGTCTGTGGCCAGCAGATGCCATTTTGGCCTGAAGTTATTCAGACATGCTCTTTTTTTAAACGTATGAGACACAGAATAAAATAGATATTAATTACAGTTTGAAATTCTTATGGTTCCCCTCTTCACCCTTCATCTTAGATACAATGCTGCTTTGTCTGAGATAATTCAGAAACGTATGTGGAAAATAGTGGCAAAAAGCTATGAATGGGACCTGAGCTGTTGAAAGTTTGCCAGAGAGCTTTGTCAGCTACACAGCTCCCATGCATTTTTCATAACACACTCTGCCTCCCACCACCTCCCATACACAATATTATGCACAGGAAGGGAGACTCTTTACATAGACTTCTTGACTAAGCTAGCATTAAATCTCATTTTGAAGGCTAACATGGAAGTTAAGTAGTGCATAGGATTTGTGCTGGGTCAAAGTCAGTGACACATCAAGGAATAGAGCCTACATTTCCTGGCTCCTAGTCCCCTGCTCTAGTCACTAGAATGCATGTAACTCCCATTATTTTCTGTGGAAGTTACACACATAAAATGATGGAAGAACAGAACCCTATGTATATTAAAAATACGTGATGCAGCAAAGTATCTGAAAGATTTATAGGTTTGGTATTAAAAACTTCCACCACAAACAGCATGATCTGTTTATAGAATTTGCTACACAGTAGAGTTATTTTTAGTTATCAGTAGATTTTTAAATAATAATTAAAGCTACATTTTCCCACTTCATTATGTTTTATTAAATAATAAAGTGAATTGTGGAGTGTGTGTTTTTGTTTTTTTTACCTAAACGTTATATACTCTTTGCATTCCTCCCCCAGGAATCATAAGACCACAATGTCTAGCAGTAGCATTTATTTAACAGGCTCTTTCCTGAAATCATAAGAATAAGTCTGCAGCTGTGTCTAGAGGTACCAGCTGTTGACAAGTAGTCATGGAAACTGTGTTCCATTCGTGTCTTTTCTATTTCTCTTTAACTTACAGCAGAATCTCAAAGATATGAACACCAGAGTTATGGACTGACCGGTCAACTGGACACCATGTGAAACTGGAAGTAACCAGTCAGTCAGCAGTGGAGCAGGAAAAAATAGCAAATACTGTACTGTGCCAGTATTGCATCTTAAAGGTAGGCACATGTAGCCTGTCTGTCCCCACCCCTACCCCCAACACCATCCCCATGTGTGGGGCACGCACTTACAGTTAGGAGTTGAAGGCACTGAGCTTTGCGCTTAGCTTCGCAGGCAAAGCTGTGAGCCTCTGCTGCCAGCCCAAGGCAGCCGGAGCAGGGGCAGCATTGGAGTTTGCTCTGCTTTCCTGTAAGCAGTGGGTGCTGTTTTCACCCCCCCCTCCTGGCCAGGAGGGGGACACTGTTTTCACACACACATACCCCGCTGGGAGGGGGACACTCTGTTTCTTCCCCCCCACCTCCAGTTGGAAGGGGAACAGGCTTGCCAGGAAAGAAGTTGCCTGCAAGGAAGCTGCCTAGCTGCCTTTGAAACCTGGCCCAAAGTGTGAACTGCTGGAGCCGGAACTGCATTTTGTGGAGAGTTACGAACATTTCAGAGTTATGGACAACCTCCATTCCCGAGGTGTCCATAACTCTAAGGTTCTACTGTATTTAAAATATATCATATTTAGGTATTAAAAGCCTAGGACTGTTTCCACTAACATATTGTATGTCAATAAGTTGTTGGTCCATGTCTCCCACAAATGTCTGTGCTGGGGTCAATTACTGTGACTGGACTTTGGTTCCCAGGACAGCACACACTGACAGCATTTTAGAGAAAATGCACTTAGCCCTTTGAGGGAGTATCTTACATAGTGGTGCATTCTCTCTTGTGGCTGACAGCAGCGTGATGATACAGAACTCTGAGGAGAATATCAACTAACAGTACTCCCTAAGAAGGCAGCTTCATGAGGGGTAGTGATGGTGAGATATGAATCAGAGGGATAATAACCAAGAGGCAGCATGGTCTGAGAGGTGGTGTGGCCTACTGGATTGGAACATAGGAGACTTGCATTCTATCCCTGGCTTGTCTGGTGACATTTTGTGTGCTTTAGGATAGTCAATTCACCTATTTGTGACTCTGTTTCCCTTCCCAAAGTTTGTCTAGGCTGTCTATTTAGATGGTAAGCTCTTTGAGGCAGGGAATTTCTCTTAAAATTTGTATGGCATCTAGCATAGTGGAGCCCTGATCTTGGTTGGTGATTCTGGCAACTACTGTAATACAGGTAATAATAATTCTGAGGGTTCTAGAAGCATCCAAAGGAGTCCCGTCTATCTCTGCCTCAGAAAAGCTATGGGTAGTGAAACCAAGGGCAAATAATGAAAACAGTTGCCTAGGGAGATAAGATTTCTGTGCCTTAAATCAGTAGAATTCACAAGGTAAATGAAAGAGCTGGATACAATGAAGAGTCTGAATTCTACAGTCTTGCTGTGGAGAAGGTGACAGTCAAACTGGATGAGTAATGAATGCTGAATCTGATCCAGAAAGGGTAAGTACAAATGGGCAAGAAAATGCCAGATACATAAAAATATGTCATCAAGAGCCAAAGACAGGAATTTAAACAGAGATTGAAGTGCTCTGTCTTTTATACCTGTAGAAAAACAGCATCAGACACGCTCCCTTTTTTTGTGATTGATAGTGGAAGACAGAGTGAGGCAGAGGACATTTGGCTCCCAGAGGCATCTCCACTTTCTGAAGATGTTGTAGAAGAAAACAGGAATAAACATGGGCTGGTTACATTTACTGGAACTGAAGGAGGCAGGTCAGCATATGGTACTGCCCAAACAGTATTAGCATTGTTCTTCCCCTGGACACTTCTATTGGATTATAAGAAGGAGCATCTGTGGCTGTAGTAAATGGCAGCCAACTACACTCTTTCTGTTATTTGGGCAGTAGTTGTACCTAAGCCTGGCCCCAGATGAAGTCTTAGATGGGTTTTATGAGGATGAGGCAGATGGCAGGAACCAAGCCAGAGCCATAAACAGTATCAGTCCAGACTTAGCAATCTATTTCCTTCTTGTGTCCCACTGTACCGTCTTTTATTATAGAGGCGAACATTGGAAGATTGTAAACAAACACCGAAGAATGAGAAGAATTCTTTAGAGTTGCATAAAGCAGCGTAGCCCAAATTCTGCTTTCAGTTACATTGGTGTTACTGAAAGCAGAATTTCAGCCCCTCAGTATGACATCTACATTTTTAGACAAACATGATTATTAAGAGAATGACTCCAGAAAAATTCAGAGACATGCCTTTGGAAAGAAGCAAAACTACAGATGAAAAGGGGGGGGAAACATAGTTTTATCTATCAAAGAAACTGCAGGAGTTAGATAATCTTTAGAAAAAAGTAAGAATAGTTCACGTGAGGTATTCAAACATTTAACTCTGCACAGTGTGTGGACTGCAAGCACTGAGAAATTGTACAAAGGGTTTGCTTTGACAATTCATTTGTAAGAAACAGTAAAATTAATCTGAGTCTGCAATGCTTCTGTGACTTCCATAGGAGATGAATATGGCTATAGAATCTCATGTCCTGTTGTGAGCTTTAATAACCTGTTGGGTCTTAAGCGAGAATAATGCCAACAGTGATTATCAAGCCGTTAAATCAGAGTCAATGAGATACCACTGCTGTCCCTATTGACACTTCTGTAATCACCTTATTTCTCTGTCCACACATCCTATCCCTGTTACTTCACTAGTAATTAATGAAAGGTGTAATTTAGTCTCTAGTCATGGGGGTGAGATTTAAAAAATTACAACAGAAAGCAAGAATGGTGTCAGTTCCATGATATTTCATCCTCCCTGTGATGCTTTAAGGCACAGCTATTAACTGGAGGACACTAATAACACAGTCAGCTTTTCAATTACTATAATTAAGAAGCCACATTATAAATAGCTTTCTCTCACACAGGTAGCAGGGCTACAGCCTCTTGGACTCTCTGCCCAAATCTCTCCTGTGTGTGCCCACAGGGAGCTTCTGTGGATTGAGCGCAACAGTATGCAGAGGGTCTGCACTATCTACCCAGGCTCCCCCATCCTACCCACCAGCCCTGCACAGTGGGACTACGCTGACTTATCTCTACAGGAGCCCTTGGTTGCAGAGGAGAGGGCAGCAGGAATTATCTCATTGAGACCAGTCTCAAGACTGGCACATTCCTTTACAAAAAATAATAATCAATAATACCTAGCTCTTACCTAGCACTTTTCATCAGAAGATCTCAGGGATAGTTCAGTGGTTTAAACATTGGCCTGCTAAACCCAGTGTTGTTAGCTCAATCCTTGAGGGGGCACAAATCTGTCTGGGGATTGGTCCTGCTTTGAGCAGGGGGTTGGACTAGATGACCTCCTGAGGTCCCTTCCAAGCCTGGTATTCTATGATTCTCACTTTACTCCCTTTTGCAAAGCTCTGGCTGTCCAGTGCAGAATCTAGCCTTTGATATCTATGTTTGACAGTGCAAAGCTGAGCTATCCCTCCATAAACTCTACTTCAAAAGGAATAAACTCAAACAGACTTTTACATCAATGAAACCAGAACACCCAGGCCAAATGCAAATATCAGTTAGTTCTAGCCTTACATTACAATACCTACTGTGGCTGCTAGTAGCTTACGTTGCTATCTACTGGTATCTGAAGAAAGGATACATAGTTCTATAGATTACTTTTTATTTCCCTTTCAAGTAACAAACTAAATTTGTAGAGAAACTTCTCTGAAAACACACAAAATAACCAAAGCTCCCAGTGCAACAGGTATGAAATGAGCACCACCAAGTGCACAACTGCATATTTTTGCAGTGTGGCCTAGTAGCTAGGACACTGGACTGGGACTCAGGGGACCTGGATGTTCAGTTCCTTGTCATTGGCCTGCAGTGTGACCTTCGGAAAGTCACTTCCCCTCCCTGTGCCTTAGTTTCCCTATCTGTTAAATGGGGAGAATGATACTGACCTCCTTTGTAAAGTGATTTGAGATCTACTGAGGGGAGGGAGGAGATCTCTGTCTGCCTCCTGCAGCAGTCCTGACTGGGTGCTCTTTCCCATGAGGCAGGATAGTGGGGAAGACAGACAATCTGTTTTTTTCCCCACAACAGAGCTGACATTCCTAAGCAGGCTGAAGCTTCTGGCATTATCATTAGAGTGGCTCTAGCTCTCACCAAACTCTCATGACTTGCCAAGCAATTGTGAGTTGGCAACACTGTAAAAACACTACCATATAGACACATTTGCTAAGTGAAGATTATCTAAGCCTTTATTTTGGTTGGCATTACAGAAATCCTTGACAGTGCCCTCTTTTTCAGAGTTTTTAATTATAACAGCTAAACTGCCAGTGTGGCTGCTGGCACAACAGTGTGAAGGGCAATGTGGCTTAGTGGGCTAAGCCTGGAACAATTTTATTTTAATCTCTTTCTCGCTCTCTCTGCTCTGGTTCAGTGCCTGGTAACAAAAAGGCTAGAGTAAATGATAGTGTGAAAGTTGCATCTGAGATTTTCCTAGTTTGGTGAGTGTATGTGTCTCATAAGACTGAGATGAGAAGAGTTTTGCTAATTTTAACCTGCAATTTTCAAAATTTGGTAAAGCCTTCAAAAACCTTTGGACTCACTTGTTCAGAGACAGAACACATATTCTGTTAGTTTAGTTCACGTACAAATGTGTGGTCTTGGTCAGTTTAGGATAGCTGTGCCTTCAATCAATGGTCCATATCCCTATTTTGGTGGTTTGTATTTAGCAGCTATCTCTCATGGCATTGTCCCCCAATTCCTGAGTGATGTTACTAATTTTCTGCATTATTACTACATTCTGGTACTATCCTTGCAAAGTCAAGATTGCCAGTGAAAGGTCTCTCTCTTCCTTATTGATTTCAAATGAAAAAAGTGAATGTTCCTTCAGAAAGTCACAAAAAATGTTTCAATTAACTCACAGCAAAGTGCTTTGCTGTAACATTCTCAACAGGTATTCTTCTCTTATCAGAAACTATTGGTTTTCTATTACTCACTGTTAGCTGGTGACCATTTCTGCTTAATATATATATATATTTATTTTGTTTTAATTGATTTTGTTGTTTTTTACTGTCCATGTTTGGAAAACTTCTGGACACTTCCGATAAATAGCCTTCTATAATATTGATTGAAATACTTGAACGTTATTTAAACTGAAACATTTGCTGGTTGTATTGTGATTTTTGGTGTCCTCATTACTTGTCTTAACACTGTGGTCAATACAGTATGATGAACTGTATGTTTCATGTACCCTTTAAACAGCTATTCTAATATGATTCAGTTTTTAAACTGGGGATAACTTAGTGTCCAGTTCATGGCAACCATCATGTAGTCTTTTAGTTTCACACTGTCCTCATGCCTTTCTTTTAAAGAAAGAAAGAAAGTGCTTTAGATCCTGATTCAGCAAATCACTTAAACATATGCTTAACTTCAAGCATATGCTTATGTCACATGTTACACACAGAGCTGGCCAGTATGTACTTCCAGAGAGACCAAGAGGAATATTTTAAATAAACTTATATTCTCTTTAAAAAGAAACTTATTATGCAGCATCCTCTAACAACCCAACTTTTGAAACCTAGATGATAATTACAGATTCTAAAAACTGTTATCAATAAAAGCTTTGACTTAGTTTTTCATAGCGAAGATTTTAAGTCCAGAAGGGACCATTTGATCATCTTGTCTGTCCTCCATAACACACACCCATGAATTTTACCCAGTTACATCTGTACTGAGCCTAATAATTTCTGTTTGGTTAAACCATATTTTCCAGAAAGGCATCCAGTCTTGCTACGAAGACTGCAAGAGTTGGAGAATCCACCATTTCCCTCAATAGTTTGTTCCCATGGGTAATCACCCTTACTGTTAATTATGTGTGCCATGATTCTTATTTGAATTTGTCTGGTTTTAATCTCCAGACATTAGTTCTTGTTATGCCTTTCTCCTCTTGATTAAAGAACCCTTTAATACCATGTGTTTTCTCCACCTGAAAGCAGGTATACACTGTAATCAATAATCTGTCAGTCATAATCTCCTTAAATATTTCAATGTAAGGCTTTTTCTCCGCCCCCAGATCATTTTTGTGACTCTTCTCTAAACCCTCTCAATTTTTCCATATCCTTTAAAAAATGTGGATACTGGAACTGGGCATAGTCTTTCAGTGTCATTTTCACTTTGTATACAAAGTTAAAATCACTTCCCTCTTCACATCCAAGGATTGCATTAGTCCTTTTACCATAAACCTGACACAGCTTGCCTTGGAAATTTTCCTTTCACTACTAACAATATGTATTTAACATGGGGGTGGGGTGGGTGTACAGGGAAGGAAAGCATTCCTTTGGCAGATTCTTGTTTATGGAATTCAGAATATTCTAGTTAACTCTACTTTAATGCATATATAAAAACTGCAGCAAGACTAGATATGGTCATTCCTGACAATAAATATAATTTCAACTCCTGTGAGCTGTTCATTATACCAGTTCATCACTTTCTGAAAATTATTGTGCAAGGGGCAAAGAAGCATTTGAGGCTAATATGGGGAAAATGAGACCATAAGAACGGCCATACTGGGTCAGACCAAAGGTCCATCTAGCCCAGTATCCTGTCTTCGGACAGTGGCTAATGCCAGATGCTTCAGAGGAAATGAACAGAACAGGTGATCATGAAGTGTTCCATTGCTCATTCCCAGCTTCTGGCAAACAGAGGCTAGGGACACCTCAGAGCATGGTTTTGCATCCCTGCCCATCCTGGATTATAGCAACCAATGGACCTATGCTCCATGAACTTATGTAAAATTTAAAATAAAAAATTAAAATAAAAAAAATAAAAATGTAGTTCCTTTTTGAACCCTGTTATAATGGTCTTTTTTCTCTAAACACACATTTGTTAGCAGCAAAAGAAAAAACAGATTAGGTTTTCCTCATTTTCTATGGTATTATTGTAAATGTGTTTTAAGACCACTACATGATTAACTTTTATTATTTTTATTTATTCATTCATTTATTTTTTTTGCCAAGCCAAGGCCTTTTCATTAAGGAAAGAATAGACTGTTATGGGAGAAATACCACTGGTTACTATTGTAACATACAGCTAGTATAAATTACAAAGAGTAGGATTTTCAGAAGATCCTAAGGGAGCAAAATGCCCCAAATCCTCCTGAAATTCAATAAGATTTGGAAGACCAAACTCCTATAAACTCCTTTGAAAATTTCTGCCTAGATCTTAAATCAGAAGAGTTTCCCATTAGTGGAGCAGTTTAGCACATTAGCAGCAGTGCTGTGAAAGGGTTGACTCTGTCTCATGTTGGGGGCAGGCAGAGAGGAGAGGCTTGCCTCTCCACCTTCCAGATTCCTGGTATTAGAAGGGTGGCAGGAAATCCCACCTCTGACTCCCTGCTGCCAGGCCTAATCCCATTGGAGGATGAGCATGCTATTCCAGAGGAAAAACTCAGATCTGTCCTAGCAGGAACAGGTAATTGGTTACAGGGCCACCTTCTTGCCCAGGGCAAAGCAGGAAAGAGACTACCTGATGGCTGGGATACAGTAGATCCAGATTTTAGGGCCTTTCTACCACTTTGGAAGAGTAGGTCTTAGACTTGTAAGATCCCTTTTAAACCTAGTTACATTTGATACCTTGACACTGACTGAATGATTTTTTAGGAATATTGTCCTATTTAACTGGTACAGTTGCTAAGGCTAATCTCCCCTCTTTGGAACATTTCCATTAAAGTGGTCATCTCATTTGTGCTATGCCAATCAGAAAATAATGGAAAGATTTATTTCTTCTCAGCTGTTTCTTCCATTTCATGCTAAAATTTGTTAACTGTTTCCCATTCGCTCTTTAACTTCTCTAATTGTAGCTGGTTCAATGAAGACTAAAACAAGCCATAGGGGTTTCAGATCTGTGGTTCTGATTTGAGTCCATCTCTGGACAATGCTAAATCACAGATACACGTGTCTAAAACAGATGCTTTGTTCAACACTTCCAACTCCAAATATTGAAAAAATCATAAATCAGGCCCTCAAAATCATGCTTAGAAATAATGTTTTTTGTTTTTAATTAAGGATTAAGTTCTTTTTATTTTCCTTGTGGTATTTAAATCTATAGGGTGGACTTGGGGCACATTTTCAAGCTTTTCTTTGCAACACTAAGGGCTCAAATCTTGCTTTTTTCCCTCTTTCTCTTCCTCCCTCACCAGCACTCCCCCAATTAAAAGAAAGCTGAGATCCTCACAGAATTATATTTGTTCAAGATCTGTGGATTATGGAAAAACACAATATATTATGAGATTTGTGACAAAATCACAAGAATAGGCAACACTGTTGTTAGGGGGCTTATTCCTTCACCCTCTCACTTCCCTGGTCCTTCTCGCATGAACAGAGAGAAACAATATCCGAAGTCCAAAGGCGCAAACAATTCGATGTTTATTGGGGTGAACTTCCAGCAAGCATGATTCCAGTTTCCTTCCTTAGTGTCCCCCTTCCCAGCTCTGACACCACAGAGCCTTGCCTGTGGCCCTGTTCCTGTTCCCATCCACTGTTCCCATTTCCCCTTTAGCAAAACATGATCCCAATTCCCCCATCCCCAGTCCCTGTTCCCATTTCCCACCCCCTTACTTCCTGATTGACTGCAGACTATATAGTAAAACTTGAATTCTGCTTAGCTATACCTTAACCAATCATTTTACTGAAATTTAACTAACCAATTCTAACATACTGTAACATGGTTATTTAACCAATTATACCCCACCACCTTAATTGGTTTACACCCAACAAAATTAATTATACAGTAGACGGAAACAATTACAGAACCAGCCAGAGACCATGCAAATAAACGTACAAAACAATACAGAAGTGAGGATTTTACAACTACATCTATACAGACATAAGGGTTTTCCAGCTGTGTCTATTGATGAGTGAGTTCTTGCCAGACAGGATGCGACCAAACTAAGTTTCCTTTTACATCTTCTAGGCTCTTCCCTTTCTCTGGAGGTGATAGGAATATCAGGACAGGATTGTATTCCTAACAGCCCAATAGCACCTTATTTCAATGTGACTAGTTTGGAATGTGAGGCTGTGACCATACACTTCCCAGCTTATGGCTGCCTAATTACATTTTAGCTGAAGGCCTTAGCCTGTCACAGTAAGAGAAGGCCATTACACAGACAGTGATTTTAGATTTTTTCTTTTATACCTCTATAACTAGCTAAGTGATAAGAATACACCTAAATTCTTAAAGTATAGGCCTCTGCAGACAGGCCTGAATATCTATATCCTAACAACTGTCTATAGAATATCTGTGACAAGATGAATCAGAGTGAATCACTTGTTGGCTATATTAGTGCTCCATAATTCAATCAGAATTGAATTGTGAGGTAGCCACAGTCTCTGCTCAAATATTTCTTCTCCTTCTCCTAGCTTAGTCTCATTCCTTCCTTAAAGATTCTTATCAAGATTTTATTTGGTATTTTCAAGATCGAGCATCCAATGATTTATCCAGTGTTCCTTATGGAATCTGGGAGCAGGCGCTATAAGAGAGAATGGTGCGGTAGGAGTAAGAGCCACAAAATCATGAATTCTAGTCCCACCTTTGGTGCCAACTCCCTGTGTGGCCTTTACCCTCATTAGTTAATACGTCTAAACCACTCTGAAGATGAAAATTGCTATGTGAGTGCAAAAATGTTATATTTACTAGGCATGCTATTATTGGTGCTACCTCTCCTGGACAGGGACTGGGCCTTCCTAAGTGCTTGTACAGCACCAGTGAGATCTCAACCCTGATCAGGGCTAATGGGCATAACAGAGTACAAATAATTTATTATTGATAAATATTAACAAATGATTTAATAGTCATATATGTTATATTTTTATTCTTACTCTAGTAGTATAATTTGTTTTAATAGGTATTCTGTGATTTTCGATCTGAACTGTTCATGTACTCTTCTTTTAGAAAGCAATATTTTTGTGTAAAAGAGTAAATACATGATGCTTCACTACAGAGCCAAAGAAAGGTTTTGTTGATTGTATATTCATAGGCCTCTTTGGCTCTTGTTAAACCTCCAGGGGCGAGTTTGGGAAATGGAATTCATATTCCTTAGGATGAGCAAATAGCACAAAAAACATTAACTTGTGTTGCTGACAAAGATTATTTTGCCCACGGGAGCTCAGAAGATTTAGAGCACTTCATCAGCTTCCTGTGCTAAGGCTGTACAAGCAAAATTATTTAGCAAAACTGCCTCCTGATGACCAAGCACAATACCATATTGCTGTATGCAGGCACACATAGGTGCTGGAACTAGGGGTGATGGGGGTGCTGCTATACCCCCCTGGCTTGAAGTGGTTTCCATCATATACAGGGTTTACAGTGTTGTTCAATGGCTGTCAGCACCTCCACTATACAAATTGTTCCAACACCCCTGCAGGCACAAGGGATTCTATTGACTGCTTCTCTACAAAATTACTAGTATCCATCCCTCTACATGTATGTATACCTATGTCTACTCAGCTTTTAGATTTTACTATGCCTTTTAGAAGTAATTTTAGATTAGCCTTTAAACAGTTAATCCAGAATACATCACCACTTTTTGGAAAAGAAAGGAAAAAACCCATCTTTCAAAGTTGCCTAGGGAGGTTTATTTTTCATTAAAAAGTCTAAGTCCCAATGGAAATAAACTATAGAATTGAATAGAGAATATTAAGCTTTCTGTACATATTTTTAATCATTCTCTAACACAGGGATCAGCAACCTTTGGCACGCAGCCCATCAGGGAAATCCACTGGCAGGCCGGGACGGTTTGTTTACCTGCAGCACCCACAGGTTTGGCAAATCACAACTCCCACTGGCCGCGGTTTGCCGTTCCAGGCCAATGGGGGCTGCGGAAAGCAGCGTGGGCTGAGGGATGCACTGGCCGCCGCTTCCAGCAGCTCCCATTGGCCTGGAGCAGTGAACCGTGGCCAGTAGGAGCTACGATTGGCTGAATCTGAGGACGCTGCAAGTAAACAAACCATCCTGGCCCACCAGCGGATTTCCCTGATGGGCCACGTGCCAAAGGTTGCCAATCCCTGCTCTAGCACTTCAAAGAGAATTATATCTTTGCAATAGAATTCTATGTGAAAGGAGATCATTTTCTATTAGATTCTATAGGGTCTCAGCGTGATTTCCGTAGTAACCTATTACACTTCGAAAGCCCTATTGGTTTTATTGATTTTGCATTTTATAAGATTCTTCCATAAAGGAGTTAGGTAAATCACAAATATTATTATTTTGAATTCGAATTCAAGTTTAATGAACTAATCTTGCAGTCGGTATGAACACAAGATCAGAGTCTACATCAGTTTCTACTGGCTAATCCTGGTTCCCACCATGAAGCTGAGTAGCTGGTGTATGCACTGGGGATTGATGTGAGAGCTGTAGGAAAGGAAAAGAAATTCTTTCCCCCAGGCTAAAGAATAGCAGAAGAGGTGCTCTGCAACAGCTATGATATTTCAGTCTCTGCTCTACATTAACAGAGACTGAATGCCTCATACTTCTACACCTGGATCCACCATGTGGAGTAGAAAATGATCAGTGGAGAGGTAATGGAAAGACACTTCAGATAATTAATCCTGACCTCTCTGATATCAGTGGCGGGGACTGTCTTTTTGTTAAGTGTTTATACACTGCCTACCACAATGGGGTCCTGGTCTATGATTGGGGTCTCTAAGCATTACTACAATGCAAATAAATAATAAATAATAACTCTGCTCTCCCTTACATGGCATAAGTCACTGCTGTCCGAGGAATTGTGCTGGTAGGGGAAAACAAAGCACGTGAGGAGAATATATTTTGTATACAGGTAGTAGTTTTTGCTAAGTTTTTTGTCCAGATTTTGAATGAACTACTGTCAATGGTACTACTTGTGTAAGTGCTCACCATCGGATTTAGGGGTTCACCACCTGTACCTATCTATGCATAAATCGTAACAATATTTATTATATTTGTTGTCTTGTTGAGTTGGGGCCTGATTGTTTGTCTGGTATATTTGTCAGCACTTGTTTATTTGGGGGCTGATTCTTCTCTTACTTATACCAGTAGGGTGACCAGAGGTCCTGATTTTATAGGGACAGTCCTGATTTTTGTGTCTTTTTCTTATATAGACTCCTATTACGCCCCACCCCTAGTCCTGATTTTTCACACTTACTGTCTGGTCACCCAATATACTAGCTTCTCTCACTGTAAATTCACTGACTTCTATGGAATGACCCCAATTTTACACCAAAATAACTGAAAAGTGAATCAGGCCCTTGGTGTTATGCTGCTACATACCTTTGCAGTTCCTTCATTAGATCACTCATTAAGTCTTGGTTAAGATTTGCATTTTAAAAATTCCAGTTGTCCTGAACTTCCACTTCAGCTGTAAGAGCACGGTTTGAGTTAACATTGTGATTCTGAATCCAGATGGGTGAATTCCTCCCCTCCCCCAACCCCAATTCCTGCAGTGTACTGGTAAACCCTTAATCTTCTTTCTCTCTCTCTTTGCTGCCACTGTGTGGTACTCATCCTCTGGTTAATTTTGTAGTTGAATAATAAACAATCACTTCATGAGGGAAGTGATCTTCATCATTATCTCATGTCCACCCACAGGCTCCCCCATGCCAGGATTTAGGGTCTGTTGTAATTCGGTGCAACTACCACCATCACCAAAGCCCTAATTTAGCAAAGTACTTAAGCACATGCCTAATTTAAAATATCTGGGCAGTGTGGCTCCTTACGGGTAGGGGACACTCTTAAGTATCTTGCTTGAACCAGGGCCAAACTGAGACACTATCATAACAACATAGTCCATTCTAATAGACCAAGAGACTGAAGCCCTTAGACTCTTGAATTTGGATTTCCTAAGAGACACTGGACACGATGCTTAATGATTTTTGCCCAAGTCTATAATGGGGTAGTTATAGGAATCATGCAGGAAAGGCAAAACAATGACCTACATAAGGGCATCTCCTCAAAGAATAGCCATGAAAAGGGAGTCCTCAGCCTGGACTCTGGAGACATAGTTGTTTGCCAAGGCTGAAAATATGGAGATCAAAATACACTGATATGCTGAAGTGCCCCTGCAGAAAGGGAAGGAGGAATTCCATATCAGCATGCCATCAGGCTAACCCAGAGAGAACATGCTGCAGGCTGACCCCACAATGGATTGAGAACCAGGGTCTGCAGCAAGCAGGCTACACAAGAAAGCAGGAGACACCAAGGCTAAGATGTCAATCTGCCTAGGAGCTTGAGGGGAGTGCAGTCATAGGTAGGACAATACACATGTTACTTTAAATCCCACTTTAAGCACTGTGTACCTTTGGGGCATAATAAATCATAATTTGTTCTAGAAAAGCTGTTTCTGTGTCACGACATACTATCACTGTCTGCAGGCTCGCGAAGAAGAACTCTCATAGGTGCCAAGTCCATTGGACCTGCTAGGATCACGGTTGGCTACTGGGGGGTGCAATCCGTAGACCCAGTTGGAGAGTGGTTGGGCCACGGGCCCCTTCCCAAAGAAACATGGAGGTATGGGCCTGTCACTTGAAAGGGGTGTATTCGTGGGATTGGAAAAGGGGTCTCAGAAGGGACAGTCTACTCAGGCTGTGACAGCATCCTCTACATCTTACTTTAGCGCTATAGACATTTCAAAGGAGTTTTGGAGGAAAATCAGGCCTTTTCAGTAGTTCTTCCAGTGCTGATGAAGATGCATTCAACAGCTGGGAGCTGAAGTACAGGAGAATGATTTGAACACATTTTTCTTTTCCCTTTAGAAATAAGGTTAAGAGAGAGATTATTGGTTTTTTAAAAATTGTTCTTTAACCATCCTAGAAGCATACTCAAGCCATTATGTTGGGAAATCAACTTACCTCAGAGAATATAGGAGGAAGAATAGAAGTAATCAAAGTTAGACCCAGTAATTTCTGGGCCTAACTCACAAATGCTGCTTTACAATTCCTCAATTGTCCTCAAAATAGCTCTAATGTACTACACAATTCACATGACAAGTATAGGGAAAAAATGGTATTTAGTCATAATGAGATGAATTATTAGCGTGTAGATAAAAGAGATAGAAACCACTGACTCCGAAAAGTCTGTCTGAAAGAAACTGACCTTCAAAAAACATAGCAAAAGTAGAAACAAAGACATTATGATTATTTTATTATTATTCCAGGAGTGCCTCAAAGTCCCAGTCATAATCAAGGCCTGTCATGTAAGGTATTGTACACAGACATTAAAAAGGGGGCATATTCCAGCATACAGCACATGTATGGACACACACAGGCTCACAAACATCCAGATAAAATATCTTCCCCCAGTTGTCAATATATAAAGAGGGCCAAATGCAAAAGAAAACAAAGGCAAGACTTCCAAAGTGAGCTGACAATCTAAGCCATTTGAGCAGCATCAGTCAGGAGGAATTTTCCCATGCTTTTCCTCTTCTCCTTTCACAAGGAAATAACAACATTGCCAACCCCAACATTTCAACCATCATGAGTCAGTCTCTGCCCCTGCAAAAATAATGAGATTTTAAAAATATTAGTCTTTTTATTTGCCTTCTGTTTTTTCAGGATTTATTCAAATGTATTCATATTTTCAAGCCTTAACCTTTAACTAACTGTTTATGACAGAAGCATCAACTGCAGTGAGACTTGCAGTGAGAGTTGCAACACTGGAACAGAAAGCTTTTCTCTAGGTCTCATCACAGGGAGCTGTGGACATAAATGTCTCTGTTCTTGAAGGTGAGTCTCTCTGCTGCTCTTAGCCAAAAGGTTCAATTCCAGTCCATTGCCATGACTTACAGAGATCTTAAATATTTGTCAGCTCAAAGCAAACTTGAGTCGAATAACAAAAATCTCCTGAATCCTTTCCTGAGACAAAATAGTTTTATATTATTATTTATTTTTATTTTATTTTATTATTACCATAGCACTAGGTCCCCCAGTCCAACCCCATTGTGCTAGGTGCTGTACAAACACAGATCAGAAAGGTGGTCCCTGCCCCAACAAGCTCACAATTTTCTAAGACAATAGACAACAGATGAGGATTACAAGGAAATGAGACAATGCTTTTTAGCATGAGAGGCAAGCTAACTGTTGTCCAGCTTTTTGTTGGCATCTTGAAAAAGGAGTTTGAGGAGGATTTTGAAGGAGATTGTTTAAGCAGAGTTCTTCTGAAGTGTGAGGAGCAGCACAGGAGAAAGCAGGAAGGTGCTTGAAAATGTAACAAGTGGACAATGGAGGCAAGAATCTTAGGCTGATTGGAGATAGGAGTTGTCATCTTAATAGGAATAAAGGTTAATGGTAGGAGGACTAGATTGTGAAGGGCCATGGAAGTGAAGATGAGCAGCTTATGTTTTATGTGATGGAGAAGAGGGAGCCAGTGGAAGGATGCAAAGAGAGGGGTCATGTGATCAAGGTGATGAACTAGGAAAATAATTTTGCAGCATCATTCTGAATGGGCATGAGTGGGGCTAGAATGCATTTGTCAAGGCCAGAAAGAATGATGGTGCAGTAACTGAGGTATTAGTTGTGTAGATGGAAAGGCAATATCTTAGACATATTATGCAGAAAAAAATATCTGCAAGATTTAGACAGAGCCTGGATGTGAGGACCTAGAGAGAAGTCTAAGTTGAAGCTGATGCCCAGACTATGGACCTGAGTGACAGTCAGGATTGTGTTGTCCACAGTGATTGAGAAAGGAGATAACAGAGAGTGATTGGGGGCAGGGAGATTAACAGCTTTGTTTCAGCCATGTTGATTTTGAACTGATGGCTAGTTGATGTTAGAGAGAGAGGACAATATTTTAATTTGGACAGGAGATGGGTCTGGAGTAGAGAGGTAGATCTGTGAATCATTAGCATACAGATGGTAGTTGAATGTGCATCTGTGGATGAGATTACCCATCAATAAGAGGTAGAGGGAGAAGAGAAGGGGACCAAGGACAGAGCTCTGTAGAACCTGACAGAAAGTTGGAGAGGGATAAGAGAGGTTTTTCATAGGACATACTGAAGGAGCAAATAAAAAGGTAGGAGAATGAGGAGAGGACAGTCGTGGAAGCCAAGGAAGGACAAGATTCAAGAAGAACATGGTAGATGTGTCAAAGATGGCTGACAGGTCAATACACCTAATCTTATGTGTATGTTATTGTATCAAGCCCAGAAGTAAATCTACCACATTGCACATCTCTTCAAAAATCTACTAATACTGGATTTTATGACATATCTTCATTTCAATTTTCTTCCCAATTTTAAAGAAATAAACCAAATACAGATATAATTTGGCTGTCAACTATAAAAGTATGTGAACTGCAAAGTAATATTAATATTTAATTCATTATATTATACAAATATCAAAAGTTTTCAGTGCAATAAATGTGATTCTTTTAGCAGGAAGCAGCCTTTCTTAATCTATGCAATACTGTGGGACTACTGCCATCTGCTGGGAGGTGAGCCTAAAAGAGATGTACTTAAAACTTACAAGATGACTTTGCTCAGTACAGACACAACAGGGTCAGATTTTTAGATCTGCTTATGTAGAGATTCTGGTGTGGCAGCTGACTTGAGGATCGCCAGCACTCATTCGTTTCCTTACAGTTTCTTTAGCACTCTGTACTTCAGGCTTGCACTTCTTCCCTCTCTCACAGAATAAAAAAGTTATTGGAATGTATTTTTTGTTGCATTCAACAAGACGATGACAATGTATTATTAATAGTCAGCCTCCTGAGGACTGCAGATGTAAACACATATCACCTGCCCTTGGTAAGCTATGAGAGAGGCAGAGGCCTAGTTAATGGAGCACTGAACTGTGACTTAGGAGACCTCGTTCTATTCCCAGCATGGTTACTGGTCTGCTAGGTGACTTTGGGCAAGTCATTCCTCTCTCTCTCTCTCTCTCTGTCTCAGATTCTCCATCTGTAAAATAAGGATAAGGACACTAAGGGCTGGCTCCAGGGTTTTTGCTGCCCCAAACAGCAAAAAGAAAAAAAAAAAGAAAAAAGCCGCGATCAGGATCTGCAGCTCTACTGCCTCCACTTCAGTCTTCGGCGGCAATTCGGCGGCAGGTCCTTCGCTCCGAAAGGGAACGGGGAACCTGCCGCCGAATTGCCGCCGAAGACCCGGACATGCCGCCTCTCACCGTTGGCGGCCCCAAGCAGCTGCTTGCTGGGCTGGTGCCTGGAACCAGCCCTGATGACACTGCTCTCCTTTGTGACAAAAGTTCTTTGAGATTTACTGATCTGAAGTGCTCTATAAAAGGCGGGTTTTATTATCTTAAGTGTCAAATCTCTTAGAGAGGCAACAAGCAGCTGTAAGTGTTAACATAGTTAGAATGACAGTCTTTGTGTAACAATGCATTTTGCAGTGGGTGCTCTTTGTATTTCATCGTTTTTTTTCTGCTTGTGGAATGGCTGCAAACAGAGAATGATTTCCTCCAATGTATTCATTTTTCTCATTTACCCTAATTTCCCAGGTTTTTTCTTCATTTTTTGTTTACTCTGTGGATTGATTGTGAACAGAGCAATTCACTGTGCATTCAGTACTCAATATGCAAAATCTGAGCTGTGTTGGTTCATTACAATTGTATACAAAATATTATATTGGCTCTCAGATTAGATGAGCATAATTTATAATCAGGAGGCAAGTGGAAAGAACTTTAGCACAGAATCTCTCACAGGGAGCAAGCATATAAGAGAGATAGCAAATAAAGGGAATTTGGACATTTTAATCTTCTCCTTCCCAAGCGCACATCTGCTCTTCAATACATAATTTCTAAAAAATTACTAGGCTACTGCACAGTTTATTTGCCAGGTTCAGAGTTTAAATACTATGTTCTCTCATATGAGTTCAAAGTGATTGGCTGATTGCAAAGCTTCTGTCTAGGCTTTCAAATGTGCAACATTTACTATCTTCCTCTAAATCACACTGTAAATCATCGTCATGCTCACCTCACTCCTAATGCAGTACCTACACTCACAAACTATGGAACAAATTTAATAACCCCTTCCCCAAGGTATTGCTTCCAAGTTTTGTGCAGTCACATATGTAACATGTTCTGACAGTGAGGAAAAGCCACTGATTTCCCCAGCAGGATCTTTCCGAGCAGGGGTCTTAAGGCGGGAGACTATTCCTCACCCACCTCAGAAGCCATGGGTTGGGGAGAATCAGGGCAGCCAAAGATGATGAGGAAGTCATTGGGCCACAGGGAGGGAATGGGGATTGCATGGCTGGAGGGTGATAGCCTGGAACAGGGATAGTTAAGGGGGAGAAGGGGCTGCTGAGGTGGTAGGAGAGCTTGGTGCAATCTGGGAAAAGTTGTTAGGGCAATGGGAGCATTGGGGGCTGCTGTAGGTGTGGAGGAACTTGGAGCATTGGCTTCCCATCTGCCCCCTTTTACTTCCCCCACCACTCTGTCTGTGCTTCAATCCTTGCACCTCCCTGCTAGGAACTTGCTATCTCCAGGGCTCTTTTCAGGCCAGATGTCAGTAGGGAGAGACAGACAGGTCACCTGAGTGCTTGAAAGCTGGTACCATAGCAACCCAGTGGCTAAAGGAAGAAACTGAAGTTGTCTCCTGGCAGCACAGAAAGATGTAGGAGATCTTAGCTCCATTGCAGGCAGGAGCTGACAAATGCATATCACGCAAGTAGTGTAACACTGGTTTGTCTTTATTGTTAACGTCAAAACTTAAATGCTATTTCTCCTGCGTGGTGCTTTTTCCTCTGCCTTTGCCCGTAGTTAACTCTGCCTCAGAGAGACAATTGTATACACCTGGTTTGCAGCTAATAGCACCACTTTGTGAGTCTGCAGAAATAACCCTGATCTCTGAGCATCTGAGTGATTGAGCAGAAAAGCCCCACAATTCTATGTGGAGGTCTATAAACGGCAATCCTGCTACATATACCTAAAGTATGCGGACCTTATCCAAATATACATTCCATGGGTGAAATTCACCCTTATGTAAAGATGATGCACAAAATCCATGCACTGCTTAAGTAACATTTATGCCCTATTCTGACGCAAACCCTAATATAAGTATCTCCACTGCATAGCAATTGTAAAAATTAGAGATGAAACCTGAAAGTAATAGGTGAGGCAGTTCAGTAATTGCTCCTGTGATATCCCAGAGTTGTCCTTTGACTGCTGGAAAGAGAGCAAACAGACTTTTATGAAAATCTCTAATTAATCAATTGTCTGATTCTTCCTTGTCTTTCTGGTACACTAATCAATAGGAGCTTTGGTTAAGGTTCCTGAATCCGTATTTATAGAATTTGGTCCATTTTAATGATGAAAGCCCAGCAAAGTTTCACACTGAAAAGTTGTAAAAAGAGAAAAATAGATCCTTGTTTCATCAACTGTTCGTTAAAAAGTGATTATTGCCAGTGGAGGCACCATATAGTTATAGTTACCTTAGGTATTGTGAAATGCCAAATGCTATTTGGCCTCACATGCTAAGTAAATGGCCCCCACGTTATGCAAGTTGTGGCATGATGGGACCAGGAAGTTCTACACCATCAGAATAGGGGTTCAGTTGAGCCTACGGGCCTAGCCGGTCCCCACTCCACTATAGCTGCAGCCAATGCCAAGCCTGACAGGGGGATAAAAGGAGAGGGCCTAGTTCATTTCAGGACTGACTGGCCAGGAAGGAGGATGGAGTCTTGCCTGCAGAGATTGGAGCAGCCACTGGGAAGGAGCAGTTAGACACAAAGAAGTGAGTGACCCATGAGTAAGGGACCATTTGGAAATCAAACCTGAGGAAAGGGCGGGGACTCCTCACAGGGAGGCTGGTGTATAGCTCAGTATTGAGTTGGGTTTGCTTTCTGTTCTAAAACATTTTGGGGCTGAGCCCCTCCCCCAAGGGGGATAGTACTGAAGGGGCAAATCGCTGGTGTTCTGAAGCCTGACTCAGTGGACACCGAAGACAGATACTTCTTCCCCCCTGATATCTCTGGTTGTGTTGCAATGCCTGGAAGGTCCACTCGGGGATGCAACATATAGTCTATTTCTGTGAGAATACCAGTTACACCAATGAAGTTTGCAAGGTAAAAGGTTTGTACTAGAGGGTTCAGAGGGCACTGTTGCTTGTATATGGAGGTGACATAAATTAATGATGTTATTAACAGTTAATATGTTGCCATTACCACCCCGTCTTTGCTGCTGCCACAGTTGACATGTCTCACCACTGTCTAATGGAGATTAGTTCATCAGCAAAGCACTGAGGGTCAAGTTTTCCCCTCATTTAGTCATGCAGCTCCACTGAAGGAAGGCCATTACAGGCAGCTTTACACAGTAATAATGCATTTTTTTCTCTTGTATTTTACAAATCTCCAAAGAGAAAGAAAAGGACAATGCCACCCTCACCCCCACCTCCTCCTCATCAAGGGTAAGATGCATATTCTGGAGGCTAGAGGACACTTTTCTTTATTCCAGCTATGTGATGATTGTAACCATTGCTCTTAGTAAAATTGTCATCTTTCTCTGAGTAAAAGCCTGCTAATGTCATCTTTTGATCTCGCTCTTTGTAATAACGCAAGCTGTTCTGCATGTGGGCTTCTACTTTGCAATGGGAGAAATATAAGCTGTGAATCCATCCAAATATGACCTTTAAAATCTTGAGTTAATTTTATATTAATAATGCCTGACATGACTGTTTGCAAAAATATGCCCATGTCCACATAGACAGCCCTATGTACTCTATAAATTCTCATTGGGAAGCAGATTTTGCTTTAGCGAATGCACAATAAACTTGTATGTTCTTTCAATTCACAGTTTTGAATAATCAGTAATGACATAGCTGGAAACTGAGTGTACAGAAAAGGAAAGAAATCTACTGACCATAACTTGTGTAATAATGGTACTTCAGCACTGTACTGTAAGGCCCTGACATTCACAGCCTTTAATTGTCTGTTTTTCCATTATAAAAGGCTCTTTTCCTCTGACCCATCACAACAGCTAAACTTAATGTGGATGCTTTGGCTGATGGAATCTAGGGTTAATCCCTTACGACTTAGAATCATGGTCTGGGTGGTCCCTGTGGAGAGTCCTTAGCTATGGCACTCATCACTGGAAATCACGAGGAGTCTGAGTTGCACATTCTTCAGGACACATTGAAAGACCTTCCACCAATAAATATGGGAGAAGAATGTTTCTCAGCTTCATGAAAAAGAAAACTCCATGAAGCTCAAGGGATTGCAACCTCCATTATAATGCATTAGCTCTGCTGCATTAGGTCCTGAGGTAAAGGCAACTTCATTGAAGCCACCTTGGAGGTTGCTTCTTTATACTGGCACACGATACGCTTTCAATTATTTAAAAGAGACACTTGTCAAGAACTTAGTTAAAACCTAAAGCCTGAGCTAGTTTAAAATACCATTGTCTTACAGGAATATTGTTTAGATTCAAAAGAGGTTTTAAATTATTTTTTTATGTTGCCAGTTCTCTTTGTGAAATGAGAGCCACTTCTGAGCTACAGTCTACCATGTTTTCTCCTCGTTACTGCAAAATCAAAAGGAGCAAAAGTTAATATAAAATATACTGGGGAGGTAGCGTTCTTGGTGTCCAAGGTGAGGAACTGACACCTGTCTCAGAGACCATGCATTTGTTAAGAATCACAGACCTCCAATCTGGGTCATGGGTCTTCAAGCAGTTTTCAGACATTGACCACCAGCCCACTTGAACCCATGGAGAAGGGGGTTATGTAACTCCAGCTCACAGGGTTCTATCCACAAAGCTCTTAACTGGAGCAGATGTCTAGCTTTACTGACTGCCCACTATTTAAACCAGAAACAGGAACAAGAAATTGCCTGATTCAGTAGGTGAATCGCTGGCTGGCTGCTACTATGGACCCTGCCTACCTGACTCCTGAGGCCCTGCTTCCCCATCTGTTCCTACTGTCTGCCCCCCACCCTGTTCCTGTCCTGTCATCTGTTCCCAGTTCATGCTCTTCTGCCTCATTCCAGGACGTTGCTCATATGCCCTATCCCTTATGCTTTGACCCCTGGGTTGATGCCTGCCTCTGTCTCTGATCTTTGGCTCATGCTACAGAATCCTGACTAACCATTAGGCTTTACCACCCACTCCCCACAACATTCCACATCCTTCAGGATAGAGAGATAGAGAATGTGATTGTAATTGTAAATTGCCAGAGTAAGGCAATAATGAATAATGAATAATGATAAGCCTTTGAATCAGAGATGGTTGGAAAAATGTTGATGGAACTGTATTCCATCAGGATAGCCAGATCTGTCAAAATCAAAACACTTTATGAAATCATGTCAATTTCACCAGACTTTCATTGGGGGTGGGGTGGAATTCTGATGCTAATGAAGTGTCCCATTTTTATATTATCAGAATGAACCGTTTTGATTTTTCCTTTAAAAGTGACTTCATGTCAGATTTTTATTTTGCATTATATTATATATAATAAAAACATTCAAAATTTAAACATTTTGAATGACCCAAACCAAATCTTTTTTTCAGAATTTTCTTTCACAAAGAATTTAAAAATATTCAAGTTTTATCCTATTTGGAATTAAAACATATTTTGAAATCATCTGTGAAATGGAATTTGTTTGCTCAACTCTACTTAGAATGAATAGGTGCATTGCTCATTTTTAATTCCTCAGCGCAAACTATCTATTTCCATTCCACTATACATAGTTACTGCTTCCCACTCCTTCACCACATCAGGAATACAATTGATTATCCTGTTCAGAGGTTCCCTAATTATCCTGGTTTAATCTATGTGTCAAACAGTAGGCATATCCAATGTCATGGTTAACATAGTGCAGTTTTGCTGTTCTTTCTCCACTAGAGGTCTCTCGAGATAACACTAGGAAGTATCTTAAAACAACTTTTAACAGTGGCTTTTGGAATTTATTGTTGTGTGCATATGTACACAACTGCATGAGAAGCATTTCCTGTACTAGCAGTTTACAGCTGTATTAAAGAGAGACACAATTCATAAAGTGTTGATACATAAAATTTGTTACAATCAAGTTAGTCAATTTAATTGTTTTTAAATCTCCCTTTTCCTTTTGTGAGATTAAGTATAAAATAGGGCCAAATTCTCAGCTGCTGTAAATAAAGCCATTTATTTCAATGAGCTATGTGCATCTACACCAGCTGAGGATCTGGCCCTCTAATATTAGTACTGTCTTAAAAACTGGTCATAATACACTGACATAACATTTTCTAGTTGCACATTTCACATGTAATTCCATTGTCTTCAGTGGAGTTACTTTTACGTGGGTGAAAGATCAAAATCATATATATGTTTTCAGAACCTTGGGAGTCATGCAATTGCACGTACAATATATGCAAAAAGAGTGATTGCATATACAAGTCGATAAGATGGTAGCTGATTTCTACATATATAGGCACGCAGTTGCATGTATATTTTTGCATGAATACTTCAAGCTGCCTCCTTTAAAAACTTGGCTCAAAGAGCATGTTATAAGAAAGGAGAGGGTCATTTATAAAAGGGGTAGCCATGTTAGTCTGGATCTGTAAAAGCAACAAAGAATCCTGTGGCACCTTATAGACTAACAGACGTTTTGCAGCATGAGCTTTCGTGGGTGAATACCCACTTCTTCGGATGCAAGTGGTGGAAATTTCCAGGGGCAGGTTTATATAAGCAAGCAAGAAGCAAGCTAGAGATAACGAGGTTAGTTCAATCAGGGAGGATGAGGCCCTGTTCTAGCAGTTGAGTGAAAACCAAGGGAGGAGAAACTGGTTCTGTAGTTGGCAAGCCATTCACAGTCTTTGTTTAATCCTGAGCTGAAGGTGTCAAATTTGCAGATGAACTGGAGCTCAGCAGTTTTCTGCAAATTTGACACCATCAGCTCAGGATTAAACAAAGACTGTGAATGGCTTGCCAACTACAGAACCAGTTTCTCCTCCCTTGGTTTTCACTCAACTGCTAGAACAGGGCCTCATCCTCCCTGATTGAACTAACCTCGTTATCTCTAGCTTGCTTCTTGCTTGCTTATATAAACCTGCCCCTGGAAATTTCCACCACTTGCATCCGAAGAAGTGGGTATTCACCCACGAAAGCTCATGCTGCAAAACGTCTGTTAGTCTATAAGGTGCCACAGGATTCTTGGGTCATTTATAAGTTGATATTCACATATCTCTGTTGAAAAGAAATAATACCATCTGTAGATTCAAACTGTAAACAGCTGGAATGGCCTGTCTTGTCAATAGCAGAAATATTTTGTCCATTGTTATAGCATATAGCTATTTTAACCCCTAGCACACAGATGGGCTGCAGGCTCAAATTTCTTCCTGGTTAGGACTGAGTCTGTAACCCCTACATATATGTATTTGCAGGACTGGGATCTTACTCTCACTAATACAAACTATGTCTGCTTTTACACTACTCACCTTGTTTGATTTGAGTCCTGGTGTAAATTTCCACAATGCAAACCCAGATCTATTGTTATTGAATCAGACTCTCCATTAATAAGATAGCACGCAGGTCATCCTGCATACATATAAATAAATAAAGAGACCAATCAACATGGACAGGCTCTCTCATGCTTAGGGAACAAAGCGACAGATAATTCAAAGACATTACAAAAAGTAAAGGTCTGATTCTGCACCACTGCAGTCAATGGGAACATTGCCATTGTCTTCAATGAATGCAGGTTGGAGCCCTGAATGTATATTCCTATAGCTGGCATTTCTTGACTGATAACATCTCTATTTATTTTTATTGACTCTGAATTTCAAGAATTGGTTTTTTTTTGTAAATTACATTGTTTTTATGTTTATAAAAAGCTGGTTTACTGAACAGATGGATAACAGGATAATTGAAGGAATGCACAGGGGCAGACAGCACCGAAATAGTACTTCTTATATATATAAATGTAGAAGTTTAGTTATCAAGATAAATATTTGTTTAAAAAATCTCCATCACTTGTTATCTTAAATCAAGACTGGATGTTTGTTTGTTTTTTTCTAAAAGATATATTATAGCTCACACAGAAGCTTGATGCCAGAATTACTAGGCGAAGTTTTAAGGCCTGTGTTATGCCAGAGGCACTGCTTAATTTGTAATGAAAGAGGTGCCAAGGCTCAAGCAATTAGGTGCTGGGGCTCAAGCAATTTGTTTACTTTCATAACTGATGCAGCAAGCCCAGAGATGCCAGGGCGCAGCCCTAGCAAGCTCCGGCACAAATTAAGCACCAGCCAGAGGTCAGCCTAGATAAACATAACTATCCCTTCTAGCCTTAAAATCTATGATATTAGAAAGTGGAGGACTGGATGGCTCACTGTCTCAGGATATTGGTAATGGGATGTGGAGCCTTTCACCTCTAGGTCATCACCACTTCGAAGACAGTCCAGGATAGCAGTGATGAAAAGTTAACCATCAGCATAAACTAAAATTTACCAGCTGATGGTTGTTTGGTGGCCTTTGCCTGCTAACCATTACATCCTCCTACTATTTTCTCTCTTTCATCCAATTTGGATTTTTCCCTCCCTCTCAAATCAAATGGTGCCAATGGAGCTCTGAGGGTTTGTAGCTCTAACACATGGGTGTTCTCCTGACTGGCTCTTGACCTCCTACTCTAGTCCAATATACGTTAGCCAACTGTGGATATTTAATGACTGTCAGAACTAGGAAGGTAGCTGTGCATCTTTCCTCTTTCTACTCTGACTGCCTCTCCTTGGATTGTCAGCTTCTTGCCATTACTATCTCAGGCAGGATGGAATCTCATGAGTCTTCCATTCTTAGACTGGGACCCAGCTTCCCTACTCTGCATATCAACTGTTTACCATTTTGCAGGCCCAGCTGGGTTTCAAGGAACTGTGTTTCAGTCCCTCAGGAACCTGTAATTACTGATATTGACCAACAGCCTTCTTACAAAGTTTTATTCAGCAGTTTGGCGGGGGGAGGAAAGCAGTAGAAAAAAGATTTTAAAGCAACATATAACTTATAATGCTTTGTCTCACCTAGTCTTATGCTTCACTAAGTAAAGTTAGATAAGCTTTCCTCTTCAGTTATAGGAAGAGAACTGAACCAATTTACATTCCCCTAGCAAACCCAGATCTTCCTGGGTGTACATGGGACTCAAACATCTAGTTCTCTCCTGTTTGAACCAGTTTGGGTGCTCCCTTCAACACTGGATGAGAGCCATTAAGGCTGCTTGCTCTGGCATAGTCTATTAACAACCCTTAAATGTAAGTTCTCTCTCTGGCCATTATTAGAAAGAGTCTCTCTTTCCCTAGGTGGGTAGGCTCTGCTCCCCACACAGACCCGTATGGTAAAATATCTATCCCCATTTACAGTACAGACACCATGATAGTGACAGATACAGTGTCAAGAATTATTAACAATCACCCCCATATTTGTCACAGCAACTGAGGGAGAAGAATGGACCAGCTTCTTGCAGGTATGCAGGATGGCTAAATCATCAGATGAATTGCACAATTACGAAGAACACGGGCAGATGGAAGAGACAAGGAAGAAATGTGGAGTGGGTAGAAGGCATAGCTAGAAAAATAAAATGCAGGTCTCCTCTGCAGAGTTTAGATCTCCTTCAACTCTGTCTGGAACATAAGTTTGAGTGCATTGTTGAACTGAATCCATACTGCTGTATTTATGCCGTGTCACCATATTTTTTATAGTAATTGTTTCTGGTTATCTTGGTGTGTGTGTGTGTATACACATATATACATGTAAGTGTTATATATATATATATATATATATATATATATGTAAATTTTGAATTTTTTTTTAAAGAATTCTAAAAATATTTGCTGCAGATCACATACCAAGAGACAAAGGCTACACATGTATGAATAAACAGCCATTCTCCACTTTAAAATATGTATATTCATACTACCCTTTGATATATGTATGTACCACATCTTTTTTCTCTTTAATGAAGTTTGACAATTTGTGACAGGACAGAAAGGAAATTCATTATATTTAGTAATAGAAAACCCATTTCTCATTTTTCCAGAGCCAAGCAGCTGCAATGAAATTGCCTAAACCACTATATCACAATTCCCCACCTTTGTGGTTCTTAAGGTCACCCTCAAGGGTCTTCAATTTCCTTATGTTCACAGCTTGGCACCTAGTAATTTTCAGAATCAGGAAATATAAGAAAGCTATATATTTTTTATTCTAAGAAGGAATTTTTTTGATTTAGGAAGAAATAAATCTGTCAGGATGAAAATATTAAAAATAAGAACCTTGACTGTAATAATCACAGCAGTGTCATTGCCAATTTTGTTTAGCAAACTTTTGAAAGAAAATTTTCAGCATGACAAAGAAACTTCACATCTCCCCCCAAAGAATTGTCAACAGAAGGAAAATGGAATTTTTATGTCATTAATCAGGGAGGTTTAAGGGTAATTTATGGTAATAAGCCGAATACTATGAAGAATTACCTTTCCTTAAAAAGTTATTCTGCATGCTTGCTATTACCAACTTCACTAGATTTTCAGTTACTAAAGTGAAGCAAGATTAGATCTGTTTCTTTGTATTATAAATAATCATATGCTGTGTATACTGGTATTAATTTTGGTGAATTGTTACAACTCACTCTGAAGGATTTCATGTCTTGTAATAAGCAATAATACAGTCTTCGACTTATGTCTCTAAGAACAGCTTCAGAGTCAAATTGAATAATTCACTCTCTTTGGGCTGTGCAATGAGGTGAAATAAAGGTTTCCTTTGTGTATGATTATATTTCCGTTGAAGATATAGCAATTACATTTCTGAAGGTGGGCTTCTGTTAATTCTTAATAATGTATCACTTCTAACAGAAGGAGAACAAATGTTCGGTTTCAGTTAAATATTTGGTTTTAGGAGGTTTCCTTGTGCCTATTAAAATCTACTCTCTAATGTTTCAGGGAAGAATTTTAATCTTAATAATAAGAAAATCATTAAAATGAATGGTGCAAAAATACTATGTAGTATATTATAAAAACAAACCCTGAGAAAAAAGTAAACACTGAGCAAATATTTATTCAGTTTGCTACAAAAAATATTTATCACCACAACTATGTTAGTTTTTCCTGTTACCATGTCTAACTGAAAATGAATTTTTTCTATCTGAACTGCCAGTATGCATGTGATCAAACTTTCCTTCCATTCCAAGATTACAGGGTGTCTTCTGCCCATTTGTTTTACTTCTGCGTGGCAAATACAATTACTACTAAGTTTCTGTAAGAAAGGTTAATATTTTTTAAAAACCCAAACAGTGTGGTTATCAAGAGCGTTTGAGTCAAACTAACTTCTTTTGAATACTAATAAAAGAAAAGGCAATTACTTACCAGTTTTCTATTGTACCATTATGGATACAGCACACCTGCAAATACATTACATAAAATAATACAAATAGACAAAACTCAGGAAACTAAAATTTAACATGGCCAATCAGTACCTTAGCTCAGGTTAACAGCATGAGTCATGGACTGTTTATTGCTAGTTATATGCTCCTCCAAACAATGTACTGGAATTGTCCAGATGAGGTGCAGTCTGTGGTCAGAGTGCTGCCCGGGATACCTGAATTTAATTTTCTGCTCTGTCACAGACTTCCTGTGTGATCTTGGGCAAGTCACTTAATTTCTCTGTGCGTCAGTTCACCACAAGAGTGTTGTGAGGATATCACATTAAAGATGGTGAGGCAACCAGTTACTACATGTAACCCTAAGGCAGATAGAAAGCGCATTGCAAAAATTTAAAATGCTCCAAAAGCTTTAGACTAATGCTGAATTTTCATGGTTAAAACTGGTTTAATGTCACAACTTTAATTGTCCATTTTCAGAAAACAGCACAGCTAATATACCAATGAAATGCAAGCTTGCTTGTTGTATTCTTCAGGAGCAGGAACTATTTCAACATCAGTCCTGAATGCCTTCAACTTGCATCAGAGCCAAGCCCCAAGTGCTGTGAAGAACTATCATTCCACTTTGCTGAAATAATCACACATATTCAGGAAGCCATCTGAGACGGCATGCATCCATGCTGCCTATACCCAACAACCAACAGCAGCTCTGCATTCCCAGCATTTAATTCACTTATCAAGTTCTGGACACCCTAATGGAGTCCCAATCTGTGACTTGTGAATCTGATGCAGGCCCTAATTGGCATGAGAAAGAGAATCATGAATAATTGGCACAACTCCTAACTGAAACAGTCAATGAATCATTCAGAGAAGGAATCTTACCTTCCTCTTTCAAAGATGCAATACTCTGACCAGCACTGAAGAAACCCATTTTGGATACATTGGTTCTAGTCAACAGATGCCAAGAACTGAATTTCCCATTCCCGAGTAAGCTCACAGAGAAGATAACCAAATGCTGACTACAAGCTCATCTAACAGAAGGTAACATCCTGGACTTGGCCATTCAGGCCAGGATGTGGAAATGAAACTGTCTTAGTGGTATCGATGGATGATCTTTTCCTATCAATGAATCCAGGACAGACAACGTCTCATCCTCCTGGGCCTTTCTGCCATATTTGACACTGTTGACCAAGAGATTCTGCTGTCTCACTGAGAGAGGCGGCAGATTATACTAAAATCATTTGAGCCCTTCCTGGAGGGATGCATTCAATGAGTAGTGATCAGAAACTGCACCTTCACTACCAGACCCCTCACTTACGGAGTTCCACAAGTACCAATTCTCTCTCAGTCCTTTTCTACTACTAGGAACTACTAGGAGAACTGATCAACTTAGTCCATAGTTTAGGGTTACTCTTCGATCCATAACTAACACTGAGCTCTCGCATAGCAACAATACCCTCTCCTCTTGGCTAGAAGACTTTATCTCATCCTGGAAGGCAAAAAACTGGCTTTGTTATTCATGCTTTTTGTAACCTCTAGGTTGGACTACAGTAATTCATAAAATTGGGCATGAAACCGTCAACACTTCAACTAGAATAGAATGCTATAGCATGTCTCCTCAGTAACACACGCTACAGTGAGCACATCAGACCTGTCCTCAGCTCTGTACATTGGCTTCTCATAAAATTCTGAATATTTTTTCATAACTACAGAGTATCATATCTATGGACATATTGCTCCTCAATGTGCACTGACAACTCTCACTAATGTACATGTATGCTCATTAAGGCATATCTCAGTGAGAGACAGCTGAGACTTATTGATAAATCTTTGTTTATCTCTTCCAAAATGCAAGTGTGATTCCTCTAATGTTGCACGGATTAGACTTAAGTAGTTGACAATATAAGTATTTTGTTTTAGGGGAAATTTGAATAGGAATCAACACCTAGGAGGATTTTACATCTGAAGACGTGTTATGAGCCATTATAGCTGACTTTGTCACTGTGGAGATAGTCGTGAGGGAAAAATCTAGAGAGATGCTGAGCACCTCTTGAACACATGTAATTCCAAACGCAAATGTTTTAATACTCCCTTGTTTTCTATGTTTATTTTATATTGTCTTTATCTAGCATTTCTCTCCGAATGGTATATGGTGCAACAGCAGATTATGACAGTGACCATATGTTCAAATCATTTATTGTTGTTGTATCTGGAAGGGTTGCTATAGATGTGGATCTGATGGTATTTGTTATCAACTCTATTTTGGGGGTGATTATACTGTAGAATGACTATTCTAGCTTCCATCAGGCTGAGACGTGGCATAAATATGCAACTTGCCAATGTCAAACATCAGGATGGGGAGCTGTCATTAGGGTGACCAGATGTCCCAATTTTATAGGGACAGACCCAATATTTGGGACGTTGTCTTATATAGGCGCCTATTACCCCCTACCCCGGTCCTGATTTTTCACACTTGCTGTCTGGTCACCCTAGTTGTCATGCTTTCAACTGAACTTCAAAAAGATTAGCACTATAACTTCAAAGTTACTGGAGCACTCAACATTCATGTACTTCAAAAAGCAGCTTCTGCCTCTACCAGCATCATTGCACTAGCGGCTACTGCAGCTGCCACGAGACTATTAGTTTAAACTATTAGTTTAAATTTGAATGGCTAAGACATAAACATTAAACACTTTATGAATTTTAATTGATTTTTATATAAGCAAATTGTAGAGTTTAGTGAGAAGAGCAGGTACAATACATACCTAAGAAGTGACATACTCCGTAAGTACAGATGGAAAATAGGCAAAAATAATCTTTACACCTAGGTAATACACAGTCACAAGTGGTTGTCTTGGGAATGAAGCAATAAATTCCAGACAAATCACTGATGTTATTGCTGGGTAAACTTATCAAAACCTGAGTTCATAAATCTTCTAGTTTACAGCAAACCATGGTGACAGCTTCTTCCCCTTGCTTCACCAATCACTTTAAATTAGGGAAACCATTCTCTATCTAACTAGCTGTCTAGCTGAGTTATTCAGTAGCAAATAGTCAAGCATGCAAATATATGTCAGATCACTAGATGGCCTCCTCCCACAAAATTTATTTTCTTTCCTAATTCTGCCTTATCAACAAACCAAAAATATGATCTTTTAGTAAACAGGAGTCATGTACAATACTGAGCACTTTACAATGCAAATTCCTGTCATCATAAATGGCCTGGTTCTGAAAAAGGAATCAAGGCCTGAGTAAAAGAGCTCTGTGATCATGAAAAAAGTCTTGCACCTAGAAGGTTATAGGGAAGGAATTTTCTGCCACAATAAGTGCAGCCGGGGTAGAGCAGCCAGGTACCTAGCTCACTAATGGATGGTGCTGCGAATCTGGGGAGCAATGGAAACAACACCTTGCTCCTTTCCCAAGTGAGGTTTTTCAATATGTGAGCGTGTGCATGGACCCTCAGGCCACTACCTCATACGTAGGTGACACAACCATTTCTCCCTCTATATTCCTTGGCATAGACCCCATGAACTGCGGGTGGTGCAGAATCCTCCTGAGCATGTTTGCTCCATCTCTGGACCTTTCCTGGTGCACACAGTCTCTGCTACAATAGGTCCTTACATGGCTCCATAATTCTCCTTAGAATCTGGTCCACAGGGCCAGATTTTCAAAATGAACCACACACAATGGCATCAATGTAGTTGCACACACCTATGTTATACATACAGTAGATATTCACATGTATACAAACGCCTGTGTAACTGGCCCTGCTTGAGGCCAAAGTGTAGAGTGAACCCAGGCCTTCTCACAGTAAATGAGCCTCTGCTGTTTGAGCTCCTCTCACTGGCAGCCATTGTAGTTGTTAATCTCATCTATTGACCAGCCACTAGACCAGGACAAAGACCCACAATCATACTGCTGGCTCTATGTGCACCTAATTTATTAATTCATCGTGTTATTAGTATATTATTTGTATGTATTGTATATATTATTTGTATATATTATATATGATTTGTATTATCACTGCACCTAGGAGCCCTAGTCATGGACCGGGATCCCATTAAATGTTAAGGGTATTAAACAATAACAAACTAATGTGAGAGGACCATGTTGCTAGGTGCTAGTAACTGAAAGGTGTTGCTTCTGCAATGGAAGTTTATCACTAGACCAGGATAAACTTGAAGGAGGTGAATGACTTTTTTTAAAAGTTGTTATTATTTCTACTATGGTGGCACCCAATAGTCTTAATCAGTTTTAGCCCCCAACCCGACCCCTGCACTGGGCACTATATACACCCATAGGAAGGAATGTGCCTGCCCAATGATCTTACAACTTAATTTTAAGAGTCAAATTGAAAGTAGGAGAGTTATAATTTAAAATATGCTACAGAGCATATGTTTCGGAGTGTTAGCTTTTAAAGCTGTTGGATAGTTCATGTGATTTCACAGAGCGATTAAAGTCAGTAAAATAAATTGCACAAGTGACTAAGAGAGCAAGGTAACTGAAGTGAAGAAACACTTCCAGACTGTTTACTGTTCTTCAAGAAAAAGAGACACCACTTAATCAAATCTTGTACTTGAGAGAGTTCTACAAGTATGTAGCACTTCCAGTTCTGTCGTACTCCGTAAGGCCATTGACCTGACCTCTTGGCTGGGATTGTGGTTTAACTGCTAGTAACTTATGAAGATGCATTGGTATCAGCATCTGACTGCAGGAATTGGTATCTTGTTCTATAAAATGTCTTTTGTAGCTGAGGTTAGGTAAAGAGTAGCTGATGAGGGGAAGGGTTTTCAGTGGTACTGTGATGATGAGCTTCCCAAGGTGGATCCCCCCGTCATAGGAACGAGAGGTCTTAGGATAAGGCTCTACAAAGCAAAGTTCCCCTTTGAGGTGTAGCTGGTGCAATCATTTTACCCAGTTCAATACAACAGGAGATAACTGCCCCCATCAGGAGCAGGTCATCTGTAACGTGATGACCTGTATTTTATAATTTGCTCAGACAGTCCCTGATCCAGCACCCAGCGAAGACTTTCACTACTTTCAGTAGGCATTGCATTAGCACCTTACTATGGTAATGAGTGTCATATAAGTATCTAGAGTGATATAGACAGATATAACAGCTGATCATGTCGGGTTTATGCACAAGAGTTTAATGGGTAGGGAAGTATTTAATATCCATGGGACACTAAAGCTTTTGCAGAGATTTCATTGGGTGTGGAATTGCAAACTGTAAAACTTTAGCATCTTTGCTTCACTAACTTTTCTCATATAATTCTTAATTCTTAACTCTTTGCTGCAGTTGGTGGCAGTGGTGAGGCTTCCGCAAAGCAGAATAAAAAGCACTGAGCCTGTAAGTGAATGAAACAAGAGGAAAAAAACCATTAGTAATATGTCAGAGTGAGAAAAAAAAAGAAGTGGTTAGTGTTAGAAACGTATTTATAAAATTTTTGAAGGACTGCATGTCTATATAAGGACTAGTTTTTGACTTTGAAGTGTTGCAGAAATTTAGAAACATTATACTCACTTCACATGTTCTGCAGATAGAAACCCTTTGGCTACAGTCCCCTAGTCAAAGAGTGGCTGAATCTAAGGGGAATTGGGCCCACTCCTACCTGTGGCTAATCAGCTCCCTCCCAGATGATGCTGTGAAGCTGGGAATCAAGTGATAGCTGGAAGATCACCTGGTCGTCATAACAACCAACAAGAGCTCAGTTGCTAGTGAGAGCCATAAAAAAAGATAATTCTTGGTCAGGGGAAAGAACCCAGTTCAGAAGTGACTCCCAGGCGGATGGTCTGTGAAGTGCAATCCTGCAGGGAGCAGACTAGGAAGGAGAAGGATGCAGTGAGGTTCACCTTGACTCCTCCGCATTTGGGGCGGCAGAATGTAATACTGTAGAGAATAGCTAGGCTTCTGCAGCAGACACTGGGGCAGGGGAAAAGATATGATTGATATGTTGAACTTTTGTTGAACTGTTTTATTTTGAATGATATCTTTTAACTAAAATTGAATCCCTGAAGTAAAAGGGCTAGAATTCTATGGCGGGAGAGTGTTCTTTGGTGCACAGACTGGTGAAATACATGATGTATTTAAGGATTAGGTATGAGGAACTGGGTGACTATCATACTACCCTCAGGGGTAGCTATAGTTCCTGAACTCCTACCTTGGGACAGCAAAAGGTCCCCACTGATAGCAGATGAAGGAAGGGAAAAAACATAGTTGGTGATCTATGTCCTTGACCACAAACCTCTCCCCCGCCTCAAAGAAAATAGCATAATCCACATGATCCTCACAAAGGTCATGGGCTCCAATTGTGAAATAGAAGAGTTTGTTACATCTATAAGTAGTTTTAGTGATTCAAAAATATTATCTATTTTCATTGCTTCAATCTGTTCAATCACTTGTTTCCTACTACTTCCTTGAATTACAGGCATGGAAATATAGGCTGATATTTGGTCAACACTAAACATTAATCATTGGTTTGTAGTATTGATCATAAACTTTTCATTTATTACAGTTAGAATGAGAAATAACCAGCTAATGAATTCAACATTGTGAAGACTGAACAATAAGAGATTTATCTAGTACCATGTTAGCCAGTCTCCTGATCACCTTTCAGAAGTTTTAAGAGGCTAGCAAACAACACGTCAATTCAAAACTTCACCCACTCCCCTCTTTTCAACAACCAAAGCCAGTTGATTGCAGTCACTAGCCATGCTCTTCTCTCCAATCACCAATGACTCCACCCATTTACCCTGTCCTCCAGGCTTCTAGATAGTTCATTAGTAGTCTGATTGTTTTCTAACAGGCACAAGAAGAATGTTGATGCTTTCTTCATTTCCCTTTTTTACTTTTTACAATAAAGTTTGTATTTTCAGAATGAAATTAGAACCTATGTTTCCAGCATCAAAAACCTTTTTCTTTGAAAAATCAGACAAGCCTGACTAAAATAATATTTAGAAAAATACGCCATTTCTGGAAAAAATAACAGGGTAGACAGGAAAACAGAATCAGATGTTTCTCTATCTATAGGTACAAATTTTATGGAAGACTATTTAAAATACAATAAAAATTGTAGCAGTATAAATACTTTTTCATTCATCAGCCTATGTGGTAATTAAGAAAATAGAGTACTCCCACCACTCCAAACCTGCTATATCATTTTTATACCAATAGTGTGTCCATTAAAAGACCCAGAAAAAAAACGGTGGCAGTTAATCACACTGTTCATCCAGTGCCATCTGACTCCTTTTGTAAGCTCTTGAGATAGTATTTTTGGTTGGCCACGGAACTGGAAAAAGTTCAGAGAAGGGCAACAAAGATGATCAAGTATCAGAGGGGTAGCCATGTTAGTCTGGATCTGTAAAAGCAGCAAAGAATCCTGTGGCACCTTATAGACTAACAGACGTTTGGGAGCATGAGCTTTCGTGGGTGAATACCCACTTCACCGGATGCAAGTAGTGGAAATTTCCAGGGGCAGGTATATATATGTAAGCAAGAAGCAAGCTAGAGATAACGAGGTTAGTTCAATCAGGGAGGATGAGGCCCTGTTCTAGCAGTTGAGGTGTGAAAACCAAGGGAGGAGAAACTGGTTCTGTAGTTGGCAAGCCATTCACAGTCTTTGTTTAATCCTGAGCTGATGGTGTCAAATTTGCAGATGAACTGAAGCTCAGCAGTTTCTCTCTGAAGTCTGGTCCTGAAGTTTTTTTGCTGCAGGATGGCCACCTTAAGATCTGCTATTGTGTGGCCAGGGAGGTTGAAGTATTCTCCTACAGGTTTTTGTATATTGCCATTCCTAATATCTGATTTGTGTCCATTTATCCTTTTCCGTAGGGACTGTCCAGTTTGGCCAATGTACATAGCAGAGGGGCATTGCTGGCATATGATGGCATATATTATATTGGTGGACGTGCAGGTGAATGAACCGGTGATGGTGTGGCTGATCTGGTTAGGTCCTGTGATGATGTCGCTGGTGTAGATATGTGGTCAGAGTTGGCATCGAGGTTTGTTGCATGGATTGGTTCCTGAGTTAGAGTTACTATGGTGTGGTGTGCAGTTACTGGTGAGAATATGCTTCAGGTTGGCAGGTTGTCTGTGGGCGAGGACTGGCCTGCCACCCAAGGCCTGTGAAAGTGTGGGATCATTGTCCAGGATGGGTTGTAGATCCCTGATGATGCGTTGGAGGGGTTTTAGCTGGGGACTGTATGTGATGGCCAGTGGAGTCCTGTTAGTTTCTTTCTTGGGTTTGTCTTGCAGTAGGAGGCTTCTGGGTACACGTCTGGCTCTGTTGATCTGTTTCCTTATTTCCTCGTTCGGGTACTGTAGTTTTGAGAATGCTTGGTGGAGATTTTGTAGGTGTTGGTCTCTGTCTGAGGGGGTTAGAGCAGATGCGGTTGTACTTCAGTGCTTGGCTGTAGACAATGGATCTTGTGGTGTGCCCAGGATGGAAGCTGGAGGCATGAAGGTAGGCATAGCGGTCGGTAGGTTTTCGGTATAGGGTGGTGTTAATGTGACCATCACTTATTTGCACCGTGGTGTCTAGGAAGTGAACCTCTCGTGTAGATTGGTCCAGGCTGAGGTTGATGGTGGGGTGGAAGCTGTTGAAATCGTGGTGGAATTTTTCCATTGTCTCTTTCCCATGGGTCCAGATGATGAAGATGTCATCAATGTAGCGTAGGTAGAGAAGGGGCGTGAGTGGACGGAAGCTGAGGAAGCGTTGGTCCAGGTCGGCCATAAAAATATTGGCATATTGTGGGGCCATGCGGGTGCCCATAGCGGTGTCACTGATCTGGAGATATATATTGTCATCAAATTTGAAATAGTTGTGTGTGAGGATAAAGGCACAGAGCTCAGCAACCAGTTGTGCTGTGGCATCATCAGAGATACTGTTCCTGACAGCTTGTATTCAATCTGTGTGTGGGATGTTTGTGTAGAGAGCCTCTACATCCATGGTGGCTAGGATGATGTTTTCTGGAAGGTCATCAATGCATTGTAGTTTCCTTAGGAAATCAGTGGTGTCACGGAGATAGCTGGGAGTGCTGGTGGCATAGGGTCTGAGTAGAGACGATGATCAAGTGTATGGAATGGCTCCCATACAAGAAGAAACTAAAAACTGAAAGGGCTGTTCAGCTTAGAAAAGAGAAGACTAAGGGGAGATATGACAGACGTCATAAAATCATAAAATCGTGACTGGTGTAGAAAAGATGTATAGAGAAGTGTAATTTACCCTTTCCCAGAATACAAAAACTAAGGGTCACCTGATGAAATTAATAGGCCGTATGTTTAATACAAATGAGGAAATACTTTTTCACACAACTCACAATTAACCTGTGGAACACATTGCCATGGGATGTTATGATGGCCAAAAAAAAGAACTAGATACATTTGTGGAGGATAGGTCCATCAATGGTTATTAGCCCAGAGGGTCAGGGATAGGGTGACTTTACATCCCGTTTTGACCAGGACAGTCCTTTTTTAAACCCTGTTCCGGCCATGCCGACTTTTCTGGCAAAAGCAGGCATTTGTCCCGTTTGTTCTTGCCGAGTTGATCACTTGGCAAGAGCAAACGGGACAAATGCCCAGTTTTGTCAAAAAAGTGGGATACAGAGGAACGTGGGGCGAGTGACAATGCCAGTCCCACGCAGGAGGGGAGTCAGGGCTTGGGAGGGGGATGACAGGCAGGGTTCGCGTGAGCAGAGACAGCAGCCCCAGCCCTGCACAGAAGGTAGGCAGGGCTCAGGTGCAGTGATGCCAGCACCAGCCCCGCGCTAGGGGGCAGGCAGGGTTTGGGTGAGCAGTAATGCCAGCCCCAGCTCCGTGCTGCGGGGGAGGCTTGGGTAAGTCACTCATGCCAGCCCTGCATAGGGGAACTCAGGCAAGAGGCTCAAGCCAGGACTGCGGCAGGGCATGGGGAGGGCTCAGGCCAACCTTATTCAGTGTCCCATTTTCCTCTTGGGAAATATGGTCACCCTAGTCAGGGATGTAACCTGATGCTCAGGGCAACCTAAAATCTCAAACAGCTAAAAGCTAGGAGGAGAAGATGGAAGGTTCTCTCCAAAATTGCCCTGTTCAGTATACTCTCCCTGAAGCTCTGGTAGTGGCCACTGTCAGAAGACAGGATGCTGGGCTAGATGGACCATTGGTCTGATCCACTATGGCTGTTCTTATGATTTTGTACCTATCACATGGCTATGCTGCTTCTATAGGTGTCTCATCTGTATTACCCTCCCCTTGGAACCACTTTTCTTTGCCTCATCCCCTTGATTCAAAAATCTGTAAACATTTTTAGCCACTTTAAAAAAGGGTCCCTAGAAATCCATCACAGGAGAGTGGGGTTTTTTGTAAAGCTGACTGCTCTTACGTCTGGATGAGATTCCATTTATACCTATCTAAATTTTGTAATCAAATGTACTTGCAGATTTAAAATGATGCTGTTCTATTATTTGTTTCAATTCCTGTAATATAAAAGTTTTCCCTCACAGTTTCTGTGTTGCTGAAGTACTGAAAATTGCTGTAGCTACTTTACACTGCAGTTGTTTTCATTTCTGCTCAGTCAGTTTATGTTTTTGTCATCTAAGCCACTAGTTGTAAATTGGCCAGTTAATTTTCTTGGCTACCAGTTGTTCCTATTTAACAGAATCATGAAGCAGTTTCACAAAATGTCATGTCTGCAGTGTAATAGAACTGAATAGCTGATTTACGGAAAATAAAAAACACAGATGGTAGCAGTGAAAAACACGTCACAAAAAATCATACTCCTTATGTTGCTGCCTGTTTATTTCACTAGGTTGTCGCACTGAGATATGACAGCACATTTACAAAGTCAAGGTAAATACACTTGGCAATAGAAACAGGAATACAACTGTGTTAAAATCCTAAACATTAAAATGATTGTCATACTTCCATTTTTTATTTCAAATTTTTTTTTATTTGCTAACTAATTATGGTGTCAGTTGACTAATAACACAGTTAGATACATTTATGTTACCTGAACAAGTATTGTGGTACAAATAAGGGGTCTGATCCAGCAGGCTGCTGGGATCTAGCAACAGTCAATGGGAATTGAGGGTGATCAGACTCTCTCAGATTCAGGCTTTACGGGTCTAATCCTTAGGCTATACTCACACAGGAAGTCCCATGGTAGTCAAAGGATATACTTGTGACAACAAAGGATGCAAGTTTAGGCCCCAGTTTATCAAAAGTGATTTATGGCTTGTATATACAGGGAAATTGACTGGCATAGCTATAGCAGAATAATTATTCTGGAATAATTTTTATTCCAGAATAGTGTGTCCACTATTTCATATTTGAGCTTATTTCAGTATAGCTATAACAGTATAATTATTCTGCTATAGCTATGCCAGAAATATATCACAAGATTATAGGGCTATTTATATGAATAAATCATTAAATTGTGTTACTTCAAAGTAAAGGTGGCATGTTTTATAAAGAGAGAAATTATTATACAAAGAGTTCACTGTTAGCAAATATATAACAATTATTTAGTGGGAGATTTTCAAAAGCATCTAAGGATTTAAGAGCAAAATCCTTACCCTAGAAAGTCAGTGATAGTTGTGCTCCTAAATTCCTTTGGTGCATTTGAAATATTTCCCTTTAGCTGAAGTATGTAAAGAGCCATTTGCCACAACTTGCAATAGTATGAAGTTTTCCCCTTCTAACTCTTGTGATGTCCCTTGATTTTGTCATTTATCTAATATTTTAATACCTAAGATATACAGCCACCCATCTGACATATTGTGATCCAGAAGTTCTCTGCTGATAATGATTATAATTTCTGCACTGATTATTTAGACATTGAAGATTAGAACTGTATAGTGCTCAAGAGCAGCAGATGCTACCAGTCAGCCCTCAGCAATAGCAGCAAGCAGCACCAGCAGTGAATAGCTCCGCATATAGATGTGAGAAATGGCAAGCAATATCCTCAGACAATGTCTGACCTTCCACACACACACACTAGGGATGTCCCTCAGGAGGAAAATTCAACTCACTCTGATACCAGTTTTTATAAGCAATTCTGTGAACAATTGTCTTTGAAAGTCACAGCATCCTTCCTTCTAGGTTAATTTACTCTAAAGTATGGGCAGAATTCTGCGCTGATTTACATTCCATGCAACCCCAATGACGACTCTGCAAAATTTTAAAATAAATATTTTAAACAGGTGAGGAAGAGGACTTACAGGGCTATATCCTGCTTGCTTTACTCAATATGTGTTAATCCCAGTGACTTCACCTAAGTACCAGTGAGCAATATTCATGGGCCATGGGTTTCATTGACTGTCTCTTCATTTTTTTTTCTCTGTAATATATATTTTAGAATTGCAATTTGTTTTCATAAAACATAGGATACTGTCAGAGAACCAGATTTTGCAACCCTCATTCACACTGGGTAAACACTTACCCATCATCATTGATGTCAATGGGATTGTTGCCTTTTCCAACTCTAATATATCTTTTTTTTAGCTGGGTTGACCAGAACTGCATGCAGTATTCAAGATGTGGATGTATCGTGTATTTATGTAGTGGCACTATGATATTTTCTGTTTCATTAGCTATCCCATCTAATGGCTCCTAACATTGTTAGCTTTTTTGACTGCCACTGCACATTGAACAGGTGTTTTCAAATTATCCACGACACCAAAATAGCTTTCTTCTGTGGTAATTGCTAATTTAGACCCCATCATTTTGTATGTGTAGTTGGGATTATTTTTTCCAATGTGCATTACTTTGTGCTTATCACAAATTAATTTTATCAGCCATTTTGTCATGCAGTCACCCATGTTTGTGAGATTGCTTTGTAACTCTTCCATACCCTTGTGCCCATGAGGGTCTTTATGCATTGAGTAGTCCAACTGAACTCAAAAGAACTATTCACATGTGTAAATGTTTTCATGACTGGGGCTTACATTATGGTGGTCTCTCACACATTCCTGAAATACTGGACATTCTGGTATTTCCAGGAATGGCACGAGTCTGCCCCTGCTGGTGTAACCCTGCTCCTGCTGGCATGAGGTGTGAGGTCACGCTGCACAGCGTGCGCCATTTTAAAGAGTGTGCCTCTCCATCCTGCTGGTGGGACCATGTGTGTAAAGTCATGCTGGCGGGAGAAGAGCAGCATGCTCTTCAAAAGGGTGTCCCCTGTCTGATAACAAACTAATCCACATCTGGGTTTGTCAGAATACCAGATGAGGGACAAACTGTGGAAAAGCAGGACCGTCTGGTTTAATACCTAGTGAGAGGCCTGCCTAGTTTTAGTGGTAGCAGATTGCTCGGACCCCACAAAACAATTTCCCATTTGGAGCAGAGATTGGTGACGCAGGAGCCAGATATTTTCCCAGTGCAATCCTGTTTTGTGAAGTAGAGGTGGGAAGGAGGGAATGTAGCAAATAGTACCCAAAGAACCCCCGCTAGCAAAAATCTCAGACCTGGTACCTTGCCCTGTCCCAAGAGAGGCTCTGTTGGCTCTCACTCCCAGAGTACTTCCAGATGAACACAATCTCTATTCCACCTCCAGCCCTGGGCAGGGGATACCTAATCCAAGCCTCTGTACAACTGAATTGTTCTGGAAGCAGCCTGGCCATTAACATCCCCAAATTCCTAATGAGTCTCAGGGTGCAGTTACCAGCATTGTATTGTTAAATTTTTTGCCCTGGGTTACAACAATGATCCTTCATGGGGGAGCCATTAGCCTCTTTCATAACAACAGGTAACATTTGGCAAACTACTGAAACTCTCTGGGCCAGAGTGTCATTTATGCCATGGCCATTTACACCTATTTACATTTCAATTAAATTGACAGCCACTTGGAGTCAATCCCTTCTGCACTGCTAGAGTGATGTAAAGGAGAATTTGTGTAAATGAGATTCTAGCCCATTCTTCCTCAGTCACTTCCTGGTCTGCAAGAATCTGGAACTGCTAATCTTTAGAAACACAGTCTAAAGCTCATCTCTTTTTAAGGGGAGCTGATAAAATGTGATGACTATCATTGTAGTATGTAAATACATGGTATTAAATTACAAATGGTCTTATTATTTATGTTGATTTTGTTTGTGATATTTTCTATTTTTTAATTATTCTGAAAACACCCAGGGCAATAGATAGAAACTTTTGACCTGATCCTCCAATGCTTTGCATGGTAATTGCAAAGTGAATATAAAATGTGTGAGAAACATTCCCATACTCTCCACTCACTTGCCCTGGTGGAAGCACTTTCCACACACTTTGCGCTCATTTTCCATACATGTAGCTGACTACACAAATTGACAGGCAGTGGAGAATCATCCTTTTAAATATAACTTGAATGAGTAATAAATAACTAAGAGTAGAGAAGTAACTGCAGATGATTGCAAACTAATAATATCAAAACACTCATTGCTAGTATCTTCTTACAGTCCTTTAATCATTGTTGGAATATATTTCGATACAGAGCTACCCAAATTGTTCAGATGTAGGCACTTAGTTAGCCTTATAAATGAGATTTTCTCAGATTTGTCACTTTCTAAGGAGCATTCCACCAATGTGTTAGCATGTCTGGGGCGTTATTCCTCCTGCTGTGGCATTATGAAAATGTGCAAGGTGACACTCTTGATCCACCGGTCGATCCTTTACTCTGTATCAAGCTTTTTATTTGCAATTTGCTGTATGTCATGTGTCTTAGAAGACGCTGAAATATCATTATCACTAAGGTGAAGAACTGTTCATTGGACTGGAGGTCACTATTTATTAGAGGAACTAAAAATCCAAAATATGCTATCACAGGACACAATGAATCTTGTGTAAAACCAGCAATGTATTCCTCAGTAACTGTTTCTATTTTGATTGTTCTATCTCCTGGAAAGAAACATAGAAGAGCTCATTCCCAGACTTTACACTAATAGTATTCACAGGGAAAAATACTACTATTTTACTTCGAGCTTTATGCAACCAGAGAAATACACAAATCCTTCCTTAGTGTCTCCAAACATCTTACTTGTCACCCTCCTAAACCCTTAGTTACTCTGACAAAAGTTTCCTAATCTGTTCAATTCATACTGCTTTTCTATTTTTAATCTGAGAATTATGAGAAAGAAGACTCTGTGTGAAGATATAATTGCAGTATATGCACATCATTGCTAAGCAATAATTATTAAAACTAAGAAAAGAAAACCAGATATTCAGGACCATAAACATCCTTGCAATGTTGCCTCATTCTCCACTTGTTTTGGTGTCAGTTTTTCTACTAGTACAATGATCATTATTTTATATGGTGAGTTAATACCTTTGGATAATAAGTTAAGACTTTTGGATAATAAGGTTAAGCAAGAATTATGTGATCATGAAGCCAGTTGGATAACTTAGATAATGGAAATGAAGAAAGAGAGTTGATATTTTTTTCCAAACCAGTGAAATTTATACAGTTATCATATCACTAATTTATTGACCTTTTATTTGTTTTACTACTCTCTAGGGCCGTCAATGAATCACAGTTAAATCACATGATTAACTGAAAAAAATTAATTGCGATTTAAAGAATTAAGCATGATTCATCTCAGTTTTAAATGCACTGTTAAACAACAGAATATCCATTGAATTTTATTAAATATTTTTGGATGTTTTTCTACATTTTCAAATATATCAATTTTAATTACAACACAGACTACAACGTGTACAGTACTCACTTTATATTATTTTTATTATAAATATTTGCACTGTAAAAATGATAAACAAAAGAAATAGTATTTTCCAATTCACCTCATACAAATACTGTAGTGCAATCTCTTTATTGTGAAAGTGCATTTTACAAATATAGATTTTTTTTGTTACATAACTGCACTCAAAAACAAAACAATGTAAAACTTTAGAGACTATAAGTTCACTCAGTCCTACTACTTATTCAACCAATCGCTAAGACAAACAAGTTTGTTTACATTTACAGGAGATAATGCTGCCTGCTTCTGATATACAATGTCACCTGAAAGTGAGAACAAGTGTTCACATGGCAATTTTGTAGCCAGTCTTTGCAAGGTATTTACATCCCAGATATGCTAAACATTCGTATGCCCCTTTATGCTTTGGCCACCATTCCAGAGGACATGCTTCTATGCTGATGATGCTTGTTAAAAAAATAATGATTTAATTAAATTTGTGACTGAACTCCTTGGGGGGAGAATTCTATGTCTCCGGCTCTGTTTTACCTGCATTCTGCCATATGTTTCATGTTATAGTAGTCTTGGATAATGACTCAGCACATGTTCATTTTAAGAACACTTTTACTGCAGATTGACAAAACACAAAGAAGATACCAATGTGAGATTTCTAACGATAGCTACAGCTATCCAAGGTTTAAGAATCTGAAGTGCCTTCCAAAATCTGAGAGGGACAAGGTGTGGTGCATTCTTTCAGAAGTTTTAAAAAAATAGCAACACTCCGATGTGGAAACTACAGAACCTGAACCACCAAAAAAAGAAAATCAACCTTCTGCTGGTGGTATCTGACTCAAATGATGAAAATGAACATGCGTTGGTCCACACTGCTTTGAATTATTGAGCAAAACCTGTCATCAGCATGGACGCATGTTCTCTGGAATGGTGGTTGAAACATAAAGGGATGTATGAATCTTTAGCACATCTGGCACGTAAATATCTTGTGACACCGGATACAACAGTGCCACGTGAATACCTGTTCTCACTTTCAGGTGAATTATAAACAAGAAACGGGCAGCATTATCTCCTGCAAATGCAAACAAACTTGTTTGTCTGAGTCATTGGCTGAACAAGAAGTAGGACTGAGTGGACTTGTAAGCTCTAAAGTTTTCCATTGTTTTATTTTTGAATGCAGTTATTTTTTTTTGTATATAAGTCTACATTTGTACGTTCAACTTTCATGATAAAGAAATTGGGCTGCAGTATTTGTATTAGAAGAATTGAAAAATACTATTTCTTTTGTTTTTTACAGTGCAAATATTTGTAATAAAAAATAAATATGAAGTGAGTACTGTACACTGTGTATTCTGTGTTGTAATTTAAATCAATATGTTTGAAATTGTAGAAAACACCCAATATTTAAATAAATGGTATTCTATTATTGTTAAACAGCATGATTAATTGTGTGATTAATCACAATTAATTTTATTAATTGCATAATTTTTTTAATCACTTGACAGCCCTACTACTAACCATACAAAACTGAACATTTTTTTTTCTGGAATTGGCCTTTCCAAAAAAACAAGCAAAAGAAAACCCAAAACGAAAGCAAACCTAAAACAGCAACAAGAACAACCACAACCACAAGAGTTTGACATGGGAAACAAAGTTTCTGATTTCAATATTTCTGCTCAGCCAATAATGACAAAAATTAGATCTACTAGGAAAACGCTTTTTAACCTTTATTCTTAGCATAAATCAAGAGGCTCATTTTTCACAGTCTCTTTCTATAGAATTCAATTAAAGGTCAGATTTGTAATGGGGGATCCTAATTATTAATGTATTGCCTATTTTGAATTATTAATAAGTTGACATATTTGCATAATGGGTAAAGAAAATGCCTAAGAACAACTTTTATAGCATATGAAGGTCCTTCAAAAATATTTAATCAAAGTCTTTTTCATGTTCTGAGGTACTTAGAAAATCTATTCAAAATATTTTACAATAAAAACTTCGTGTTGTTATTTGTCACCAGGTGGAATTACTTTTTTTTTTTTAGCGTGGACATCATAGCTATGATTAGCAACTTTTGGTTGGACATAGATCTCCTATAAAATGAAAATGCTAACACATGCCTATATTCAAAATATTGTTTTATATTCTAAGGTGTCACAACGGTTTAAAACTACTGGAAAATGCATCCCTGAGAACAAAAAGAATTATTTGTTCTAAGTATTTGTCTCACATGTTGTTATATACTGTATTTGGCAAAATGAAAGCTTAATACACTGAATGTGGAAGCTTTCCTAGTATTGGAGCACACTGAAATTGTGTGATCTCTTGGCAAGTCTTTCCCGTACATGCACTGCTACAACAGAAAGCTGAAAGTTAATGGAAACATTTCTGAAAACAGTATGTCAGCATTTTGAAACCCTATAAAGGGAAATCCCAACAAACAATGACTTGTAAGCATGAAAGGTAATCAGTGAAATTGATAGTGATGAAGTGGTGATCCTGTATCTACCTTATATTTTACATGAGTGCTGCTGAGATTGAAAAGTGTGAGAATCTGGTGGGTAAGTTAAGTTCTCTCTTAAAAATCAGAATCAAGCAGATGTTTGAATTTCCTATGGTCATGTCAAAATTTTGCTTTCAGAAATATTTATTATAGAGATGGGCTCAAACTGACCAGTGATCATAGGACACCCATGGAACAGTAGGCTACTGATTGAGAAACCCACTTTTTAACTTGCCAGATGAGTTATTGGAAGGTCTTCTCATCCAAATCAAATGGTCTTCTCATCTAAAATTTCCAGACACAGGCTCTGATTACTATTGCAGTACTCCAGTATTATCTCAGTGTAACTCCATTGATTTCAGCAGAGTCATACCAGTATAAAGAAGGAATAAAACTGTAGTGAATCAGACCTATATAGTTTATATTTTGGACTTGGCTGATTTGAGGAGTAGTCCAGGATTCATCTGTCCTTTCTTCCCCTAGACATGCTTCAAGATTAACAAAGGCTACACAGCAACAAGTGCGTGGGTGTGTATAGGGGGGCTGTTGATGGACAGAACCAATAATCATAAATTATGAAGTATAGAAGGTGAGATTCTTGGTCCCAGAGTCTGGTGACCTTATTATGTAGACTAATACCTTCTTTGTGAATAGCCCCATTGAAATCAGTTCAACTACTGGTAAAGTACTACTCAACATGAGTAAATGTAGAAAAATCTGGCCCATGATATGTCCTCCCAGGGAGATGTATAACTCATTACCCAGGAATGAGGGATTTGTTCTGGTTTTAGACTGACTATTCTTCTTGCTAGATGGGCTTGCTAGGGATATCCATGGCCTTCAGGTGTTTGCAGAGATGGGGAAACTGCTGTATGTGTTGAAATTGTCTTTTAAAAATAAAGATCCTGGGTCAAAACCTGCCTTTGTTTATGATTGTATGACCCTAATGACTTCAATGCTATTGCATAGTTGTAAATGAGGGCAGAATTAGACTCCCTATTTTGTAAAAATGAGGTTTTTGCAGTAGTATAATGAGGGAAGTAAAAAGCCTAAACCATGCTAGCATGGCAGAATTGTTTCAGATAGCATGTTTTTCAGTTTTTAAACTAAAGATGTTCATGGTTCTTTCATAGACGTTATATTTGTGGACATAGTCACTCAGATATAACTTGGCATTATTTTACAATTGTACATTTTGTAGGCTCAAAGTAAACTTTTATGGCCTACTAGTGTAGTTTTCTCTGCTTATTCTTACTTATTTCACACTAACACAAACACAAAATGTAGGGTTTTTTTCACCCATATCTATTATCATTCCAATCCAACCATTAGCTAGTGAGTAACGTTCTGGCTTGAAGCCACTGGGAAGATCCTATTTTGCGGTTACTGCTACCACAAACCACAGTATCAGTAAATGCCAAGGTCTAGCTATAGGTCAAGGTCGGGCCAGGGAGATTATTGTTTGGGGAGAAGGTAAATGCCAAGGAGTAATTGTAAATATAGTTGTTCCTTGGTTGTTACACACCATCAGTGGAATTAAATTATGAGGAATGAAACATAACAATTATAAGAGTAACAAACTTGTGGAGCTAAAGAGCTTTGCATCATAATACAGAAGACTTCTTCACACACATCTTCCATTGTGGCTCATGTAGACCTACTGATATTTTTTAAAGCTACAATCTTATATGTTTCTTTGTCATCTACAGATATTTTGCATAGCAGGATTAATATGTTGGCTACACATTACAATACCCTGATCAAAGAATCTCTCTAATATTTGGCTATTCATTAACATCCTTTGGAAAAGGTTACACTAAAAATGTATTTTTGAATGGATTTGATGTATGGGCATGAAGACTATTCATTTTAACCTAAGAAAGAAGCAACTCAGGCCATAATGATCACTTGGCAGAGTACTGTGCCATAAAAATAATTATTTGAGTTCATAGGAAATGGACGGAGATACTCAATGACAGTGCTTCTCAAAGCCAGTCCGCTGCTTGTTCAGGGAAAGCCCCTGTCGGTCCGGGCTGGTTTGTTTACCTGCCGTGTCCGAAAGTTCGGCTGATCGCGGCTTCCACTGGGTGCAGTTCGCCGTCCTAGGCCAATAGGAGCTGCGGGAAGCGATGCGGGCTGACGGATATACTGGTCGCCCTTCCCGCAGCCCCCATTGGCCTGGAGCGGCAAACCACAGCCAGTGGGATCCACGATCGTCCGAACCTGCAGGCGCAGCAGGTAAACAAACTGGACTGGACTGCCAGGGGCTTTCCCTGAACAAGCGGCGGCCTGACTTTGAGAAGCACTGCTCAATGACATGTAGTTTATATATACTTTACTGGTGCTCTATTCTGGGTATTAGTTCTCTGAAAGTTGCACGCTATCCACCTTCTGCTGCTTGTGCCAGTATTCTCTGGTAGGAGATTCTATTAGTTTCTTGTTCTTATACTACCATCATCACCATGGTATCTGAGCATCTTCCAGTAGTGCATGGCATGACTAACAACTTGTATGAAGTGTTGCTGTAGCCATGTTGGTCCCAGCATATTAGAGAGAAAAGGATGGTGAGGTAATATCGTTTATTGGGCCAAGATCTGTTGGTAAGAGAGACAAGCTTTCTTCAGGTCTGGGAAATGTACTTCGCGTGTCACAGTTAAATACAAGGTGGAACAGATAGTTTAGTATAAGTAGTTAACACATATTTCAAGGGACCATTCAAGGTGAACTGGCCCGTTAACACCTCTCCAGTCATAGGGGGAAAAGAGAAAAAAACAAACAAACAAGGGATATGGGGGTTTAAGTGGGTTATAGATTGTTGTAATAAACCATAAATCTAGTGTCTCTATTCATTCCATGATTTTTAGTATCTAGCAAAGTTATGAATTTTAGCTTCCATGCTCATCTTTTGAAGAAGCTGTTTTGCAGGTTTCCTTTGAGGATGAGGACTGAGAGGTCTGATATAAAGTGGTCATTTTATGAAAAGTGTTCACCCACAGGTAATATGGTGTTTTTGTCTTTTATCATTTTTCTGTGTGAGTACCTTTGAGAGTGTAGTGATTGTCACATTTCATCCACATAGTTGTGTTTGGGGCACTTAGTGCACTGGATGAGGTTTGCCATATGTTGTGATAGGCATGTGTAGAACCTATGGATCTTGAAAGTTGTGTTGACGGGTGGTGTTGATCATGATAGCAGTAGAGATATGTCTATAGGTTTTGCATCTATTCTGGCAGGGTCTGGTCTGCTTTGAGTTGGTGTGTACTTATCTGTAGGGAGCTTGCTTCTGATGATGTGCTTGGAGAGACTGGGGGGTTGTCTGAAGGCCAGAAGAGGAGATTCAGGAAAGATTTCTTTCAGGATGGGATCCCATCAAATATGAGTTGTAACTGTAGATGATACCGCCTATGAGCTCCAGTTTGGGATGGTAGGTGACAACTAGAGAGGTGCAGTCAGAGGGGTTTTATTTTTGTATTGAAGCAAGTTCTCTTTGGGTATTTTAGTGGCCCATTCCATGACATAATCTACTTCTCTGGTGGCGTATGCTTGGTTGATGAAGGTGGTTTTAAGTGTGTATCCTGGACTTTCTCCTCAGAGCATATTCTGTGGTAGATAACAGATTTCTTGGTGTGTTTGGGGTGGTTACTGGAACTATGAAGGCTGATGTAGTGATCGATGGATTTATTGTGCATAGTCTGTAGGGTTCCATTGTTGAAGCTGATTGTGGTGTCCAAGAAATGGATGTTAGTGTGGGAGTGTTGCAGAGAGAGTTTAATGGACAGGTGATAGTTGTTGATGTTGTAGTGGCAAACGATGAGGAAGTTTAGGTCATCTGTCCCGAGGATAACAATATCATCAATATATCTCAGGTAGATCATTGATTTTTGTAGTGCATATGTCCATAAATTATTCTTCAAGGTGGCCCAAGAACAGGTTGGCATGTTGGGGAGCCATCCTAGTACTCATGGATATTCCCATGGTTTGGACAAAGAGTTTGTTGTTGAATGTAAAATTGTTATGGATAAGGATGAAATGGATGTACAACTAACAAATGTCACACATAATTAATTCTGTCTCTCATATAGGACAAGATAGGATGAGAACTGTGCTCTGAGGATCAAATCCTCAATTGATATAAATTGTTGTAGCTCCAATGATATCTATGGGTCTACATCAATTTACACCAGCTACAGCTGTGGATCTTTTTGTGACAAAAGAATAATAGATACTGTATTTTCAGTTTCCCTCTCCCATTAAAAATATTAGAATCAACTTTCTGTGTCATTTGAAGGATCATGGAAATTAGAAGTGGAAAAGGTCTGTAAGTTCATCATACTCCCACTGCAGTATGGTTCTCTATAGCATAGTTTTGCAGAGCTTCTCTAATTTCCATTCTAATTTCAATGTGAATTCTGCCAGCTCCCTCTGAAAGCTATTTCACATTCGACTAGCTCTCCTTGCTAAGCAGTTTCTTCTGATAATCGTCCTACATTTTCATTCTATAAATGCCATTCACTTGCTACTACTTACATAACCTTGCTTCAATATAAACAATTCTCCTCCCTCTTTTTAAAAAAATGTCTCCTCAGACAGGTATGTTAGCCCCAGCCAGTTTAATCAATTTTGTAGATCTTCTCTGAATTCCCATTCATTTGTCTGCATCTTCCTGGTACTGGAGTGCCTCAAAGAACAATAGTACTAGTGGCACCTTAGAGACTAACAAATTTATTTCAGCATGAGCTTTCGTGAGCTACAGCTCACTTCTTCGGATGCAATAAGAGCTATTGGTTGCTTGATGATACTGTTGATGTCTTGAGCAGACTTCTTCCAAAAGAAGTGACATATTCTCCCACATGCATCTTTAGATCCAGAATGGAGGGCCCCTCAAATTTCAAACCCAGATCCATAGATTCTGCATTAATCCATGCCTGCAGAGTGAAATAAAGAGAAAAAAATAATAGCATAAGGAGAAAAAATTAAGGGGTATGGACAAGTGAGAAAAATGTGTTTTAATATAGATTTTGATGAGGCAGGGAGAGAAAGGAAGACTTCCAAAAGAAACTAGCCATCAGCTGGGAGACTAAACTGTCCTGAGGGTACCTCTGGCTGCACATTGGTTCTTCCAGGGGTTCCCATGAACAAAAAGAACATTTAGAAGGATTGCTTCTGACCAGGAAAGCTTAATCACATGGGATCATATTACAGAACTCTGTGACTCAGTATGAAGTTTCGCAAACTAATAATTAACCCACTGAGAGACAAAAAGCCTAAAGGGAAAAGAGTGTCAGAAATATGTCTATAAATTAATTGGTTACAGTCAAAGGATAGAAAGAGAAACAGATTAAAAAAATAATAGTTCTGAGATAGAATACAAACAGGAGAAATAGCTTTCTTCAGAGAGCAACATTTTAGCTGCAAAATTGCAATTAATGTAAAATCTGCATTTTGCTAGGATCCAATTCTTCCTATTGCTACTAATTACCCCCTCCCCTTTCCCCGAACCAGTCACCCTTCTGGAAAGGAAGATGATAGTGCTATCACCTCTGTGTGGAACTTATACCACCTTGTTATACTTGGATGGTAAACATATTCTGTTCCAAGAAATGTTCCACCGAAGCTTATTCACTTCAGATAAATGATAAGGATCTCAAAAAACCTGGTCAGTGACAAATGTGTTCTAAAAACCTCCACCACTGAGCTGCTGCAGTTTCATTTACATATGCTGCCCATCAATAGTGAATGCACTTTAGCTAGTCAGATCACTTGAGGAGTGCTACTATTCCACAACACTCACAGCTATTAAAAATTAGGGGACATTTATTAAAGAGTTAACTAATTTTTTTTTAAATCCTGACCTTGTTCACTCAGAACAAACATTGGCAGAGAAAGACAATTAGAATTTCTTCTACGTAACAGCTTTCCATAACATAGCCCTGTCCTATAAATGTCTGTGGAACCACAAGAAACTTAAGCCGGTGAAGTAGCACTCACAGAGCGGCTATCAGTAAATGACTTGTTGAAATTTTAATTCTCTGAATGCATCATGTGGTTTGGGAGGACAACACATTCTAGAGCAATCATCCTTCTTTATGTCATTTCTTCTGGAAGACAGCAGTTAAAGCTCTGTGGCTTTATTTATTGTGAATGTTGAAGTGTCTAAGGTTACTGTGCTCAGCAGCAGAAGAGGTTGGAAGCTGATGGCATTATGAGGACAAGATCCCTTGATAGGAGTAAGATAGACAGAAATCATAGCATGATTGGCAGGTACTTTAAGATACTTGAAAATTGAACCAATTCTCTCTCTCTCACACATACGCACATAAAAACCAAAAACCCACAACCAACCAACCAGACAAAACCCCCCACCACAACACCCTGAGTTAGGACTAAGCGCACAAATAATCTGGAAAAGGTGTGCTTTTTATATAACAAACAACTGGTGAATTTTAATATTATTTCAGAAATCGAATCTTGATGTCCCTGGACAACGGTAACACAGTGATCAGATGCTACAAAGATGCGGGCCATATAAGTAGGTGGACATTTAATAAAAGTGTTTAAGTGAATGTCATCCTTGTGAAGGGAGCCAGCGTGACAGCTGTGAAAAGTAAGGTGAACTCTGTATAGCAAAAGCAGCAGCTGTGTAAGCTTCTAAACACGGCCTCACCAATATACCTCAATTCTGACATATAGAAAGAATCCCTAGGTTATCAAGTAGTTCAGGTTAATGCCCATTCCATCCTTGGTCTTTCTAAAACTGCCAACAAGACTGTAGATTAGTGGCAACTGCAATGATGGGTTTTGTGAGGTGTACAATTTTCTGCTAGGACTTGATTGACACCACCAGACAGTCATCGGATGTTAACAACTTTTTGATCAGTATCAGCCTACATCAGATTACCTTTCTGTACTTTTTCTTTAAATCTATCTTAACCTTGTATGTATGCGACTTTTTATGTGATTTCCCCCCCAACCACCTTTGAGCTTGGGGAAAGTGCTTTTGGTTCCCCTAAAGGGAATGATCAATGTTCACAGGAAAGTAATGAAAAAATTCATTTAAAACAGACATGTTTTAGAAGACACACTGATATACAACATACTACTCCTGTTGCTCCTAGCTTTTGCAGGATTTTTTAAAAAATGTGAATGCTAACATGCCTTTAAAAATATAACTACAAATAGAAATGGGCCTGAAGCAAAACAACATTTGAGCACACCTGAATCCTGGGATAATTTGAAATCCAAACCTGAAACCAGATCTAAATTTTGAAAATGGCTGGTATTTTAACAAAGTATGGTTCTGATCCCATAACTAGATTCATGTAGGCAAACAGATGCAGGCTCATACAGACCTGATGAAAGGATCCAATCCACCAGAGCCAAACAAACCTGAATTTTGTTGCTTGAGATCATTTCTAATGCTAAGCAAAGATCTTTTCTTTAAAATGAAATAATGGACCTGTCTTCCCACTGGTATCGTCTGTATTTTTATTTGTTTCTCCATGCCTGATGGTCTCCTTGCCTGATCTTATGCACATGCATCTACAGATCATGATTCAACAGCATAGTTTTCTTAAAGCTGGCATGTTTGAAAAATCTGCAGTTTATAAAACAACAGAGCATCACACAGCTTGATTTTGACTATTAATTCTTGTTCACTGCCACTAGAGGGTGCAGAGTACAAAATTAACAGATTGCCATAGTATTTTTAGGGGGAAAAAAAATCTAAATTCAAAATCTATGGTAACAATTATCTCCTAAATGGTCTTATGAAAATTAGACTCTAGGAACGTATGGCAGAGTGGAAATAGTCTCTTCCATAGCCTTGTCTCAGTGATTATTTTACCTGCAAAAGTTCAGGTTGCTTAACTGGGACACAAATTGAATACCTGCTTATGTTTAAAAAAGAAAATGAAGGAATATATTTAGGCTTATTGGACCAAACTGACGGTTGGCTGAGGTGAGTGCAACTCAATTAATTAAGCTTAAATTACACCCATTTACATCAGAGTTCATTTTGATCTATTAGGAAGATGAGCAAATTTTCAGAGTCCTGTTTTACCGGTGGGTTGCAGAAAATGTAACTACACCCATTGTGCTGGCAAAACATATGTGCAAGCAAAGTACCACTTGTATGTGCAAATTTAGTACTTCTGCAGACAACTGCAAAACTACAAACAAATATTTGTGTGTCAGTTTGACTTGTTCAATGGGTACATGTGAGGGTTTGGCCAGCTCACCAAATGCACAACAGTTTAGAATGTGGGCATGTGGTGGGGTGTACCAGGCCTTCACTGGTCACTGCAGGCGATATTATCACCTTGAAAACTGCCACCTAGAAAGGCTACTTAGGCTTAGGTACCAAAAAGACTTGGTCATCCAGTGGCTAGGAGGGCTGGGAGAAGGCAGTAGCCAATCAGGTACCAACAGGCAAGATTAGAAGGCTTGTAGATTTTTTCTAAGGGTGAGTGCTGGGTGAAGCTGGAACAGGAGAGGAGCTCCCTGGGCTTTTCCCAGAGCCTTGGCCAGGGCCTGTCAGGCTGCACCATCAGTTAAGTGATGCAACAACTCATTTTTTGTTGTTGTGAAGTTAAAAGGAGGCCAAATTCTGAGTTTAACTTTATTTAACTATCAAACAGCGAGCAAAAAGGTTGTTGAACAAGGGTACGTCTAGACTACCCGCCGTATCGGCGGGTAGCGATTGATTTCTCGGGGATCGATATATCGCATCTCATCTAGACACGATATATCGATCCCCGAAAGCGCTCCCGTCAACTCCGGAACTCCACCAGCGTGAACGGCGGTAGCGGAGTCGACAGGGGGAGCCGCGGACATCGATCCTGCGCCGTGAGGACGAAAGGTAAATCGATCTAAGATACTTCGACTTCAGCTACCCTAGTCACATAGCTGAAGTTGCGTATCTTAGATTGATCCCCCCCAGTGTAGACCAGCCCCAAAATGCCTTGCTCCAAGCAAGCTTTGATGGGCCCAGAATATCAATTAATTTTTCACCTCCTTATGTAACCAGTGACTTGATGATAAAACGTTTATTTTCAGTGCAGATAATTACTTGCTCTCCTGTGTGCATTGCAAACTGTAGGGGGCAGCTTTTCTCTCAAGCTTTATATGACATCCCTTTGCTTTTTTATAATTATAGTCGCGTCCATGGAAAAGAGAAATCTTGGGATTCTACAAGTAATCAGCATTACAATACCTTGCTTCCTAGGGTCAATAGAGGAGGCTCACAATATTTTTGCAGAAGAACTGTGCTTTTTAGTAATTACTGCTACATAGTGGCAGCATCTTTAAAATGCTATTTGGCTTTCTTTTCAATTTGCTAAATATAACTGTAGAAACAAAGAACCACTCCTGCCTAAATAAAGAAGCCCAGGTGTATCGTGCAGGGTGTAAAACGAACCCTGTATGAGCTATTGAATCTTTGTCTTTATTATTTAATTTCGCAACTCAATGTGCAGCCACTAGATCATCTCACAGTAGGTATAAAAGAAGAAATGATGGGAGCTGTTGAATGCTCTTTTCATTTTCACAGTGGTTCATCACAAAAGTTATTATTTAATATTTAGCACTTATGTTTCAGCAATTGTAAAACATTGGGACAAATCACAATGTTCAATGACTCTTGTGATTCCAGCTGTTTGATGGTCTAGTATCAGTAGTCTGGGCTTGTAGAACAAGCCATATGGAAATACTGGTATTTAAAGATACACTTATTTTCTTATACATTTTAGGATTATAGATTTATCTAGATGTATTTATTTTGTCTAACTTATTTATTTAATAAATTTGACTACAACCTCTGTTACACTGTCTGGAGTGGCTGATGACTATGAGTGCCTACCCCGGTCAAAAACAGGGCAGATAGCCTATCTTAATTATCTTCTATAATTAGATCTCACCAAGCCAGTAACAAATGAGAACTCCTGGATCACTATAACAGCCTCACCACAGAGTCACAGACAGTCCCCTTAGACTCCGCGGTCTATCTTTCCACCCAGGCAAACTGGCCTTACTGATAAATGGCCACTTACACCAAAAATCATACAATATTTAGGTTGCTTCCATTCCCAAGAGACCAGTCACCCTAGCTCAATTGGTACTCTGGATCTTACACCAAAGACAATGCCTGTAGCCAGTCCTGTGAGAAACTATCTGAAGTTTTATTAATAAGGAAAAAGAAATAAAAAACGTTATTTACAGTGTACAGTAAGCAAACATATACACACAAATGAGTTGCCATCTAAATCCTAAGAGTGACAGAGTTGTAGTGATCAGTCAGTTCAAAATGTCTTTCAGGGCGGACCCAGGAGGGGATCTCTGGCTTCAGTTTGGTTTCTCTGGTCCTGTGAGTTCAAACAGCAAGGAGATGAAAAATCTTATCAACTATTTTTATTTCCCTCTTCCAGCATTGCAAGCAATGGGATGAGGCCTTAGGCCTTGTGCACGCATTTCTCTGTGCCTGGATGGGGCAATTAACAAAGCTTTTATTTTATAATGGCCCACTTAAATGTGGATAGTCCTTCTGGAAGGGGGGGTAGGGGGAAAGGAGGAGGGATGAGTCCCACATCTGGGTTCACAAGCCCAGAGCAAACAATTTCAAAGTTATAAAGCAACACATATACTTTCTCATAGCATGAAATACAGACGTTACAAGTGAAATTAATGCATGCAGCAATGTACAAGCATTTCATAGAGTCTAAACACTAAGTGCATTTTTATAAGACTAATACCTATTTTGAGCAAAACTAACATACAGGTGAACTGGTCTCCAGCTGTGAATTTGTCAGTCCTTAGCTAGCGCCTGCAGTCTAGACAAGAGCTGGCATCTTGCCTGCCAGTGTCACAATCTCTCTCTCACATGTCTTGGAGGGCATGTATCAAATTTTATAACCACTTAATAATATATAGCGCTATTCTGTCAGAAAGGGCCATTCTCCACCAACAACCAGTTCCGTCGGCTCTTTACATTTAAAGTCAATAGGATAAGGTTTAAACTAAGCATATAGGAAATTTGCAGACAATTTCACACTCATGCAAGGGATGAAAGATGCTAAATTTTCATATGTATTTCCCATAGTGAAACCTTGACTTGATAACGAGACATAGGCATATGTGACATTGTGCAGTCTACATGGTTTTATAAAAATATAGTAAGTGAAGATAATGTACCTGAGATATGCTTCATGCAAAAGGTCTCTTGTAAGGTATCATTACAAAGTTTATAATCTACTGAGTGTGATCATCCTATTTGTATAAATGTACCGCTCTTGTATCTGAAACTAGAAATATAAAATATAACTCTGAGGGCCTATTGTAATTATGCAAAGTGTGGGCCATTAATGGTGGCGTGAAATCTTGATGACTCCCATTAACCAGGATCATTGTCTGCAGATGGCTGTGTTTTATCTGTGAGTCTTCCTGTATAGGTGTGTGCTGGCAATTGGGTAATGAAGTCTTGCAGTGACATGTGATCATGTCACCTGAACTGGAATCCATCTTTAACCTGGTGCTTTTCCAGTGAGGGGGAGGGGTGGAAACCCAGAGGGACAAGTGTTCCTGCCTTATGAAAAAGATATATAACGGGGTGGAACAGAAGAAAGAGGAGAGAGGAGCCATCATGAAGAATCACCTAGCTACCACCTGAGCTGGAACAAGAGCTGTACCAGGGGAAAGAATTGTGCCCAGGCCTGGAAGGTGTCCAGTCTGAGGAAAAAACTTACTGAAACATCTCTGAGGGTGAAATTATCTATATTCAGTTTGATTAGACATAGATTTGCACATTTTATTTTATTTTGCTCAGTGACTTACTTTGTTCTGTCTGTTACTACTTGAAACCACTTAAATCCTACTTTCTGTATTTAATAAAATCACTTTTTACTTATTAATTAACTCAGAGTATGTATTAATACCTGGGGGAGCAAACAACTGTGCATATCTCTCTATCAGTGTTATAGAGGGCAAACAATTTATGACTTTACCCTGCATAAGCTTTATACAGGGTAAAACAGATTTATTTGAGTTTAGACCCCATTGGAAGTTGGGCATCTGGGTGTTAAAGACAAGCACACTTCTGTGAGCTGTTTTCAGGTAAACCTGCAGCTTTGGGGCAAGTAATTCAGACCCTGGGTCTTTGTTGGAGCAGACAAAAGTGTCTGGCTCTGCAAGACAGGGCGCTGGAGTCCTGAGCTGGCAGGGAAAACAGGAACAGAGGTAGTCTTGGCACATCAATTGGCAGCTTCCAGGGGGGTTTCTGTGATCCAACCCGTCACAGCATATACTACAGGAGTGAAGTTGTGATTGCTCTGTGGATTGCAAGGAGTATGACTTCTCTGTCAGTCCGTTTATTATGATGTTTCATAATTCTGCCTTTCTTCACCTATGTTTTTAATTCCATCCTTTCTTGTGTTCTTTTACTCTTTCCTTCCTCCCCCCATCTCTCTTTCTCTCTCAGATTCCCATTAATCTTCCCTTCCTTCCATATCTTATTCCTGTGCCTACATCCACCACTCACTCACTGATGCACTATTATGCTTTGGCCCACTGCCAAAGTTCCCACCACTGTGACTCTTTCCAATGGTTCCCCATGGCTGTGCCCACTCTTTCCTCCCCTAATTTTCATGAGATAGGGAAGCAGACTGCCCTTTTACTCTGCCGCTTTGGATAGGCCCAAGAGAAGAGGGAAGTGCCAGAAGATGTGGAGCTACTGCTGGTTCCTGAAGTCTAACAGACTCCATCTAAGAACTAAGGGTGCTAACATGCTACTTACTGCAAGCAGAAAGGTAAGGACAGAAGGTTGAAGCAACTGCTGCTGCAGTGTCATCTTCTGGTAAGACTAAGGGGAATACCACAGATCATTTTTGCTTTCTCCAACAGAGATGAGTGGCCTTTCAGTGTGGTCCTTCTTCCACAGTACTGTGGCCCTAGATGACATGGCAAGGTGGGGAGGAGAAGGGGGAAAGGTTGTGTTGAACCTGCTTCAGAAAATGTGTATGATGATGATTCTTAGCATTTAGGTAGCTAGTTAGCAGAATCAAAAATCTAGCATGACAAATAAGCGATACTGTTCCATCTATGTGCTACAATGAATCCAGCAGCAGAACAAGTAAGATCTTTTTCTCTCTCTCTCTCTCTCTGCTGTAGTTTTCTTCTTGCTAATCTCTTTCTTTCTCTAATCCCTCTATCTGTCTAAACCTACTTAAGGCAACTCTTAAAATGGTATCATAGCATTCACTGAGAATGGTTTCCAAGACCTATCCATTGATGTGTCCAGTGCACAATTAAGAAACTACACGGATTGCTTTGTTCATCTCACTGTACACTTATTTAATCACTTTTTCCTTCACTAATCTCTGGGATGGGGATTTTTTTTTCCTGTCTCCATTATTTGCCCTGATTTTAATTAAACTCACCCTCTGATTGTGAGCTGAGTGAAAGGTCAGTTGTGGTGCCCTTTGAAAGACGCAAGCTTGCTCACTCGGCCAATTTTCCCAAGCTCTCAGAGTTCTAATTAAAATCCACTGAACATATGAGCAATGTTGGCACAGAACTTTGGAAGTGTTTGTTACAACCGTGTCAAAGAGTAGATAAGGTTTTTAGGGGATTAGTGTAGGGTGTTTTGTTTCAGTTGGATTATTTCTAATGAAAGTGTCCTCTTTCTTTTCAGCCAGATAGCAAAAGGGGCACATGGACCTCAGAATCATCCTAATATTTTATTTAAACCAGGTGGTACAGGTTTTATAGAACACTGGTTATAAAAGAAGACTAAGTATTTAGCTCCTTTCCCCTTAGTACATCTACATTATGATGTTTTAACAGGTTCAGTTTTTCAAGGGGCCTACCACATTTGCACATATAAACAGGTAGTTGGTTGTGCAGCTACCTACCTCAGTGCAGAGGAACTTTACCTGAAGAGATATCTCACAGAGCTGCAGGGAGGGGAACAATGTGTTCTGTTCCCAATATCCCTCTTCCCATTACCTTCCCTTGCATAGATCCCCAGACCAAATGAGTTCCCTTGGCAGATCCAGAGAGAAGGGGGAATGATGCTACATGGCCAGCTTGATCCAATTCCATCAGATGGATCTATAGGTTACAGCTACACTCATTGTGCTTCTCTTTCCCCATCCATAAATGCAAGTAGCAATATATAACTGGAGAAATTGGAGAAAAGATCTGAATGAAGTAAATGGGATGAAATTCAATAAGGATAAATACCAATTACTACACTTAGGAAGGACAATCAGTTGCACACATACAAAAGGGGAAATTACTGCCTAGGAAGGAGTACTGAAGACAGGGATCTGGGGGTCATAGTGAATCATAAGCTAAATATGAGTAAACACTGTAACACTGTTGCAAAAAAAGCAAACATTGTTTTGGGATGTATTAGCAGGAGTGTTGTAAGCAAGACACAAAATGTAATTCTTCTGCTGTACTCTGCAGTGATTAGGCCTCAACTGGAGTATTGTGTCCAGTTGTGGGTACCACATCTCAGGAAAGAGGTGAACAAATTGGAGAAAGTCCAGAGAAGAGCGAAATATGATTAAAGATCTAGAAATATGACCTATGAGGGAAGACTGAAAAATTGAGTTTGTTTAGTCTGGAGAAGAGAAGGCTGAGGGGGGACATGATAACAGTTTTCAAGTACATAAAAGGTTGTTACAAAAAGGAGGGAGAAAAATTGTTCTTTTTAACCTCTGAGGATAGGAGAAGCAGCAATGGGCTTAAATTGCAGCAAGAGCTGTTTAGGTTGGACATTAGGAAAGCTTCCTAACTGTCAGGATGGTTAAGCATTGGAATAAATTGCCCAGAAAGGTTGTGGAATCTCTGTCATTGTCTAAGCTGCTCTTAAAAATTATCCGACGAAGTGGGTATTCACCCACGAAAGCTCATGCTCCAAAACGTCTGTTAGTCTATAAGGTGCCACAGGACTCTTTGCTGCTGTCATTGTCTAAGCTGCTCTTAAAAATCTCCAAACACCAGTCAAGGATGGTCTGATAATACTTAGTCCTGCCTTGAATGCAGGGGACTGGACTAGAAGTCCCTTCCAATCCTACAATTCTATGATCGATTCTATGATAACTATCTTATTGGGATACTGTGAGGCATAAATAAAATAATAAGCATCTTTTTGCAGCCACTCAAGAACTTTGCCATTGACTATAGTAGGAGCAGAAACACATCTCTGGGCAGGACCATCTTTTCTGTCTTTGTACAGCACCTAGCACAACAGGATCCTTGTTCAGGCTGGGGTTCCTCGATGTTACTGCAATACAAATAATAATGATAATAACTGAGGTTTAAACAGCAGCCCATCCACTCTATTTGTAAAGTCTCTAGCATGTGTTTTTGCTCTGCTTGTTTAACATAGAACATAAAATACACATTTTATGCTTTTACAGTGTTTGCTTCCACCATGGCAAGATGAAGAGATTTTGTGCCAATAATCCATTATTTAAGAACACATTGGTTTTATGGTGGCTTTCAAAAATAATAATGAAAATAAGCTTCAGAATGTGTCTAATGCTTTTACTGAGTCTCCATTTATTTTTTTTTTAATAGGAAGGAAAGACCTAACGAGATCTTTTAAACACTGCCAGGACTCAAAACAGGTTTTCTCTATTCTGTAAAGCACATGTACATTTATAGCACCATGTCAATATTTTATTATAATAACAATAATGGTACTGAGGTAAATTAGATTCTAAAACTGCTATTCAGCTTTGAATGTATCCCATTGTTCTAAAGTATCCCGGCACTTGTGGCACGATGGATAACCACATCCACTCCTCTCAGACTTCTGCATTACCTAGGTAGAATGGGGGAAATAAAAGATAGTAAATGAACACAGTGAATGGTCTTCTCTTGTGGTTTTGCCTGGCCCTTAACATAACCTGTATGTAGTTTTTGTGCATTAATAACATGGTTTGGCAAGTACAAGCTCTATTACGTTTTGTTTATTTTACCTTGATAACTATATTAAATTGAATAGTGAGCATTTTTAAAACTTAACTTTGTGAGCAAAAAGGAAGATGTTTTGTAATTTGCCATGTTTAATATAAAATTTAATATAGATCAGCCATAACGTTTTATATTTAAACTTCTGGCTAATGGTTAATACTTCAAAAGTTCTGTAAGAGTTTGAGACACAAAATCTAAAATGTTTACTTCCCCTACACGATAGCACATTGGAGGCAGTTCTTTGATATCAGGGGAAACCTTATATATGCTAGCAAATTGAGAAGATCCAGGGTGCTTGTTCACTGTGTAACTCAATTCACAATATCCATTATGTGAATGAGTTGTAAAAATAATTTCCTGTATCTCTAAGGTATCACTGCACTAAGTGGATCGCTGGCTCCAGCCCATGGAAAATAATAAAGTGATATTGCCCACATCATTACTTTCAGTGCAGATTGTCCTGTGCAGTCATACTCCAAACTCACAAGGAAGAGCTAGTAGTTGAATATCAGTGAAATCACCATTCTGCTTCAGCGAAAGTGTTTAATGAGCCTTTGTTGTATATTACATTTTAAGCTGTAGCTTTTAGCCCTTCAAAATTATACTGACTAATTCGAGGTATGTGATCAACGTAATTATCTTTTGGCAATAAATTGCAATACATATTCATAGTTACATGAATTTCATCTTCTATGAAATGGTCCTTATAAAAACAGTAATAGTTGGTATGTCATTAGAGCATATCAGCAATTAATCCTCAAAATGATCAATGGAGAGAATGTCCTTTTCCCTCTCTCTTTGGTTTATTTATGTGTTCCCATTAATTATGCCTAATTTTCAGTTGGCACTTCTCTTCTTAATGTAATTCAATTTAAGCATATCTTTCTAGAGACTTATTAATAGGTAGGGTCATTTATATTGTGTAGCACAAATATTTTATAATCCACTAATCTTGACAAAAAGGCAATGCCTTCCTAATAAAAAATGTATGAGGAGTAATGGTTCCCTATTAATAACTTATTAGGTCAGATCACACAGTTTGAAGTGTCTATTACACTTTAATTTTATCAGATTTCTTCCTTTGGAACCTGCAACTCTTTCTTTATCTTTTTACTGAGATTATTTTTAATCCAGCCACTGGATCACTGACCAAAACCACACTGCTGTGGCTGTTCTCCTTGTGGGACTAGGTATGAGGCTGGTTTTATATAAAGGATTTTATGGAACTTAGCTATATGTCTTAACAGTGTAAACTGTTTATTTTTTCACTTGAATTTCACATTATATTTAATAATGATATTCTGATACCTACAACTGAACTAGAGTGGCTTTTACTTGTCCAGCCAGAATATTGATTGATTATAATAATCTTCCCTATCTAATAAGATCAAATAATGGCCTTTGACAGAATAATGCAGCGCTAACATCACAGCAGTTTATGCCTGCATTTACTCCTAAATATAATACCTCTGATGTGCAATGTCCTTTTTAAAAACTGGAAAAAAACATATTTGGCTCTTAAACCTGTCTCCAGAAATGTCTTCATTCAGGTATTGAGGAAAGCACCTAAGCACATGCTTAAATTTAAGCATGGACATAAATCCATAGCAATCAGTGGAAATTAAACATCTTTGAAGTTAAGCATGTTATCACAGTTACAGGAGAAACTGGGCTTTAGACCCATTTTAGTCCCTCTTGAGTACCTCTTTGGGGATAGCCTCACTCACCTCACCCCTCTCTGGGAGAAGTATGCAGCTTAACAATTCTGGAACTGGGTCACTGAGTGGCAGCCCCCTAGTTTCTCAACCATGTTAACGTGACAGGCCCATCTGGATTTAGCACTAATCCCTTTCACTCTGGGGACCTGTGACCAGTGAGCTGATTAAAGTGACTCAAAAATAGCTATTCATAACAAAGCATTATTTATTTATTCACCCAAAGGGACAAAGCATGCCGAGCAAAGAGTAAAAACAATAAAAGTTTACATGCATTTTTCCCCTTACCTAACCCTTAATCTTTCATTGCAAGCATTGGTATGTTTCATCTAACCCAGGTACCTGCATCTTTCATTTGCTGGTGGTTTCTCCCTTTACTGTCGCCTTTCATTTACTCCCGGCAGTCAGATTGGATAATATCACACAGGTAAAGTGAGGTGCACATGATATTTATTAAAAAAGAAAACATAACTTCCTGATTCTTCACATATGTGCCTAAGTGCTGCCATAAATAGGGATGGATTTAAGTACCTGCTTAAAGCACTTTCCTGCATCAGGACTGTATTTCCAAAATGCCAGTACTATGTTATCAGACCATTCTTCTGTCCATCCCAAGGCGACCTTCCCAGTTTTCCTGCTTAACCCAGTGTCTAAGAACTTCTTTTAAATATTTATTTTAAAACAATTTTTGGAAGTCGTATGTATATCAGAGCACTGAGCAGTTCCTCTTGCATGTAACATTTATCCCAATTATGTTAACTCCTGCAATGAGCTCTACATAGCAGACATGTCCACACAGTGCTCACTGCAGGATCCAGGTCTTAGTTTGAAATATGATGCTGTGGCATACCCAGGATACAATCTAGATTAGTGAGTAGCTGTGCCACCCCCTTCTAACCTGGGGTGCTCTTTACACCGTTTTGCTGCTGTAGCCTCCAGTCAGGACTGCTCACAAACAGCCCCCAGTATGTAAGTCACTCTCAGCTTGGTCTGTGTGTTAAATTCAAAGTAAAGTTTTTCTCACCACAGGCTCTCAACAGTCTTACTGGCCAAACTTCTTAGGCCAGGACCCCTTCCCCAGTTCCATGGCTACTTCCTTTGTTCCTTCTGGTGCAGTGAATCAATAGACAGAGAGAGAGAGAGAGAAGGAGGAGGTACCTTGAGGTGTTTCCTCTTTCTTTTTATAGACTTCTCCCTTCTTTGACAAGCATCTCCATCTGGGAGCATGGTGACAGGCAGTTTCTGTGGATGGGAACCCCATGCTATTTCTCTGCTAAAATGTAGATTCCTCCCTCCCCTGCCATACTGTCTTTCCTGCCACAGAATGTCCATTTAGCAGATAATGGCCCACTGGGCTTGTTTACACTTGGCTGAGGCATCAGCTTGTCCTTTGTCTCTGAGGAACTGCCTTGGCCACTCCTCAGATTTGGAACATGTTTTAGTAACACCATACAGTGGACTCTTATAACTTTACATACGATATTGCCGCATATATTATACCAGGACAATGATGATCAGCAAATCACGAGTTTTCAGGTGATACCTCACAAGGCATACTTTGTACAAAGATTATTACAATAGTGGACACAGGGATATATTCTGTCACAGATACAGTACCCCAATTATTATTATTACTATAGTACCCAGGGATTCCACTCAGAAGTGGGTACATTATTTCCATTCAGTGCACAATACTGAACAAAACTACATCAGATCTCGGTGAGTTAGGCCAAATACCTAATCAGCCAGTATGGAAATATCCTTCTTTAAGAAAACATAACAGATGGACTTTGCTGTAGAATATTATGTACAGAAGTAGCTTCTGTCAACACCATTGATCAAATCCTTATACAGGCAAAACTTCAGTTGAAGTCAATGGGACTTCTGACTGAACAATAAACTGATTATAGATGAAGGACTTTAGCCTGTACCAGATAGGTACTGGTTGGTTTCATGCTATCAAACTGCATCCACATGATGGCATATGCTGATACTAGTAATGATGCCTCTTTATCTCTCCACATTTGTTTTAGCTGATATCACTGAACAAGTTAATTGATTAGCAGTTCAAAGATTGTATATGGCCAAATAAAGGGAATTAATATTTAAGAGAAGAACTGATAAAAAAATCACTGTATGTAACCAAATGATTTTTATTTATTTATTTATTTATGATAAGTGGGGCAAAACTAATACACAAGTATAGGCATAGAATAAGATTCTGCATCGTATCACTGCTCTGGAATACTAAAATGTGCTAGGGAGGGCAGGAATGAGGCATAAATGTTGAGATGAATTTCCCTGCCTTGATGAAAGTCACTGTTTGCTGAAGACTAACAGAGATGAACCGGAAGACATACATTTCAGTAGTTGGGGGAAAAAAGTATTTTTGAATGAACAGAGCACTGGAGACATTGTTTTAAAACCATTCATCCTTGTATGAAGATTACCTGTTAAGGTGTCACAGGCACTGCCATGGCTGAAAGAAGCAGTACTTCAGGTTATAGCTGTCTGTCAGCAATTTCAATGGGAGCTGCTGGAAGCGGTGGCCAGTACATCCCTTGGCCTGTGCCACTTCCAGCAGCTCCCATTGGCCTGGAGCAGTGAACCACAGCTCATGGGAGCCGTGATCGGCCGGACCTGCGGACGCAGTAGGTACACAAACTGGCCCGGCCCGCCAGGGGCTTTCCCTACACAAGCGGCGTCCCAAGTTTGGGAAATGCTGATCTAAATAATTTTATTTGTGTTTGCAGTGGTTGTAGGCACAAAATTAGATGCCATTTAAAGAACAATTGTCCCATGGTCACTAGTATGCACTATTCAATTTTAGGCAGTAAATTGTTTGGGAGTAAGTAAGGGTAGGCAATTTTGTTTTGAGTCTTTAGTGGGAGATAATTAATTGGTCCCTGGGTATTTCCTTATTAAAAATCCCTGCTCTTTCTAATTTGAGGAGGCCAGATAAAATATGTGCAACAAAATACTTAAATAATATATAGAGAGACACTCCTACTTCACCATAGGAAAACAAGATCTTTCTTAGTGTTTGCAGCAGCGGCAGCTGCAAACTGATGTATTTGCCTTTCTGTTAAATGGAAGCTGTGGTGTAAAAATAGATGCTGGCATTTATTGGAAGCTTAAACCCACTGAAGTTTTACAGATTTAGAAAGTTCACTAATCACTATCAATTAAACAGCCTGCTGCATCATTGCATAAATTAATCAAGATGATGCAAACCACAGCAAGGCCTGCTGGAAATATTTATTTTGAACAAGTGTTACCAGATTTAGTCTGAGTTATGCTCAAAAGTAACAGGCAGAAAAAAGACAACAAGATTTTCATTATATATATAGAAAACAAGTATTTTTCTAAATACTCTTATGAAACTCAAATAGGGCATAGTATAGATACCATTAGTGACTAAAAATATAGAGCATTGTTTTGAAGTATAGTTAGGAGTTAGTTAACAAAAAATACTTAAAACTTGCTTTTAGCTTCCCAAAGACTGGAATTAGCAGCCAGTCCCACGGAGCAGCTTCTCACATTAACAACAATGAACTAGAAGAAACAGCTTTTCCCCCCATTCTTGCCTTTTTACATTTTTTCCATTAAAAAAAAAAGAAAGGAAGGAAAAGAACACAACATCCAGCCACTTGCAAACTCCTGAAAGTTCTCATTGGATGAAAACTTAATTAATTTTAATTACTTAATTAACTTAATTATGACCAGGATTTCAATGGGACTAATCATGTGCTTAAAGTTAAGTACTGGCAGGATAGGGGCATATATTTGTCATTCAGTTTAGGGTCTGTACAGATGATGGTATCAAAAGATCTTTAGGATACTATGCTACTTCACACAATTTTAAAGGGCCTTTTATATATGCACTAACTCTTTCACATTATTTAGCCAGCCCTCTTAATTGTCATAAAGGCTGCTGTAAAAGTTGTCATGGGTCTCCATTACAGTGCTTTGGCTGTGCAACAGGTACTGGAGCATAGTGAACTTCATTTAAGCTGCTTCAGGGAAAGCCACACAGTTGATCGCCCTTGCTTAGAGGGTTCGGTGAAAGTAGTCTCTTGAGGAAAGGCTCAAGGGAGCATCATGGGGAATTCAGGGTGAAAATGGGATTATATGTGCCTGCACCACTCCTGGTTTAAGGTGTAGTGTTTCAAATACTGCCATTGCCTTAACCTTCATAAACACAAATATCCCTGACCTGTCTAAAAAAATGGCTTTTACAGGGAAAAGCAAGTGGTAGAACACATTCAGCAGTGATAATAATGCTGTCATTAAAGATTGATGAAGACTTTCAATTAGAAAACATTCTTATCTGGAGCTGTTTAAACCAGCCCTTCCCACCATGATCTAAAGCTTTAAAATAAAGATAAAAGGTCTTTATAATTCATTGAATTCAATCATGACAAATACAGTTCCTTGATGGGAGCATGTATTTTTTTAAAGAAAAAACTGCATTAAAATAACATTATGGTTTCACTTAAACCCACAAAAACAAAGAAATGCATAGTGAAGGCCTGAGTGGACTTTAGAACAGAGGTAAACCTCTGAAGTAACACTGTTGTGCCTAGGAAGTGCAGCTCAAGGACCATATGAGCAGTAATATTTATAAATAAGAATAGATAGTTAAAGTAGCTTTGCAAAATTGTCATGAACATTTACCAATTTAGGCATGAAGTTTATTTACCCACTCTCCTCTATGAGGATGAAGAAAAAGTAAAAACATTTTACTCATCTCTGTCCAAAAAATTATTCAGTCCAGATAAGTAGGTGAGTTAAGTTTTCCAAAATTCAGTTAATGTAGACTAAAATTAATCTGCTTTTCCACATCCAAAGTTATGCAGTATTACCAAGTAGCTGGCTATATATCAAATTGCATTTAAATCATGGTACCAATGAATAAAGATTTTGGAGATTAAGACTGATTATATTTGTGAAAAAAAATCATACTCGTAGTAAGATGCCAAATGTATATGATAAGTACAAACAGAAATGAGCGCGAACTAAAAGTCCAGATCTGAGCAATCCCATACTTGATTTGGGGGATGGAAAGTTAGAATCCAGATATGAATTTTGCCCCTGTTTTGTAATGAACTATCCAAATTTGACATCACAGAATTATGGGAGGGAGAGTGAGGGGTTTTAAAGAACAGATCTGAATGTTGTGGCTCATGTTTAAATATTTATAAATGTTTTCAAAAACTTAAATGTGAAAGGAAATAGTTACAGGTGAAAAAATTAAATTTTTCTGGCAAGTAGTGCATCATTCTACTGTTGGCCACATTTGTGAAATTTCTCAAAAATAGTGGGTTTTTTTGTTTGAGTGATTAGTAATCTTCATTTTATTTATTTATTGTGTGTATGTGCATACAAATTTGTGAGGTGATGTATTTGGATTTTAGACAGTCCCAAAAGCTCAAGAACTATCTTTCAAATGTAATCTTTTTCTTCCTGCAAAAAGATACCATTCCAGAGAAATGAATGGGTGCCAGATAGCAAAGATTCCTACTTCTTACACAAATAGCCTTTACGCACCTGAGCAGTCTACTGACTTCAATGGTTGCATGAGTGTGAGCAACCACGGAGGCAGCTCCGGAGAAATCGGAAGAATAGGGATGACTTGCTCAGCCATAGCCTCCCTTAAAGTGTGGAAAAAACATGCCATCTTGAAATGCACAGAGGTTCAACTGGTGAAAAAGCTTATGGAGGTGAATCCTGGGAAACTAGGGAAGTAGGACTGGGTTCACAATGCTTTAATCTAAGAAGTCTGGGCCTGATCTTGCAAACACATGAGTAGCCTCAACTAATGCAACTAAGTAAGCAAAGTCCATTTATTTAAATCTGAATACTGGTGATAATACTTGTGGGGAGGGATCGCTCAGTGGTTTGAGCATTGGCCTGCTAAACCCAGGGTTGTGAGTTCAATCCTTGCTGACAAGAGGAAAACTGAAACCTTTATGGTGCTAGTGAAGACTCATGTATCTCTGAGATAAAAAATATTTTAGGAATATTATTAGAGAGAAGTGGACTGCTCTCAGATATCAACAGATGCAAGCTTACATACCTTGGTCACATCAGGCGTGGAGATGGAAATAACCTTGACAAAGTTATCATGGAAAGAATGGTGATAGTTCATCATAGAAGGGGATCACTGGACTGTCAGCTACTGAATGTGAGAAGTTAACAATGGATCAAGAAGGCTTCTGAAAATTCTGCTATAGTATAGAATCATAGAATATCAGGGTTGGAAGGGACCTCTGGAGATCATCTAGTCCAACCCCCTGCTCAAAGCAGGACCAATCCCCACTTCCCTAAATGGCCCCCTCAAGGATTGAACTCACAACCCTGGGTTTAGCAGGCCAATGCTCAAACCACTGAGCGATCCCTCCCCACAAGTATTATCACCAGTATTCAGATTTAAATAAATGGACTTTGCTTACTTAGTTGCATTAGTTGAGGCTACTCATGTGTTTGCAAGATCAGGCCCAGACTTCTTAGATTAAAGCATTGTGAACCCAGTCCTACTTCCAATAAAGTCAATTCAAGTTTTGTTACTGTCTTCAGTAAGACAAGGATGGGACGCTCCACTTTTCAAATTAAAGGCATTTTTCTAATTAGAGTTTGGAAGTTTGATTTCTTTCTGCCTAAACACTGTTTTGTTTTTGTTTTCACAGATGAACATATAACCCAGTAACAGATAATTCATACTATTTTTTTCCATTTAAAGAAAACAGCTCCATCTCTACTCTCAGCCAAATTTTCAGGCTGAAACAATTTGCTTGATTTCTAGGCCCTGTTCTGCTTCCACTAAAGTAAATGGCAAAATTCCCATTGATTTCAAGTCTCATATATTTTTTTTCCAGTAAAAACATCTGGGTTGAATTAATAACAAAATTAGATTTTGTCATGACTGTTTCAAATAGCTTTTTAATTGTTATTGACACCATTTGTAAAATAAGTCCAGAAGTGCATAGATTGCAATGGGAATTATGCCTGAGGAAGAACTGAATTTGACCTAATATTGTTAAGGCTGATGTAAAAACACTCCAAGACGGACATCAGCAGACAAATGTAAAGTATTCACAATTAAGCACTAGATTTAGTATGGCCCTGCTGGTGAGCGAGGGGGAGTAAAACTTCTCTCTGCCCTCGCGTGGCTCTGTTTTGAACTCTTTAATCTTAGGTCCTGGCGCAGGACAAAAAGCAAGGAATGTGTACTTGGTATTGCCCATCCCATTGAAGAGGGGGGAGATGGAGCCTTGGCTGTGGCCCCTACAAAATGATCCAGCCAGCAAAGCTCATCGGGTACCAAGAGAATGATGTTCTATAATCAGTAAAAGACTTCAGTTAAATTACTCACCCCTAGGAGCAAGAATGATGGGGAGCAAAGGAGGATTAACATAGCTATGTACCACACTCAGGATATTGAGCAAAGACTCAATCTAACTCTAAATATGCACACAACTAGAATCAGGGGACATTTACCTATAAAATGTCCTGTTTACAGAATTTTATATAGCTTTGCTTGTGTACTTGATAAGAACCTTTTAGGGTGTGATCCCACAAATATTATCAGATGCAATGGTCAATATTGTGAACAGCCCATTGACTTCAGTCATTACTCCTGCAGTATTGCCAGCCGGAAGCATTTAAAAATCATTCCCCCCCCCACCACAAAAATCATGAAAATTGCTTAAAAATCATACGGTTAAAATTTAATACATTTTGGGCACTTTTTCTTTGCCTTCTAGTTTCTGAGCCCAACAGCTGCACTTGTGCCATGTTTTCCGGCTTTTACACTCAGGAGGGCTAGAAACTTTTTCTCTTTTCGTTTTAAAGAAAGCTGAGAAACTCATGTAATCACATGACTACAGTAGCTGGGGCTTTAAGAAAAACACCAGATATTGTGACGCTTGTGATAAAAATCATTTGGCCACTCTGCTATCCTGCTACTAAGTACTGCACCTAGTAATAAGTTTTTGCAGAGTCAAATCTGTGGTTAAGAAGAAACCATATCAGATTTAAAAGATGCTTTTATCCTTCTGTTCCATCTGAGGCTTACCATATGGTGGCAGCATTGCATCAGCCTAGAACAGCAGAGCCTAATGACTGAGTTTGTGACTGTGGTACTAAATTCTACCCAGTTTTCTTAAAAATTATGCTGGATAATTACATAGGATCTGAGCTCCTAAAAATGCAATGCAAACAGACCCAAAGCTCTGAATTTTTCATTTCATACAAAACAACACAATAAAAGGAAGAAAATGAAAGGTGCCAAAAATATGAAAACCCAGGTTTCCTGTTAAGCCAAAAGATGAAGTTCTAATTTCTGAAAAATATTTATTTCTAATGAATCCTAATGAATGAAGACCAAATGTATGTATATCAGGTTCGTTACAAACTCAGAATACATGCTTAAAACACCTATTTCACTAGCAAGCATTTATTAAGTTACAAGTAGTTTTTTCACTATTGGAATAACTAGTAATTAATCATTATTTGGATAGAGTTTCAAGTGGAAGCATCTCAAATCTCTATGGGCTTCATCTTTTCTGACATTTCCCAGGTGTTTTAAAGAGCAGTCAGTAGTCTTAGCCTTTGGCTCATGGTAGTGAAACCAACAGCAGTGTCTTAAAAAAATACCAACCCAGCTTCACAGTCACTGACTCACAAGTAATCATGTAAAATAAATAACCTATAATAAATAGTTTCAGTTAAATTACATTTAGGTTACATTTCAAATTAATATGCAAGCAAAGGCTCTTAAAATTACCTTTATTACAGCAAAGTCGACATCCTGATTCTCCAGTGTAACTGTAAACTGCTGCCAGAACCAAATTGCAGTGTTTTATACCCACTTTGCACTGGGGCAAACGACTGCTGGAAGTACAGGGCACTAGAGATTCAACCCCAGAGTGTTTTGGATTCTTTTTTTTTAATTGCTAGAAAGAAACCAGCACTGAAATAGTAAAGTTACCAAGCTATATATATGTATTAGCAAAACATCAAAATAATTAAAACTAACAGCTATATAAGTGTGGGCTAAGGTGCTCCAAATCTGAAAGATGATTCCCAGGGTTCAGACCATGTATTAGTTCAGCAGTATATAGTGTCACTTAGAAGGACAGATGTATAATTAAAAGGACACCTACAGAAAAGTCATATAGATGTTAGTAGGGCTGAAACTAATTGGACTCTATAGAAAATACCCTAAAAATCTATAGAATGTAGAGGTGTTTTTAAAATAATTTTATAGAATTCTATAGCAAGATATATGTTTTTGTTAAATTCTATAGGGTAATTTAAAACTAGTATCGATAGGTGACCATTTTCTATGGGGCTTTTCTATAAGAGAGCAAGGGACAAATCCTACCATCATGACTTCAGTGGTAATTGCTCCTCTTTATTTCAGGGCAGAATTTGGCTTGGGGCTATGTTAGGAAGTGTCCTTTTGTTTACTAGCAACAATTCTGCTATGTTCTGGGGAGATAATGGGTGATGAACTTATGTATAGAAATTGTTTGCAGTGTTGTTGTAGCTACCTTGATCTCAGAATATGAAAGACAGTGTAGGTGAGGTGTCCAATAAAAGATACTGCCTCATCTACCTTATCTACCTTATATATAGAAAGCAATTTTTATAAGTGAGGAGCAACACAAACTTGTTATTCTCCTATATGCTAAAGATCTTCTTCTACAACTGTAGACCTTTCCTAATATAAATTCCTGTACATTAACAAGATGAATAGTTGTTTACCTAAACAGTCCTGTCCCATTCAGAGTGAGGGGAAATGTTGCATACTTCTGCAATTGTCTCAGTGACAATAGGCCAGATTCTGATCTCAATAGCACTGGAGTGGCTCCACTGGATTTAGTGAAGTTTCTCTGAATTTAAATCAGACTAAAATCTGGCCCACTGTGCCCTGAGGTGTATCTAATCTGGAAGCAATGGATTAGAGGGAGAAAGAGAATGCAATATAACCTCAAGTAATTCATTTCTTGAGAACATCCTTCCATCATGTTATGTTTGTCTACATGAGATGGAAATAATTGGTACCACATATATAGTGCTTTACACCTTCAGTGAGTTTTGTAAATATTAACTTGTCAGTTATACTACTCTGAAACATTGTATTCTTCCACTTGAAGTATTCTAGATGCTCTGAAGGCTGGGGAAACTCAGTTGTCAGATCCTCAGATGAGGTAATTTGGTGCGGCTCCATCTGGTCATTCTTACCAGTAATATTACCACAGTATCTCCGTTCCCTTGGAACTCATTTTCCCAACCACAGCAGCAGGGTATTGACAGTGAATAAAAAGCACTAAATCTGTAAATGATCAGCTGAAAACAGGGAAGGGTGTTAAATGGCAACCAGATTTGAATGGGGTGAAGGAAAAGTTATCCTTTGCATTTCCATTTTTGGACTCATCATAGCAAGTATACAGTAGCTGTGATTAAAACGAATCATTCTGGTTCTAAGACATTAGCTCTGGTGTTAAGTGTAGAAAATGTCTCTAAAACCATTACTAACTCTAAAGTGTTTTAAGTGTGCCCCCTGTCCATGGCTTTTTATTATGTTAGAAGACCACCAGATGTGATGGGAATCTCCATTTTGGAGCTGTTGAAGCAATATAGTTTATTGAATGGAGCACGGGACTGAGAGCTACAAGCTCCTAAATTCTAACCTGCCATTGGATTAGCTGTGTGTGCGTCTGGTCAGGTAACAAGCTCTCTGTGTACAAGCTTCTCCATCTGTCTAATGGGGTAATAATGTCTACCTACAAGGGGGAAGATTAATTAGAAAGGCTTTGAAGATGCATATTGCTGTATAAATAATAACTACAATGGCCCCTATTCAAAGCTTGACATTTCCCATACTATTCAACAGAATAAGTATAAGAATGCTACAAATGCCACAGTAAAGCTGATTTTACTTTCAAATGCTAATTGGCAATATTTTTAATAGCAATCACTTATCTAAAGAGTCATTATTATGTTTAGAAAGTTTCTGTCTTTCTGCAGGTGGGTCTTGATGTGGACAATGTATCCAAAGTTCTCATATATCCCACGTTAAAACAACACACCTGAAATGATCACTGATGATAATGTTTCAAAAGATTTCAAAATATGTACTGTATAGAAGCCATTGTTTCCTGTACATAGAACGCCATAATTTCCCCTTACCATTAATACAAGTTTTCAGAGACTTGTGGTGTCAATCAAGCAGCAGATTGGTACAGTGTGGGCTCTTTCAAAGCTCTTAACATTTCTTGAAGTCACTTGGCTTTGCACAGTGCAGCTCAAAACTGGCAGACTAGAATTTTGCCCTTTTTAATGACTGAGCTGTAACCTACCTTTTTGACAACTGGGCCACATGCCTGTGGTGATGGTACCTTTTAGCTTGCTTTTCATTATCACATCACACTTTCATATATGGCTTCTGAAAACTGTTTTAAGAAGCGTGTATAAAAAGAAACACAGTGATAGGGGTCAGCTGAGGCCAGAAGTTTTATGAATGGTTTACTGGAGATGACATTAAAATGGTAACATCAGTTCAAACATGAGCTCTGCCAGCAGTGTTCTTGTTCCAAGCCTGTGCCTCCACCTGCTTTTCATGGCCATCATTTTATGTAATGTCATTTGTCATGGGCCAGCTATTCATGTTGCAGAAGTTTCTAATTCTGTTCTTTTATGTATTATAACAACTTTTTTCACTCTCAGGAGTACTAAGCAGAAAGAGAGAGAGAGAGGGGGAAAAGGATGAGAGGAGAGAGGACTTGGATGATAGCCCAGAATACACAAACTATATTGTTGCACCTGCTTCTCCTCATAGCTAGACACCGCATTTTTTGTTTTCTTGATTGTTTCTAACTAGAACTGATTATGATCCCTTTGATGTGGTATTGTCCATATCCTTCCCTGAATTTGTACTGTAATTGGTGAAAATGGTGAGCTATGGTTGTATATCAATATCAGACAAGTAAGAGTTATTCTGGCACAGCATTCTTTTTCACCCATGGCACCAGTGACTCTCTAAATAGAGCGAGACTGACTGACAGCCATTGCCTCCCTAATAAATTATATATACCATCTGTACCTTAAAGAAGTCTATTTCTGTGCTGGTTGAAAATTGTTTATGGAACATGCTTTTGATTTGGTGGGTTGTTACCAAATCAGCAGATGTGATTCTTTTCTTTCCTACTTTGCTCACACCATAACATAAGGTAATTGAAATCCAAGTCCCATGCCTCTATTTTTCTAAAGGAAAACCACAATGAAATATTTTGCTTTGTGGGTTGTTGGCATGTTCTGACTGTGTAGAGTCACTGCAGCAAACAGTGAATGATGATGTGTGAAATGAAAACTTCCTGCCCAGTGCACAGCAAGAATAGAACTAGGGTATCATTGCCCCACTGTGTTATTGCGTTATTTGATATGTGCTTTTGTTTACTCTATATTATATCAAGATACACAAGAGTACATTTTCAAAGTGTTGTGCCAGATTTTCACCTACATGCCATGCTCGGTAGAGTCAATGGGAGTTCTTCATCTAAAATGCCACTTTGAAAATTTACCTCACAGAATTTGATTTAGTTGTGATCAGAAGAACCCAGAGTTCTTTCTGTCCTTCCTTAAAAATAATTACTTTCCCCTCTTGCATTGTCTCTCCTTCTTCTCAGCAACCAGGGGATTGCAGAGTCTAGCAGAGGAATTTTCGGAGTGACTGAAACAAACAACTTCTTGAAACAAACAACCCTCTTGAAACAAACAACATTATTTGAAAATGAGATATATTCTTACATTTTAATCAAAAGTAGTTTAAAGAATTTTTAATATACAGTTCTTAGCAATTTTGGAGTAAAAGATAAATTCAGTGAAACCATATACCAATGTACCAATACATTTTTGAGGTCTTGGAGGGCATGACACAGAAGGGCAAATTTGCAAGCTTAGAACCACAAATGGCTCCTGCAAAACCCATGCATGAGTAAATGGGTTACTGTGAGCAAGTATCCTGTTGCAGACATAAATACCTATTTTGAAAATACAGGGCAAATTCTTCAAATATAGATTCTTAAGTTTAGGCTCTTAAGTTGATATTTAGGGATCTTTTTGAAAAGTTCTGAGCCTCCCATACCTCCCTTTAACTTCCCTGGGAGCTGTTCAGCACTCAGCACTTTTGAAAATCAAACAATTTATTTAGGTTCCTAAATATGGACTTAAGAGCCTAACTTTTAAAAATCTTGGTAACAATCATTTGCTTTCATGTGTCCACATATATTTTGCAGCTGCAACACACTTAATTACATTTGAATATTTGGCCCAGAATGTTGTATCTCAAAACACTTGAAGTTTCTAGTTAAGCTAAATATATCTATGGGGTTTAGCTGGGTAGCCAGAACAACAGTACCTAATACAGCAGCTATTGGAGAATTCTGCACACTAGATAAATACACAATCTCCTTGGACGGTGTAAAAGAAACTAAAGAGTTGGAGAGGCATTGCGTTGTCCCTCTGCACAAGGGTGAATTTCACTGTATATGATTATATTGTTGTGAAATGTTTCTTTCATGTATGACCAGGTAGCATACTAAGGGAAGATTTTCAAAGGCACATGACAGATAGGAACCTAACTTTTATTTACTTTCTCAGGCATTTACTAAAGTGTACTAGTCTTGTTTTAAAAAGTACTTGTATTAGAATTCTATGAATTTTATGAACCTTTTAAATTAATTAGTATTTTAGTTTTGAACCTTGTCTTAGTGAAGGGATTGGCAACCTTTGGCATGCAGCCCGCCAGGGTAAGCACCCTGACGGGACGAGACGGGACGGTTTGTTTACCTGCTGCATCTGCAGGTTCAGCCGATCGTGGCTCCCACTGGCCGTGGTTCACCGCTCCAGGCCAATGGGGGCTGCGGGAAGCGGCGCAGGCTGAGGGCGAACCACGACCAGTGGGAGCCACAATCAGCTGAACTTGCGGATGCAGCAGGTAAACAAACAGCCTGGCCTGCCAGGGGGCTTACTCTAGCAGGCCGCAGGCCAAAGGTTGCTGATACCTGTCTTAGTTCCGCATAGATCCTTCAGTTCTGCATTTAGCTGGTTAACTCCTTTATTTTAATCAAAGCGTAACAAAAAAACATAAGAGGGACCAAAAGAAACCACAGCATTCCACACAGAAAATAAATGTTTGGAAGTTTCTAATACTGTGTGATTGATAAACCTCACAACATGGATTTGTTTTAAGATTGGCATTATTTGGCTCCTAGTTATTCATTTAAAAGCACATCCAATGCATTTTTCATTAAGAATTTGCTCATTACTGTTGCTATTAAATCTTGTTTTCTTAAAACCAGAAAGCAACAACATTTAAAATATTAATGACTAATGATCTATTTCCCCACAATGTGCTCGAAAGAGACAATTATGAGATTTGCACAATATGTCAAAATATATGCCTTCAGGATCAGGATATATGCCTTCAGGGTAAAAGGGATGATTTAAAAAAAAAAGTTAATGTCTGTATTCATATTTAAATCACAATTACTTAATACTTAGAGTTTCCAATTTGGAGTTCAGAAATCCCACTGCTTTCTGATCACAAACACAAAATTATGAACAATTGCTCTGTTCATGATACATTTATATTTATCATGAATTGAGTAATTAATTTGTAATTGTGTAGTTTTGTGAATAGTATACAATGGGACTGCTGAACACTCTAATCAATACTGAGAATGCTCTCTATCAGTTTCCCTGGAGCACCCGTAGTATAACTAATAAAATTAAATATTGATGTCAGATGTCTTTTACAATGTTCATGGGACTTTACTATTCAACAGTATTTTCATTGGAAAAATTCATCCTTGGCAATTTCTATTTAAAGGCATTTAGACTTAAGGGGAGGTACTTAACTGGGATTCTGCTCCTTTTTCTCCTTGCAGTGTCTGATCCTGAGAATTCCTGGTGAGCACCCATAACATATTGACTTCAGAGAGGGTTGGAGGTGCTCAATCCCTCTCAGATCACTGTGTTAGCATCTAAGGCCCTGATCATGCAAAAGGTTTATGCAGGTGCTTAACTTGATATACATGAGTTGTCCCATTGACCTCTGCGGGACGACTCAAATATGTCAAGTTAAGCACCTGCATAAACGTTTGCAGGATCAGGGCATTAGGGTGTGATTCTACTTTCCTTGTATGCTCAAAGCTATCATGGTGTCTGGTGCAAGGTCTCATTGTCCAAGAATGAAGGATCGGGCCCGTTATGTGTAACCCTTGAGCTCTGTCCCAGGACAGAGGACTTTGGGTGTGGCATGAATATGGCCACTATTTTAACAGTGTTTGCTATTTTCTCATTTACGCTTCTCTCCTCCTTCCGCACCCCTGATAGTTGATATCTCTCCCCCTACTGTATACCCTGTAAGAAGGACACATCAAAGAGATTCCTCAAAAGCTGACAGTGTGAGCTGATTAATCAAAAATACATTGATTTATAGTTTTTATGACTCTTTAGAAATTTGCTAAAAGCATTGTATGATCCCTTATATAACTGATTTATGAAGTCTTTCATTCAGTATAATATATTAAGTACATACTATTGATAGCTGCTAGCATAAAACAGTGTATACCTGTGCTTTCATCCAATATAACAAACTACATATCCACTAAGTGCAAAAAGGGGTGGGAAAGCTGGAACCTGTCTAATTTATATAAAGGGTAAAGGGTAGTACATATTTATATTTCAATATTTTTCACTTAGAATGTTTATTTATAAAGTGAATGAGATAAGACACCTGTCCTACATTTTATCCAAAGTATCATGGAGCCACACTTATAAACCATGTATAAATCTGCCTTTACTGTGTATGTGTATTAGTGTGGTAAACCATATTTTGGCACAAAAGGAGCACACTGACTTTTCCATCCAAATAAAAAGTGTGTTTAAAAACTGAATCACATTAATCCAATTGAAAAGGATCTTTCATCTGTAGCTTTAACTGTACACTGAGCATGTTCCAAAAAAACAACAGCTACAGTAAGTTCAAAGGAACCAAATGATTTGCAAAGCTTCCTGTCAAATTCTTACAACCCCTCTGCTTTTTCAAAAATTAATTAAAGCAGCTGCTGCTCCTATACAAGAAAAAGGCACTAATTTTATTTCTGTAGCCTAATGTAACCTAAAATTAATTATAAATCATATAGCATATTATGAAAAATAGCAATACCTTGAAGTCTCCATTGAGAAATAACATACCACCACACAAAGGAACAATATATTATCCAACTTCATCTGGCAGACCCCCCTACATGTTGCTACCTTTACATTATGGATCTCTTCCCCTATGTCTGCACTCTGTCCTTCAGAGGTCCTCTTTACTCATATAAGATGTTGAATTCTTTCTTTCAATAAAGCTAATGATAAAATTATATAATACACAGGTTAAGGAAAGAGTGTACATCACGCTGTAGTGCTTAGGTTATCCAAAAGTACAAAATCCTAACCAAGCGGCCTGGTTTGGAGTTAATTTCAAAATAGCAAATTATATTCCATCCCTTACCTAATGTCCTCTTTTCTAACTGATTTCGCTCACCTTTAAGATATCATCTGCTATTTTAATGTTTTCCACTCAAAATGAATATTAAAATCACCTGCCTATGCTGATTACTAATAATGTACTTACTTGCTTTCAGATGCAGTTTTCAATGGTCATACACTTAAGATTTGCTGTAATTTAACACCCTGTCCCTCCTTGCTATGGCATAGTGGAATTCACTTTTAGTGATCAGCTTGTTGTCTTCTTCTTGTACGCACAATGTGCCTCACAGTGGCGCATGACCAGGATTCATCACTGAATTTGATACACTGATTGGATCATTAGCTTCCCCGGCCTGGGCCGGGTACTGAAGGAGAGTGGGACATGAACACTGATTAGGGTGACCAGACAGCAAGTGTGAAAAATAGGGACAGTGGGTAAAAGACTGTCCCTAAAATCAGGACTGTCCCTATAAAATCGGGACACCTGGTCACCCTAACACTGATCCATGTTCCCCAGCTTGTTGTGATCAACACACATCAAATTTTACTTTCCAAAAGTTATTCCCTGTTTGTGCCTTTTGACTTACCCCTTTGCTTAAACTGATAAGGCATTTGATGATAAGGATCAGACTGTAGATTATTTCTTATTTTTCCAAGGTTGAAAAGGCTGTATGCTATGTGAGTGCTACTCATTTGCAGGTGAAGAAGGGTGCAACAAAAAGCCAGCATTAACTTGGCTGACCAGCCATGATACTATAATGCTTTCTGTTGGTAACTCCAGTTAAATCCTGGGAGATGAAAACCAGTCCATTAAAAATCTAAATGTGGATTTTATGTACTCTGTTTCTAAAAGGATCTGCTCCTTTTCTGGACTATATTGCATTATTTTGACTAGTTTAACCAAAAGTTTTCTCAATTTTTCTGATAAACTTCCCATTGCTGCGAACACCAGCACAGCTCCACTTGTGGTACCAATGGTGTGAGGCCTAGCGTAAACAAAGCAGAGGCAAACACGGCTATTTTTATCATTATGTTGTGTAGAATTCCTTGTTGCTACCATGTGTGATCCGAACCAAAATCATAACAGTGGGGAAATTTTCAGAGAAAAGTCTGGTGCATACACAGCCTCACAACAGTATGGGGCAGAACATAACATGGAGATCAGCATAACCCTTTACTCTATTTCCTTATCCCCCAGAAAAGATGAATAATGTACCTACATGCTACAAACTCACCAAGAATTCCGTTTGGCCTATGCAAGCTTTAAGTAGATCTTTTCAATGAGAGAATGTGAGAATATTTTGCTTTTGCTTTGATTATGGTTCTAGAAGTATTTAAAGGAACCATTTTACCAGTCTTTATTATAGTGATTTCTATTTAAAGTCTACTTGGAAAGTCAGGATTAGAACTCTTCTCCTGATTCCCAGGCCTGAACTCATTCTTTTATATTCTTCAGGTGCTACCCAGTTTTTTACCCTGAATTAATTATTTGATTTTGCATGTTAATGCCCACATCTTCACTGCTGTCACCAGAGATTTGAACTCTGCACACCAGGTTTGCAGGATTTAGTTCTGTTGTGGGTCAATGAAAATGCTGAGGATTCTTTCAATTTTATCATGTGATTGTAAGATTTGTATTATTGTGAGATTTAGGGATTTTTTTCTTTTCTTTTTTTTAGTGTAACAATCTCAGATTCCTGGCTTCAAAGACTTCTTTTATTTAAAATGGCCACTATCTCTCATTACTGAAGCCAAACTGCCCTTTGATAAGGTGGCCAGTATTCCCTACAGGCTTTGCATGCGGAAGCCATATTGCCCTAGTGAAAATGGCTGCACCTCCCACTGTTTTCAATAGACTGAAGCTAGGGTACCTTCAGGAACTGGAAACTATACAAGATAGGGGAAAGTGGGAAGCAGAAGACAGCCTGAAGAGCAGGGGAGACTGAACGATTGCAGCAGGATGTGGGGGCAGGGGGAAGCGAAGAGGGTGGAGGAGAATGTGGAGGGAAAGAGGGAGACTGAGGATGTCATGTGGGGAATGGGGAAGCTGAAGGGGAAGACTAATAATGTGAAAGAGACTGAGCAGGGTGCAGGGGAATTTGCGGTGCTGATGCTGAGACTGAAGAGTGCTAAGGAATGTGGAATATAAACAGCAGAGGATATGGGAATGTGGGGTGCAGAAGGCAGACTGAAGAGGAGGAGGTGAAGATTGAGGTGATTGTGCAGGGAAGTAGGGTGTGACAAAGAAAATGTGAGGAATAAGATATTTAAAAGGGAAAGGAGGAAAATGTGGGACAGATAAATGAAGGGGGTGGTCAGGGGACTTAAGACTGCAGGAGTTCATGGAGAGGGAAAGTGAATGGAGGAGGAGACTGGATGGGCTAGCGAGGAAGGAGACAGGACAGTTGGGATAAGGGATGGAGATGGAGAGGGATAGAATAATAGTTCCCCCACTCCACCAATTAGGAAAGGGTAAGGAGACTCTTCTCTGAACAGCCAGGAGATAGGTCTGCAGTTTTGCATGTGCATTTCAGGTTGCATTTAGACCCTGAAATGCTGACACACGCTTCACAGGTTGTAATCTCCACTAAAGACACAAAAATCAGAAGGCATGACAAAACAAAAATCTCAAATATATTATTCATTATTATTATTATTATTTGTCTTAAAAATCATGAGTTTTAAAAATATTTTATGATTTGGGGGGTGAGGGGCTAATTCATGATTTTTGAATACTTGGGGTTGGCAATACTGATTCTTTGAGAGAGTTAATAAAAACAGGGAACTACATGGAGAGAAAAAAGAAAAAATATATCCGGCCAGAGAGGATGGAGTCCTGAAGAAATGTAAAAATAATACAGCTCAGATTTCCTTATTAGATTAGACTTGAAGGTTTAATGATGCGCTTTTACCTATCAGCACATATGGTAGGGAATGTGGCTTCCCTACGTATTTTTATGTCATCTTAAAAAAAATCTGGATTGTACTTTGAAAAGCTGTTCATTAAAAGGTTGTTTACCAAACCAGGCTAAAATTCACTATTATACGGCCAGATGACTTGCATAAATTGCTATACCAATTTACACCAGCTGAGATTCTGGCTGCTTCTGATGACACTCACGTTAAATATCTTCTCTTGGAAAAAATGGTAGGCCATCATTTTGGTTTGGATATAGTTTGCCATACACGCAAGCTGAAACTTGGAAGAGCTGTGTTGTACTAACATCTCAGATGGAATGTTTGTTTTTCCTTCGCAGCCTCTTTGTTCAAATAAGGTGGGAACAATTCATAATAAGGCACATATACCCTCCAAGAATTTACAGAATGCTACTTAGTAAATCTCTCATTCAAGCTTCACTTCAGCAACCAAAGTATTTCTTAAGCAGGAAGAAAGATAAGTTTTGATCCAGTGCTTTCTTAAAAATTCTGAGTGAATAAAGTAGTCTCGAGCGAAAGTTTCCAGTATGGATTACCTATAAAAAGAATAAAAGAGATGAACATTGAAGGTTTTTCATGGCTGTAAACAAATAATTTGTGAGCACTCTGCACTCAGACCGCAAATAGAACCAAGAATTAGAAGTGCCCCTAGCTGACCAGCATATACATATATCATTGGTCTGGTGTAATGAAGATTACCTGATAAAGATCACAATATGACAGTTTTCCTTTTGCACTGGCTGCTGAACAGCCAGAAACTGTTTTCTGCGGCCAGCCAACTATTGATCCAGCTCCCTCCTGTCAGTGATGCAGTTAATGGGAATTCCACAGGCAAATAAAAGCTACATTTTGTCTTCATTTTCATCTGAAATATGAGCTGGTCCTTTGTACTCTAGACAGTCATTTATTACTCATTTTCCTTTATTGATGTTTATGAGCTGAAGCATAAAATGATTCTCAAATGTAGTTTAATTGAGGCAGCAGTTGACACTGTGACCATGATTACTGCTGCACCATCAGCTGCATTAAGTCCATGAATCAAGGTTTGCTTTTCATTGGTCTTTGAGGCAGCATACGGTAGAAAGTATCCGTAAAATGCAACTGTGCTGTAGCTGAAGAAATATGTCGATTTGTCTTCATAGGTACTGAGGGGGAAAAAAAGTGCCCAAAGTCCTTAACAAACAGCAACAGAGCAGTAAAGTGTTTCTTATTACTTTACATTCAGAAGCTCTTTTCCCCCATGACTGCCTTAAAAGTTATTTTAAAGTCTTTCTAATATGCTTTTTAATTTTTTTAAAGAAAATGGAATTATTAGCCCTGAAATAAGTAGGAGGAAGAGCTGCCGTGCACAGCAACAGGGGAAGCCAAGGCATTCAATTCATTTGTAAAATGGTAAGGACAATCAATACTGTGGGGAAGTATTTTTTATATGCAGTTATTAACTCATAAGCTACAGTATATCTCATCTCATTTCAACAACAGCTGAGGTCTCCATTTTCCCCTAGAGACCCCTGCAGGTCCCATTATGAGAATCATAAATAATATGTGCTAATGAGATATGAATTGATTATGTTGGAAAAGCTGACATTTTCATCCATCATTCTAAATGATGTTTAACAATGGATTACCAGCCAGTAATTCCTCTGATATGAGATTAAATAAAATAGCAGGCTGTTTCAGCAGGCTAGCTCAAGGAGATGGCAATAAATCTGCTCAATTACTGTATTACCAATCCGTTTTTCACTGCTAAGGATATTATTATTTCATTTAGACTTGTTCATGCATCATAGATTATTTTATTTCAGTCAGTCAATGGGAGAAACTGCAGTATTTTATTCACTGAGCTGAAAAGAACTGAGCTTTGATAGAGTACAGTATATGCAGCTCAGTAGGCCTCAAGCTGATAGAAGAAAAGCTACCAAGCTCTTATAGGACTGAAAATACATTGAGAAATCCAGAATTTAGAAAGAGGCATTTTGTTTTCAACCTAATTTACTTTACTTATCTGAAAAGTCTCAACTGAAGGATACTGCCTAAGAAACTGATCAATTGAAACAAAATTATTGGATCTTCTAAGATGATTTGTACTTCACCTCAGTCCTGTAGTATATTGAGAATTAGATCATTCTGACTATCCTTTGGCCTGGCAAATTAGATTGCAAATAACTGTAATACAAATGGTGTCTCTTTCATGCCACCCTTCCCCCACCCCCCACTTCATGTTAAGGAAAAAAACAAAGCATGCAAAATTTATTAATGAAAACCTCACATAGAAAGTACATGTCTTTGCAATCTGAACCTTCCTATGTCATAATAATGTTAGCTTTTCTGCAACAAAACTTTGTACATAACACATTGTCCATACTATTTTAGAATGCTTTATAACTGGCCTTTATTTATAGTGACCTAAGGGGAAAGTCCAGTCCCAAATGCCCAGCTGAGCTACTTGACTGAGCTCTGGGGGATGCTTTGAGGCATAGGTGGGGGAAGTAAGGGTGTGTGTGGGGGGGTGCTGCAGCACCCCCAGTTTTTGCGGGGGGTCCCGCCTGCCATGCTGCACCTGGGGTCCCGGCGCTGCCAGCCTGGCGTCCGGGGCTCTGCTCCTGGCCCTGCACTTGGGGTCCTGACTCCCAGCAGCAGGACCTGTGCCCAGGACTCTGTTCCCAGTCCCGCATGTGGGGTCCCAGCTGCCAGCTGGCCCGCTCCTGGGGCTCTGCACGCGGGATCTCAGTTTCCGCCGGCCCTGCGCCCAGGGCTCTGTTCCTGGCCCCGCACCTGGAGTCTGTATGCGGGGTCCCAGCTGTCGCCGGCCCTGCATGCGAGGTCCCAGCCTTGGCCCTTTACCCCTGTCTGCATCCCCTCCCCAGCCAAGGCCCCGCTCCTGGCCCCAGCTCTGGGGGGTCAGAGGGCACGGACAGGAGTAAGGGGGGGGTGAGGTAAAAAGTTTGGGGTGGGGACCAATGGCTTTCAGCACCCCCACTGTAAAAAATGTTCTAGTGTCACTGGAGGGAGGAATCCTATCCCTTCGGCCCAGGTTACAAAGAAGTTGCTCCATGGAGGCTAAATCTGTCTTATGGTGGGAATTGCCTCTTCCACCTTAGCATACCCTTTCCAAAAGGGAAAAAGGAGTAGCTCTGTCAACCCCAGCAAGCAACTATATATGCTGAAAGCAAAAGCCATCCCCTCAAAGCTGTGCCATTCCACCCCAGGGAAAACACGTCCTTTGTATAACACCAAATCTTGTTCCAACTTTGCTCAGCTGACCCATGCTCATTCCACAGCTCAGGGCCCATCCATAAAGAAGGAGGTATCAACAGGGGTAGGATTTACCCCCAGACCAATAGCACCAGATAACTTGTGTTCTAGATTTACAGTGTTTGTACCATTTATACAATATTTAGATTAGGAAGAGAAATTAATGGGTCTGACCAATTTGATCCCCCCCCTTGTTTTGTCACTCTGAAGGCTCATTCAGTGGTACAATATGAAGCAAATTGTGGCAGGTGCTGTAAAGAGGACGACCACCAGAAAATCTGCCAGCAACAGGTGTGAAGCAGAAGTTGCCTGCCCTGGTACTTCCCCCACCCCCATAGGTGCTGGAACTAAGGGTGCTGCCACAACCCCTGGCTTGAAATGGTTTCTATTACATACAGGGTTTATAATTTGGTTCAATGGCTCTCAGCACATCCCCTATAAAAAATTTTCCAACACCCCCAAAACCTGCAGAAAAGCTGCTATACAAGCTTTATCTGATAGGAGCAATGCCAGCACACTCTGGGCCATGGATGTGGGGGGGTTAAAGATTTTGGTCTCCATGTTCATGTATGTACAAACCCTGCCTCACTGATAGCCCGTATGCCCAGCTCCCAGTGTATATTATTCCTTCTCTTGTGTGTGTCTGTGTGGCTGCCTAGATCTAGAATATGGGTACAAAGCAATGCTGATTTTGTGTGTAATCATTCGAGGGGTGTTTGTGCCACTTTCTCAATTTGGCTCTGTTGGCTGGATTTTCAAGAGAGCTCGACATATTGAACCATAGACATCCCAGAAGGAGCTACTGGATGCTTGCTGACAGGGCCGGCTCCAGGCACCAGCGAAGGAAGTGGGTGCCTGGGGCAGCCAATAGAAGGGGGCAGCAGTCCGTCAGTTGTTGGGGCGGCACTTTGGCGGCAGCACAATCGGTACGCTTCAGTCTTCGGCGGCAATTCAGCGGCGGGTCCTTCACTCCCTGTCTTCCTCTTCGGCAGCACTTCGACGGCAGCTCAATCGTTTTTGGGGTTTTTTTCCCCCACCGCTTGGGGCCGCAAAAAAGCTGGAGCTGGCCCTGCTTGCTGAGTGCTGGTTAAAATATGGCCCTTATTGAGGTGCCTAAATGGGAGCTCAGCTCTTTTGAAAATCTAGACCTACCTAGGGTATGTCTACAGTGCAAGCTCTGATTGCAGCACAGGTAGGCATACCTGTGTCAGCTTTGATCTAGCTAACCTGGCTAACAATAGCAGTGTAGACTTGCTTGCATTGGTTCAAACACTGGCTAGCAACCAGAGAACATACCTAGGGCCCCTGAGGGTATGTCTGTGCTGCGTTTTGGACGTATCAGCTCAAGCTAATGTGCTTTGAATAGAAGTGTGGACTTTGGGGCTTGGGCTAGCCACTCAAGCTTGGCTCAGGGGGCAGGGCAGGCTTGGATTTAGGTGGCTAGCCTAAGCCACTGCCTGTGCTGCAGTATCCAGCATGCTAGCTGGAGAAGAGCTAGTGTAAATCTATCTACCTGCTCTGAGAATCACACCTCCCAGATGCAGTGCACATATGCCCAGGAGGGCTTATGTTCAGGTTGCTAGCCCATATTGAAACTAGTGCCATCACATCTGTACTGCTGTTGTTACCAATGCTAGCTATCTTAAAACTAACAGAGGTATGCTTACTTGTTCTACAAACACATATTTCACTTGCAGGGTAAACATCTGTGTAGTAGGTGCTCAACATTTGAAAATCCACACCTGAGCAATTTTGACAATCTGGCCCTATGTATCTCACTGCCAGAGGTGCTAAGACTTACATATATTGCCATTCAAAAAGTATTAGAATGCAAACGACTTGAGAATGTTTTATGCTGAGGGAAGGTCTCATTGCTGATTGTGTATATTCAATAGTGATATTTTTATTGATGAATGCTGACATCATGATTACTTATGTGTCAGTGTCATTAAATACCACACATTTGAGAGTTATGATAGGAAATTAATAGTTGCTGTGATTAAGGCTGTACATATTTATGGAATTGTAAAATCTCAAAATGCAGGGTTTTACATTTCATTTAAATTTCATAAAACTCATCAACTTCTTGCTAAACCGGTGAAATTTCATCTCAAAATTAGTATAATTTTTGATTGTCAGCAACTTCATTTGCACTTAGAAGAAGCCCTATATTCAAGTAAAAATATCCCATTGTGAACATGTGTAGTTTGAAATTCAAAATTTTATTTGGACATATTAGTTTGCCCATCACTACCTTTAATTTTCACAGATGTCTGTGTAACATTAGAACTTCATGAATATTTTGCCAAAAGCAAAATATTCTGGGCCAGAATGGAATTATAAATATATTTTAACAATTTTTTAGGACAAATTTCCATCACTTTCACACATCCCTACCTGTGATCATTTACAGAAGACTAAACACGTACCACTATCATTAAGCAATAATATGTGATGAGGTGTGAGTTCATCATGCAAAACAATAAACTCTGGTAAATTGTACTAATGACTACCTGCATCATTGCTGAATTAGAATTTCTAGAACTACGGTAGGAAAATGGATCTTAACACATACTTTCCTTATTTGACAAAGCTATATAGGTTAGTTTTAAAAATGCATGATAGAGCTGGGCAAAAATCTTCAGACAAATAGTTTATTCATTGAAAAATTCAGTTTCAGGTCAACTGCAACTATTTGTGACAATGATACAAATTCATTGGAGCCGAAATTTGAATCTGACTATCCCATGTGTGTGCTCTAACCACTGAGCTCTAGAGTCAGCCTTGCTCTCTGGTCCAATGAACATTTAATTATTTACACCCGGTGGAATAGCCTCAACAAGAGAGATTGAAGCACCCACTTGCTAATAGCCTGGTGGTTAGGGCATTTACCAGGGGTGGGTGGGTGTGATCTGGCTTCAAGTCCCTGAAAACAGGTCTTCTGCATCCCATGTAGTGCCTTAACCACTGGGCTATTTGTCATAACCAGCTGAATGGCGGTGGTGGGCTGTCGCTCTCTGTTTTTATGTGATTGGGCCTAGACACCTAATTCCAGGAGATGGTTCACTTTTTCCTACTTCAGTGGTTCTAGTCTAAGTCATCCTTTAATGGCTTGTATAGTGGTTAGATAACCCTGAAGAATTATTTAGCACCAATGACCTAGGAAATGAAGCCTCATAATTTCTGGTGCACAATTACTAGGGAAGCATTGAGGTAGTATATTCATTTATGGAAGTTTCCTGCTACTTCTGCAATGAGAATTATGAAAAGTGTACATATGGGTCTTCTCAGAAGATTTTAATATGTTCTCTTGGAGGTCTGGAAGCTTTTAAGTTTAACAGAGAGTCCTGTTGCACCTTTAAGACTAACAGATGTATTGGAGCATAAGCTTTCGTATTCACACATGAAAACTTATGCGCCAATACATCTGTTAGTCTGAAAGGTGCCAGAGGACTCTTTGTTGCTTTTTACAGGTCCAGACTAACATGGCTACCGCGCCGATATTATAATTTAGTATGTAAGTTTCCATGATGGCATCAATCATGGTACGGTATAATTTTAAAATATACATAGTTGACTGTAATTTCAAAACGATCCTCAACCTGTACTCTGAAATTGCAGCAGCAATTTTTTGTGGACAGTATTTTTTGGACAGACTAACTGCATTTGCACACACAAAGCAGGTAGAAAATTGGTATGTACTAACTCAGTTTGCGTGCACAAATAGTAACTCATGTACATGTCCAAGATGACATGCAGGTAAAATCCTCCTCATGACAAATTGCATGTGAAAAGCGACTCTCACAATTTTTCAGGGCTGCTTTTTGGAAAATTTGGACTGACTTGTTTACACATGTAGAAAAAATACCACAAGTAATATCCTTAATTTTAAATTATAGATTAAAATTGGCCCCTTATTGTGAAGATTTGATGTAAAATCTCCTCTGGAGCTGAGCTTCCTCAATGGGTGTGCTGAGGTTGAAGGGCTTTTTTATACTATACCAGGCATGTTTCTGAAACAGTGCAATAAATTAATGAAATCAAAACTGTTATGAAGGTGTTATGGCTGGATGCCAAAAAAGCAAACATATAATATGAGGCATATAAAACAAAATCAATGACAGAGTTATTGGAGATTAAAAATAAATTCAATAATTCTATAGTAAACAAGGGTAATGGTAGCTATAAACATTATTTTAGATGGCAGTATTATTTGGAATATCCTTCAAATATTTCCCAGCTGCCTTAACAACAGCCATGCTTACAGGAATCTTAAATGGTATTTTTGATTATAATTTAAGCACTTAGAGCTTGATCCTGCAAGGTGCTGAGTGCCCATCAAACAACTAGCAAACCACAGGTTCTCACGGTTTAGATACAAAATGTATTTTTAGTGATATTCCATTCTGAGATTTTGAGTTTCCTCAAAACTGAAATTTAGAGAAATGAAGGTTGTGAGCCCATATAGACAACAGTCCAAAAAAAAAATTGATAAAGTCCTTAGAATTAGTCAGGGCCAAATTGTGCAGTTGTTACTCATGTTGCTGAATGCTTAATCACCATATTGGAGCTACACATAAGCACATAAAAACTTGCCAGTGTATAAGCTGCACAATAGGCCCCAAGTCTTGCTTAGGGTACGTCCATACTTACCGCCGGTCGGCGGCTAGCATTCGACTTCTCGGAGTTCGAACTATCGTGTCTAATCTAGATGCGATAGTTCGAACTCCGAACGCGCTCCCGTCGACTCCAGAACTCCACCACCGCGAACGGTGGTGGCGGAGTCGACGGGGGAGCCACGGACTTCGATCCCGCGGCGTCTGGACAGGTAAGAAGTTCGAACTAAGGTAGTTCGACTTCAGCTATGCTATTCGCGTAGCTGAAGTTGCGTACCTTAGTTCAACCCCCCACCATAGTGTAGACCAGGCCTTAGCTCTTGGGAGGTATCAGTGGTAATGCTTTGTGTCGTCTGTTTTTCCATACATCGGTAAAATGTTTACCAATTAACCCCCTTTTCCTCCTCTCCCGCCCTTTTCCAGGAGGCACTCAGCACCTTGCAGTAGCAGGCCCTTGACTAGATGGGTACAAGAATAAATCAGATAGTCAAAATAAACAGTAATACAAATGTAAAGCAGATGTGCAACTAATAGCTAGAGATATAATATGGATGTATACACAAAAAATAACTCAAACCCTTACCTAATTCAATAGATGATTTACTACATTGGCTACAAAAGGGACATAGAAATTTCAATCAAACCCCCATTTTCTTCCCAGATGACATTTCCTGTCTTTTCCCAATTTCCTGTTGTTTCATTCTATGTGAGGAGACCAGCACTGGGAACCAGTCACCTCCAGTGTTGTCCTGCAAAATCTCAAAAATGTTCTACCTCCTCTTATCATGTATGTGACATCCTTGAGTAAAATACTTTACCTGAAATCCAGCAACTCAATTTTTCCCCGGCAAAAAATCCACATTATTCCCACTCTCCCAATATACCCTTCAGTCTAATACCCCTCCAAACCCATCAATCACCCTGGCCCACGATGTCTCAGCACATCGTGCTTCTGTACCACAAGGAATCTCTTCTAGGGGCTCTTTTACCTGGCAGCTGCTCCTTCCAGCAGCAGCAATGGTGGCAGTAACCTGCAGCCTATGCTGGCAATATTGGTGGTAGACAGGTTGTGCTGCATCCTCTCGCTGCAGAGTAGTTCTTCAGGTGAGGAATCTGGTGTTGGGATGAGTGGTCAGTTGAGGAATGGATCCCTTCTGGTCCCAGAGTTGGGCAACTGAATGAGGGAATGGGTCTCCTGCAGTTGCTCTATATTTGACATGGGGGAGAAAGTGGGTATCTGTGGATGGTGTGAGGGATGGGGGATAGGGAAAGGGCAAAGAGAATAAGAATCAACTGGGTTGCAATGGTGGGACTGGGGCTTCAGTCTCTTCCTCCCACCACCACCACCTCACCAGTCTGTCAGCTGGGTCTGAGCAGCCCAGTCACCAGAAGAGTGTGGCAGACTGTGGCAGTTACAGGATGCTGACTGAGCTTTGTTTGCTGTCACCTACCCTTGTTACACTTCTGGAATGACCAGCAAGGAGCTGGTTGGTATGTTCCACAGCATGCTCTTGTTTGGTAGCAGCACTGGTGAAGTGTGCATGAAGGGAGTGTCTCTTGCAGCAGCTGCTCCAACAGTGTTGCGGGCAACCATGGTTTGGCCTCCGCCTGAGTAGGTGGCAGCCGTCTCAGTCCTATCCTCAACAAGTGCTGAACATTTTAGAAAGCAGAGCCAGCTTTAACATCTTAGAGAGTGCAACAAGTTTTAGCTGCTGCCCAGTCCCAATGTTTATTACCTTCTATGCACTGTGGTCACCCCATTATATACAGGACTGGCCTAAGGAGTGAGGGGAAGGCTAGTGGCAAGATTATTTGGGATACATTCCAGCTTCCTGCAGCAGAAGTCAATCCCACTACTTGTTTCTTGTAACCAACAGTTGGTTTGTTTGTGGACAGGAACTCAGTCTAAATGATCTAATCATCTATAAACCCATTTATGCTGTTTTATATTTTCAAAGCTACATTTACATCAAGAAAGAGCTAGAAGTGCCAGTGGAATTGCACCAGAATTTTACTGGTGCATCTGAGAGCAGAGGCTGGTCCTTAACTATAACAGGCACTACCAGGTTCCAGCTATATTCAATTAAGTGTAAAGAAAAATCACTTAGATAACAGAAATTATAATATAAGACACATCTAAAACCAGAAGAAAAAATTCCAGCATTACTATATTTCCCATAAAGAAATGTCTTTCCAGATCAAATATAATTTCAAATTAATATATTCAGATACACCACTAAATGTAAACATTGGAAAAATACACACAGAAATACACACACCCATTAAAAAAGGAGAGAACTGTGAGATACCCCCATTTCCCCCCCAACCTGAGTTAGTTTGATTTTTGTGATGTCTTACTTCCTGCACTTTTCTAGTTTATCTCCCTAGGTGGAACACTGAAGGAAGTGGGGGTGCTCAGAACTAAGCTACATGCTGAAATTCACATTGCCAGAAATGGCAGGAAATTTTGCAAAATGGATGACTGCAGTTTCCCCAACCAAAGTATGTTTTCAGTTGCAACAAAGTAAATTTGCTTTAGTTGGAAGGCAAAGAAAAAAAATCCTCCTGGTCTTGATAGTTTGATCCTGCACCAGTTGCTGCCATCTTATATTATTTACAGTTTCATGAGATTTTAAAGATTCTCACCAATTGTCCCTGTTGAAATATTAGCAATATGCTTATTTTGTTTTTGTTTTTCCTCTCCAGCAAAGTTCAGACAGATAAAAATTTGGGCTGCCTATAGCAATTAGCGATAAACATCAGAAAGAAGGTCCCATAGTTTTTTCTCCGTGGTAGAAGTGTTAGAGAAGAGACCCAGATGTTGCTCTCTTCCTTCTTCAGGTCTTAATTAAAAACAAACCCAAACTTTTCAGTTATTGGCTAACTTAGGATGAAAGAGAGGACTTATTTTCTTTCTCTTTCATAATCGAAAATTGTTGCCAGATCCCTTAATAGAGAGATCACAAAAAGCTCATTCAGTTTCAGCCAATGCATATAAATAACTGCATAAGGATAGATCCTTTACTTTCCCCTTCTTTCATCAGCAGAACAGTAGCATTAGGGCATGACAGCCAACACGTGTATTTGACACTGTTGTAAACTCATGTCTTCCTTTTACAGCTGTTTCTGTAAACACATATGAATAATAGTTCTCTTGTGCCTTGTGCCGAACAAGAGCTGCTTTTCTTGGAGACTGGCCAGCTACTAATGGGAATGCACTATGTGTGCATGTATGTGCACTGTGTGCCCTCAGCTAACCCTGAGGCTAGATCTGATGGTTGTTCTCCTCTCCCTCAGGGCATTCATACAGTTAATGACTTTTCCTTATGAGAGGCAGGGGAAGATTTCATTCAGTGTTTTGGGCGGGTGGGATAAATTGCATAGTGTCAGTGACACAGGACTCTTGGTAGTGTCAACATGGCTTAGAGCCCCTACTAAGTAACATTCAGACCTAGAAAAGTTTGACTTGTTTGAAATTCCTCTCAAACTACCAAAAGGGAAAAAAATCCATTTGCTCCATCTAGTTAACATTGCTGGTTCTTCTTTCCCCGTTACTACAACATTATAGAATGAAATGCTGGAAAAAAAGGCTAATTTAGGAGCAAATCCACCCTAAAAAGTAAAAATCAATCTCTCTCCTCACAGAGAAAGCCCAAGGGAATAAAATGCTGGGGATCATGGGTATTTTGCTACTAGTTTTTGACATATGTTCTGGGTGAAAAGATCAATGGTTTTCTCTTGGGAATAAAAGATTGCAAGGTCCAAATAGCCAGAAGTTCGTATGTCTATTTATCTAAAGGCAAGCAGCACAGGAGTCAGCAATGAACACCTTTTCCCTGACAATAAATGACAAGTAGCCCATTGTACTGCAGTGTTGCCATGGTTTAACTCCTTCAGGGAGAGACAGAGCAATTCTTAGGGGGAGACAGAGCAAAGGAGCTGAATAAGATACTTTCTGCACAGTCAACCCTAATTTGACCCTAGAAGCTGTAACTATATACATTTTGGGGTACTAGGGAGTGCTAAATATATTTAGTTTTAGATCTGATCATTACAGGGTTGTTCGTGGGCCCACAAGGAGATTGGGTGTTTTGCTAACCCTATCTATATTACTTATTATTACTGTAGAACTTGGGGCCATGAACCAAGGTGCTTTTTCTGGAATTCCTCTCTTTCCTCTCCCTACTCACCCATTCTTGTAGGGATTGTGTCAAAACACCAGATAGCTCAAAAATTATTATTCTTATATTGCTACCCTTTAGAGGCAGTGCTTTCAAGAAAGATGTAAAAGTCAAGGCAAACCTCTACTGGTTTTGGGTGCAAGTTGGGAATGGCCAGATAGTCTGGTTTCTCCTTCCTGATGTATGTGTGTGCAAGCACTTCCAGCACAGCTACTTGCACGTGTTATTACAATTAATCATCCATGTGATTTTGAAATTCACTTTCACAAACATTCATTCTATTTTATTCAGGTTTTTTCTGTTGTATATAGATTTCTATACCATGCTCATCACCATCCTATCTGAGCACCTTCCAGTAGTGCATTAAGCACATCCATCATGTGTTGTTTGTTCATGTACTGTGGAGTTTCTTGTTTTGATAGTGTCTTTTTCTCTTTTATATATACCTGTGGCTATGTATTTATGTTAGAGAAGGCAAGGTCAAAGAAATGTGCCTTACATTTGGAGTGGCTGATGGGGGTGGGTTGTAATGGTCCTTAGTTTGTGGAGGAATTCATTCCATGGTCTCAGGCCAGCCCTGTGGAAAGTTCTCTCTCATGCTCAGACAAGCTCTTCTCCTATCACTGAGAGCCGAGTAGCCTGTGTTGCTGAGGAGATGTGTTGCTGCATTTTGAACTAGCTGGAATTTCCTAAATGCTAAAGGCTTCATGTTCAAATATATTGCATGGCTGTAGTCCAGGGCTGTGACAAAGGCATGAATAACTGAGGATAGGTCTTCCACCAAAATGGGACAGCATTTCCTAGCCAAGCAGAAAGCATTGCTCACAGAGGCTGCTGTGTGAGAACTTAGTATTAGTTGTGTATCTTCAACCAGTGGAGACTGCAAGCTCCTCAAAATACTTTTCTGTGCCCGCCAGCATCACCTCACCTCTGCTTGGGTTCAGATTCAGTATAACTTAAATCTAAGAATAACTAAGTCAAACCAGGCCAGGGCTTAGGGAGATCCTGTGTTTTGATACTAAGAAGTAAAAGCCTAGTTAGTCAAGGACCTAAGACAGGCAGAGAGATCTACAAAGTAATAAAGAATCACTTTTATATTTATTACAGCAAAACCCTACGTTTTCTCTGTTGTAAAGAACACTATAATTGCTACCCAAGAAACCCATTTTGGTTTTATAGATTTAGAACTTGTATACTAATTCCTCAATTAAAACACATTTTGGGGAAAATAGCATCTTTTGTACCTGCTTCTATCACTGGTATTGCCATCAGCTATTCCCTACTTTCCACCAGCTTCTATTTTCCACCATTGCTTCTACCAGGATCCAGTTAAGAACATAAGAACATAAGAATGACCGTACCAGGTCAGACCAAAGGTCCATCTAGCCCAGTATCTGTCTACCAACAGTGGCCAATGCCAGGTGCCCCAGAGGGAGTGAACCTAACAGGCAATGATCAAGTGATCTCTCTCCTGCCATCCATCTCCATCCTCTGACGAACAGAGGCTAGGGACACCATTCTTACCCATCCTAGCTAATAGCCATTTATGGACTTAGCCACCATGAATTTATCCAGTCCCCTTTTAAACATTGTTATAGTCCTAGCCTTCACAACCTCCTCAGGTAAGGAGTTCCACAAGTTGACTGTGCGCTGCATGAAGAAGAACTTCCTTTTATTTGTTTTCAACCTGCTGCCTATTAATTTCATTTGGTGACCCCTAGTTCTTGTATTATGGGAATAAGTAAATAACTTTTCCTTATCCACTTTCTCAACATCACTCATGATTTTATATACCTCTATCATATCCACCCTTAGTCTTCTCTTTTCCAAGCTGAAGAGTCCTAGCCTCTTTAATCTTTCCTCGTATGGGACCCTCTCTAAACCCCTAATTATTTTAGTTGCCCTTTTCTGAACCTTTTCTAGTGCTAGAATATCTTTTTTGAGGTGAGGAGACCACATCTGTACACAGTATTCGAGATGTGGGCGTACCATGGATTTATATAAGGGCAATAATATATTCTCAGTCTTATTTTCTATCCTCTTTTTAATGATTCCTAACATCCTGTTTGCTTTTTTGACCGCCTCTGCACACTGCGTGGACATCTTCAGAGAACTATCCACGATGACTCCAAGATCTTTTTTCTGACTCGTTGTAGCTAAATTAGCCCCCATCATGTTGTATGTATAGTTGGGGTTATTTTTTCCAATGTGCATTACTTTACATTTATCCACATTAAATTTCATTTGCCATTTTGTTGCCCAATCACTTAGTTTTGTGAGATCTTTTTGAAGTTCTTCACAATCTGCTTTCTGGTCTTAACTATCTTGAGTAGTTTAGTATCATCTGCAAACTTTGCCACCTCACTGTTTACCCCTTTCTCCAGATCATTTATGAATAAATTGAATAGGATTGGTCCTAGGACTGACCCTTGGGGAACACCACTAGTTACCCCTCTCCATTCTGAGAATTTACCATTAATTCCTACCCTTTGTTCCCTGTCCTTTAACCAGTTCTCAATCCATGAAAGGACCTTCCCTTTTATCCCATGACAGCTTAATTTACGTAAGAGCCTTTGTTGAGGGACCTTGTCAAAGGCTTTCTGGAAATCTAAGTACACTATGTCCACCGGATCCCCCTTGTCCACATGTTTGTTGACCCCTTCAAAGAACTCTAATAGATTAGTAAGACACGATTTCCCTTTACAGAAACCATGTTGACTATTGCTCAACAGTTTATGTTTTTCTATGTGTCTGACAATTTTATTCTTAACTATTGTTTCGACTAATTTGCCTGGTACCAACGTTTGACTTACCGTTCTGTAATTGCCGGGATCACCCCTAGAGCCCTTTTTAAATATTGGCGTTACATTAGCTAACTTCCAGTCATTGGGTACCGAAGCCGATTTAAAGGACAGGTTACAAACCTTAGTTAATAGTTCTGCAACTTCACATTTGAGTTCTTTCAGAACTCTTGGGTGAATGCCATCTGGTCCCGGTGACTTGTTAATGTTGAGTTTATCAATTAGTTCCAAAACCTCCTCTAGTGACACTTCAATCTGTGACAGTTCCTCAGATTTGTCACCTACAAAAGCCAGCTCAGGTTTGGGAATCTCCCTAACATCCTCAGCCGTGAAGACTGAAACAAAGAATCCATTTAGTTTCTCCGCAATGACTTTATCATCTTTAAGCGCTCCTTTTGTATTTTGGTCATCAAGGGGCCCCACTGGTTGTTTAGCAGGCTTCCTGCTTCTGATGTACTTAAAAACATTTTGTTATTACCTTTAGAGTTTTTGGCTAGCCGTTCTTCAAACTCCTCTTTGGCTTTTCTTATTACACTCTTGCACTTAAGTTGGCAGTGTTTGTGCTCCTTTCTATTTGCCTCACTAGGATTTGACTTCCACTTTTTAAAGGAAGACTTTTTATCTCTCACTGCTTCTTTTACATGGTTGTTAAGCCACGGTGGCTCTTTTTTAGTTCTTTTACTGTGTTTGTTAATTTGGGGTATACATTGAAGTTGGGCCTCTATTATGGTGTCTTTAAAAAGCGCCCATGCAACTTGCAGTGATTTCACTTTAGTCACTGTACCTTTTAATTTTTGTCTAACTAACCCCCTCATTTTTGTATAGTTCCCCCTTTTGAAATTAAATGCCACAGTGTTGGGCAGTTGAGGTGTTCTTCCCACCACAGGGATATTGAATGCTATTGTATTATGGTCACTATTTCCAAGCGGTCCTGCTATAGTTACCTCTTGGACCAGCTCCTGCGCTCCACTCAGGATTAAATCTAGAGTTGCCTCTCCCCTTGTGGGTTCCCGTACCAGCTGCTCCATGAAGCAGTCATTTAAAGTATCGAGAAATTTTATCTCTGCATATCGTCCTGAAGTGAAATGTTCCCAGTCAATATGGGGATAATTGAAATCCCCCACTATTATCGGGTTCTTAATTTTGATAGCCTCTCTAATTTCCCTTAGCATTTCATCATCACTATTGCTGTCCTGGTCAGGTGGTCGATAATAGATCCCTAATGTTATATTTTTACTAGAGCATGAAATTTCAATCCATAGATTCTATGGAACATATGGATTCGCTTAAGATTTTTACTTCATTTGAATCTACACTTTCTTTCACATATAGTGCCACTCCTCCCCCTGCACGACCTGTTCTGTCCTTCCGATATATTTTGTACCCCGGAATGATTGTGTCCCATTGATTGCTCTCAGTCCACCAGGTTTCTGTGATGCCTATTATATCAATATCCTCCTTTATCACAAGGCACTCTAGTTCACCCATCTTATTATTTAGACTTCTGGCATTTGTGTACAAGCACTTTAAAAACTTGTCCTTGTTTATTAGCCTGCCTTTTTCTGATGTGCCAGATTCTTTTTTATGTGACTGTTTATCATCTGATCCGGCCCTTACATTATACTCTTCAGTCCTCTGCTCCTGACTATAACCTGGAGATTCTCTATCATCAGACTCTCCCCTAAGAAAAGTCTGTGTCCGATCCACACGCTCCTCTGCAGCAGTCGGCTTTCCCCCATCTCCTAGTTTAAAAACTGCTCTACAACCTTTTTAATGTTTAGTGCCAGCAATGCTGCCACTATTACAGACACATCCTGTAACCACATTGTCTTTTCCTACCTGGCCAAATCAGAGAAAGGTAGTAATATTTGGACAAATATTATAACTACTGCTGGGTGGAAGCAATTCTTCTTGGACCCAGAGAATGTTATAACAGTGAGTACTTACCATTGCAAGTAATTAGCAAAGTCAGGATCATCAGTCAACCTCAGACCTCTTAAATCCTGTGTTAAATAAAATAAAATAAAAAAATTCTAGGTGACCATGACTTGTATGAGGCTCAGCAGCTCATAGGAAAACTCTTCCTGGTACATCCAAGTCTAATCCAAAATCAGTATGCCTGAGAGTGGTGTTTAGAGCTATAGAATCCAGCTGCAGCAGAAAGACCACAACTAACCACCATTCAGGTTACTGAGAATAAACATGTTTTTGATGCTACTCATCCTACTGCTCAAAATATTATCATAGAAACTGGTGAAAATAGGAACCTGTCTACCTTAGCAATCTGTGCCGCTTTAACTATATTAGTATACGGTGGATGCAGTTATATTGGCATAAAATTGCTTTATACAGTGTAGCTATAAGTTACAGTATGTTCCGTATAACGCTACCTCATGATAATGGGAATGATTATACTGGTATAACACATCTTTATACTGTGTAACCATGGCCACACTAGGGGTTGTACCAGTATAACTATTTTGGTTAAAAATCCCACCCATAACTGAAACAGTTATACCAGCAAAACTTGCAAGAATAGACCAGGCCAAGAGCTGCTCTGTCATTTTCTGGTGGAAGACATGCATTTTGAACACAAAAAATGCTTTTTTCATTCTGACCAAAAGAATCTGTCAATATTTATGTCACTCTTAAACATGCCCACCCTTAGGCTGTGTGCTCCTAATTCACTACCCCAAACTCCATTACAGCACATCACAATATTTTATCCCAAAAAACGTATAGACAAACCATTGTGCCATCCTTTTATAGGGCTAGGAAGGAAGAAATACTGGCCAAACAACATATATATGCCAGAACATAGTGTAATCTATTTTACCAGTGAAGTCTGGACCAGCAAACTATGCTGATGTACCTTTGACAGTTAATTAGGCACTGCAAGAAGCAGGTGGTGGTAGCAGTATGTTGGTCGAGTACAAGTAGATACTATTACATCCTTTCTCTGTTTAGATAGTCATACAACCTTGCTAAGTTCATTCAAATAATTTGAAAGCCTTCAATATATCTTTATATATGACTTTGCTGTCACATTGTACATTCATTTTAAATACATTGTTGGTGAACTGTATGGCTATTGCTACAGAGGGAGCTGTGCCCTTAAAGGTACATGTTCACTGCAGCTGGGAGAAAGCTTTCTAGCTTGAGTAGACAGATATCCACTAGCTCTGCTCAAGCTAGTGGCTAAAAATAGTAGTGTAGCATGGGTGGCAGGTCAATCACCCAACTACGAACCCAGGGTATCTGGATGCGTTTTTACTCAGGTGTCAAGTCCGATCTGTTACCCTGGCTACTCTGCTATTTTTAGCGTGCTAGCTTGAGCATAGCTCAGGCATGTCTGTCTATCTGATCTGGGAAGCATGTGACCAGCTGCTGTGTAGACATACCTAAGAGTTGTTCAGTCCCCAGCTCTGACCTTTGCCTGGTTTCCTCCCAGATTAAGGGAATTCTGGGATTTGTAGTCCCAGGAATTGCGTGACTATAGGTTATATGAAGGAATGACGGGTGGCATGGCAGAAGACTATAAATTATCTCCCTTTCCTCATAACTTGGAGAGATCTAGTGGTAGGGTTCTCCAATGACCCAAGTTTGGGCAAAAGAGCTTTGGTGGAACTCCCATCTGAGCAGGAAGAGCAAAGCAAATATCTAATTCTGAAGTGGCTGGCCACTTGTTTAAGACTTCAGGGCTGAGTCACATTTGAAGCTGCTAGGAAGTAGTTTAATATAAATAATATTATTTAGGGCCCAGAAGTGTACTAACTGCTTCACAGGAATCAGAAAAAGACAGGGTCCTTCTCCAATAGCTCACGATCTAAATTTTAGTTGCAACACAACAAGAGAGGGAGACAAAGAGTAGGAAAGGAATGAGCAGAGTTCATTTTGGGTGTCTTGTGTCCCAATATGTGCACAGATGGAGCAGTTCCCAGTTCATCCCCACCAAGGGCAAACACAGTCTGGCCCATAAACCAGTGAATATTATTCACTTATTGCAGGCATCACACATGAAGGGATCAGGCCCTAAATATCTGTCCACAGTGGTTCTGGCATCAGAAATGACTGTTTTTAAAATAATGTTTTAGTTGCTTCTGTACACAAGAAATAATACATTCAGGCATGAGGCAAATATGTTACATTGCCTTTATTGAATTTAGTTTAAGTATACACCATGTGTGCTTTCTCTCTCTGCAGCAATAAAAAAATCCCATTACATACAAACAACTCCCCCCCCCACCAAAAACAATTACTTGAAACACAGATACTAGGCCCTATGCACACTTTTATTGAATAAACTGGCAGAAGAGAGCCAGAAGGGAACACCAGTTGGTGATTCTAACTTCCATCCTGCTAAATCTGGAAAACACTGGAGTCCATAAGTAGTGAAATTCTCATTATCGTTTCCAGTAAGATAATATGCTGCTGTGGGACCTGTGAATAGGCTTTTCATTGTATGCACTACTCACTTAAAAATGTGAGAGTTGAGTTGGATGTACCTAAAGGAGCCTCAAACATCAGAACAATGCAAGTACTCAGATTGTTTATCTTGTCTATTTTATTTGTTTGATCCCTTATGCTGTCTGATCTTTTATTTTATTCAGCAGTGGGAACCTCTGTCTCCCTTTCTCCCATTCAGGAATTTGAAAAAACAGGTGCAATTCAGCATTGCACGTAACCAAAAATGATCATTCACTTGTAAACTGCAAACCTGTCAACTGTGGTTCAAAGTTAAATAAATGTACTAATCCTAGTGAGGTCTGTCTGTAGCTGATTGTAGCATTAAAATGTAGCACTAGATCCAGGAAGTGCATATGGACTACATTATGCCCTTTATCTCACTTTCATGTAAATGGAAGTGGACCATAACTAAGGTCAAACTCAAGGTCAAGATGGGGGTCAGTGGCGAAGCTGTGATGAGGCTAGTTCTTATTGTAACTTCATTCAACATAGCTGGCCTGTGGATAAATAGAGTTCTTCAGTTGCTAGCCCAACCAGCTTCCTCACTTCACAATCAACAGACAAGCACAAGCAATTTACTGCTGTGATCGTTTCAGAGATATGCTCCAAAAGGCACAACACAAGTATAGAGTTTAAGTGAAAAAAATCAACCCCACCAAAACAAACTTTCACTACAAAAAAATTAACTGTCTTTGCTAGACAATTGCTTTACCAAATTAGCAGTTACCTATTAAAATCAATGCATATATAAATGAGATAATTTAGTTGCTCGGTAGCTCAGGCATTAATAATGTTTTTTAATATATTCAGTGCTGGATTGTCTAGATATTTAATGTTTAGCAATTTGATAAATTATGAATTAATTACAAGCTACTAATTCACTATTAACTTGCACATGTGTTCAGAACTGGGATCTTTTGCACTACCTATGCTCTGACATTAAGAGACCAGTCCTGCTGCTGCTAAAACTGATGAGAAAACTTCTATTGATTTCAGTGAGCACAGGATGTGGCACAAAATTGTAATTCTGTATTTTTTCCTCCATGCAGTATAATAATATGAATCATGCAAGAACTGTCATTTAAAAAAGTGTAATTCAGTGACAATAAGATCTACTGTGTATGTATATTACATAATCAAAATCTGACTTTTGGCAAGCTATTTTTCTTAAATAAAATAGGGAGAAAACATTGAATCATTTTAAATAATATGTTCCAATCTAGTCAATTTCACATTTCACTATGTGAAATTAAAAACTAGGGCAAATAATGCCTGTTATATTTAAACAAGTCTCAGAAGCAGGCAAGTAATGACAAAGGTATTGTTTGGAGCTGAAAGCTTGTATTGCTGCAAATTTGACTTTAGGTAAGTTCAATAATTATAACAGTGCCCAGCACTGCCTCTATAATTAAGGATCTGATGGCATTTCCAATCTTTTAAAGAGGTTTAGAGCATGGCTGCTCTAAATTGCATCAAGGTGAAATTTGGTAGACATGTTTTCAACACAAATACATGAGCTCTAACATTTAAAAATAGCTTAAATCTATCATTTAGTGTTTGACAGTTTAAAAGCAAAGTGTTTTAGTAATTTCAGTCACTTTTTTTGGTCCTTCATGTAATTCATGAAAAATTGTTTCATTTAAGACATTTTTGCCAGCATTTAGGTGAAGTTCATCCCTGTGCAGAGGATGAACAAACCTCACTACTTAAGTCTCACCTGACCTAAGCCCTTGAAAGAGAGATTGGGTTGGAACTCAAGTGGTGCATGGCCCAAGAGGTACATAAACCTTGTGCTGGCACCATGTATAAGGGTGAATTTCACATTACATCCTTTTTGAATTTGCTGGTTTTATTCTATTTAACAAAGTTTCACATTTGTCAATATATGACTTCCTTACAATTTATGGCTGGTTAGTGTGCCAGCCAGCACTGCATCCCTAGGGCTGGGTATGAAGCATATCCGGCCCAAACCTTGCTGAGGTGCAAACTGAGGTGCAAGCTGTGTGGATCCCATAGACACACCCCACAGAGACATGCCCTGACTGACAACCCTCCTTCTCTTAGCACCACTGGGCAGGGAAGAATTTGGTCTGAATCATGGAAAGTGATGTGATTACAATGCTCATGATGAGATGACAAACTCATAAAAGACAGGAAACTCAGGGCTAAGATTCCTACTGCAACTTTAAGTCTACCCACTGGACCATATGCATTGTATATACTAACTAAAGAAAATATGTGCAGCTTCCTGAAGCCTGCAAGACCTAGGACACATATGCTGGGCCAGCCTAGCTAGAGAAAAGGCTGGTCTGATGTACAAAGTCAAAAAAGGTTTAAAATAAAATTCCCACTCCAGGAAGTTGCTGAAGTGCTTTGGGGCTGTGCATATAGCTTATATAGATGAGTAGCTACTCACATGGCTCCTCCAATGCTAGATTTCCTTTCCTCTCTCTCTCTCTCTCTCTCTCTCTCTCTGTCCTCCAGGACCAGGTCTCCTCAGGCCATGTTGCTGGAGTACTACCAGTATACACAACTCCAATGAGGAGGTTGTAGGCCATTTTCCCTTGATATTTAGACTTGGTCCATGATCAGCTGGGCATTCATTCATTTAGTTTTAGGATTAGATCGTTGCTTAATACTCAGGCAACTCTTTACAACAAACACTGCTCATCAATTTTGTGCAAATATTTTCTAAAAACCCAAAAGCTGAAGTTCACTTTTTCCTTACTGGACTTTTTTAATAATTAAAAAGATAATAATCATAAAACTATTTTTCAATGACACGAATTAAAATGAGGGACATTTGTTTGTTTGTTAAAAATAAGAACTAAAGTAAGTGGGTGGGATAAAAACATTCTACTTTAGCTTATATAGGTTCCTATGCCACCCTAAGCACCAAAGTATCTGAGCTCCTTCTAGTAATGTCTTAAGCGACGTGACTAACATCTGTCACATGTAGTTTGTTTTCTCTCATCTTCACCAGAGAGGGAGAATTGTATGTGCAGTGGTATGTTTCATTCTGGTGGAGTTTTGTTGGTAGGACAGGGTTTTGTCCAATGACATCAGATGTCCATTTCATTGAAATAAGCTGTCTATTTTGTCACAATGCCCCTGCTGCCCTTACCTACCACAGGATTGAGAAAGAAAACATGTACATGAAATTTCAATCCAATGTAATTTCAATACCTCCAACATTTGTTCTTTTAGTTTGTGGGTGTGGACGTCATGGATAGTCCTCTTCAGGGACATAAAAAGGGGAAGGATGGTGCAAGAATGATGTCACCTGCACACGAGGGCTGATCTAAAGTCCATTTAAATCAGTGGAAAGACTCCAATTAATTCCATAGATTTTGGATTAGGCGCATGGAGGGTCCTCTGTGATAGTCGGGTCCATGATCTTCCCCTTCGTCATTAGATTTCATAGTTCTCACAGCCTCCTTGTTCTGACGTGTATATTTTCTGCTCTCAGTAATTCTCTGCAGCTGATCAGCATTATTCACTAAGATTGTACAGAGAATATCAGTTTAATTGTATCTGTTTTTAATTCCAGTCTTTGCTATATTCTTTTGCCCTTATTAACAAATACAGAGTTTTTTGCCCCTTTTGGACATGTGACTCAGCCTCATTCAGAGTTCATGCTTTTCTGCACATGTACTGCACAAGCACATATCATTTATCCCACTGAATTTCCAGCAAGTGTCAATAAGAAACAAATTTGGGGCTCATTTCTGAAAGGGACAGGATTCTTTCTGAGGGATACTGAGTGCCTTCAACTGCCACTGAGCTCAAAAGAGTTGAGGGCCCCAGCACCTCTCCAGCACATTGTAATAGGATCAGACACTTAGCAATGTTTTCCCACAGAAATCTTTTTGGCTTGATTAGTTTGAGCATTTTGATTACACAAATGCAAGGATATTATAATTTTACATAAGAACTGGGTCCAGTATATAATGATAGATATTTTCCATCATGGAATGATCTGCAATCATCACAGTATGCATTTCCCTTCAGCCGTGCAGCATGGGAGAGCTTACTTTGTAAATTCGTTCATAGACATTATAAAACAAAATGTTGGGGGAAGTATCTGCAGATGAAAAACAAATGGCCAGTAGCCTGTGGAGGCAATCCAGGAGGCAATCCAGTACCTCTGTGTGATGTTCTTTAAGATATAAGCTGTCACCAATCAAACAACTCCGCTCCTATATGCTGAATGTAGGCCTTACAGCCTGCAGGACTTTAAATTAATCTATGCTTAACATCCCTCAAAACATTTTGAAGTTCATCAAGTAGCCCTCAGAATAGCTCAATGTATAAAGCCATATAAAGAGCCCATCTGTCCACCACTGAAATCTCCCCTTACCCATGTCAGAAGTCACGGGGCGAGAGAGGGAATAGAATCCACAGAATTATTACTCCTCCTCCCATGCAGGTGTGCAGGGCAGGGAATGCAACTACTTTTTTCCAGGATTGTATTGCTAGTATAAGAAGCTGTGGCTCCAGACCCACCATATGCTGGCCAGCACAGCTGAGTCAGACCACCAAGGGAAATAATTTGTGCCAGGTAAAGGACTGCTGCAGATTACTATCCCAAGCTCCCGCACGCTATCACACAGAGTCACAACCTAGGCATGGTCTGCTCCTGAAGCAGTGCAAGTACACACCACCCCTTGTTCAGGGTTTGTGACAAAGCTACTATCTAGCCCTGAGAGATGAAGGGCCAGATTTTCAAAGGTATTTAAAGATACAGATAGATACTTAGTGGGAGTTTTAAAAGTGCATAAGCAGGTAGCACCTAACTCCCATTGAGGTGCTTGGGTGCTTAAAAAAAATCTCACTAGATGCCAATCTGCATCTTTAGGCATCTAAATACCTTTGAAAAACTGGCCATAAGTGATTTGCCCAAGTTTACACAGAAAGTCTGTAGTGGAGCCAGAAACTGAACACCGATCACTGAGTCCCAGTCCAATGATTTAGCCACAAGACCATTCTTCCTTTCAGTCTTTAACTGTAAGCCTCACAACTTAAACAAGTTTCCAAAATCACCTGTGGAATTTCTTTATTGGATCTTTATAAAAATAAATCACATGAATGCGAATATTTTGCCTTTTAATAGAATGTTCTGATTTTTCTTCTACACGGTAAATTAATTTTTGTGTGAAAGCACTAAAACAGGAACCAGCACGATGCTGATATTTATTTCTTCTCATCAGGCCACTCCAGGTTCCCATGTGCTGAGTTGTTGACCTGATATCGCCTCCCTCTCTACTTGCTAGCAAGGTACCTAAATAAGAATGTGATTATATGATGAGCAGTGGAGAAAAGTGGAGAAACTGGTGTAGAAGTTAAGGAGAAACTTGTAATTACTCTAAAGTATTGTAGCATTGGCACAACTGGATTTTTGGAAACTATTCAGGTGTTTTCTCCAGAGACCACTTGAGAAGGTCTTGCTGCAGGTGGAAACACCTTTTTGTATGTTCAACAATTGGTTTTCTTATCTAGGAGACTAGAAAACAAGCAGTCTAACTTGTATGTGAATTTTTAATAGGAAAAACGGAAAATGTGTCAGCTATGCCCTGACATAATCTATTAGTAATGTTTAGTGAAGATGCCTGCTGGTAAGTCTATAACAGTGGTTCAAGGAAGAAAGCTGGGAGAAGTTCTTTGCAAATAAAAAAATATCATGTCCCATTCTTAGAAGAACAGACTGAGAAAAAGGTATTGCATGGGGCAATACGCTGGTTTTCATGCTTGTTTAACATCAAAGATCTTACTGTATGTGTTGAATATCACAATAGATTTCTGGGGTAAAATCCTGGTCCCACTGAAGTTAGCGGTAAAACTTCTATTGAGTTAATAGGGCCAGGATTTACCCCTGATATCTAATGCAGAATGAGTCATTGAAGACTTGGGTCTGGTACACAGAGTACTATACCACAATTTTATTTGTTGTACAAGGGCAGGAGAAAGCCTAAAAAAGCTTCATTTAAAAAAAAATATTTCCCACATCTCCTTCCCCACCCCCATTATTACAAAGTTCATATTAGATACCCAGGCCCAGATTCAGCAGGGCACTTAAGTTCATGACCAATCTGAAGTACACAAATAGATCCATTACTGTAAAAGTACCTTGATATGATTGTACTTAGCACCTTGCAGAATCAGGGCTTTCCAGTACAGAAAGGGTTAAAGCCTATATCCTGTATATTCCTGAATGTGATGAGGTGGTAGAGAAAAAGAGCGGGAGGGAACTGGTGGGTAAAGATAGCTGTAGGGTTTGATCCTGTGGGACTTACTGAGGCCTGCTCTACACCTAAAACTTAGGTTGCCTTAGCTAAATTCCTCAGTGCTGTGAAAAAATTTGTGCCCTGTATGACATAGTTAGGTCAAGCTAACCCCCACTATACATGCAGGTAGGTCAACAGTAGAATTCTTCCATCAACCTAGCTACTGCTTCATGGAGAGGTGGATTACCTGCATTGATGATAAACCCTCTTCTGTCTACACTACAGTGGCACAGCTGCATCTACAGTAAGAGTTAGCTATAGTATAGACCATGGGTTTCCCAACTTGGTTCGCAGCTTGTTGAGGGTAAGCCCCTGGAGAGCTGCGAGATGCTTTGTTTACCTGAGCATCCAGAGGTACGGCCGCTTGCAGCTCCCAGTGGCCATGGTTTGCTGTTCCCAGCCAATGGGAGCTATGGGAAGTGGTGGCCTGGCCCGTACCTGCAGACACTCAGGTAAACAAAGCATTTCATGGCCCACCAGGGGCTTACCCTGAACAAGCCACGAACCAAGTTTGGGAACCCCTGGTATAGACCTATCCTGAGGAAAAACTCCCATTGATTTCAATGTCAGACTTGACTCAGTTAGACCTACAGGCCTGAGCCAACTTATTGCAAAGAGCTATTTTCCATAGCAGTGTTAAAAAAGAGCTTGCGAACATGCACATTTTTATATAGGGTTGCCAATTTTGGTTGGACGTATTCCTGGAGATTTAATCACATGACATAATCTTTAATTAAAGATTAATCTTTAATTCCTGGAGACTCCAGGCCTATCCTGGAGGGTTGGCATGGCAACCCTATTTATATACATTAAATATAGATATGAAGTACATAACAATGGTAGAAGTTTAACAAAGCTTTGTGCATACAGATACAGATTTATAAACTATCTAAATGATCTGCAACCATCAGTCATTACCAGAAGTTAATGAAACAACTATTTTGTTAAGCATTTTGGCTTTGTTTGGAAATAGTCTAATAATCTTGCATTTACTGCAATGACTCTTTACAAGGGTTTTAGTACTAGCATAGAAACCATTATTATTATAAAAGACATTTATAATTAACACTTTATGACAACATGATTTAAGAAAATAATATTCATTGTGACTAAGCAGCTGTGAAAACAAATAAAATGGTGATGCTAATTAATTTATTGCATTAATGCAATTAATGTGAATTCAAAGAGCTGACAGAAAATAATATGTTAGTGACTAATAACAGATTTTTCAAAGAACTAGGACGCATTTTAGGCTTTTAAAACTGTATTTGTCTCAACAGCACTAAAAAGCATGAAAAATAACCACTTTATTGATGCACATCTATGTTCATTATAATAAAGAGCAATCTTGCTAAATAATACTTCAGGTTAACCTTTTGACCCCTAATGAGTGCACAGAAATCTTTATGGTTAGTAAATACATTAGTGAGGGTAAACACGGCTATTGTTCTACCACCATGTAAATATACAGTGTTTATACCTCAATCTTAAGAGAGCACATCCTCCCTCCTTCTTGATCCAGCTTTACTAATATTGCTCCAGTTCCTATAGTCTCATTTTTCATTCCCAAACTGAAGGCAAGTCTTATGAATAACAGGTAGTTTGCAGGTAATCTTCTGGGGACTTTGTATTTCTTATACAAAAAGATCCAAGACATCTGAATCCCCATACTGTCATTTATAGATTTTTGTTACAAAAAATATAAATAATATAAATAATAGGCTGTTTCTATTTCTTGTGACTAGCACAACAATTAACCACTAAGAGCAGGTCTTTACTGCAGACTTAATTTGGCCTCTTATTCAAGGGTTGGTCCTGACCCAGCTTCAGGCTGCACACAGACCCCTCTCCCATGAGTGTGGTGGGTCAGCTGGCCCACACTGGACTATAAGCTAATATCCGAGTGCTGCTTATATTAGGTCTGATAACCTGTCCT